>NC_134398.1:54540859-55170836 GCF_050003625.1 Haematobia irritans
ATTTTTTGTGGGGCTACGTCAAGTCTAAAGTCTACAGAAATAAGCCAGCAACTATTCCAGCTTTGGAAGACAAAATTTCCGAAGAAATTCGGGCTATTCCGGCCGAAATGCTCGAAAAAGTTGCCCAAAATTGGACTTTCCGAATGGACCACCTAAGACGCAGCCGCGGTCAACATTTAAATGAAATTATCTTCAAAAAGTAAATGTCATGGACCAATCTAACGTTTCAAATAAAGAACCGATGAGATTTTGCAAATTTTATGCGTTTTTTTTTTTAAAAAAGTTATCAAGCTCTTAACAAATCACCCTTTATAAGGCTCCAAAACCAAATCTCGGGATCGGTTTATATGGGGGCTATATATGATTATGGACCGATATGGACCCATTCCTGCATGGTTGTTAGAGACCATATTCTAACACCATGTACCAAATTTTAGCCGGATCGGATGAAATTTGCTTCTTTTAGAGACTCCGCTAGCCAAATCTGGGGATAGTTTTATATGGGGGCTATATATAATTATGGACCGACGTAGACCAATTTTTCATGGTTGTTAGAGACCATATACAAACACCATGTACCAACTTTCAGCCCGATCGGATGAAATTTGCTTCTCTTAGAGGATCCGAAGTCCACATCGGGGGTCCGTTTATATGGGGGCTATATATAATTATGAACCGAAGTGGACCAATTTTTGCATGGTTGTTACAGGTTGTACCAAATTTCAGCCCGATGGGATGAAATTTGCTTCTCTTAGAGGATCCGAAGGCCACATCTGGGGGTCCGTTTATATGGGCACAAAATGCTATTTTTGGACGGGGAATATGTAACATTTTTGTGTCGAAAATCCTATAGTCAGTTTTGTAAATGTATGACGACTTTAAATTTGGGTAGTCCAGGGTCTAGCAAGCATTTTGACAACTTTTTGTCCAGTGATATATATTCTAGTTAATTAGTAATGCTGGTGACATTTCTGAGGGTTTCAAGGTTCTCTAAGTGGTTTCACTGCAATGTGGAACGCCGTCCGGACTCGCTTTAAAAAGGAGGTCCCTTGTCATTGAGCTTAACATGGAATCGGGCAGCACTCAGTGATAAGAGTGAAGTTCACCAATGTGGTATCACAATGGACTGAATAGTCTAAGTGTGCCTGATTCATCGGGCTGCCACCTACCCTAACCTAACCTAACCTAACCTAAATAGAATTGTAATAACTCTAATCCCGATATTAATATGGTTTTATTAATTATCTCATACAACAAACACATTTAAGAAAAATATGAATTTTTTACAGACATTTATAAATGCTCTTCTGTATTCTCTGATGAATGAGCTCTTTGCTTGCTATCATACACGTGCATGTGCTCATATTCATTTTGTTCTAACGGTATTCTTCGCATACTTCTTTTAGCCTTCGTACACGTTCTCAGCGATGTGTGCGTAACCAGTCTTGTATTTTTGTTTTTGTTTTCATATCGATAGCACTCAACTATTTTCGCAACAAAACAATTTGTTGAAAATTCAGAATATTTCTATTATTTCCTCTGTCAAGCATCTACAAACACATTTCAACAACAAATGCCTCATATTCAATAGACAAATTTGTTGAGCATCAGCAGATTTTAAAGGGTGATACAGTCAAAATTCGGTCAAGGGAAAACGCGTGTAAATCGGTGAAATCGTTTATTTAAAAAATCAAATTAAATTAGCATAAAATTCAGGAAAAATATTCAGTTAGGTTTTCGCTTTTCCAAATCCGAATTGCCGGGCCTCACGCTTGGCACCTGCCATCAGATTTTGTACAGCCACCTTGTCCACCTTCTTCGCCGCAGAAAGCCAGTTTGCTTTGAACTGCTGCTCGTCCTTAGCAGTTTTTTTTTTGGTCTTCTTTAGGTTCCGCTTGACAATAGCCCAGTATTTCTCAATTGGACGGAGCTCTGGCGTGTTGGGAGGGTTCTTGTCCTTGGGAACCACCTGCACGTTGTTGGCGGCGTACCACTCCATGGCCTTTTTACCGTAATGGCAAGATGCCAAATCCGGCCAAAACAATACGGAACAACCGTGTTTCTTCAGGAAAGGCAGCAGACGTTTATTAAAACACTCTTTCGCGTAAATTTCTTGGTTGACAGTCCCGCAGCGTTGCCAATTTAGCTTTTTCCCGCTAGATTTGGCTTTTTTTGAAGACGTTTAGCGGGAAAAAAATGCATTTAGCTTTTAGCTTTTTTTCCGGCTTTTTTTCATGCCCCTTTTAGCTATTTTTGGCTTTTTTTATTTTCGACATGTTCCTATTGAAATATGGATAAAACTTCGTTTTTATCTAAGCCTTGCTGTCAGAATAAGGTTTTCCACATATTTCAATTCCTTATATAAACTGTCAGTAAATTATTAGGAATATTAGCATTTGACTCGTTTATTATGATATAACTAAATTAAAATAGTAGATGTGAATTGCTTTGTACATTGAAAAAATATTGTTGTGAGGCCAAAGATTTCATTTCCTTAAAATACGAACGCGAATTTTGGTTATAATAGCATTTGTGAATTTCTCTTATATAAACTGTTTTCCTTGTCCAATAGCCGATAAATTCTTTTTGTCTTTATAGTTAAGTGATTCAACTTAAAAATGGGTATCTTTTCATGAAAGAAGGCTAGGGTCAATTCTAAAAAATTCTTAAAATTAATGAAATAGTCTTTAAATTTGTGGAGTTTGTGTATCTTGACCACAAACCAAAATAGCGTTCAAAAATAGAAGAGGGTTTTCAACATTTTATTTTAAAAACGTATACATAGAATAATTTCTACTTAAAGTCGAGTCTGAATTTGGAAATTTAAGTTGTCGTTAGCACGTTTTTAAAGCACTGTGATAGCTCATGAAGAAAAAGCTGAAAAAAAACGAATATTTAAATTCACATTTGACTCGGAATCAATACCAAAATCATTAGTGTACAAAATCTTTGGAACCGAATATAGAAATAATTAAGGAAATAAAGTTTTGAATGTGGTATTATTTTTTTAACATCAAAAAATGCAATGAAAAAATTCGTAGATAGGATCAAAACAAATCTGCTATATATTAATGGAATGGATTTACATTTACGAAAATTGGACAATAGGTTTGTATGGGAAATTTTCGAATAAAAGTTATTCAATATAAACTTGCAAGGCAGTTAGAATGGGTTTTATTCTCTTGGGTAAAATTAGGAGAAGTGTTCTCGTTCACGAATTTATCATTAATTCAGTTAAAACGAAATATATTGATATTTTCTAATGCAGTTCTATGTGACATTATGCAATATATCGCACATTGGACTTGTTGATGATTAACCAGCTGGCAATTGCAAGTTTACCGGGAAAAATGTTTTTACTAGGAAATATAAACGAAGGACTTCCAGTAAAAATTTGTGATAGTAATCAAAATGTATCGAGTACGCAGACAGAGCTAATATGACTTAAATTTTCTTACAGTCTCACAGAAATTGAATTAAAATGAATACAATTAAAATAATATGAATTTTAAGTGAAATAAAGCCTTTAAATTTGTTAAATTTCAATCAAAAATGTGACTTTTGATACAAAAAATTTTACCTTTTTTTCTAGCTATTTTTTAAAATTTTTTAGCTTTTTTGGCTAGTTTTTTGGACAAATCTAGCGTTTTTTTGTGAAACAATTCTGGCAACGCTGCAGTCCCGGAAGCTATGAAAATGCTGCTTTTCAAGCCACAGGTACAGATGGCTTGCCAAACCAGATATTTCTTTCCGAACTTTGACAGTTTTATGTGCTTGAAAATATCTGCTACCTTTCCCCTTCCTTTTGTCGTATAAAACTCCTGTCCCGGAAGCTGCTTGTAGTCGGCTTTGACGTAGGTTTCGTCGTCCATTACCACGCAGTCAAACTTCGTCAGCATCGTCGTGTACAGCCTCCGGGATCGCGCTTTGGCCGTCGTATTTTGTTTATCATCGCGATTTGGAGTCACTACCTTCTTGTAAGTCGATAGTCCGGCTCGTTTTTTGGCTCGATGCACGGTTGTAGACGATACACCCAGCTTATTTGCGGCATCTCGGAGAGAGAGGTTAGGGTTTCGCTTGAAACTACCGGCAACTCTCTTTGTCGTCTCAGCAGCTTCCGGTTTTCGATTTCCCCCCGATCCAGACTTCCTGGCTGTCGACAAACGTTCCCCAAACACTTAAATTACATTTGTAACGGTTGATTTGGCAACTTTTAGCGATTTTGCCAGCATTGCGTGCGAGTAGCTCGGATTTTCGCGATGCGCGAGCAAAATTTTGATACGCTGCTCTTCTTGCTTGGGCGGCATTTTGACAACTGAAGTGTGAATTCCAAAATCAAAATAGGAGCAACATTCTACACACACACACCTTCAAAATGAGGGGTGTTCAGGTTTTTTAAATGCAAAATTGAAAGAAAGTTTATATTGACCAAATTTTGACCGTATCACCCTTTATACCCTATCCTATGGTGGAGGGTATAAAAATTGTTATCTTTTAAATAATTTTTGTATTTTTAAATTATTTTTATCGCATTCTAATGCTTGTCTGAAACGTTTGACCTCAAATATTTTCAAAAATTCGCATTTTTTCTAGAATGGATTTAGCATTTATTTCGACGAAACGTTAATAATTTGTACTTTTTTTAATAATTTTTACTCTGTTTTTAACCTATGTGAAACAAAAAGGTTAAATTTACCTATTAAAAGTATGAAAAAGCGATTTATTAAAACTGCAATTAAAAGAACTTCTTGTGTAGTTAAAATAAAGAAAAGGGAAATAATGAATCTTTGGGAAGACGTTTTTGGAAGTGCTTTGTAAGTTATATGTCTTTGGAACAATTTCCAAATTTTTTTACTGGGAAGTCAACAAAGGACCCAAATCTGTATGCATTTAGATGTACACCAAATACACATGGCGTAAGGAGTATGAATATTAATTCGTATCCTACTCGTATAAAGCATATATTAAACAGGGTGGCTGACATGTGATCTTCTCCTTTTTATACTCTTCTGCATTGACGCGTGCTGGTTGCGGTGGTGTTGACTCCCATTTGATTGTTACTGATATGGGGTCGAAATGTTTGTCTGCCCAGGGCTTCAATGTTGTCTTTAGGAATTTTTTTCCGATAATATTCTGTATATTGGTTTGGTTTGATTTCGAGCCAAAGAAACGGAGAATTGAGTTAGTGAGGCTATATTGGCCATTTTTGCCCAAATCGGAAAACACATATATATTGTAGCTATATCTAAATCTGAACCCATTTCCAAACCAAAATCAATAGAGTTCTATTCGGACCCAAATCACATACTTGTGCCAAATTTGATCAAAACATTTGTTCACAGTGAGACGGACATGGATAGATCGACTCAGAGACCGACCCTGAGCATTATTGCCAAAGACACCATGTGTCTATGCCGTCTCCTTCTGGGTATTGCAAACATATGTACTAACTTATCCGAAGTGTGGTTCAGGGTATAGTTAGAGATGTGCACGTGAGATGAAATTGCCGTCACTCACGAAAAATTTCGTGTTTCAAACACGAGTTGTGAGTCCTTATTTTAATTATCCGTATCCTTATTTTATTTTGGCCCGGAATCAATACCAAAATCATTATTGTAAAGACAGAAAGGTTTTTAGCTGAAATCAAAACAATAATAATGATTGTTTTTGTTTTTTTCCAAATTTTTAAGTAAAAATCAAAATCTTTTGATGCACAATAATTATTTTTTGAGTGTATATGAAATTCTTCCTTGCTTGGCCCTTAAATCAACATCACAAATTAATTTCAATTTTCCCATTGTCTCTGTCTGAGCTTTTTTGCTTCACTGATACCAATGGGATAAAATCAATTCAATCGAAGACAGAAAGGATTCCAGTACAAAATTTATAACCAAAAAACTTTAATTGTCATTTGTTTCGTTAGCATTCGTTTGGAAACATTTCGTTGTATGGGAATTTTTATTTTGTTATAATTTGTCACTTTCAATAAGAACCACAGTGAGAAAATCACAAGGCGAAGACAATAAAACTCCATTCTGACTATTCCCCGGTTGTTTGGGTTGATTTTCCATTTTCGTTACGCCTTCGAACTGAAGTTGAGTACAAAAAAGAAACTTACAACGAAAATCGAAACAAAAGTAAATTTATCAAAGCTTGTCGCATGACTTCAACTAAAGGAATAAACTTTGTTTTTAACCCATCTCGGGAAGAAAAAAAAAAAACAAAACAGAGCAAATAACTTTTCCACCTACCTCCCACCCTGGTTTCTTCGGGTTTGTTTGTTATGTCTGCTCTTTTTTCTGTAGGATAAATATTGATTTTGCTCCTTTTTCGGAGGTGTTAATGTGTCATATGGGTTTGTTGAAATGTTCTACGATTGTGGTTAAAAGGGGTTTTGCTATAATATCGCAAAGGGCATGAATGTCTTTTGGATCGGTATTTACGGTGTTTGGACATAAATTACAATTTGATTAGGACAAATGCCACAAGTCGTTTGTAGTTGCAAATCCTTTGGGTTCGAAGTTGGAAATTAATATGAAAATAATAGCTTAACATGTTTGAAACGACTCAGAAAAGTTGTTGCATAAATTGAAGGAGACATAAATTTAATGAAATTCGAAAAAAAAATTCAACACGTAAATACTACCAAATTTTGGTTTTTTACTTTATAATCGAATTACTTTAAAATTAAAATATCCTTAATATGCATCCTTGTAATATGAACGCTTTCGTCCATGTATTCTACAACCATATATACCGTAGTTTTCATTCAATTTGCCTGAAATTGGAAATCTAGAGATATTTTAGGACCACAAATAGGTGTATCGAAAATGGTGTGTAGACCGATCTCCCGATTTTATTTTGAGCTTCTAGAAACCGTAGTTTTCATTCTATTTGCCTAAAATTGGAAATCTAAAGGTATAGACCGATTTCACTTTTTGAGGGTATAGAAGGCGCACTGATCATTAAAATTGTATGACACTGAAAATAAAATTTCCACATTTTACTTCTTTTAACCATGGCCATAATGGGGGTAAAAATCTACAGATTTTAGATTTCAAATCAAGGCGTTAGTTCATCATTTTCTTGCACACTTACACAAGATAATTATGATTCCTGTAGAATTCAAACAAAAATGGTTGTTATAAATCCAGAATCTGATCTACTTTTAAGACAAAATAGTCTTTTAAATTTTGGTTTTTTGTACTTGCTTCTAGGAAGCAAATTTAAATTTTTTGTTTTTTTTTCAGCTTTTTTTTCTTCATATGCTATCGAAGTCCTTTAATAACGAGTTAACGACAACTATATTTTCCAAATTCAGACTCGACTTCCAGTAGAAATTATGCTATGTTTCCAGTAAAAAAATCTTTAAAATAAAGTGTTGAAAAACATGTCCTATTTTTGAACAATTTTTTTGCTTTGTAGTCAAGATGCAAAAAGACAACAAATTTAAAAACAATTTCATTAATTTTAAAGAATTTTTCTGTATTATTAAAGTCAAGTTGACCTTACCCCAAAAACTTTTCCTTTCATGTTATAATATCCATTTTTAAGGCAAATCACTTAATTATAAAGACAATACGACTTCATTGAAAAGTTTATCTACTCTTGGACAAAGAAAAAAACTTTATATTAGAGAAATGAGTCTTTTATGCTAAGCAAAATTTGCATCCGTATTTTAAGGACATGAAATCTTTGGCCTCACGACAATATATTTTTTCAGTGTGTTAAAAATCCAACCTTACTCCATCTCTATTGACCTTTTTTGATAGTTTCATTTTAATCATAATCATAATTTTTGTTCGTATTGTCATCATTTCACTTTCTTGGTTAGCTATAAGAACAAAAGTCCAAATGATATCAAGTAATGTTCGTGAGTGTCTTTAAATAAAACATTGGTGATAATTTCAAAATCGTTTAAAATTAAATAAGAATATTAAATTGCTCTGCTTTTAATATTTTGATCACATTAAATTTAATTTCGTAAACCGACACCAGAGGATGGTAATGAGCGTATAATGAGAATAAACGTCATTTAACTACTAGACAGAAAATGGTTCATTATTACCCATAAAAAAAAGCGTCGCCAAAAAAGTAGTGAAAATGTTATTTTTGAATTCGCAAGTGGTACAAAATTGGCACAGAAGCGATGAATTTAACATGAGCTTGTCATAGGGTGGATGTCCACCATTTTAACAGACGTTGCACTGAAGTTGCACCAGCGCTTATAGTGTGATTCGAATTCGGAGTTTTGAAAATTTTTGTGATATTTTGCCAAATATTTTTTTTATTATTTTTTTTAATAATATTTAATACATTCTTTCTCTGAGAAATCCGTGATATTTTTGGAAATGCTTTTAGAACAACTTCCACTTTTTTTGCTGGGTAAATACAGCCCTCATAGAAACTGATCACTTGAATGTTACTCAGATATTCAGATCGTATTCCGTGACACGACCTGCCTCCACAATAACAATATAAGAACTCCAGATAAAAACGATGATTGTATCAACAGGATAGAAGTTGTAACAATCTTTAAGTACTTGGGAGTTCACTTGGACAGCCACTTCAAGTGGAAAACTCATCGGGAACAACTGCAGAACAAAATCCGGAAGTCGGCATACGCATTATCTCATCTGAACCTATGCTCCCCCTTTTATGCCCTTAAGCAAGCCTACTTTGCTCTGACCGAATCATATGTACATCAGACATGGAATTACAGCATGAGGTAATAGCGCAAGCAGCAGACAACTCCAAGTGTCGCAAGATAGGATAGTGAAGCTATGTACCGCAACTTAAAAAAAAAAAAAACAATTTCAAAGACAAGCTGCAAACAATATTAGCAACAGTAGACATAATAGCAGAATAAATTCTTCACGAAACCAACAAGATATCAGCCAATATTACATGAAATCTCTGCAAATACACATCTACTACAGCCAATAAACCATGAACACAATACAAGAAGAAGACGAGAAGGAATATACAAAATCCCAAAATATATGAATAATTATGGGACATCTTCGCTAGATGTCGCTCTACCGGAAGCCTTGAATTATTACCTATAAATTTATTTAATATTAGAAATAACAAGTATATACGGCCGCAAGTTCGGCCAGACCAACGCTTATGTACCCTCAACCATGGATTGCGTAGAAACTTCTTCTAAACAGTGCCATCCACAATCGAATTACTTGAGTTGCGGTAACGCTTGCCGATGGCAAGGTATCTTAAAACCTCCTAACACCATGGGGCTATATATAATTATGGACCGATATGGACCAATTCTGGCACGGTTGTTAGAGACCATGCACTAACAGAATGTTCCAAATTTCAAAAGGATCGGATGAAATTTGCTTCTCTTATAGGCTCCGCAAGCCAAATCTGGGGATCGGTTTATATGGGGGCTATATATAATTATGAACCGATGTGGGCCAATTTTTGCATGGTTGTTAGAGACCATATACCAACATAATGTACCACATTTCAGCCGGATCGGATGAAATTTGTTTCTGTTTGAGGCTCCGCAAGCCAAATCTGGGGATCGGTTTATATGGGGGCTATATATAATTATGGACCGATGTGGACCAATTTTTGCATGGTTGTTAGAGATCATATACCAAGGCTCCGCAAGCCACATCTGAGGTTCCGTTTATACGGGGGCTATACGTAAAAGGGGACCGATATGGCCCATTTGCAATACCATTCGACCTACATCAATAAAAACTACTTGTGCCAAGTTTCAAGTCGATAGCTTCTTTCGTTCGGAAGTTAGCGTGATATATATATATATATATATATATATATATATATATATATATATATATATATATATATATATATATATATATATATATATATATATATATATATATATATATATATATATATATATATATATATATATATATACAAATAATACATAAATACATAATAAAATATTTTTTCATTATATTTAATTTTGGAACAAAACATAATTTTTATCCCATTGTCAAAACACTTTCTTGACAAACTGTATAATTTAATTTTAAAAAATATTTTATTATGTATTTTGCAAAGTATACATATTTTATTTTTCTCAAAACGAATTAACAACTCGATTTTTACTTCAATTATTTCTGGAATTTTAAATATTTGGCAATGTCAAAAGACTTTCTTGACATACTGTATATTATAAAGATTATGCAACCTAAATTTTTGCACTCTAAAGTTGCACTATTGTGTAAGTAAAAATTTCTTTAAAATTATGAAATTTTATTTAACAGAAAGTTCTGTGCTTTAATAATTATTTTATTAAAATTTAGGAAATGAATCTTTGAAATTTACGTCCATCCATTAAAGTCGCATGTCTTTTAAGTAACATAGGTAAAATTTACCTTAAGTAAAAGAAAATCGTTCTTCATTTAAAGTATTAATCCTTAAATTATCTGACATATGGACATTTTGCACAAAAAAAAAAAATTCCGTAGTTAAACTAACGCTAAATTTAACTTATTTTTATTGTAAAAAATTTATTTGCTTGTAGTTTAATTTTATTATTTTTATCGAAATTTTCCACAGATTAATGAAATCTTACTGTTTTTAAGTATGTCTCAAAAATTTGATGAACTAAATGTGAGTATAAAGTTCAATGACCGTACACATAAGTTCAATATGAACTAAAGCAAATGAAGATTTTCGTACGATTCGCAAAAATAGTAAGAATGAACTACTATATGGTTAAAATGGTTGGCGCCAATGACTATCTTCTTTACTTTTAGTTAATTGTTTCTTCTATGAGATGATGTAATTTCGTAAACTGCTGTTAAAAAATAAAACAGGGCATTAAAATTTCCTGATTTTAACAACGCTTTTCGGATATCTCAAAATGTGGAGTAAAATTTAGTTCAATTTTCGTGCGGGGTAGTTCATTCTTCCTATAAAACAGTTTCCTTTTTTTTCGGTGTGGAATAAACATAAAAAAAACAAGTACATATGGCCGTAAGTTCGGCCAAGCCTGAATCTTGTGTACCCTCCACCATGAATTGCGTAGAAACTTCTACGAAATAATGTCATCCACAATCGAATTACTTGGGTTGTGGTATCTTAAAACTTCTTAACATCGTTTTCTAAATTTTGAGTTAGTCCATACGTGGTATATGTTAGACAAAAAAGGTATATATAGGTAAGTCTACAAATAATTACGAATCGATATGGACTTTTTGCACGATACGTACACCCTCAAAAAAAATCGCTTCTCTAACATATGTTCCAAACATATTTTGCAGGAAGCACATATATTATTGGATACTGCCGAAACATTAATATGTTTGTTTTATGTGAGCATATTATATGTTTGGAAGCATTTTGAGTCCAAAAATAGTATATGCTTGGAATAATTCCTCAAAGAATTTTGTGCTCATTCCCTCACATAATTTTCACTTCCACGAAATTTTTGAGTTCTTCGCATCTTTTTCTGTAATACAAATATACTGTTTTTTTCAAATGTCTATTATCTTGGTTCCGAATGTCTATTCTCTTTATTCCGAATACTCATTCTAATATTCAAATTAAATGAAACAGTTTTCCGAAACAACATACAAGCGGTTTCACAGAAATTGCTCTCATTTCATTCTCTCGCTGTGTTATGTTGATATCTTTTTATTCAACCCTCCCGGTTTCCATCTCTATTTCTTTCTCTATACTAACTCTCTCTCTCTCTGTCGCTCTCTGAATAAAGTATCACAACATATATATGTTTACTCGAAATTTGTAAATTTATATATGTTTACATTCACACATACTATTTTTATGAAACATTCATGCCCCAAACATAATATATTCTAACATATTAACATATGTGTCCCAAACATTTTGTGTTAGTTTAGGAACATTACACGTTTGCACTTAAATATATTGTGTTTAAAAATTGTGCCCGAAACACATTTTGTTTATATCGGAACATATGAAAAACATATTTTTCTAACAGTGTAGAGAGCCAGAATTGAAATATGGGGGTCGCTTATGTCTGAGCTATATACAATTATGAACTTGATATGGACCAATATGGATCGATCCCCATGAGGATCGATTTATCTGAGGGCTATATATAATTATAGACCGATATGGGCCTAGTTAGGCATGGTTGTTAACGGTCATATACTAGCACAATATACCAAATTTCAACTGACTCGGATGAAATTTGCTCCTCCAAGTGGCTCAAAAACCAAATCTCGGTATCGGTTTATATGAGTATGAACTGATATGGACCACTTTTGGCATGGTTGTTAAATATCACATACTACCACCACGTACCAAATTTCAACCAGATCGGACTAATTTTGCTTCTCCAAAAGGCACCGAAGGTCAAATCTGGGGATCGGTTTATATGACAGCTATATATAATTATGGACTGATATGAACCAATTCCTGCATGGTTGTTGGATACAATATACTAACATCACGTACCAAATTTCAACCGAATCTGATGAATTTTGCTCTTCCAAGGGGTTCCGGAGGTCAAATCTGGTGATGGTTTTATATGGGACCTATATATAATTATTGACCGATTTCGACCAATTTTTGCATGGGTGTTTGAGGCCATATATTAACACCACGTACCAAATTTTAACTGAATCAGATGAATTTTGGTCTTCAAAGAGGCTATATATAATTATGGACCGATGTGGACCAATTTTTGCATGGTCATTAGAGGCCATATACTTATACCATGTACCAAATTTCAGCCGGATCGGATGAAATTTGCTTCTCTTAGAGGATTCGCAAGTCAAATTTGGGGACCGTTTATATGGGGGCTATACGTAAAAGTGAACCGATATGGCCCATTTGCAATACCGTTCAACCTACATCAATAACAACTACTTGTGCCAAGTTTCAAGCTTGTTCCGTTCGGAAGTTAGCGTGATTTCAACAGACGGACGGACGGACGGATGGACATGCTCAGATCGACTCAGAATTTCACCACGACCCAGAATATTTATACTTTATACCAAAAAGTTTTTCAGCAGTGGATTATCCCACCTCAGTAATGCTGGCGACATTTATGAGGGTTTCAAAGCTTCTCTAAGTGGTTTCACAGCAATGTGGAACGCCATTCGGATTCGGCTATAAAAAGGAGGTACCTTGTCATTGAGATTAACATGGAATCGGGCAGCACTCAGTGATAAGAGAGAAGTTCATCTATGTGGTATAACAATGAACTGAATAGTCTAAGTGAGCCTGATACATCGGGCTGCCACCTACCTAACCTAACCTTCACTGAAAAAACAGTGAAACCACCAAAAAGAAAAATTTTGGTTAATTTTAGAAAATGTAAATAATTAAAAAAAAAATTTAACTAAACAGTACTATAAACGCTAACATCACGCCGATATCATAAAACATAAGTAAATATTATTCGACAAATTCAAGAAATTTTTTTTAGATATAGTTAATTATTTTCACTTGTGAAAGACAATTTTGTAGTTTGAAAAAATTGGAGTTAAAATTTGTAAGAACGTCTTTAGTGCCATATGAAGTTCACGATGGGTGTATTTGTAGTAATATTTACAAATTGAAAGAAATAATGAACTATTTGTTGAGAAGTACGAATTTACTAAATCTTTATGCTTCATTTTCATTTCATTTCATTTCATTTCATATATCTTTATTTCATAGTGATGCAAATTCAGTGCAACGGCTGTTGAAATGGTGAACATCCGTTCTATGACAAGTCCATGTTAAATTTATCGCTTCTTCCCCAATTTTGCACCACTTCCGGATCCATAAAGAACATTTACATGTTTCTAGAGAATAATCTTACTGTTTTACAGAGAACATGGAACATTTTTGAGTTCAAAATATTGTTTTCTCGGTGAACATAACATGTTTTCCCAAAGCGCATACATAATTGCCTAGAAAATAATACGGTTGCAGCAAACATATTACATGTTTCCCGTGAAAAAGTAACATTATGATCATGAATTATATTTGGGATTGTGAAGATGTTGCCTTACCTTTGTGTGTTCATGGTTCAGTAGTTTCGAAAAAATAATTGTTTCAATGAATAGTTTCCATAGGGATTTGGAAAAAACAAAAAAAAAAACAAGTATATACGGCAGTAAGTTCAGCAAGGCCGAATCTTATGTACCCTCCACCATGGATTGCGTAGAAACTTCTACGAAAGAAGTTTTCTAAATTGTGAGTTGGTTCATACGTGGTATATATTAGACAATACGTAGAGAGACAGAATTGAAATATGGGGGTCGCTTATATGGGGACTATATACAATTATGAACTTGATATGGACCAATTTTTGTGTGATTGGGGATCGATTTATCTGATGGCTATATATAACTATAGACCGATATGGACCTAGTTAGGCATGGTTGTTAACGGCCATATACTAGCACAATGTACCAAATTTCAACTGACTCGTATGAAATTTGCTCCTCCAAGAGGTTCCAAAACCAAATCTCGGGATCGGTTTATATGGGGACTATATATGATTATGAACTGATATGGACCACTGTTGGCAAAGTTGTTAAATATCATATACTACCACCCATACCAAATTTCAACCAGATCGGATGAATTTTGCTTCTCCAAAAGGCATCGGAGGTCAAATCTGGGGATCGGTTTATATGGGCGCTATATATAATTATGGGCTGATATGAACCAATTCCTGAATTGTTGTTGGATACCATACACTAACTTCAGGTACCAAATTTCAACCGAATCGGATGAATTTTGCTCTTCCAAGAGGCTCCGGAGGTTAAATCTGGGGATCGGTTTATATAGGGCCTATATATAATAATGGACCGATTTCGACCAATTTTTGCATGGGTGTTTGAGACTATATATTAACACCACGTACCAAATTTCAACTGAATCAGATGAATGAGAGGCTTCGGACGTCAAATTGGGCGATAGGTTTATATGGGGGTATATATAATTAGGGACCGATGTGGACCAATTTTTGCATGGTCATTAGAGACGATATATTAACACCATGTAGCAAATTTCAGCCGGATCGGATGAAATTTGCTTCTCTTAGAGGCTCCGCAAGCCAAATCGGGGGATCGGTTTATATGGGGGCTATATATAATTATTGACCGATGTGGACCAATTTTTGCAAGGTTGTTAGAGACCATATACTAACACCATGTACCAAATTTCAGCCGGATCGGATATGGCCCATTTGCAATACCATCCGACCTACATCAATAACAACTACTTGTGCAAAGTTTCAAGTCGATAACTTGTTTCGTTCGGAAGTTAGCGTGATTTCAACAGACGGACGGACGGACATGCTCAGATCTCAGAATTTCACCACGACCCAGAATATATATACTTTATGGGGTCTTAGTAGGCTTGCCAGATGGCCGGGATTCGCCTGGATTGTCCCGGAATTTCGTCTCCAGCAAGTGTCCCGAATCTTTCACAAAATTTGCCAAAAGTCCCGGAATTTCAATTACTCAAGGCATATGTTTTATTTTTTTCCATTTCTTAGAAAAGAAAACGATTAGAAATTAAATCGCTACTTTTTGTTTGGATTTTCATACCTTTTAAATGTATATTTGTCGTGTCAAATTTTGTAACATTTTATTCAATCCCATCACTATTAGAAACAAATCAAATCGCTGTCTTTCGAATCGTCAGCTGTTACTTGAGCCGTAAATGTAAAAAATATACATATATATGCATTTTTAGAAGTTATAAGTCAAGTCTATACTGACTGCCAACAATTCATAGTTCGATTTTTTCCCTATCACTACCATACCTCTTCAGTGACACTATAACAATTCCTAACTCTGATGCGAAATATATCCAAACCATATCCATGGCGGTATCCAAATTGCCAGTATCGAAAGGCACTACAAAAGAAGCAGCGATTGTCATCTCGTAGCTTAAGTTTGTTTGCCTGAACCGAAAGTAATACGCAAGTAAAAGTAAGTTTAGGTTTCCGTTTTCCCAAAAATGTTTACGTTTGATATAAAATCATGGGAGAAAGTTTCAGAGGCTCCAAGATATTTAGGAATTTCAAAGTTTGCTGACAATAACGACTACGCCATGGCGTTTATGCAAATTTACCAAGTGATAAAATATGGGCTGTTTTCGAAAAATTTGACTGTTTTCGTTGTCCCGATAAATCCCGGAATGTACGACGCAATGTCCCGGATTTCGGCAACCATCATCTGGCAACCCTAGGTCTTAGAGCAATATTTCGATGTGATGCAAATGGAATGACAAAGTTAATATACCCCCCATCCTATGGTGGAGGGTATAAAAAGAATAGAATAATTTGAAAATTTCTGAAATACGGACGTAATTTGGGTCTGTGAGAAGAAAAGATAAAAAAATTGAAAAAATAATTTGGAATTGAGAGGGACGGAATTTGGAATTTCAAAAATGCGGACGCAATTTTAGTTCCGTCAGAAAATATATTATTGCTAGAAGAAATACTGAGAACCATTGGCTACATCACAGATCGGGGGAAGATAAAATAACTGGAACAATTCCATATACATATATGTATACTGCCTTGGACCTTTGGACTATTTTTAACCATTTACTCGTATAACACATCATGGACAGTTCTGGGATTTAAGATCTTTCCATAACGAAATAAACGTGAAGATTATGACTGACGTTATATAGATTATAAAATGCCTTGTAGAAAAAGATTCTAGTCAAGATACCAAAAAGAAAAATTTGGTATCAATTATATGAAAAAGAGGAAAGTTTGGCATCAATTATAACTAAATTGAAATCTCTCTGACTAATTATATCACTATCCTTTAGCTATAAGAAAAATTTATTGTATAATCGTTCAAAATAGCGTCTCTTATAAATTTCTATGAACCTCAATCTACGGGCCCGCAGAACAAAGGATTTCGTTATTTTTTTTTTTCTTTACTCTATCTACTGACAATCATAACTAATTTACCCAATATCATTTGTTACTGGATTATAATTTTTTTTAATACATAATTATCTTTAGAAATATTGTAAATATTAATTTCATTATTATATTATATTAAATCTGTTGTTATAACCTGCTCAAACAGCATGTTTTAAAGAATCATTAACTATTTCTAACGAAAAATAATAAAGGGTACCATAATTGGGTTCATTAATTTTGAAAATCAACACGGTTGATTTTCCTATCTCTCTCATTAAGTTTCAAGCTACGAGGGCGGTTCGGAAAATTCTTAGCCTATCAATGAAAGAGAATAGTTAGTTTTTCAAAAATATTTTTATTTTTCAATATAATCTCCTGAAACTTCAATCCCTTGATTAAAATAGTTTTCCTCAAGGTCTTCAAAATAGTGGTTTACAACTGTAATTGCATCTTCATTTGAGGTAAAATGCTTGCCAGCAAGATTTTTTTAGATTTGGGAACAAGTAAAAGTCACTGGGAGATAAATCAGGAGAATAAGGTGGGTGGTCAAACAACTCGTACTTTAGTTCGTTGATTTTAGCCATTGTTAAAACACTCTTGTGCGCTGTTGCGTTGTCTTGATGAAACATTATTTTTTTGTGTTGTAAGCCAGGACGTTTTTCTCGAATTTGTACACTGTTTGAAAAATATGTTTTTCATATGTTTCGATATAAACAAAATGTGTTTCGGGCACAATTTTTAAACACAATATATTTAAGTGCAAACATGTAATGTTCTCAAACTAACACTAAATGGTTGGAACACATATGTTAATATGTTAGAATATATTATGTTTGGGGCATGCATGTTTCATAAAAATTATATGTGTGAATGTAAACATATATAAATTTACAAATTTCGATTAAACATATATATGTTGTGATATTTTATTCAGAGAGCGAAAGAGAGAGAGAGAGAGTATAGAGAAAGAAATAGAGATAAAAACCGGGAGGGTTGACGAAAGATATCAAATTAACACAGCGAGAGAATCGAAAGAGAGCAATCTCTGTGAAACCGCTTATATGTTGTTTCGGAAACTGCTTTATGATAAGGCCAAAAATTTTATACGTTTAAGTCTAAATATTATTTAATTTAAGTCTAAATATTATTTAATTTGTGTATATTATAAAATTATTTATGTATGTTTATACTCGACCCCACGTTCTTCCTTTGTTAGAGTTTTTGAATTCCTTCCAAAATATCAAACTTTTATACCAAAAACAGTTTTTTATTACAAAATTGTTATTTTTGCAATAAAAAAATAATATTTTATCCAAAAGCTCAGTCCATTTCGTTTATATCAAGCACTGTTTCTGACTGTAAATCTTTAATAACCCACATTTCGAAGTTTCATTATAAAAATTTAATATAGTATAAATATAAATGCGTAAATTAAAAAAAAAAAAACAATTGGTGTTTGGTCGGAGCAGGGATTGAACCCACGACCCTTTGCATGTACGGCAGACATGCTAACCACTGCTCCACGTTGCCAACACATGTATGTTTCTGTTAAATAATGTTATGTTTGCATGGGCTCGTGGGCGCTGCAAACTATGCTATATAAATGTAACTTATAACGATAATTGTCTTCTGGTGACTATAACAGCTACGTAGCTCAGTGGTAGTGTGTTGGCTTACAAACTGTATGGTCCTCGGTTCGATTCTCCGTCCAGGCGAAAGGTAAAATTTAATAAAATTTATAAAATTGAATAATTTCTTCAACATTATTTGTATTACAGAAAAAGGTGCCAAGAACTAAAAAATTTCGTGGAAGTGAAAATTATGTTAGGGAATGAGCACAATCTTCTTTGGGGAAAATTCTTCCAAGCATATAATATTTTTGGGCTCAAAATGCTTCCAAACATATTATATGTTCACATAAAACAAACATATTAATGTTTCGGCAGTATCCAATAATATATGTGCTTCCTGCAAAATATGTTTGGAACATATGTTAGAGAGGCGATTTTTTTGAGGGTGTATATTTAATTGATCCAAAGGTTGCAATAGTACTATGAATTTAGTGTTTTACCCTTTTGCAGATAGTCAATAAATAAAATACCTTTGAAGTCCCAAAAAACCGTTGCCATAACATTATCAGTCGATTGAATTGTTTTTGCCTTCTTTGGGGCACTTCCTCCAGCTTCAGTCCATTGTTTGGATTGTTCTTTTGTCTCTGGAGTATAGTGGTGGATCCATGTCTCATCAACAGTTATGGAACGACGCCTAAAATCCATTTTATTGCGCTTAAAACGATCCAAACAAGCTTGAGAAATGTTCATTCTTATGCGGTTTTGATCGACTGTTAACACATGCGGCACCCATCTTGCAGAAAGCTTTTTCATCTGTAGTTCTTCATGCAAAATCAAATGGACTCGATCATTTGAGATACCCATGATATTAGCAATTTCACGCACTTTTATTCGTCGATCATTTAATACCATATCATGCACTTTGGCTACACTGAAAAAACAGTGAACCATTTTCCATTGCAAAATGAACTAAACTGTAGTAATATTGACTATGATTTAGCCCTTAAGATTTTTTTCAACTTGTCTAGTTTATAATTCTCTTAAGACCACGTGAAACAAGAAAGTAGTTCATTTGAACTCGCTGTTTGGATATTTTTACTTATCCTTTTTTTATTCATCGTAGGTTTTTCACATATCTTGCTGAAAAATGGAAGCGATAATGGAAGTTGCTAAAAATTAACACCATGTAATAAAATATATTTTTTTTATTCTTTATTTTAGCTTGTAACTTACCCTATTTGGGGACATTTTATCAAATGGTGTAAGGAATTCAACTTTTCTTTGGAAAACGTATCTCATAAAATGTGTACCTCAAACAATTAGAGAAATAATGAAGTATTCTATATAAACTCATAAAACTGTGTTCTTATCGATGTGAAGGATATAATAAAATAAATATTCTAGTTGAAAGAAAGCCAAAGTTTTAATATTAAACTTACCAATTCTCTATTAAATTGTACGCTGGGGGAAATATAAAAAGTTTTCCAAATTTATTTGGGTTACTCTGAAATAAAATATTTATTTTTTACATTAAGTAAAATTATTAAATAGGTTTCCAAACAATCTAATGAAAAAAAAAATAATAATAATATGCATAAAAAAACCAAATATTCTGGTTAAAAGAAAGTTAAAGAATCCTTACCAATTCACTATTAAATTACAAGCAAATGAGTACTAAAATTTTTTCCAAATTTTTGAGGGGTTATTCTGAAATTAAATATTTGTTTTTTACATTAAATATATTACATTGGTTTCCAAAAATATTTGATTAAATTAATACTAAAATAGGGTATTAAAAACCTGTAATTTTGATGATAAAAAGATCATAAAAACGTAAATATTTTAATTGAAAGAAAGCCAATTTTTAAAAGAAAACTTACCAATTCTCTATTTTTTTAATTTGTTCGAATCCATCTGGAGTTGCTCTGAAATTAAATATTGCGTTTACAACAAAGAAAAACATTAAACTGATTTCCCAAAAAAAAAAAAAAATAATTAACAAATTATAATATTCATAAAAAATATTCTTTTTAAAAGAAAGCCATATTAAAAAAAATTCTTACCAATTTATGGCTAAACTATATGCTGAGATATAACAAAAATTTTCCAAATTCATCTGGAATTGAATATTAATTTTTTGGTCTTCTTTAGGTTCCGCTTGACAATAGCCCACACGGATGAAAAAGACTGTTTTTCATATGTTTGGCTATAAACATTATATGTTTGGAACACAAATTTTTAAACACAATATTTTTGAGTGCAAGCATATAATGTTCATAAACTAGCATAACATGTTTGGGACATATATGTTAATATGTTAGAACATATTGTGTTTGGGACATAAAATGTTTGTAAATATAATATGCTTGGATGCAAACATATATTAATTTAGAAATAGCCTATAAACATATATGTGTTTAGTAGCTTGGAGCGCTATTTAACAGGGAGCGATATTGAATTAAGTTGGTGGTTGTTGCTTGTTATTACAAAATTAACATTTTATTTTTCCTTGGGCAATTGATCAGCTACTTCTTTGATCCTTACAAACTGTGTGGTCCGCTGTTCGAATCCCCGTCCGGCAAAAGGTGAAATTAAAATAAAAAAAATCATACAATTGAATAATTTCTTCTACAATGTTTGTATTACAGAAAAAGGTGCTAAGAACTAAAAAATCTCGTGGAAGTGAGAAAGATGTGGGGGAATATACAATTGGGCAGAAACAAAATTTTGAGCATTCAGGTCGAAAACCTATGTTGTTAACACCTATATTACCTGTTTATTTTCATAATTCATTATGATTGTAAATATATAAATAAATAAATAAAATTTTGAGCACAATATTGTTTGGGAGAATTTTTTTAAGCATATAATATTTTTGGGTGCAAAATGCTTCCAAACATATTATATGTTCACATAATAACATATTGTTTTTTGGAAGACAACATTATTGAATTTGGATGCAAAAATACAAAATGTTTGGAACTTAGACTACCCAAACATATATTGTTTAGACCAATATGCTTTCAAACATATTATATATTGGAAGAGATCAAACATATAAATGGTTGGGCAATACCCAAAAATGTATATGCTTGAAGCAAAATATGTTTGGGAGTATATGTTACAGAAGCGATTTTTTGTGAGCGTGCAGTATTTCTCAATTGGGCGGAGCTCTGGCGTGTTGGGAGGGTTCTTGTCCTTGGGAACCACCTGCACCTTGTTGGCGGCGTACCACTCCATGGCCTTTTTACCATAATGGCAAGATGCCAAATCCGGCCAAAACAGTACGGAACAACCGTGTTTCTTCAGGAAAGGCAGCAGACGTTTATTCAAACACTCTTTCACGTAAATTTCTTGGCTGACAGTCCCGGAAGCTATGAAAATGCTGCTTTTCAAGCCACAGGTACAGATGGCTTGCCAAACCAGATATTTCTTTGCCAACTTTGACAGTTTTATGTGCTTTTCTGTAACGAAATTTATATCCATAGACATAAATAAATAAATAACAATAAAATAAATAAATAATTAAAAATTTCTGCTACCTTTCCCCTTCCTTTTGCCGTATAAAACTCCTGTCCCGGAAGCTGCTTGTAGTCGGCTTTGACGTAGGTTTCGTCGTCCATTACCACGCAGTCAAACTTCGTCAGCATCGTCGTGTACAGCCTCCGGGATCGCGCTTTGGCCGTCGTATTTTGTTTATCATCGCGATTTGGAGTCACTACCTTCTTGTAAGTCGATAGTCCGGCTCGTTTTTTGGCTCGATGCACGGTTGTAGACGATACACCCAGCTTATTTGCGGCATCTCGGAGAGAGATGTTAGGGTTTCGCTTGAAACTACCGGCAACTCTCTTTGTCGTCTCAGCGGCTTCCGGTTTTCGATTTCCCCCCGATCCAGACTTCCTGGCTATCGACAAACGTTTCCCAAACACTTTAATTACATTTGTAACGGTTGATTTGGCGATTTTGCCAGCTTTGCGTGCGAGTATCTCGGATTTTCGCGATGCGCGAGCAAAATTTTGATACGCTGCTCTTCTTGCTTGGACTGCATTTTGACAATTGAAGAGTGAATTCCAAAATCAAAATAGGAGCAACATTCTGCACACACACACCTTCAAAATGAGGGGTGTTCAGGTTTTTTAAATGCAAAATTGAAAGAAATACGTCGAGTTTATATTGACCAAATTTTGACCGTAAACCCCTTTACAACATGCCAACAACATTCGGGCTTTCATGATATTGGGAAATCTGGCTCAGCTTTCATAGTGAAACTAAACTCGTCATGAATTGGAAACTAATCCCATCAACAAAACAAATCCCAGCTTTATAAATATTTAATATATTTTCTCTTGCAATAATGCTATTTTTTCTTGGTTTCCTCATTCAAAAATAAATTCAAAAGAAAACCCAAACAGAATAAAAATGCGTTTTATTTTGCTTCGCATACTATTTTTTTGCTGTTCTTTTTCATGGTCTCCACACTAATAGCTTCAAGAATTTAGTTTTGTTGGCAGATCAACCAAACAGAAATATAAAGCATTAACAATTATGAATAATACCTTTCGCTTTCATCAACTTTATTTCCTATAAAATCATTTATTACTTATTTATCATGGCTTCATTGTTAAATCACATACACATTTTCGGTTGCCAAGTGATACACTTAAATTTTTTCATTATAATGTGCCCACACCATCTTCATGAAAATATGCAAAAACAAAAAAAGAAAAAAATTTTCCCATTATGCATTTCTTTCATCGTTTTAAGTGGAGAGCAAAGCCAAAGTGGAGGCTGTTGCAATATTTTTTATTACCACTCTTGTGCTACCACTGGTTTCCGCCCATTCGATGGAGTGCATACAGCGATCGTTTTGTTTTGTGTGTGTGTGTGTTTTTTTTTTTTGTTCTGTCTTTATTTTGGGATATTCACCATGCTGGGCAAAATGCATGAATAACATTAGTAAGTGCCAGCGGGGTGTTGCTGTTATTACTGTTCTTGGCCTGGGGCTTTGAAATGGGAATTGGGGTTTTTGCTTCAACTGGTAGAAACATTTTTTTTCGATTTTTTCAAACTAAAATACTTTTATACGGTTGGCTTCGGGATATTCCCAATTTTTTGCCCTTGTCGTTTTTGTGGTTGTACATAGGGTTTGGAATTTTGTATATCTGGGCATAAGTTTTTGCCAAAAATTCCAAGAATTTTCCTTAGCTTTAATATTGAGATTGCAATTAAAAAATATTGTAAAGAGAATTAATTTTACGAATGGTAAAAGTAATTTACAAGGTGGCCCAATAATAACAACAAAAATAGTTAGGAGCAATGTCAAATTGAAATAGTTAGTGTTCCTCTACATGCTACTAATTTTACTATGAGCAAAGTAGAGGAATAAAACTATTTTAGTTTAAAATTTTGCTGATCCCTTGAAAGTCAAAAATTCACTCACACTCACGCACATTCACAAAACAAATTGTTTATTCAATCACGCTCACGCATAATACGTGTGGTAGCCACTAACGCACATTCACGAAACGAAAATCAATACTCAGTTCCATTCACCCACATTCACGAGAGTTGCTTGAGATTTTGTTCACAATTCAAGTTATTCATGCGTGTCACGCACAAAAATCGTAAATGCACTTATGTCAAATTGCATCAAAATGACTAAACCACATAGTGGTAACAATATAAAATAACTTTGATCTGCCAAAAAATTTGCCTACCAGATATATTGACTCTAGGCCTCATATAATATATATTGATCGACTCAGAATCACCTCCTGTCCGTCCGTCTGTCCATATATTTTGTGTTCGCAGGATTCTGGTGGCATTTATTAAACGATTTTGACGAAATTTTATAGACGGTGGAATTTTGGTACAAGGGCAAACGCTATTGAATTTGGAAATGAATCTGGCCAAATTTAGATATAGCTCCCATACATATTTACCCGATCTCAACAAATGGTGTCACATTTATTAACCGATCGTCGCAAAATTTTGCGCAAAGTAATCGTATCAACTCCTCTTTCAGCATGCAAAATTGCATTGAAATTGGTTTGGATATAGAGATAGCTCCCATATATATGTATCGCCCGATTTTCCAAAATTTGACCATAAAACCCTTGTTTATTAACCGATCTTACTGAAATTTAGCACAAGGTAAAATTCTGTGGTACCATCTAAAGCTGGAAAATTTCATCCAAGTCGGTTCAGATTTAGATATAGCTCCTATATATATGTACCACCCGATTTTCAAAAATTTGGCCATAAAACTCTTATGTATAATATTCATATTCAAAGTTGAATAAAACTAGTATTCTATAGTACTAACTATATGTGTAAAGAATCATCCAAATCAGTTCAGGTTTAAATATAGCTCCCATATATATGTATCGCCCGATTTAGTAAAATTTGGCCACAAAACCCTTATTCAAATTTGGCCTACTCTTATCTTCTATAGTACTTTCTTTAGTATCTTCTATAGTACTTTCTAACATATATGTGCAAAAAATTATCGTAATCGCCCAGCAAAAAAATTTAGAAGTTCTTCCAAAGGCACAACTTTAAAAGCAGTTCCAGAAGAGGCACTTCCGATGATGTTCTTTATTTTAACTACCCAGGAAGATCTTTTAAATCAATTTTTATAACTTGTTTTTTTCATACTTTTACGGCCATTTTCATGTAGCTCCGTTAGGCTTTAACTGCCAGTTAACAGAAATTAAATTGCAAATATCTTCTCTCCGGTCAATTTTAACTGAAAATTTTTCAGCAGTTAAGCTCCTAACTGGTATATGGAATATATACGCAAGATGACAGATATGTTCATAATGCGGTTCAAAAGTTCGTTAGCTAACGTAGAACTAACGGAGCTTCATGAAAATGGGGGTTAATGGGTAATTTTAACTTTTTTTGTTTCCAATAGGTTAAAAACAGAGTAAGAATTCATAAAATGGTACAAATTATTTAAATTTTGTCGAAAAAAATGCTGATCCAATCCGAAAAAATTGTGCATTTTTGAAAATATTTCAGGTCAAAGGTTTCCGACAAGCGTTAGAATCCATTAAAAATTATAAAAAATTATAAAAATTCTTTATTTGACAAAATATCGCAGAATTTTTTAATTTACATCCAAAACATTGAATTCGGATCACACCTAAAGAAGTGATGCAAATTCAGTGCAACGGTTGTTGAAATGGAGGACTTCCTTCCTATGACAAGCCCATGTTAAATCCATAGCTTCTGGTTCAATTTTGCACCACTTCCGGATCCAAAAAAGAACATTTTCATTACTTTTTTCGCGACGCTTTTTTTGCTGGGCAATTAAGATTTAGACATTGATCCCATATATATGTGTATCCTTATTTTAAAAAATTTGCCCCTAATAACCCTCTTTTTAACCATAATAGTCTCATTTACTAACCAATTTTACTCAAATTTAACACAAAGTATTTTTTTGTGGTATCAATCAAATCTGCAAAATAGCATCAAAATTGGTTCATGTATAGATATAGCTACCATATATATGCATCCCTCGATTTTCCCAAATTTGGCCATAATACTCTTATTTATTAACCAGTGTTACTCGGATTTCAAATATTGATGTATTAGCCGATTGTTTTTAGACTATATTAATTTAGAAATAGACTATAAACATATATGTGTTTAGAAAGAGAGACATAAAATGTGTGCTGGAAGTAAAATCATGAAAGTAACAAATTGGCGCCTTAAAAATATATATACACAAAGAAAATTCAATTAAAGATTGGAAAAATACTGTGTGTGAATATAAACAAGTATAAATTTCCAAATTTGGAGTAAACATATATATGTTGTGATATAAGACCGCCAAAAATTGTATATGTTTAAGTAAAAAGATTAAAATGAGTATTCGGAGAGAAAATTAATTCGGAATAAAGAGAAAAGACATTTGAAAAACAGAGCATGAGTTTTGTTTATCATTTTCGCATTACGGGCACTTTTTTTGTTTCGTCAAAACAAATCGGAACGTAGGACGAGTAAGTCAAAATATCCAAACAAAGGTAATTAATTGAAGTAAGGATAATTTTAAGACACAATTCTCTTTTAAATGTGGATTTTGTGTATTTGACTCTATGAAGCAAATTTTTTTCAGCTTTTTTCATATGCTATAAAAAGTCCGTTGAAAACAAGACGTCCAGTAGAAATTATGCTATGTTTCAAGTAAAAAACGTCTTTAAAATAACGTTTTGAAAAACATGTCCAGATGCAAAAATGCAACAAATTTGAAGACAATTTCAATAGTTTTAAAGAATTTTTCTGAATTATTAAAGTCAAGTTGACCTTAGTTCAAATTTTTTTCTTTCATGTTATGATACCCATTTTCAAGTCACTTAATTATAAGTACAACACGACTTCATTAAAAAGTTTATCGAATTTGAACATGGAAAAAACTTTATATAGAGACTTGCGTCGTCTAAGCTAAGCAAAATTTGTATTCTTATTTTAAGGGCATGAAATCTTTGGCCTCACGACAATATTTTTTCAGTGTACTCTTTTTAGAGTTGTGACAGTAAAATGAAAACATTGGGAAACAGTGAAAAATTAAACAGTAAGATCTATAAAAAAAGATTAGTTCCTCTTTATTAATGAGTAATCCAAGAGGAGTTGACGGATTCTTCGAAAATAAAAGCGGGCATTGAGTTCGAGTTTTGCCGCTAAAATTATTTCTCATTTTAACGGCAAAACTCGAATCGGTAAACCCAGAATAACATTATAACTTTTTTAGGCAAATTGTATTATAACTTGGTGGGGCATGATCCGAAGCAACAATTGAATAATTTTATTTTCTTTAGAATAAATTATTAAAGAAAGCAAATAATTGTTCACACCTAAATAAATTTATGTCTTGGTTGTAAAATTATTGTTTAGAATTTAAAAATAATGTGATTTTGAATGGTTATCGTTAACTTTAGGATTCGATGGAAAAATATTTATATATATACTCGACTTCACACTCTTCCTTTGTAAAAGTTTTTGAATTTCTTCGAAAATTTCAAACTTGTATACAAACCCTTTTTTGTTACAAAATTTTTATTTTTGCAATAAAAAATAATATATGATTTGAACTCAGTCCATTTCGTTTATATCAAGCACTGTTGTTTTCTGACTTTAAGTCTTTTATAAGACACACTTTACAGTAGTAAAAATTTAATATAGTAGTATGTAATGTTGAACACCTTTTCGGGATATTCCGAACGTATCTGAAATATACGTAAAACAATATATGTAAACAAAAAAAATAAAAAAAATGGTGTCGGTCGAATCAGGGATCGAACCCAGGACCCTTGGCATGCAAGGCGGACGTACCAACCACTGATCCACGCCGCCAACAAATGTATGTTTAACAATGTTATGTTGTTAAACAATGTTATGTTTGCATCGGCTCGTGGGCGCCGCAAGCTATGCTACAGAAATATGACTTATAACGATAATTATCTCTTGATGACCATAACAGCTAAGTAGCCCAGTGGTTAGTGTGCTGGATTACAAACTGTGTGGTCCGCTGTTCGAATCCCCGTCCGGCAAAAGGTAAAATTTAAAAAATTTAAAAAAATTATAAAATTTAATAATTTCTTCTACAATGTTTGTATTACAGAAAAAGGTGCTAAGAACTAAAAAACTCGTGGAAGTGAGAAAAATGTGAGGGAATATATAATTAGGCAGAAAAAAAATTGATCACAATCTTCTATGGGAGAAAATTCTTCTAAGCATATAATATTTTTGGGTTCAAAATGTTTCCAAACATATTATATGTTCACATAATAACATATAATTTTTTGGAAGACAACATTATTGAATTTGGATGGAAAAATACATAATGTTTGGAACTTATTATATTGTTTAGACCAATATGCTTTCAAACATATTATATATTGGAAGAAATCAAATATATAAATGTTTGGGCAATACCCAAAAATTTATATGCTTGAAGCAAAATGTGTTTGAGGGTATATGTTACAAAAGCGATTTTTTTTGAGGGTGTACTGGATGATCATATAAGGAACAAGTTAGGCAGAAAACTATCAATCTGTCAGCATGCCTATATTAAGGGCAGATCTGTAGAATCTGCCCTGCACACAGTGGAGCATCTCATAGAGAGATCCATGACATATGGCGACTATACATTGGCGGCGTTTCTGGACATTGAAGGTGTTTTTAATTATACGAAAATTGATAAAGTGGTACATGCATTAGAGAGGAATGGTGTTGAGAAATTCGTTATAAAGTGGATCAAGTTGATGTTGCTAAGTAGGGACATGGTGGTCGAGCTAGCGAGCTCCACAAGGAGGGCTAGGACCACTAGAGGATTGCCACAGGGAGAGGTTATATCACCTTTGCTGTGGCTATTGGTGGTGAACGAGGTATTGTTTGGGCTGACAAATAAGTGTATCAAGGTAGTGGCATACGCGGATGATATTGTGATAATGGTATCGGGAAAATTCCTCGATTCTATTTCGGTTGTGCTGAGCGAGTCTTTGCAGTATCTCTCGGAGTGGACTCTAGGATGCGGTTTAGGGGTGAACCCTGGTAAGACGGAGTTGGTACTCTTCATCAGGAGGAGAGAGGTTATCGGGTACAAGTCTCCTGAATTCCAGGGCATAAAGTTGACGCTCTCGAAATCAGCGAGGTACCTAGGAGTTATTTTGGACTCCAGGCTGAACTGGATGGAGAATACTGCCGATCGCATTAAGAGGGCCTCTGCGGCACTATACTCGTGTCACTATACTCGTGTGCCGGGCAGAGATGGCGAAAGAGACCTTCTCTTTTTGGCTGGCTTTATAACGCGGTTGTAAGACCTGTCGCCACATATGGCTGTCATGTTTGGTGGACAATTGTGAGACACCAAAATCATATATCGAGAATAAATAGGGTAAATAGAACAGCACTCATCTATATGACAGGTGCCATGAGGACCACAGCCACTGCCGCTCTGGAGGTGCTGATGGGATTTATCCCACTCGATTTACACGTAAGGAAAACGGCTGAACTGACACTTCTGAGACTTAAGAGCTTGAACACGCTGGAGAGGACAGCCCGCAGGCATACTGAAATTCTGGCCGGGCAGTATAGAGAGACGGACCATATGGCCACGGATCATGTTTATCATCACAAACCGACATATATTATACCAAGTATGGAGGAGTGGGAAGACAGGAGGATACCCTTCGGAACCCTGAACATGTATACGGACGGTTCAAATATGGAGGAAGGAACGGGCAGCGGAATCTATTATAGTGAACTAGGAATAAGGGAACTAGGATGAGATTTCTGCGATCACAAAGGCTGCTGAGTCGCTGTTGATGAGGCCGTTATTCAGAAGCGATATCAGATTCCTCATCGACAGTCAGGCAGCTATAAAGGCATTGTGCAATGCTGACATAAGGTCTAGGGTAGTCAGCCGCTGTCGTCGAGAACTCAAGGTTATCACTGAACAGCATAATATAACTCTGTGCTGGGTACCTGGGCACTATGGCATAATAGGAAATGAGAAATGGCTAAGGAGGGTGCTCGTGGAACGAACAACGTCCTAGCGGACGTTTTTCCTCCACTATCTTCTTATCATTACAGGAGAGAGGTTAAATATGATGAGCAATGGCGAAGACGCTGGGTCTCTTCGGATGGTTGCGAGCAAACCAAGTTGATATGGGATGAAAAAAAACGTAGGAACTGTGAAATTTTGTTGTCGATGGACAGAGAGGAATTACGGCCACTGATTGGTATCATAACAGGACATAACACACTTGGGAAACACATGGTAAGAATATGACTTAAAGAAGATGATATCTGTAGATGGTGCCTGGAACCGGAAGTTACGGAGGACTCGTACCACTTCCTGTGTCAGTGCTCAGCTTTATCCTTTAGAAGAAACAAGATACTGGGCTCCTTTTTCTTTCAGGTTCTCACTGATCTGCGGGAGTGCAGCTTAAGGAGCATACTTGCATTCATCAGGGCCTCTGGTTGGTTATTCTGAAATGTCTTTCAAAGAGAACGAACAGGTGGAAGTTTCTGGGACAAAGCGGACCGCATCGGAAGGAGAAAGATTGAAAAATCACATCGGGGGATCACAATGGACCTATACTGGTCTAAGTGGGCATCAATTCAAGAAAATTGATGTCACCCTCTACAACCTAACCTAACCATATATATTCTTGATCAGGGAGAAATTCTAAGACGATATAAGCATGTCCGTCTGTCTTTTGTAATCACGCTACAGCCTTCAATAATGGCTATATCGTCCCGAAATTTGGCACAGATTCGTTTTTTGTCTGCAGGCAGGTCAAGTTCGAAGATGCTATATCGGTCCAAGTTTTGATATAGTCCTCATATAAACCGACTTCCTTGGGCTTATAAAAACCGTAGTTTTTATCCAATTTGCCTGAAATTGAAAATCTAGAGTTACTTGAGAACCATAAAAAGGTGTGCCGAAAATGATGCCCATCGGTCCATGTTTTGGTATAGTCCTTATATAGAACGATCTCCCGAGTTTGCGTCTTGGGCTTCTAGAAACTGTATTTACTATCCGATTTGCGTGAAATTGGAAATCTAGAAGAATTTTGGGACCATAAACAGGTGTGTCGATATTGAGGTGTATCGGTCCATTTTTTGGTATAACCCCCATATAGACCGATCTCCCGATTTTACTTCTTGGGCGTCTAGAGATTATATTTTCTAGCCGATTTGCTTGAAATTGAAAATCTAGAGGTATATTTTTTTTTTGAGGAGCCACCGTGGTGCAATGGTTAGCATGCCCGCCTTGCATACACAAGGTCGTGGGTTCGATTCCTGCTACGACCGAACACCAAAAAGTTTTTCAGCGGTGGATTATCCCACCTCAGTAATGCTGGTGACATTTCTGAGGGTTTCAAAGCTTCTCTAAGTGGTTTCACTGGAATGTGGAACGCCGTTCGGACTCGGCTATAAAAAGGAGGTCCCTTGTATTGAGCTTAACATGGAATCGGGCAGCACTCAGTGATAAGAGAGAAGTTCACCACTGTGGTATCACAATGGACTGAATAGTCTAAGTGAGCTTGATACATCGGGCTGCCACATAACCTAACCTAACCTAACCTAGAGGTATTTTAAGATCACAAATAGGTGTGTCGCAAATGGTGCCTACCGGTCCATGTTTTGGTATAGCGCCCATATAGACCTATCTCCTGACGTTATTTCTGAGGCTTTTAGAATCCGTAGTTTTTATCCAATTTGCCGGAAATTAGAAATCTAGAAATATTTTAGGACCACAAAGAGGTGGGTCGGAAATGGTCCGTATCGGTCCATGTTTTCGTATAGCCCCTATATAGACTGATCTCCCGATTTTACTTCTTGGGCTTCTAGAATTCGTAGTTTTCACCCAATTCGTCTGAAAGTGGAATTCTAGAGGTATTTGAACATTAAGATGTTATGAGTATTATTCCATGTTTTGGTATAACCCCCATGTAGATCTAACTCCCTAATTTATTTCCAGGACTTCAGGAATCCGGCTGACCAAATAGGTCAACCGAATATGGTATGTGTCGACCCATGTTTTAGTATAGCCTCCACATAGACCGATCTCCAGATTTGACTCCTTGGGCTTCTAGAAACCGTAGTTTTTATCCGATTTGCACAAAAATGTAAATATACTGGAATTTTAGACCCAAAAAAAAAAACAAAAATCGGTATCACATTTATTTTTACCGGTCCGTTTGGTAAGGCATCGATATAGACCGATTTAACTTCTTGAGGGTACAACCAAAGAAAAAATATTTTTCTCCGGAATGAAATTTTAGGCAAACGAAATTCCCCTTTCGTATAAAGTATTTTCGTTTAGAGCAAACTAATCCGAATTTTTGATAAGCGATTCAACGATTGCCTCTAAAATTTGTGTCAAAAGAAAACTTTGCTTGTATAAAATTTCGTTCCTCAGAAAAGAAAACACTTCTTTCAGGGTATAACAAGCGCACTGATCACGAAAATTGCTTGAAAGTGAAAGTACAATTTCCAGATTTTACTCATCGTATTCATTTAAATAATGGCGGAAAAAATCTACAGTTTTATGATTTCAAATCAAGGCGTTATTTCATCATATAAACGATATGTTTATGATTTTTCTAAAACTGAAACAAAATTGGTTCTCATAAATCCAGAACCTGATCTAGTCTTCATAGGTAGAATATGGTTGAACTGATTTGCTTGGGAGAAAATTTGTCATTAAACCCCCTAAAATTCTATATATTATCAAGAAACCCGTTTTAAATGCAAAGCGTGTGTTGGTCCTAGATTCTTAAAAATGTGTCCTAGAGCTAAAATGAGATTTTATTGTTGACAATTTAATTAATTGCAAAATTATTCTCGTTTGCGAACATGATGTTCAGAAAATCTCAACTTCTTTGCTCTTTCGAGTCTTTTTTGCTTAGCATAAATTCCTATGTCTTGTTGAACTTCAGAACTAATATATTACGTTGTGCAAGGCAGCCATCGTAGTGCAATGGTTAGCATGTCCGCTATGCATGCAAAGGGTCCCTGATTCAGTTTAATTTTCTACCTAACACCAAAAAGTTTCTTCTCTATGTGATTATCACTTTCTTTCATCTCTGTTGGACATTTTAGTTACCAAAAGTGAACATAATAACCATTACATATCATATTTTGACTCTGATCCAAATAGGATATTTTGTAGATTTTGAACTTTTAGCATGAATCCGAATAGGAAGCCCTATCACAGAAGAAGATGAAGTTCAATTGCGTACATCATAGGGCAGAAAAAGAATGTGTATTGTGGTTTGGCCTTTGTTTTCATGCTGATGATGAATGATGAACATTTGATGGTTTACAATTGAATGACGACGACAAATGCACACAAATGTTCAAATAAGTATAACTACTCACTTAGCTATGATACTGGGTCGTTTGTGAATGTTGTTACTTCTGCAAGATATATGTATCCCAGCAAAAAAAATTGGAAGTTGTTCCACAAATATTTCTTTTAAAGCCCATCCCAGAATCCCCCATCGAGTTTTTCCAACTTCCGATGCAGTCCTTTTGGACAAGTCCACAAACATTTCTTCTAAAGAGCATCGTGGGATCCCCCAATGATTTTTTTCCACTTCCAATGTAGTCCGTTTGGACAAGTACACAAACATTTCTTCTAAAGCGCATCTTGGGATCCCCCAATGATTTTTTTCTACTTCCGTTGCAGTCCTTGTGGACAAGTATTAGAAAGAACGCAATCAGGCTATTTTAAGTGCGAATTTTGGACAATTAAATTTTACAAAATAATAGAAAACTAATAAAAAAATAAAAAAAATAGAAAATTAGTAAAAAATTAAAAAAACAATAATAAAAAAAAAACAAATCCTATCCCCACTGGGATTTGAACCTGTGCCGTTTGACTTTTTGCTTCCATGGAAGTTCTTTTGAGAAGGTTTTGTAAATTACGAGAATTTTTAATTTCTTTTTTTTTGATTTTTAATGGAAAAAATATATTTATACGAAAATATATGCCGAAAATAAAAAATAAAAACGATTTTAGAAAAATATTTTATAAAAAAAATTGCCGCTGGTGAGATTTGAACCTGCGTTTCTTATTTTTTTCGTTCATACTAATGAAGAACATCTCGAGAAGCAATTAGAATGTTATTCCTTGGTGTCGTATTACGATCATATCACAAACATTTGAATTGACCTTTCGACGCTTTATGTTCAATGGCGTTTGTGGCTGAGTGTGCTAAGGCGTTCTGTTATGGTGCCAGCAAACCCAGGTTCAATCCCTGGTCGGAGCGAAAAAGTTTTTCAAATTGTAAAAATTAGGTAATAGGAAAATAATAGTGTAATAAAACATAAACATATGGATAAAAGAAAAAGTGAAATTGGTTGAAAAATTTTTTTTTTTGCTTTTTAAATTTCTTCATTCAAATTAACTTCCAGGGCACAACTTCTTCCTATGACAAGCCCATGTAAAATTCATTGGAGATGATCCAAGTTTGCACTACTTCCGGATCACAGATTGGGGATCCAAACTACTTTTTTGGAAGCTCCCTTTTTGCTGGGATGTTATATCACTGGAGTACAAAAAGTAATCTTTAAAATTATTCCCTCTTCTTATAAGACGAATAGCAATAATGGATTCACATGATCAAATTTTAAGTAATTAGGTGGGGCGGTGGATAGGTATAAAAATCATTTATAGGGTAACAAAAATGTATCCATGAAAAAACTGGTTTCGACGTGGAAACCGAAAATAAGTTCTGTCTTTACGTTAAGAACTATTTTGAGTTTTAAGCTGAAAACCAGCATGTTTTCACCGTTATTTTTTTTTTTGTTAGAAAAATAACATATTTCCATTGATATAGATGGATCTTTTCCATCCATAACTTGATAGTACTTGATTGAAATATAATCGTCTTCATATATAACTAAAGGGTGGTTAAATTATAAGGGCCGATGTTGAATGTGAACCACACCTAAACGCCAAGTTTTTTCCGAAATTTATTTGACATTTCTCTATTTCAGACTTATTCAATTTGAACCATGGACGTCGTGAATGGGCAGAATGGTTCCAAGAAATGGCAACAGTGGATGATCAATTTTCGAAGAAAATCATCTTCAGTGATGAGGCACATTTTCACCTCAGTGGATTCGTCAATAAACAGAATTGCCGCATTTGGGCGAATGAGAATCCAAGAGTGATTGTCGAAAACCCAATCACCCACAAATAGTAACTGTTTGGTACGGTTTATGGGCCGTATTTTTTTCCAAAATGAGGCCGGTCAGGCAGTTACTGTGAATGCTGTTGGCTATCGTGAGATGATAACGAACTTTTTATGACCCGAATTGGAAGATATGGATGTGAACGATATGTGGTTTCAGCAGGACAGTGCTACTTGCCACACAGCTAACGAAACAATGGCTCTTTTGCGCAACAAATACAATGGCCGTGTTATCTCACGTAATGGCGTTGTCAATTGGCCGCCAAGATCATGTGATTTGACACCGTTGAACTTTTTTCTTTGGGGTTATTTGAAAGAAAATGTGTACGTCGATAAGCCAGCAACAATTCAAGAGCTAAAGGATGAGATAATTCGGCACATTAACGGCATAGAACCTCCATTATGCCTCAGCGTCATCGAAAATTTGGACCATCGGATGAAGGTGTGCCACCGAGGTCGCGGCGCCCATTTGGCCGATAGTTTGTTCCACATATAATTGAGTAATACCAATATATCATAATAAAATAAAATTACAATAATTTCCTACATAGTTTGTGTTTTATTCAAAATCAACATCGGCCCTTGAAATTTTAACCACCCTTTAGTACTTACCTTCATCTGCAAACTTACATAACTTCCCATTGTGCGTATACGTTATTGGTTTGACGCCGTACATGAAGTATACGTACCAGTGTCCACAATCTGCATAAAAATACGATTATGGCGCTATAGCAATACGGATTGTTGTTAGAAGATGAACTTCACTTCTGTTGGATGCTTTAGAAGGGGGTATATGGGGGCCACATGGTCTGATATGGATCAGTTTTTGCATTGATTCGGTTGAAAAGTGGTACGCTATTACTTTTCAACCGAATCGGCTGAAGTCTGTTCCTCCAGGGTGCAGAAGAAATCAAATCTGGGGCGCGGTTTATATGCACCAATTTTTGCAATGGCTCTAAGAAAGCACAAATCGAAATTTCGTACTAAATTTCAATCGGATCGGATGAACTTTACTCCTACCGGAGCCTTCAGAATTTAAATCTAGGGGTCGACTTGTCTGCACGCTTTCCACACTTGGTAGAATTCTACCAACAATGGTAGATTTTTCACAGTTTAGTAGATTGGTAGAATTGTTAATGTTTTGGAGCTTTTACAAAATAGTCATCTAGGAGGTACTTCAAAAATTTTCTTAGAAATAAAATTTTGATAAAATTGTATTCCTATAGAAAATTTTGTCAAATTTCTATAGAAATCAAATTTTGACAAAATATTCTATAAAAAAAATGTTGACAAAATTTTCTATAGAAATAAAAAAAATTTTCTACAGAAATAAAATGTTGACAAAATTTTCTATAGATATAAAACTTGGACTAAATTTTTTTATAGAATTAAAATTTTAACAAAATTTTTTATAGAAATAAAATTTTCATAAAATTTTATATAGAAATAAAATTTTGACAAAATTTTATATAGAAATAAAATTTTGACAAAATTTTATATAGGAATAAAATTTTGATAAAATTTTCTATAAGAATCAAATTTTGACAGAATTTTTTATTGAAATAAAACTTTTGGCAAAATTTTGTATAGAAACAAATATTTGACAAAATTTTCTATAGAAATAAAATTTTCAAAAACTAACTAGAAAAAAATGTTGACAAAATAGAATTAAAATTTTGACAAAATTTTCTATAGAAATTAAATTTTGACAAAATTTTCTATAGAAATTAAATTTTGACAAAATTTTCCATAGAAATTTAATTTTGACAAAATTATTTATACATATAAAATTTTGACAAATTTTGCTATATAAATAACAATTTTTATTAAAAATATGCAGTCCAATTAAATAATTTTATTTGACACAAAAACATATCAAGAGAGAGTGCAAAATTAAGGAATAGTTGGGGCTTCTTCTAAAATTACATTAACATCTTTCAGGAGTTTATAAATTTGTGGTGACGATAAATACCCTAGGATATATGGAAAATTCAGCATAAGAAAATATACAAATACACTGCACAGCATCAGAATGACAATGGACTGCCTACACCACGAAGGTTGTATAAGCTTTTTATCATGATATGTTGATACATACATATATCCTTTTCTATTTGACACAAAAAAATATGAGAGAGGTAATACGTTTTGTACGTTTGACAAATATTCAACATAATACAGAGGATTCATCCGACTCTCCACATAGCGCACAAAACAAAGAATCAACTGTATTCTGTTTTTTTTCCATGCCGAAATAAAAATATCTTTACTCCAAGTGACTGACATGCAGTTTCATGTCAGTTTTTCTTTGCCCAAGTGTCTTTCATTTTTAAACAAATAAAAATCGAGCAAGTAAAGAAATAAAAATATATTCAGTGAAAGGATGCGCCACAAATGGATAGAAGCTCCATACAAAATGGGAAAGTACAAATATAAGAAGAAAACAACGCATGATACGTGTGCTGAAATTGTTTTCATTTGCTCCCAATTCATATTAAAACATTTGCTATGACCTTCACACTGTGGTATGATAAAATAGAGTAACGAAAATGTGGAAAAAATGCATTTGAACGAAATCATACTTTACAAACTGATCGCGTCATTGGCTCCTCACATCGTGTCAAGCCCACAAAATTGTGTCAACCAAATCAATGAAATTTTCAAAACTGACTGCAATGTGTGGTAGACCCAAAGGGTGGTTATAAAAAATATTAACAAGTGTATATGGGCAGGGTTTTATATACCCTCCACCAGGGATTACGTACAACATTTTTCTAAAAACAGTTATAAACGCTGGAATTTCTTGCAATGTGCTAATAGTTACAGACAGCAAGGTATCAAATAGAGGGACAACGTTACCGTTAATGAATTTCTAAAATAAGTACTATGGCGAACGGAAGTACCTACAGCTCTGACGATGCCTAAGGTCATCTCAATCTCACGATATTGCAATTTCAGTTGGAGTACAGCATCAATGCTTTCTGGAACAACAATTGATTTTGGAGTCAAGCTTTACGATGGAGCTGTGAGTTAGCAGATCACAATACTAGGGTTGTCCAAACCCGCCACATAAAAGGAAACCTTCGTACTTTGGCTGGTAAAACCATCAAATTGAAGATTATGAACCAATACTATGTAATAAACAATATCTCTACCATAAAAAAAACACACTCCAGGAAAGAAAATTTTAGTTAATTTTAGAAAAAATAGATTCATTTTAGAAAATTTTTGCTAAACTGTATTAGAAACGCAGATGTAACCCGATTTCACAAAAATGAGTAACTAATTTTAGACAAATTCAAGAAAATTTATTAGAAAAAATTATTATTTTTCACTTAGTAAAGAAAATTTCGTAGTTTGAAGGAAAATATTGGGGTTTAAAATTGCAAGAATGTCTTTAGTGCCATACGAAGTTCAAGATGGTCAATGTGCTCATTAATTAAATTTAAAAATTTTAAGAAATTCTGAACTATTTTGTGGGATACACGAATTTAGTTAATCTTTATGCTTCATTTGTGTATAATTTTTTCCTCTGAATAAATCCATGCCATGGAGTAGGGTATAGTGTGTTGGATTACAAAACAACAGGTCTGAGTTCGATTCCTCTTGGCGTCATAGAGATTTTCAAAGTACAAATTGTGCCATAAATATTAAGGGAGAGAAAGGGGTAGAAAAAGACCGAGAATAAGAGAGAATAAAATCTATAAATAAAGGGTGATTCTTTTGAGGTTAGGATTTTCATGCATTAGTATTTGACAGATCACGTGGGATTTCAGACATGGTGTCAAAGAGAAAGATGCTCAGTATGCTTTGACATTTCATCATGAATAGACTTACTAACGAGCAACGCTTGCAAATCATTGAATTTTATTACCAAAATCAGTGGCAGAAAATCCGCTTTTTTATCGACAAATTTTGTTCAGCGATGAGGCTCATTTCTGGTTGAATGGCTACGTAAATAAGCAAAATTGCCGCATTTGGAGTGAAGAGCAACCAGAAGCCGTTCAAGAACTGCCCATGCATCCCGAAAAATGCACTGTTTGGTGTGGTTTGTACGCTGGTGGAATCATTGGACCGTATTTTTTCTAAGATGCTGTTGGACGCAACGTTACGGTGAATGGCGATCGCTATCGTTCGATGCTAACAAACTTTTTGTTGCCAAAAATGGAAGAACTGAACTTGGTTGACATGTGGTTTCAACAAGATGGCGCTACATGCCACACAGCTCGCGATTCTATGGCCATTTTGAGGGAAAACTTCGGAGAACAATTCATCTCAAGAAATGGACCGGTAAGTTGGCCACCAAGATCATGCGATTTGACGCCTTTAGACTATTTTTTGTGGGGCTACGTCAAGTCTAAAGTCTACAGAAATAAGCCAGCAACTATTCCAGCTTTGGAAGACAACATTTCCGAAGAAATTCGGGCTATTCCGGCCGAAATGCTCGAAAAAGTTGCCCAAAATTGGACTTTCCGAATGGACCACCTAAGACGCAGCCGCGGTCAACATTTAAATGAAATTATCTTCAAAAAGTAAATGTCATGGACCAATCTAACGTTTCAAATAAAGAACCGATGAGATTTTGCAAATTTTATGCGTTTTTTTTTTAAAAAAAAGTTATCAAGCTCTTAACAAATCACCCTTTAGATATGAGAGCAATAAACTCACTCGCACTTTTTGAGTATATTTATGGCAAAGCTATTATTTTTGAAGAGTTGGTATGCTTGCGACGAAGTATTTATTTTTCGACTACTTGTATGCTTGCACCGAAGTACTTTCCTCCAATTTCATGCCCGTGTAAAAGTATTACCACTGGTATTTGTACGCAGAATTTGTTACCTATTTTGGCACAGGCATACTTGTACCCATACCTGGTAAAATGAGTTTTTGCTGGAAAGGTTTATCAAACGACATTTCCTTACTAAAAACAAAGTATTCCATCAAAATAAAAATGTTTTTCTATTCAAACAAAAATAACTACTCTGAGCCTATATGCAGTCAAACAGTATTAAAAAAAATATACGTTTCAAGTTATTACAATTAAAATGGGGCTTCCTAAGTTAATAAAAAAATTTTAGTATATTTTTAAATGACTTTTTACCATTAATTATTTAAAATGGAAAATTTTTAATATTAAAAAATTATACAAAGAAAGGAACAGGACAGAAACATTTTAAAGTAAAAATTATTGTTAAAACATTTTATTATATGCGCATGCCGTAAGTTTACGTCTATCTTCATATGTTTTATATTATGTTATTTAAAATGCCGATTCTTTTACGATTTTTAAAATGCAAGTCCCAATTACGACGCTATTTTCGGAATAAAAAGTGACGATTTTTCTTTAAATTTTATTGGTAGCCCTAATTACAAACCCATAAGGAAAACAAGTAAGTAAAGTCTAAAGTCGGGCGGGGCCGACTGTATTATACCCTTCACCACTATGTAGACGAACATTTGTGTTACCATCTCAACTACGTCAAATTTGCTGGCAGCTATATAAAGGTTTGCATATGGGAAATATGAAGCGAAGAAATTTTAATGAAATTGTACAAAAGAGCATTTATTTATCAGGCGATACATATGTATTCGAGATACAGGACAATTTGACTAATAAAATCGATTTTACGAGGATAATGGTTAGATATTGCCAAGATATGTGGCAAATCGGGCGAAAGAGCTATATCTAAAACTGAACCGATTTCAACCAAATATGGTACACTTACCGATACTATTACACGTACTCCTTGTGCAAAATTTGAAGCAAGATAGGGCAAAACTCTGGCTTTAGAAGCCATATCAGTCCAAATCGAAGGAAATATATATATATATATATATATATGGGAGCTATATCTAAAGCTGAAATTTGACGCACATAACGACACCATTAAATGTACTCCTTGTGCAAAATTTGAACCAAATCACGGCAAAACTCTGGCTTTTAAGGCCATATAAGTGCAAATCGGACGAAAGATATATATGGGAGCTATATCTAAATCTGAACCGATTTCAATAAAATTTACCAAGCATTGGTATAATGTCAATTCTACGCTCTATGCAAAATTTCACGAAAATCGGTAGTAAACTTTGGCCTCTGTGGTCATATGAGTCTAAATCGGACGAAAGATATATATGGGAGCTATATCTAGATCTGAACCAATTTGGCTGATATTTTGCAAGTTTTTCGAGACTCATAAAATATTCGGATGTACTGAATTTGAAGAACATCGGTTGATAAACACACCAATTACACCCTGAGAAGGAATATGATCACCTCAAACATGTTTCAAGAGTAAAGTGTTATTTTTGGATGGTGACCATGTAACATGTTTGTCGCAAAAATCTTATTTTCTCGCCAAGCATAACATGCTTTCCGAAAACATATACATAATTTCTGAGAATATGACATGATTGCGGTGAACATATTACATGGTCACCATCCAAACATAACATTTTGCTGTTGAAACATGTTTGAGGTGATCATATTCCTTCTCTGGGTGTATGACCAGATCGGGGATAAATATATATGGCAGCTATATCTAAATCTGAACCGATTATTTCTAAAATCAATAGCGATTGTCCTTGTCCCAAAAAAACGACCCAATGCCAAATTTGAGGACGATCGGACTTAAACTGCGACCTGTACTTTGTGCACAAAAATAAATGAACAGACAGACAGACGGACGGACAGACAGACAGAAAGACGGACATCGCTAAATGGACTCAGAATTTTCACTAAATCGAATTCAGAATTCTAAGACGATCGTTATACTAAACGATGTGTCTCCGACTTTTCCTTCTTGGCGTTACATACAAATTAGAGGTGTGCACGTGACACGAAATTGTCGTGACTCACGAAAATTTTCGTTACTCACTCGTGAGTCGTGAGTCACGCTCATGGCAACGGCGTGAGTGTGCGTGAGCGTGATTAACAAACCAAAATGTCGTGTGTGAGCGTGAGTCACGAAAATATTATGTTCGCGAGTGTGCGTGAGTAAAGATTTACGCTCACGAAAATAATCCTGCTCACCAACATAAAACGCTTAACCCTTTCGACCCTAAAGTTGCCTGTGGGCAACTTTTTGTGTTTTGAGATTCACTGTCAGCGTTGTTTTTGTTTTTGTTCATACAACTGTAACAGTATCGAAAGCTACAAGTGTTTTCTTCAAGTTGAATGAAAAATCAGCTAACTTGGTTGTCAATTAGCAAAAAATTTTTTCATTAATACGCACGTACCTCAAGAAAAAAATATTTGCGAATTTAAAAAGAGGTTTTTATACATGTGACTTTTTTCAAAAATTACAACTAAAATGTTGAAAGTTTTTATTAAATCTATTGTAGTACATGTCAAATAAAATATTTCTGGAAGTCAAATCTTAGAATTGCAAAAAAATAACAGGTGGGAAATTTTTAAAATTGAAAAGTTGCCTGTGGGCAACTTTGGGCAATTGTGGTAGTAAACTTACATATTTTTTGGACATGGGACCTAGAGAAAAAAGGTTTGAAAAACAATGATTTTGAAAAAATTTTGAACTTCAATTGGGATGTCCCAGTGACGAGAAATGCGGCGATGATGTGGAAAACATGTCTGCAGTGCAGTGGGGAATTTGGAAGGAATCGTAAAAAGGGAAGGAAGCCACTTCTTTGCAACATACTAGTGGATTAGCACGAATATTGACGCTTTATAAGACTTTGGTTTTTTACACCACCAGGTAAAAAAAAACGAAACATTTTCGTGAGTCACGCGAAGCCGTGAATGAAATTTAAACGAAACCTCGTGAATGTGCGTGAACGGGATTAAAGAAAAATGTGTGGCGCGTGAGTAAAAATCAAATTGTGTTCGTGATTGTGAGTGAGTAAACTTTCTCCGAAATCACGCTCCCGATAAAAATTTACTTTCACGATCCAACCCACGCTCACGATCCAACTCAGGCTCAAGATAAAATTCACGTTAACAATAAAATTCATATTCATGATAAAATTCGCACTCACGGTAAAACAGACACAAAAAGTCACAATCACGAACAAATTCACGTTCACGATTAAATTCAAGCTCACCGATTTTAATCACCTTTACATATTTAATAACGCTTAAGATTTCAATAGCGTGAGTCACGAGAAATTTCGTTAATTACCAGAATTTTATTAAGCCACGAAAATTGTCGTGTTCCGAAAATATTCATGACTTACGAGATTTGTCGTGAATTACGAAAATTGTCGTGAATCGTGCGAAAGCGTGAGACATAAACATTGTTCATGTGTGAGCGTGTGCGAGTATGACTTTTCGTGAATTCCTACCCACATGGCATGCGTGAGTACAAATATTTCTTCGTGAATGTGTTTAAGCGTGGTTGAAATTCCACTCACGCGCGCATCTAAGTATATATTTACTGTAAAATAACTAAAAAACTTAACAAAAATCCAATAAAACGTAATACGTCTATCATTACAAAACAAAATAGTTTGTAGTCACAATTGCCCAAAGTTGCCCACAGACAACATTCTCTACCGCCTAAACGAATGGGCGTGGCGACCCGAAATTTTGGCTAGAGGCTTCTTAAATCACTTCAACATGATTAAAAGTAAAAAAAATTGCGATACCTATAAAAATTCGGGGTCGAAAGGGTTAAGAGTTAAATTCATTTACAATTTTAGTGACACCTGGGATGTTAAGAGTATAATAAAGCTCTCGATTTTAATAATGCTCATGTTTTCAGACGCGTCTCAAAGGTAAATTACTCAAAAAATTGTTCGTGAGTCACGAAATTTTTCGTGAGTCACGATATTTTTCGTGAGTCACGGTATTTTTCGTGAGTCAGGACATTTTGGTGCGTGAGTACAAATTTTCTCTTCGTGAGTGTGAGTCCTACCAAACAATATCGTGCTTGAGTAAGATTTTTCCGTCGTGAGTGTGCGTGAGTAAAAGATTACTCACGTGCACACCTCTAATACAAATGCACAAACTTATCATACCCTGTACTACAGTAGTGTTGAAGGGTATAAAAACTCATTGCTTTATTCACCCACATCTGAGCATTATCTTCACTCTCTCAATTGTTAGCTATTAACAGTGAGAACAAGTGTCAGCTTAACAGTTACTCATCGTATGATATACACGCAAAGAAAAAAAAACGTTTGGAAAACGTGTACCGAAAACGTTTTTCTTTTGTTAGAGTTTTTTGAATTGCTTTGAAAATTTTAAACTTTTATCACCAAAAAAATTTGTTTGTTACAAAATTTTTATTTTTTCAATAAAAAAAGTTATTTTTGAAACAACAACACAGTCCATTTCGTTTATATCAAACACTGTTCTTTTCTGACTTTAGGTCTTTAATAAGACACATTTTACAGTTCAAAATTTAATATACTACATTATGTTGAACATTTTTTTCGGAATCTTCCGAACATATCTGGAATATATGTAAAAAAAAAACACAAAAAAATTTGGTCGAAGCAGGGATCGAACCCACGACCCTTGGCATGCAAGTCGGACGTAGCAACCACTGCTCCACGGTGCCAAACTAAATGTTTGTTTCTGTTAAATAAGCTTTGTTTATTCGGTTCGTGGGCGCTGCAAGCTATGCTATATAAATATAACTTATATGGATATTTATCTATTGATGACCAGAACAGGTACATAGCTCAGTGGTTAGTGTGTTGGCTTACAAAGTGCATGGTCCCCGGTTCAAATCTCCGTCCAGGCGAAAGGTAAAAAAAAATTTTAATTTATAAAATCGTATAATTTCTTCTACATTGTTGGTATTACAGGAAAAGGTGTTAAGAACTAAAAAACCTCGTGGATGTGAGAAAGATGTGAGGGAAAATGCAATTAGCAATAAAACATTGTTTTTTTTTTTTTTTTTTTGAGTTTGTCTTTATGAATTTGTTTTTACATCCACTTCCTTACAGCGAAAAGCAAATGAGAAACGAACTTTGTTTGTCTAAAATTTCGTTTGGGAGGAAACAATTATTTTCTTGCGTGTACAGGATTGATAAAGTTGACAGTTATGTGCGTTTTTGATACATTTCGACCGCCAAAAGCACCGTGGCACGACCGCGAGCCATTTGGTACTTTTTCATCACAATTACTCTATATAGAGTAATTCTGCCCTAAAGGTGAACGTTTTTCAGATATCAACTCAACTCTAAAAATTATAAATAGCGGACATTGAAGAAATAAACATATTCCAAAATGAGGATATTGTAGTTTTTATTAAATGTGATTTTTTCCACCGCACTGAGCAGTGTATATATTTGAAACGCCCAGAAGGAGACGAAATACACACATTGTGTCTTTAGCAATAATACTTAGAGCCGGTCCCTGAGCCGGTTGCCACAGTTGGTAGAATTCTACAAAAAATGGTAAATTTTTTACTCTTTTGTAGACTGGTAGAATTCTTGATTTTGGTAGATTTTGCAAAGAGGTACTTCTTCATAAATTTTCTTTTTGATTTTGAAATAAACTTTTAACAAAATTTTCTATAGAAATAAACTTTTGACAAAATTTTCTACCGAAAAAAAAATTGACAAATTTTGGTTTGGAAATAAATTGTTGGCAAAATTTTCTATAAGATTATAAATTTTCCTATAGAAATAAATTTATGACAACATTTTCTATAGAAATAAAATTTTGACAAAATTTTCTATGGAAATAAAATTTTGACAATATTTTCTATAGACATAAAATTTTGACAATATTTTCTATAGAAATAAAATTTTGACAAAATTTTTTATAGGAATAACATTTTGACAAAATTTTCTATAGAAATAAAATTTTGACAATAGTTTCTATGGTAATAAAATTTTGACAAACTTTTCTATAGATATAAAATTTTTACAAAATTTTCTGCAGAAATCCAATTTTGACAGAATTTTCTATAGAAATAACATTTTGCAAAATAAGATTTTTTTTTTTAGAAAATCTAAAACAAATTGTCCAAATCGGTGTAGATTTAAATATACGTATACTTTTACAATAGTCTTTAAATTTGATATTATGTAATTTTAGGACCTTTTGGCTTCGAAAGGTAGATTTTTAATACATTTTTAGTACATTTTCGTCAACATCATTTATCATTCCTGATGAGATAGTTAATGCGTTGCGCGTGTGTGTTATCTATTTTGAGAAGAGTGGAGTATAGCTTCAGTCATCATACTCTCTTCGACACAGGTATTTTGGGTAGTTATAAATTAGAGGTGTGCGCGTGACTGAAATTTCAATCGCACTCACGCACATTCACGAAGCAAAATATTAATTCACGCAGGATACGTGTGGTAGTCAATCCCACTCACGCACTTTCACGAAATGAAAACCAGTACTCACGCACGCTCACGCACGAACTACTTGTAAAGACTCACGTTCACGCAAGATTCACGACAATTCACGTGATTCACGATAAGTTCACGAGAAACACGATATTTTCCAAACGGAAATCAGCAAGGGTATCAAAATTCAAAAATAGAACAAGTATATATGGCCGTAAGTTCGGCCAGGCCGAATCTTATGTACCCTCCACCATGGATAGAGTAGAAACTTCTACTTAAGACTGTCATCCACAATCGAATTACTTGGGTTGTGGTATCTTAAATCCTTTTCTAAATTGTGAGTTAGTCCATACGTGGTATATTTTAGACAAAAAAGGTATGTGTAGGTAAGTCTACAAATAACTACGAACCGATATGGACTATGGAACGGTACGTAGGGAGCCAGAATTGAAATATGGGGGTCGATTATATGGGGGCTATATACAATTATGAACTTGATATGGACCAATTTTTGTGATTGGGGATCGATTTATCTGAAGCCTATATATAATTATAGACCGATATGGACGTAGTTAGGCATGGTTGTTAACGGCAATATACTAGCACAATGTACCAAATTTCAACTGACTCGGATGAAATTTGCTCCTCCAAGAGGCTCCAAAACCAAATCTCAGGATCGGTTTATATGGGGGCTATATATGATTATGGACTGATATGGACCACTTTTGGCATGGTTGGTAAATATCATATACTACAACCATGTACCAAATTTCAACCAGATCGAATAAATTTTGCTTCTCCAAAAGGCACCGGAGGTCAAATCTGGGGATCGGTTTATATGGGGGTTATATATAATTATGGACTGATATGAACCAATTTCTGCATGGTTGTTGGATACCATATACTAACATCACGTACCAAATTTCAACCGAATCGAATGAATTTTGCTCTTCCAAGGGGTCCAGAGGTCAAATCTGGGGATCGGTTTATATGGAGGCTATACATAATTATGGACCGATCTCGATCAATTTTTGCATGGGTGTTTGGGGCCATATATTAACACCACGTACCAAATATCAACTGAATCAGGTGAATTTTGGTCTTCCAAGAGGCTCCGGAGGTCAAATCTGGTGATCGGTTTATATGGGGGCTATATATAATTATGCACCGATATGGACCAATTTTTACATGGTCATTAGAGACCATATATTAACACCATGTACCAAATTTCAGCCGGATCTGATGAAATTTTCTTCTCTTAGAGGCTCCGCAAGCCAAATCTGGGGATCGGTTTATATGTGGGCTATATATAATTATGGACCGATATAGACTAATTTTTGCATGGTTGTTAGAGACCATATTCTAACACCATGTACCAAATAATTTTATTTCTATAGAAAATTTTACCAAAATTTTATTTCTATAGAAAAATTTGTCAAAATTTTATTTGTAAAATTTTATTTTATTTATTTTCGACATTATGTACTTTTGAACAATAAATTTAAAACTACATTAAAAAATTGAGTTTTTTTTTCATTTTTTTATTACATATCAGCTTACAGGGATGACAATAAAGTAAATAGAATGCTAGCATAATAAGACGCATATCCAATTGGAAAATGAGAAATTACTTTTTACTTCGCATTAACGATAGGCAAGAATATTTAGGTTGCCTATTTAGTGAAGGTAATGAGGATATTAATGAGACCACCACCCCTCAGGCTCTAACACGAAAATCGATGGATCTCTTAGTGGGTCTGCAAGCCAAATTTGGAGGTCCGTTTATATGGGGGCTATACGTAAAAGTGTACCGATATGGCCCATTTGCAATACCATCCGACCTACATCAATAACAACTACTTGTGCTAAGTTTCAAGTCGATAGCTTGTTTCGTTCGGATGGTAGCGTGATTTCAACAGACGGACGGGCGGACATGCTCAGATCGACTCAGAATTTCACCACGACCCAGAATATATATATATATATATATATATATATATATATATATATATATATATATATATATATATATATATATATATATATATATATATATATATATATATATATATATATATATATATATATATATATATATATATATATATATATATATATATATATATATATATATATATATATATATATATATATATACTTTATACTTTATATATATATATATATATATATATATATATATATATATATATATATATATATACTTTATGGGGTCTTAGAGCAATATTTCGATGTGTTACAAAATGAATGACAAAGTTAATATAACCCCATCCTATGGCGGAGGGTATAATAATTAGTTCGAGAGACAAATTAATTTCAGTTAACATACGAGTGTGAATTAAATCATGATTATTTTCGTGAGAGTGATTTTCCAGAAATTCTGATTCTGAGCGATGTTTGCAGCTGTTAACTCGTAATACGCCCGAGTTTTTCCGTCGATATGTGACAATGGATGAAACATGGCTCCATCACTACACTCCTGAGTCCAATCGACAGTCGGCTGAGTGGACAGCGACCGGTGAACCGTCTCCGAAGCTTGGAAAGACTCAAAAGTCCGCTGGCAAAGTAATGGCCTCTGTCTTTTGGGATGCGCATGGAATAATTTTTATCGATTATCTTGAGAAGGGGAAAACCATCAACAGTGACTATTATATGGCGTTATTGGAGCGTTTGAAGGTCGAAATCGCGGCAAAACGGCCCCATATGAAGAAGAAAAAAGTGTTGTTCCACCAAGACAACGCACCGTGCCACAAGTCATTGAGAACGATGGCAAAAGTTCATGAATTGGGCTTCGAATTGCTTCCCTACCCACCGTATTCTCCAGATCTGGCCCCAGCGACTTTTTCTTGTTCTCAGACCTCAAAAGGATGCTCGCAGGGAAAAAATTTGGCTGCAATGAAGAGGTGATCGCCGAAACTGAGGCATATTTTGAGGCAAAACCGAAGGAGTACTACCAAAAGGGTATCAAAAAATTGGAAGGTCGTTATAATCGTTGTATCGCTCTTGAATTGAACTAAATATGTTGAATAATAAAAACGAATTTTGACAAAAACAAGTAAGGAAAGTCTAAAGTCGGGCATGGCCGACTATATTATACCCTGCACCACTTTGTAGATCTAAATTTTCGATACCATATCACATCCGTCAAATGTGTTGGGGCTATATATAAAGGTTTGTCCCAAATACATACATTTAAATATCACTCCATCTGGACAGAATTTGATAGACTTCTACAAAATCTAGAGACTTAAAATTTAAGTAGGCTAATGCACTAGGGTGGAACACAATGTTAGTAAAAAAAATATGGGAAACATTTAAATCTGAAGCAATTTTAAGGAAACTTCGCAAAAGTTTATTTATGATTTATCGCTCCATATATATGTATTAGAAGTTTAGGAAAATTAAAGTCAGTTTTACAACTTTTCGACTAAGCAGTGGCGATTTAACAAGGAAAATGTTGGTATTTTGACCATTTTTGTCGAAATCAGAAAAACATATATATGGGAGCTATATCTAAATCTGAACCGATTTCAACCAAATTTGGCACGCATAGCTACAATGCTAATTCTACTTCCTGTGCAAAATTTCAACTAAATCGGAGCAAAAAATTGGCCTCTGTGGTCATATGAGTGTAAATCGGGCGAAAGCTATATATGGGAGCTATATCTAAATCTGAACCGATTTCAACCAAATTTGACACGCATAGCTACAATGCTAATTCTACTCCCTGTGCAAAATTTCAACTAAATCGGAGCAAAAAATTGGCCTCTGTGGGCAAATGAGTGTAAATCGGGCGAAAGCTATATATGGGAGCTATATCTAAATCTGAACCGATTTGGCTGATATTTTGCAAGTTTTTCGAGACTCATAAAATATTCGGATGTACGGAATTTGAGGAAGATCGGTTGATATACATGTCAATTATGACCAGATCGGTGAAAAATATATATGGCAGCTGTATCTAAATCTGAACCGATTTTTTCCAAAATCAATATGGATCGTCTTTGAGCCGAAACAGGACCCTATACCAAATTTTAGGACAATCGGACTAAAACTGCGAGCTGTACTTTGCACACAAAAATACATCAACAGACAGACAGACGGGTTGATATTCAACTCTTCAATCAACTGACGCTGTAACGTATGGTATGTAACTAACCTTTAGACTATTCAGTCCATTGCGATAAGTATTGAAAGACATCTCCTATCTTTGGAAGCTTTTTAGCTATGTCCTCAAGATGAAAAATTACAACAAATTTAGAGACAATTCATTAACTTTGAAGAATTATTAAAGCCAAGTTGACCTTAGTCAAACAAAATTGTCTTTCATATAAAGATACCAATTTTTAAGTCGAATCACTTAATTATAAGGCAAAACGAATTCATAAACGCAATTTTAATAACACCTTTTCCTTTCTAAAACGCAATTTTAATAACACCTTTTCCTTACACAAGTAGCAAATATTTACAATATTTGTTAATTTTTGTTAATACTTTTGTATTTTCCAAAAAAACCCTTTGTTGTTAGCACCAATGATTTTAATTAAGTTTATAATTTTTCAACTGTTTCTTACGAGCACAATCTGTAAAGCGCTTGAATTAATTGCGAGTTACAGAAAAAATTCAGAGTAGTACAGAAAAGGGAACAATTAAGTTTACATACATGAGAATTTTACATAGAATTGTGAATTAACTTTTTCAAATTTAGATACTCATTAACATAACTTAACAAATATTTTATCTCCATTTTATTGCAAACAATTCCTTGAAATTTAATATATATACATTTTTGAAAAAATAGGTAAAATGTTCCAAAAAATTCAACTTGGGGTGGTATATGTTAATCATATATTATCTCTGATCATACCATCCTCATTCTTACTGAGACTGATGCTTATGACAGGGAGTCAGCTTCTTGTTTGTGTGCGAACGACGAAATTCGAATTGAGATGGTTGTCTTTTTAATTGGTTGCAATCTTAACTCATATTCATGTTCACATTGTACTCACTCACACACATCGTAATACGCACATGAACACCTACCACCTACACAGTACAAAGCACCACACACGCCCACAGTGGAATATCACACTAACACAATATCTCTTATGCCAGCAAACAGACATTCATATATTCAACGGGACGATGATGACAATGATGATGAGTATAGAGCCGACAATGACTTCAAGTTGATGAAATGCGAGTCAGTCACATGATTGTGATGCAGATGATGGTGGAAATAAAAATCTTGGCATGTGGGGTAGGAGAGAATTTCATTATAAATATTTTTATTATTATTTTATTATATTATGACTTCTTTCCGAGACAAACAGAAAACACCGACAAATGCAATATAAAGGCATTTGTTCCTCTTCAGGTTATGGAAATGCGTATTGGAATGTAATGAAAGAATATCGTGGGAATAAGAAACCAATACAGAGTTTGTAAGAGTCTACGGAATACATATTAAATGGGATTTGTATGCAATGAATTGTTCATGATTCTCTGATTCCATTTGAGCATACAAACAAAAATTTATTTCAAATTAATGTATGTGGAAGCTATTACGACCTTTTGTGGGAATTTGTGTTGCGGCCCTCTTGGAATAATGTTCCTTAGCCTTAAAAACCCAGCGGAAAAAGCGTCGCCAAAAAAGTAATGGAAATGTTCTTTTTGGATCCGGAAGTGGTGCAAAATTGACGCAGAAGCGATGAATTTAATATGGGCTTGTCATAGGACGGAAGTCCTCCATTTCAACAGCCGTTGCACTGAATTTGCATCAATTCTTTAGGTGTGATCCGAATTCAATGTTTTGGATGTAAATTAAAAAATTCACATGTTAGCCTGATACCGAAACAGGCAATTGACGTCCAAATGCATTATATCTAATTATTCAATAATTTTTAGAGCTTTATGGGTTATTTTGTCAAATAAATATTTTTTTTAATTTTTTATAATTTTTAATGTCGGAAACGTTTGACCTCAAATATTTTCAAAAATGCACAATTTTTTCAGATTGGATTTAGCTTTTTTTCGACAGAATTTAAATGATTTGTACCATTTTATGAATTCTTACTCTGTTTTTAACCTATTTGAAATACAAAAAGTTAAAATTACCCATTAAAAGTATGAAATAACAAGTTATAAAAAATTTAATTAAAATAACTTCCTGGGTAGTAAAAATAAAGAGCATTATTGGGAGTGCATCTTCTGGAAGTGCTTTTAAAGTTGTGCCTTTGGAAGAACTTCCCAATTTTTTGGGAAGTTCGCCTTTAATGCAATATGAAATCTACGATATTACTGTTCAGTTTCGACCAAACACCAAAAAAAATTTTAGCGATGGATTATCACCTCTCACTAATTCTGGTTGCATTTCTGAGTGTTTCAGAGATTCTCTAAGTGGTGTAACTGCAATGTGAAACGCCATTCGAACTCGGCTATAAAAAATAAGTCCTTTGACATTGAACATAACATACACCGAAAAAAGCCTGCCCGGTTCCAAAGATTTGGTCTTGATATTTATGATTTTGGTATTGATTCCGAGCCAAAGACGCAGAGAATTGATGTAAGGATACATTTAAGATATAATTCTATTTTAAATTTGAATTTTGAGTACTTGACTAGGAAACAAATTTGAATTCATTCGTTTTTACTGCTTCTTTCTTCATGTGCTATTAAAGTCCTTTAAAAGCGTGTTAAGGACAACTTAAATTTCCAAATTCAGATTGAACCTTAAGTAGAAATTGTGCTATGTATTATGTAAAAAACGTCTTTAAAGTAAAGTGTTGAAAAGCATTTCCTATTCTTGTATGCTTTTTTACTTTGTAGTCAAGATGCAAACAGACCAAAGACCTAAAGATAATTTTATTAGTTTTGAAGATTTTTTCCAAATTATTGAAACCAAGTTGACCTTAGTCAGTTAAAATTTTCTTTCATGTTAAGATACCTATTTTAAAGTCAAATCACTTTATTGATTTGACTTAATAATTCTATGCTAATGAAAAAATGAATTCATATTTTAACGATAAAAACTGTATAAAAAAATAGTTTAAAAACTACAAATTTAACAAACAATAATAAAAAACGACATTTTATTTAAATAAAGTTTATAAAATTAACATAAAGAAAGAATTATTTGCTTTAAAGAAATTATCTTTAAATTTATTGAGAAATGGAATCTTTGGAAGAAAACAAAAAGTATGTCCTAAAACTGATGCTTAAATGAACTAATATTTATTGCAAACATTTTATTTTGTTTTAGTTTATTTTTGAAATTGTGTAAGAAATTTTCCCCAGCCCAACAATTTTTTCTTTATTCTTATTATGTATCAAAAATTTTATGAACTAAATAGTAGTAGAAAATTTTCAATTGCTTAAAAATTAGTTCAATTCTAACTAAAACAGAAGAAGTTTTTCGTACAGTTCTCAAAAATAGTAAGAATGAACTACAGCGTTGTTAAAATGGGAATGATCTGGCACTAAAGATTGTTTCTTTATTTTTAGTTAATTTTTTCTTTTCGAGAAAGATACATTTCGTAAATGGTAATTAAAATTCCAAAAAAGTTGGAAAATTTTCGTCAATTTAAACTACCTCAAAATTTGGAATACAACTTAGTTCAATTTTCGCACGAGATAGTTAATTTTTCCTATAATGTAGTTTACTTTTTTTTCTGTGTATATGCAGACTTGACTTCAAGTAGAAATTATGCTATGTTTCAAGTAAAACACATCATTAAAATAATGTAGTTCTGTCATATAAGGATATCCATTTTTAAGACGAATCACTTAACTATAAGGACAAAACGACTTCAGTAAAAAGATTATCGACTTTTGGTCAAGGAAAACAACTTTATATCAGAGAAATGCGTCTTCTTTGGCCTCAAAACAGCATTTTTTGCATTCTGGGTCGTGGTGAAATTCTGAGTTGATCTAGAAATCTCCGTCCATTTGTACAAATCACGCTAACTACTGAAAGAAAAAGCGATCGACTTGAAACTTGTCTGAAGTAGTTGTAATCGATGTAGGTAGGATGGTAGTGCAAATGAACCATCTCCGACCGCGTTTAGGTATATCCCCCATATTAACCAATCCCCAGATTTGACTCTTGGAGGAGTTCATTTCATTCGACACGGAGTAAATTTGGTGCGTGATGTTAGTATGTGAACCTCGATCAATCGTAAAAAAATTGGTCCATATCCGTACACAATTATATAAAGGCCCCATATAAACCTAGCCCCAGATTTGATTTCCAGAGCCTCATGGAAGGGCTAATTGCATCCGATTCGGTAGAAATTTGTCAAGTATATGTGATGTCAGTATATGGTTTCTAAACACCATGATAAAAATTCGTCCATATGGGTCAGTTATTACATATAGGCCCCATAGAAACCGATCCCCAGGTTTGCCTTCCGGAAACTATCGAAAGAGCAAATTCATCCGATCCGCTGGGAATTTGGTGCGTGAAGTTAGTACATACCGTCTAACAACGATGCAAAAATTGGTCCATATCGGTCCAAAATTATATGTAGTCCCCAAATAAACGGATCCGGTTGAAATTTGGTATTCGATGTTAGTATATCCTCCCTAATAATTATGAAAAAATTGGTCCACATCAGTCCATAATTATATATAGCCACCTTATAAATCACTCCCCAAATTTGACTTCCGTAGCCTCTGGGAAGAGTAAATTTCATTCGAACTGGTTAAAAATTGGTACGCGATGATAGCATATGTCCTCTTACAACCATGCAAATACTGGTCCATATTGATCCATAGTTATATATAGCACCCATATAATCTGATCCCCAGATTTAACCTCCGGAGCCTCTTTGGGAAGTTCATCTGACCGGGTTGAAATTTGGTACGTGATGTTACTATGAAATTTGTGTCTCTAATTATCATGCGAAAATTGAAATTAGTTATTGTACCATTTCCAGTGACCGTGATAATGGCTGTGATGCACAGTAGAATCAAGTACGAAAAACTTAAATTTAAAAGACAATTCTGTCTTAAAAGCATCCTTACTTCAATTCTCCTTTCTTTGGCTTGGAATCAATGCCAAAATCATTAGTTTAAAGACAAAATTTTTGGAACCGAGCATGCTTTTTGTTCGGTGCAGTTACCGAATATGGTTTTCTTCGATGAGAAGCCATTCCAAATTGTGAACAAACAAACGGGTTTAGCAAAAAAGTAAGCGGCCTACACCGTTACCAATGGTAATTGTGTGCGCGGCGTAATGACTTTTGTGATTCGGTACATGCTAATACACATGTACTCACATTTATATTAAAAACTGTCAGTGTATTGGATATCTTGGGGCACTTTTGTCCCTCATTGTGAACGTGTGGGTGTGTTTGTTTATTTGCGAAATGAATACTTGTCATAAGATGTTAAATGAGTTGACAGTATTTGTCAGACCTTTGCATATACCAGAGAAAAGCAAAACGAAAGAGGACAACATTCTTCCAGCAGGAAATATTATGCAGTTTGTTCTTTGCCAAGGCTTAAAAAAGGAAAACTCACCAAATGAACAGGTGATATCCAGGATAAATTGTTCAGAATGATAGCTGCTGCTGCTGTTGTTCTTGAACGTACTCTTGCCTATTAAATATTTCTCAGGTTTCATTTTTCGTATCCAGCGAAATGACGCATATGCTATGGATTTATTTTTGAGTGGCATAGGCCTATGGATTTCCATAATTTTAATTGTACTTATCTGCATATCCTTTATGATGGATGTGACAGGACATTTTATCACAATACTTATTTCGAAAGATTTCTCAAGTTATCTTAAAAACTTGAAATAATAGTGAAATTCGGTCATGATGTGAAAGGTACATACATATACGAAGTGGAGTTGAGTTGCACACAAAAAAAATAACCTCAAATAAATATTAACAACTTTATTTGTATGTAAAAACTGCTGATGCTCAACAAATTTGTCTATTGAATATGAACCATTTGTTGTTGAAATATGTTTGTAGATGCTTGACAGAGAAAACAGTAAAAACATCCTGAATTTTTAAAAAATTAGTTTGTTGAGAAAATAGTTGACAGCTGTAGATATGAAAACAAAAACAACAAATATACGGCCGTAAGTTCGGCCAGGCCGAAGCTTATGTACCCTCCACCATGGATTGCGTAGAAACTTCTACTGAAGACTGTCATCCACAATCGATTTACTTGGGTAGCGGTAACTTTTGCCGATGACAAGGTATCTAAAAACTTCCTAATACCGTAATATATACCACGTAGTCCATACGTGGTATATATTAAACTTAAAATGACCGATTAAATACGTATATAATTAAGTTTGACAAAATTTTCTATAGAAATAAAATTTTGACAAGATTTTCTATAGAAATAAAATTTTGACAAAATTTTCTATAGAAATACGATTTTAACAAAATTTTCTATAGAAATAAAATTTGACAAAATTTTCTATAGGAATAAAATTTCGACAAATTTTGCTAGATTATTTTTGCTCGAGTGGCAAGCATGATTATGAACCTATATGGACCAATTTTTGTGTGATTGGGGATCGGCTATATATAACTATAAACCGATATGGACCAATTTTGGCATGGTTATTAGCGGCCATATATTAACACCACGTTGCAAATTTAAACTCCGGAGTTCAAATCTGGGGATCGGTTTATATAGGGGCTATATATAATTATGGAATGATATGGACCAATTTTTGAATGGTTCTTAGAGACTATATACTAATATCATGTACCAAATTTCAGTCGAATAGGATGAAATTTGCTTCTCTTAGAGGATCCGCAAACCAAATCTGGGAATCGGTTTATATGGGGGCTATATATAATTAGGGACCGATATGGACCAATTTTTGCATGGTTGTTAGAGACCATATACTAACACCACGTACCAAATTTTAACCGGATCGGATGAATTTTGCTCCTCTAAGAGGCTCCGGAGTTCAAATCTGGGGATCGGTTTATATGGGGCTATATATAATTATGGACCGATAAGGACCAATTTTTGCATGGTTGTAGAGACTATATATTAACACCACGTACCAAATTTCAGCGGATCGGATGAAATTTGCTTCTCTTAGAGCAATCGCAAGCCAAATTTGGGGGTCCGTTTATATGGGGGCTATACGTAAAAGTGAACCGATATGGACCAATTTTTGCATGGTTGTTAGAGACCACATATTAACACCATGTACCAAATTTCAGCCGGATCGGATGAAATTTGCTTCTCTTAGAGCAATGGCAAGCCAAATGTGGGAGTCCGTTTATATGGGGGCTATACGTAAAAGTGGACCGATATGGACCAATTTTTGCATGGTTGTTAGAGGCCATATACTAACACCATGTACCAAATTTCAGCCAGATCGGATGAAATTTGCTTCTCTTAGAGCAATCACAAGCCAAATTTGGGGGTCCGTTTATATGGGGGCTATACGTAAAAGTGGACCGATATGGTCCATGGTCGGACGGTATTGCAGTCCGACCTACATCAATAACAACTACTTGTGCCAAGTTTCAAGTCGATAGCTTGTTTCGTTCGGAAGTTAGCGTGATTTCAACAGACGGACATGCTCAGTTTGACTCAGAATTTCACCACGACCCAGAATATATACTTTATGGGGTCTTAGAGCAATATTTCGATGTGTTACAAACGGAATGACAAAGTTAATATACCCCCATCCTATGGTGGAGGGCATAAAAATAACAAGACTGGTGACACACATATCGTGCAAAAGATAAAAAAGTATGCGAAGAATACCGTTAGAACAATATGAGCAACATATGAGCACATGTTTTATAGCAAGCAAAGAGCTCACTCATGAGAGAATACATAAAAGCATTTATTTGTTGGTTTCTTAAATGTGTTTGTTTTACGAAACCTTCGCCTGCCCGACTTTTTGGAAATTGGACCAAAGTTCTCAGATTTGCTTGAAATTTTCAGTAAAAGTTGGGGCTGGAACTAGACAAAGATTCGCCACTATATTTTTCGATATTTTGTCGAGGAAGGTAACTTCCCCTTTACCTGACTTTTATTTTATAGGTACAGTGAAAGGGATTGTCCCTTTTATAAACTAATAGAACAAAATCTAAACTACTCCAATTTACTCGAAGTTTACAGGGAATAATTGTTAAAAAATAAAAAAAAAAACAAAATTTTTGTTGCTTATCAACAAAAGCAAATAAACCACATTTATATTGAAGACACCAACAAATTTTTTACAGATCATAAATAGACGTTCAACAAACCACATACAAATATTTTCATTCAAACTCCAAAATATTTGTTGAGGGTTAAACGTAACGTTCAACAACAAATATTTTGTAATGTTTGGTGGAACACAAATTATTTGTTGCCTTCAAATGGCAAGGATTGCTAACAACTTATGTGTAATAATGGTTATTAAAATTACAAATTAATTTGTTGCAGGAAAATTATCAAATTTTGTCGTTGGTTTTCCAAAAGGTTAGGTTAGGTTATGGAGGATGACACGAATCCGAACTGGCGGATTTGTGTCCACTTAGACCATAGTTGGTCCATTGCGATTCCTCAAACTTCTTTCCATCTTCCTCCTCGTGTCCGTCTACTTCAGGCCGGAATGAGTCCATTGTATGATAATGTATCCTTCGGACGCTCCTAGTTCCTCCACCCCGAAGCCTTGATGAAGACGAGAATATTCCTCAGGCTGCATTCTCGCAAGTCGGTCATAGTCTGAAAGAAATAAGAGCCCAGTATCTTGTTTCTTCTGAAAGATAGTGCTGGACACTGGCACAGTAAGTGAAAAGAATCTTCCACAGTCTCGGGGTCCAGACACCACCTACAAATATCATCATTCGCTAGGCCTATCCTTACCATGTGTTTTCCCAAGGTGTTGTGTCCCGTTATGACGGCTATCATAGACCTCACATCCTCTCTCTGCAATGACATCAAGACTTCAGAGTTCCTAATATTATTGTCGTCCCATATCAGTTTGGTTTGTTCACAGCCAATAGAAGAAGCATATCATCTCTTCCATAACTCTTCATATTTGCTATTGATCCTGTAAATAAACAAGGAGAGCGGAGGAAAAACGTCCGAAATGACGTTTTCCGTACCACCTGCGCCTTCCTTAGCCAGTATATCTGCCTCTTCATTCCCAGCTATGCTATAATGTCCAGGTACCCAGCACAGAGTTACATTATGCTGTTCAGTGAGAACCGTAAGCTCTACGACAGCGGTTGACCACCTTCGACCTTATGTTCGTATTGCTCAGGGCCTTTATAGCTGCCTAACTAATCCACTAATTTCTGCCTCAATCTAAAGGACTCTCTAACCCTTAGAAAGAAGAAGGAATCAGACGATGAAATGCTGTCTGACCGATCTTCGACGGCTACCTCCACATCCCTCATCACCTCCACCAGCGACCCAATCACACTGGTCGATGCTGGTATTACTGAGCCCTCCATGCGTCTCTGGTGCTCTTCGACCAACCTCTTCGTCAACCAACCTTGCGTTCGTCAGTCGAAAGGTCTCCATCTCGGACAGTGTGTCCTTCTCCGACAGTCTTCGAATGCACAATCGCGCATCCTCAAAGACGACTTCGAAGAAGTTGATGACGCATTTGAAACCGTATCGTCTCCAAGAGTCTCATTAGATCCCATGCTACGATTTTCACTCCTTTCGATCTAAATTCAAAAAAAAGTTATTGGTTCTCAAACTTATTTTTATCTATGTAGTTAGTTTGATTTAGTTTCAAATCACATATTTCAATTCCATACTAAAGTAATCTAAACACACTGAAAGGACAGTTTTCTTTTAAACGACGAAGTTTTCATTTAACGCCAAAATTTTTTCTCGATTCTGAGTATTATTGAAATTGGTTTTCATTGCAATAATAATCTTATATTTTAAGGCAAAAATATAAATGTTTGCAGCAAAATATATTTCCATGTACATTAATGTAAACGGTAATGGATTTTTTATTTTTATACCCTCCACCATAGGATGGGGGGTACATTAACTTTGTCATTCCGTTTGGAACACATCTAAATATTGCTCTAAGACCCCATAAAGTATATATATTCTGGGTCGTGGTGAAATTCTGAGTCGACCTGAGCATGTCCGTCTGTTGAAATCACGCTAACTTCCGAACGAAACAAGCTATCGACTTGAAACTTGGCACAAGTAGTTCTTATTAATGTTGGTCGGATGGTATTGCAAATGGACCATATCGGTCCACTTTTACGTATAGCACCGATATAAACGGAGCCCCAAATTTGGCTTGCGGATCCTCTAAGAGAAGCAAATTTCATCCGATCCGGCTGAAATTTGGTACATGGTGTTAGTATATGGTCTCTAACAACCATGCAAAAATTGGTCCACATCGGTCCATAATTATATATAGCCCCCATATAAACCGATCACCAGATTTGACCTCCGGAGCCTCTTGGAAGACCAAAATTCATCTGATTCAGTTGAAATTTGGTACGTTGTGTTAATATATGGCCTCAAACACCCATGTAAAAATTGGTCGAAATCGGTCCATAATTATATATAGGCCCCATATAAACCGATCCCCAGAGTTGACCTCCGGAGCCCCTTGGAAGAGCAAAATTCATCCGATTCGGTTGAAATTTGGTACGTGATGTTAGTATATGGTATCCAATAACCATGCAGGAATTGGTTCATATCAGCCCATAATTATATATAGCTTCCATATAAACCTATCCCCAGATTTGACCTCCGGTGCCTTTTTGCGAGGCAATATTTATCCGATCAGGTTGAAATTTGGTTCGTGGTGGTAGAATATCATAATATTTAACAACCATGCCAAACGTGGTCCATATCAGTCCATAATCATATATAGCCCCATATAAACCGATCCCGAGATTTGGTTTTGAAGCCTCTTGGAGGACAAATTTCATCCGAGTCAGTTGAAATTCGGTACATTGTGCTAGTATATGGCCGTTAACAACCATGCCTAACTAGGTCCATATTGGTCTATAGTTATATATAGCCCTCAGATAAATCGATCCTCAATCACACAAAAATTGCTCCATACACGCAATGAAAAAAAAAAAACGTTTGGAAAACGTGTACCGAAAACGTTTTTCTTTTGTTAGAGTTTTTTGAATTGCTTCGAAAAGTATACAATTTTATCACTAAAAAAATTCGTTTGTTACAAAATTTTTATTTTTTCAATAAAAAGAGGTATTTTTGAACCAAAAACACAGTCCATTTCGTTTATCTCAAACGCTGTTCTTTTCTGACTTTAGGTCTTTAATAAGACACATTTTAAAGTTCATAGTAAAAATTTAATGTAGTAGAATGTAATGTTGAACATTTGTTCGGAAGCTTCCGACCATATATGGAATATATGTAAAAAAAAAATTGGGCGAAGCAGGGATCGAACCCACGACCCTTGGCATGAAAGTCGGACGTAGCAACCACTGCTCTACGGTGCCAAACTAAATTTATTTTTCTGTTAAATAAACTTTGTTTAATCGGCTCGTGGGCGCGGCAAGCTATGCTATATAAATATAACTTATATGGGCAATTGTCTATTGATGACAATAACGGCTACATAGCTCAGTGGATAGTGTGTTGGCTTACAAATTGCATGGTCCGCGGTTCGATTCTCCGTCCAGGCGAAAGGTAAAAAAAATAAAAAAATTATATAATCGTATAATTTCTTCTACATTGTTTGTATTACAGAAAAAGGTGCTAAGAACTAAAAAACTTCGTGGAAGTGAGAAAGATGTGAGGGAAAATGCAATTAGCCAGAAAAAATTTTTTTTTTTTTGAGTTTATGAAATTGTTTTTACATCCTGGAAAAGAATAAAAGTTTATCACAAAAAGTATATACTTTTCTTCCAAATACGCTTCGTTTCAACAAAAAGCAAATGGGAAACGAACTTTGTTTGTCTAAAATTTCGTTTGGGAGGAAAGAATTTTTTTTGCGTGTACCAAGTTCATAATTATATAAAGGACCCCCATATTTCAATTCTGGCTCTCTACGTATCGTGCAAAAAGTTCATATCGATTCGTAATTATTTGTAGACTTACCTCTACATAACTTTTTTGTCTGATATATACCACGTATGGACTAACTCACAATTTAGAAAACGATGTTAAGAAGTTTTAAGATACCAGAACCCAACTAATTCGAATTCGATAGAAGTTTCTACGCAATCCACGGTGGAGGGTACATAAGATTCAGCCTGGCCGAACATACGGTCGTACATACTTTTTTTTATAAATACGTAACCATTACATTTTCAGATCATGAATGCTGGTTATTGTTTTGACAACGCAAAGTGTCGTTTTATCGTTGTTAGATTGACATCGTCTGTTTTCCGTTTGACTCCACATGTGTGTTGATTCACTATTATGAACGGAACTTTTCGAAATGAGCACGCCGTTCATGATTTTTTGTAAGGTAGTAAATTATTATAAAAAAACTATATTGGATGTCAAAAGTCGCTCCTCTGTGTCCGAGAACTCTTATAGCAAATGTCTTTCATTAACATTCGTAAATAGAAATTTTCAATTTCAAATTTGTACTGCCATCGATATAATTTTTTTCACGTGCACATCCCTGCTTCCAGCACCCTCTAAGGTACATGAAGGCAATTTACTATATTACAATAACACCTTTTCGTGATAAATACAAATGTTGTTTCCTTTAAGAACTTAAGTCATTTAATGTGTTAATAAATATCATAAAACCTAGAGTTGTAATCCATTTTAATATTTCTGCGATTTGTTGACAGCATAATAAAGTAGTTTTAATGGATGTCTACTGTTGAAGACATGAATTCATTAACGCTGTTTGTTTTTACTTTACTACGATAGTCTATGTAGGAGTTCAGAACCGTTTCAGGAAGTTAAACCAAAGAAAAACAAATGTTTCCAAAGACCACATAGACATGCAATGAAATATTTAATGATATGTGTGATGTATCTGAAACTTAACAAATGTGAGAATAATGAAATTAGTACTTAATTGTTTTGACAAGAACGAAAAAGTATGGCAGTAAAGTTATACTGAAGTTAATTGGTGGCATTTATAAACCATAAAAGTATAATAAACAAATTAACGATTCCTGCTGCTGGTTTGAGACAAGAATTAGACAATATAATAAGGAAAATAACTTGTAATGTCATATGGTGACTAGACGAAATGTTTAATTGTAAGCAAAAGAAAAATATATTTAATTATTAACGCCCGTTTGTGCAATGTCATATTTACCCCTATATTTGCCATTCTACTCTGTAAAAGTTAAACCTAATGAGAAAACGTTATATACATGAAACGGAGAGTGATGTGTCATAATATTTGGAATAAAAGATTTTGTAGAAGTTTCGAATCTAGAAGTTTTGAGCTCTAATACAACAAGTTATAACATTTTTATGCATCACGGGTATTGGATATTGGTGAGCACTAAAATGCATTTGTATAAACTTCATTAACAACCCGGCAAAACTCCTATTACCAAGTATGAGTACAAGAATGCCTGCGCCAAATTAGGTAACAACTTCTTTTTACATATATCAATAGTAATACTTTTACAAGGGCATGACATTGGAGGAAAGTACTTCGTCGCAAGCATACCAGCTCTCCAAAAATAATAACTTTACCATAAATATACTCAGAAAGTGCAAGTGAGTTTCTGCTGTCACATCTATTTATAGTTTTAATTCTCTCTTATTCTATCTATGGCGCCAGGAGGAATCGAACTCAAACCTGTTGTTTTGTAATCCAACACACTATATCCTACACCATGGCATGGATCTGTTCAATGATGTAATTTTGCATTATAAATTATGTTTTTTATTGGCATTATCAATTAATATGTTGCAGTTTATTTCTGAAATGTAATATGGCATTACTTTTTGCTACTATTAACGGTGCCCACAGTCGTTGTAAAAGTTATTCTATTTAAAAAATGTTAAGAAAAAAGCGAATTTTCAAGAAAATTTAATTTATTAATAACGGCAACTTCCAAATCCTAGAGATATTTGTGTCCCTTTCTATTTATTAAATGAAGTGCTGAATTGTTGAATTTACAATTGAATTATTAATATGTCTGACTATTGAATTATTAATGTGTCTGGCTGTCTCAGGTAATACAACAAGTAGTAAGAGTTTGATTACCGGTATTACTGATAGAATCACCAGTGCTTACCCAATTTCGGCCAGAACGAATCTTACGTAGCTTCCACAATGAATTGAGTAGAAACTTCTACTAAAGACTGCAATCCACAATCGATTTACTTGGGTTGTAGTAATAAATCTTCTAAATTGTAAGGTAGTCCATACGTGGTATATATTAGACAAAACAAGTATATACGGCCGTAAGTTGGGCCAGGCCGAAGCTTATGTACCCTCCACCATGGAAATGCGTAGAAACTTCTAGTGAAGACTGTCATCCACAATCGAATTACTTGGGTTGTGGTAACACTTGCCGATGGCAAGGTATCTTAAAACTTCCTTACGTGGTATATATTAAACTAACAAAGACCGATTTCGGTTCGTTTCGGTTAATTTTAGAAAATGTTGAATATATTGAGAAAATTTTAACTAAACAGTATAACAAACGCTGGCATCACGCCGATGTCATTAAAATAAGTAAATATTTTTCTACAAGTTCAAGAAAATTTTTTAGACATAATTAGGTTTTTTCACTTGTTAAAGAAAATTTTGTAGTTTGGAGGAAAAAATTGGAGTTCAAAATTGCAAGAATGTGTTTAGTGACATACAAAGTTCATGATGAACGCATTTGTAGTAAAATTTACAAATTTAAAGAAATATTGAACTATTTTGTGGAAGAGACGAATTTAGTTTATATTTATCCTTCATTTGTGTACACAAAAAATTATTAGAGTAGGGGAATCTTTCTTCAAACATAATAATTCCATTAACTAAAATAAAGTTAAATTGGCTTTAGTGAAATAGAGAGTTCACTTTTTTTTGAGTGTATATAATTAAGCTTAAAGTTTCTATAGAAATAAAATTTTGACAACATTTTCTGTAGAAGTAGAATTTGGAAAAAAATTTCTATAGAAATAAAACTTGGAAGAAATTTTCTATAGAAATAAAATTTGGAAGAAATTTTCTATAGAAATAAAATTTGGAAAAAATTTTCTATAGAAATAACATTTTGACAATGTTTTCCATAAAAATAAAATTTTGGTAGATTATTTTTGGCTCGAGTGGCAACCATGATTATGAACCGATATGGACCAATTTTTGTGTGATTGGGGATCGGCTATATATAACTATAGACCGATATGGACCAATTTTGGCATGGTTATTAGCGGCCTTATACTAACACCACGTTGCAAATTTCAACCGGATCGGATGAATTTTGCTCCTCCAAGAGGATCCGGAGATAAAATCTGGGGAACGGTTTATATGGGGGCTATATATAATTATGGACCATTGCGTGTTTGTTAGAGACCATATTCTAAGACTATGTTCCAAATTTCAACCGGATCGGATGAATTTTGCTCCTTCAAGAGGCTCCGGAGGACAAATCTGGGGATATATTTATATGGGGGCTATATATAATTATGGACCAATTCTTGCCTGGTTGTTAGAGACCGTATACTAACACCACGTACCAAATTTCAACCGGATCGGATGAATTTTGCTCCTCTAAGAGGCTCCGGAGGTCAAATTTGGGGATCGGTTTATTTTATATATAATTATATATAGCCCAATGTGGACCAATTTTTGCATGGTTGTTAGAGGCCATATACTAACACCATGTACCAAATTTCAGCCGAATCGGATAAATTTGCTTCTCTTAGAGCAATCGCAAGCCAAATTTGGGGGTCCGCTTATATGGGGGCTATACGTAAAAGTGGACCGATATGGCCAATTTGCAATACCATTCGACCTACATCAATAACAACTACTTGTGCCAAGTTTCAAGTCATTAGCTTATTTCGTTCGGAAGTTAGCTTGACGGACTTGCTTACATCGACTCAGAATTTCACCACGACCCAGTATATAAAGGGTGATTCTTTTGAGGTTAGGATTTTCATGCATTAGTATTTGACAGATCACGTGGGATTTCAGACATGGTGTCAAAGAGAAAGATGCTCAGTATGCTTTGACATTTCATCATGAATAGACTTACTAACGAGCCACAACGTCGAATTTTCAGTGAATGGGCCCTAGAAAAGTTGGCAGAAAATCCGCTTTTTTATCGACAAATTTTGTTCAGCGATGAGGCTCATTTCTGGTTGAATGGCTACGTAAATAAGCAAAATTGCCGCATTTGGAGTGAAGAGCAACCAGAAGCCGTTCAAGAACTGCCCATGCATCCCGAAAAATGCACTGTTTGGTGTGGTTTGTACGCTGGTGGAATCATTGGACCGTATTTTTTCAAAGATGCTGTTGGACGCAACGTTACGGTGAATGGCGATCGCTATCGTTCGATGCTAACAAACTTTTTGTTGCCAAAAATGGAAGAACTGAACTTGGTTGACATGTGGTTTCAACAATATGGCGCTACATGCCACACAGCTCGCGATTCTATGGCCATTTTGAGGGAAAACTTCGGAGAACAATTCATCTCAAGAAATGGACCGGTAAGTTGGCCACCAAGATCATGCGATTTGACGCCTTTAGACTATTTTTTGTGGGGCTACGTCAAGTCTAAAGTCTACAGAAATAAGCCAGCAACTATTCCAGCTTTGGAAGACAACATTTCCGAAGAAATTCGGGCTATTCCGGCCGAAATGCTCGAAAAAGTTGCCCAAAATTGGACTTTCCGAATGGACCACCTAAGACGCAGCCGCGGTCAACATTTAAATGAAATTATCTTCAAAAAGTAAATGTCATGGACCAATCTAACGTTTCAAATAAAGAACCGATGAGATTTTGCAAATTTTATGCGTTTTTTTAAAAAAAAAGTTATCAAGCTCTTAACAAATCACCCTATATATACATTATGGGGTCTTAGAGAAGTATTTCGATGTGTTACAAATGGAATGACAAAGTTAATATACCCCCATCCTATAGTGGGGGTATATAAATTAAAAAAAAAAAAAAAAAATTCTAAAGAAATAAAATGTTTGACAAAATTTTCTGTAGAAATAAAATTTTGACAAAATTTTCTGAAGAAATAAACTTTTGACAAAGTTTTCTGTAGAAATAAAATTTTGACAAAGTTTTTATATTTTTTCTATATTCTCAATAACTTAAAAAATCTTTGTGTTGTATTCCCTTATGTGCACCAACAAGGTAAAATCATTTAAAATTCGACACATTTACAATTCAAAGGATTTTGAATTTTGTACATCTAGAATGGTGATGTACTAGCTGATCGTATTTAGACTTACATGTAGCTCTTACATAAATATATTTCCCAAGTTTTACAAATTTGGATGTGTTACCCACACTAATTGAGCGATTTTCTCTTTTTTATTAATGGGCTCAATATTAGTGGCATACTAACTCTGTAGGTGTAGAATCAAATACAGCACCTAATATTAGACATTTCTGTTCAAAGTGTGTTCCCATAAACATGTTTTCCTTAATGTTCTTAAATATGGGGAGGAATAGTTTGCAAAATCTACCAAAATACCAAGAATTCTCCCAATCTACCAACTGTGGCAACCATGATTGAGCTCCGATCTAAGACATTAATTAGCCTATTTAGATTTTAACTCTAGAGATTTTGTCAAAGTCTAAAAAATGTTGTCCAAATCGATTGAGCTTTTAATATATGTATACGGGGGGGAAAAAAGCTTATATAGCAACCAATAAAATTGAGTTGATATGGTATCGAAAACGTAGATCTACAAAGTGGTGCAGGGTATAATATTGTCGACCCAGCCCGACTTTAGATTTTCCTTTTTTTTTTTTTATAACACCATTATAGCACGATACCAGGATTTTACTTCTTATACTTCTTGAAGCTGGATTATTTTGTTAAAAATTTTGTGTTTTTATAAATATATGTATAAACTGAAGATTGTTGGTATCTCATCATATGTAGATTTATGTCATAATTTAATTTATTGACAATAGAAGCCAAAATTTATTTTAGACATCTAAAATTCTAAGGTTGTCGGCATGCGATTGGCGTCAAATGTAAAATGTATGGCTCCTTTTACACACATAAATACATAAGATAATTTGTGTCGGTTTATTTTTGATGGAGGGTACACCTTTGGATTAGAAATGAGTATTATTAAAATGGGATTTAGTTTTATTACATGGAGTCGACTGCTGTGCACTGGTAGAAAAATGGTTCGTACTATTAACGAACGGGCTTCGTTGATTATTTTTCGTTAATATTACGAAATTTTTCGTTATAAGAACGAAAGTGATCGTTAATACAACGAAATCAATCGTTAAACGACAATTTTGTGTTTTGGTTTTTCGTTATATTAATGAAACACGTTTCGTTAATATTACGAATATTAACTTTGTTATTTTTTCAAGAATTAGAATAAAAAAAATTTTCCAAGATGAAATTGTTAAAATCATTTGCACATAGAGAGTAGCCTTTGGAAACTTTTAGCCCTTAAAACAGTCGTTTTATATACTTCGAAACTGGAATTGAAAATTTCATTTATACAACGAAAGCGATCGTTAATATAATGATATGGATCGTTAAAAAATACATTTTAAATTGTTATATTTCGTCATATTAAAGAAATATGTTCATTAATAATACGAATGGGAGTTTGAGTATTTCTGCCTCTCCGTACTCTCGCTCTAAAACGCCTCTCCATACTCTCTCTCTAATACGTCTGTAGCGTCTATGTAATTTGTACATACACATCTAAGCATGGCAATAAGCACATGTTTGCGTGTGCGTCTTGAAAAACAAACGGTAAAAAGTTCAACAGAAAACTTGTCTGATGGGCAAACCTTAACAACATTTACGTACTTTTCGCTGAAGAGTGCACAGGCTCATTACAGTTTCGTTGTGAATAATAAATATAGATGGTGAGTGAGTTAAACTGGTGTTTTTTGTATATTCGCAAGAAATTTAGTGTAAATTTTTAATCTTTAGTGAAAATGCCACAGGGAAGTGAACTTTCAGATGAAGAAGGCGGAACAATTACCGCAACGAACCTTGGTTGCAAAATTAAATTGGATAAATGGACACGGCGATACGATTATCATTTTTTGGTCTTAGAAATTTTTCTTAAGTGAAAGTCATACTATATGATTATTAAATTACTTAATTTATCAATAAATATTATTTCCTACTGTACGAGTGTATAAATCCTATTTCAAAGATCTTAACAAAAAATAATGCACTACATTCAAATGCAATAATTGGTTGGGTTTCATTAATATAACGTTTGTGTTCATTTATACAACGTTCGCCTTTCATTCATACAATGAAAAAACTGGGTTCATACAATGAATGATTTTTGTTCATACAACGTATAAGCTGCATCCATACAATGAATAAATTTCATTCATACAACGAATAATATTCGTTAATACAACGAAAAGGCTACGTAATAGCAACGTAATTATTCGTTAATACTACGAAATGTACTCCATAAAGGGTTTCGTAAATATAACGTAAAATTACGTTGTTATAACGAAATGCTACGTTGGCTGACTTTTAATGAAGAATTTCGTTAATACAACGTAGAAATTCATCGTATTAACGAAACTTTTTCTACCAGTGTGTCGGTGTTGATTTTGATTAAAAATGCTGGAGTCGGAGTCGAGCAAAATTGGCTCAACTTCACAGCCCTGATTTACACTCATATACCACAGAGGCCACAGTTTCACTCCGATTTACGTGGAATTTTGCACAATAAAAAAAAATAAAAATAACGTTCTTACTATGCTTGGCAAATTTAATTGAAATCGGCTTAGATTTAGATATAGCCACTGTATATCTTTCGCCCGATATACACTCATATGAACATAGAGATCATAGCATTACTCCGATTTACGTAAAAGTTTTCTCGTGGGGTAGAATTAAAATTATGACTATTCATCCAAATTTGGTTGAAATCGGTTAAGATTTAGATAAACCTCCCATAAATATGTTTTTCCGATTTGGGCAAAAATGGCCAAAATACCCATATTTTCTTTGTAAAATCGATACTGCAAAGCCGAAAACTTGTAAAAATTACTAAAATTTTCCTATAACTCTAATACATTTACATCGACCTTTAAATCATAAATGCACTTTTTCGAAGTTGCATAAAAATTGCTTTAGATTTAAATATTTCTCATACTTGTTTATTAACATTGTGTTCTACCCCAGGGCGTTAGCCATTTTAAATTTTGAGTCTAGAGATTTTGTAGAAATCTAACAAAATTTTAGGGTCAGATTTAACTATATGTATTGGATCACCTTTATATAGTGCAGCCAACAAATTTAAAGGATTTGAGTATCGAAATTGTAGATCTACAAAGTGGTGCAGGGTATGTTATAGTGGGTCCCACCCGACGTTAGACTTTGCTTACTTGTTAAAATTTAGGTTTGTCCGGAGCTGGATTCGAGCAAAATATTTACGATCCAGACATCAGCAAAATCTTCTGAATGCGACTATGACTCCATAGCCTTAGTCCTGATTGATGGTTTATTTGAACCTTGATGATGTTGTTATACTCATGAAGGGAGAGGATCTAAATCAGCTCTGCAGAAGTCATAGAGAATCTTTGCAATATTATTTCCATAAAAAAAAAAATAAAAAAATAGTTCAGTCTTCTGAATGCTTTCGCATAATTTGCTACGCTATTTTTTTGATTTTCCATATCATAAAAAATTATATTTTTTTCATTCACATTTTGATATATTTCAAACTCGACCTTTACATTTATAATGATAAATGTTTCTTTTGCCATGATTTGAATATATTGCTTGTTTTTGTTTTTTTTTTTTTTAATACAGATGAACCTAATTGAATTGTGTGGTCAGCTTTTATTTTATTCTCGTACATTTATTGTTTGTTATTGAAAAGAATGTCTATAGCAACAATTTGTCTCTTAACAAATTATATGTGTAATGAATTAATGGTTTGGAAATATTTAATTGATTTTAATAGCGTGATTTACATTAAATGACCCCATTAATGTTAATGTTGCTATTGTATTGGCCATACATGCCTCAAGCATGAAACGATAACAATAAACGCTCAACAAAGTTAAAGTTTCTTTATTCAAAAATTGGTGTAACAGTAGCTAAATGTCAATAATTGTGACATACATTTTGTTTCGTATATTACATAGAAAAAAATTTAAAAAAAAAACAAAAAAGATGGGCTATTGTATAAGCTAGCAGTGGGGATGATGTTAATAGATTCCTGCATTTCGTTGAACGTTTCTTAAATTCAGACTAACTCATTTTGTATCAGAAAATAATATAAATATCTAATCTAAATCTCAAGTGCCTTTTAACCAACACCAAAAATTCTCAATGGGATTGAGATCGCAGCTTTGTGGTGACGATTTGGGTACGACAGCCATTTCTTCAGTATTTTGTAAGTACTCTCTGGTTTGCTGTCTTGTTAAAAAACAACTTGCTTCTCAAGGTAGAAACAAAACTCCACAAAACTTAGGCAAATTTGATTGCAAAATATACTATACTTTTTTCATGATTCCTTGTCATTAACCAACGGCCAAGTTTGCCACCAACCCTATACCATAAGGCTTTCCCCTCCATAACGGGTTGCTTACAAGGTTGTCACTCGAGCCAAAAAAAAATCTACACAATTTTTTGATTTTTTTTTATTTCTATAGAAAATTTTATCAAAATTTTATATCTATTTATGAAGTACACCTTATCTGGAGAGGAATATTTTTCAAAATCCACCAAGAAACCAAGAATTCTACCAATCTACCAAACAGTAAAAAATTTACCATTTTTGATAGTATTCTGCCAACTGTGGCAACTATGGTTGCTTAACGTTGTATTTTCGGAGACTTTGTCGTTACCTGGATTTGTCTTTTTTCACCGAATGTCGGCTTTCATGAAAATTCCATATTTGGCAAATTTTTTTCTATAGAAAATTTTGTAAAAATTTTTGTTCTATAGAAGATTTTGTCGGTTTTTCTTGATCTTCCCGGTTTTCTGTGTCCTTGCGGGTTCCACTGTAAAGCAGACTTAGTGATATGGTCGTAGTTTCTTCTGAGTATGTGCCCGATCCAATTCCATTTGCGATTTTTAATGTCGTATTCAACTTTGTTGCTGTTGGTTACTTTATAAAGATTGGTGTTGCTAATTGTGTTTAGTCAGTTAATATATAATATTCTACGCAGGTACCTGTTTACAAAAGTTTGTAGTTTATTTAAATTTGTTTGGGTTAATCCCCATGTGGTTGAACCATATAATAGGACTCATTTGACAGTACAGTCGAAAATTCCGAGTTTGGTTTTCCTGCTAATCCTATTGTTCCGCAAACTTTGTGCAAAGAGTGGAAAGCACTTCCTGTTTTGTTAATGCGGTGTACAGTGGAACCCGCAAGGACACAGAAAACCGGGAATACCAAGAACAACCTGGATGTGGTCGGTAAGACGCGAGTGCGAAAGCCAACATATGTCGTGAAGCCAAATAAAACACATAGCCTACGACAGAACAAAATAATATACTTTGTAATCGCCCTATGTTCAGAAATCTGAACATTTAATTATAGCGCTTCACTCTTATTTGGTATTCACGATAAGTAAATAAAGAACACATATATACGATTTTATCAACATTTTATTTCTATATAACATTTTATTTCTATAGAAAATGTCAAAATTTTGTCAAAATGTTACTTCTATAGAAAATTTTGTCATCATTTTTTTTTCTTTGAAAATTTTGTCAAAATTTTATTTCTATATAAAATGTTTCAAAATTTGTTTCTATAAAAAATTTGTTAAAATTATTTTTCTTTTTTGATATATTTATTGATATATTTATTTTGATATATTTACTGTGTACAATAGAATACTAGGATATATACAAATTTAAAAAGATTAGTCTTAGTGATTTTGCAACTTGAATATTTACAAAAGAGTTTGATATTACAATCTATAGTTTATAAATGAATAAACGATCGAAGGAAAAAGCGCAAAAAACCTTACAAAATGTCAAAGTTTTATTTCTATAGAAAACGTTGTCAAAGTTTTATTTTTATAGAAAATTTTGTCAAAATTTTATTTCTATAGAAAATTTTGTTAAGATTTTATTTCTATAAGAAATTTTGTCAAAATTTTATTTCTATAGGAAAGTTTGTCAAAACTTTGTTTGTATTTAGTTGGAGAGGACTATTTTGTCCAATATTTTTATAAATTATGGAATTAGTTTTTTCGATGATATTTGGTGACAATATTTAAAAAAAACTCGTTTTTTTTGTTGGGTTCTCTTCAATCGTTATTGTTGTTTTTGATCTCAGCTTAAAACCATCCATTGACTAAACTACAAGTGTAGCTCAACCAAGAGAGGAAAAGTATACTTGTCAAATTTATTTGAGCAAAGCCCTATAGACTGCAAGATGGTTGGATGTACAGTTGTTTCGGAATTACCACATTCCTCATCAGCATCCTCCACTTGCAGCAAAACTATCAACCAATTATCAGAATAACTTCGGGTAATTCACTCAACCCAAAGTGAACTACACTTGAACCTTCCGAAAAAAGGGTTTGATAGTTGGCTACTGCCTAAACAAATTTGCAAGCATATCTCTTTTTCGTTGCCAAACTCAAATCATCGATTTGAATGTAGTTGGCTGGGTTTGTTTTTGAGCGTGCTTCCTCTATCTTCATTCGTTTTGTTTGCTATTGTTGGTTTCCCTTCAATCGTTATTGTTGTTTTTGATCTCAGCTTAAAACCATTAAAAAAATTTAAACAAATTTTACAAAACAAAAATGGTTGTAAGTACTTTATTATCTTAAAACATGAATATGTAACGTATATAACTTAGAATATAAATTTGTATTACCACAACGGTTGCCACAGTTGGTAGAATTCTACCCAAAATAGTGTTTTTTTTTTGTTCAACCTCTACAAAATTTTGGAAAAAGTTTCTATAAACAAATTTTTGTGAGAAATTTTTCTGTAGAAATAAAATTTTGACAATAAATTCTATAGAAATAAAATTTTGAGAAAAAATTCCATAGAAATAAAATTTTGAGAAAAATTTTTATAGAAATATATATATTTTGAAAAAAATTGCTATAGAAATACAATTTTGACAAAATTTTCTATAGAAATAAAATATTGACAAAATTGTCTACAGGAATAAAGTTTTCCAAAATTTTCTATAGAAATATTTGTTTGGTAGATGAATGCGTGGCATAAAAGTAGAAAAGAAATAAAAAGGCACTGGTTTAGAATTTGAACCAAAATGTATGGGCTTTATTTAATAAATTATTGTTCGTCAAACAATATTTACCTTCGTAGAAGCGAGAGAGTCTCAAAGAGAATGACAAAAAGCTTGGATGCCGAAAGGCGGGGGTTGATGACATTTGACGTTAGAAAATGTCCTTATTTTCGTACCGAAAGGTAGAAAAAGGCATAGACAAATCCTAACGGAGGGATTACACTTGAAAATGATTATATGACTGAACAAAGCTAAAAAAAACGGCATTTGAACTTAAACATTGCCGCCCGCCTTGCAACATCCAGCCATGTTGCAAAATTTAAAAATAAGTTAAATAATATTTACATGTTACATAATGAAAGTATACAGGATGTACATTTCAGTTTACAAAAAAAAGAGCATTTTATTTTAGTTCAATTCTTTTTTTCTCTTGTTATGGTTTCCAATTCGTTCATTTTTTTTCCAAAACACAAATTCATATTTGCAAATGTGCTCGTCAAGCACGCGATCGTAAATGGACTCGTTAAGCCCGATCGTTGTCATCAAAATTTTAAATAAATTTGACTCGGTAGAGCCGGGTGTCGAGGACTCGTTAAGTCGGAAGACAATGGAAGATTGTCTTACACCCAATTATATGTTGCATGGACCCGAAATAACCCACCCAAACATTGTGAGTTGGGCCCATGGGAAACCCGGGCTAGAATATGTTTGTGGCCTCATTATTTTGTGGTAGACCTCTGGACCAAGGACAATCGCTACATGTGAAGCTTGATAAAAATGCGGGTCAGCTAACTGTAGCCCGGCAAAGTGATCCTTTAGGGCAGGATTCACGGACTCCGAAGGAGAAGTTATGTGGGTCAAATCCACAATTCTTGCCGATACCCCTAATCGTTGCGATGGGTCATGTGATGATGCGACTGAGACCTGACAGAACACTTCTGAACCCACTGCTACCAGACTTAGCCGAAGTTCCTCGGCCAATGACCGACAAATTAAACTAAGACCTGCGCAAGGGTCCAAAAGCGCCCGGACAGGAACTCGCCGATCATTCAACTCTAGCTGAATGACCATTGTCGGCCCGAGCGTAGCAACGGGCTGAATCGCAATTACGTGTCGGGGAGCTGATGAAGTGGACGGCTGATAAGATCGGACAGACGGGTCAGACGTAATATGCGGACGAGTAGAGGATCTACCAGGTTTTGGAGGAACTCCGGATTTTTGTCTGGGAGCAGACTTTGTAGCAGGGCGGGACCGATCAGCGCTATTCTTTGCATGATTATGCAGCATGGTGTGATGGTCACCGTTACAGTGCTTACACCTGTGTGGACTGGGACAGTCACGAACAAAGTGTGTGGCGTCAAGGCAATTACCACAACATTTATGAAGCGCTACGGTACGCAGCCTTCGTTCAATGCGCATCGCCCTGAACTCTTTGCAATCACGTAAGTGATGCTTTGCCTTGCATATGACACATTCTCTTCTGCCACGTTGAATATTCGAACCCTGGTTCTTTCGAACTGGTGCCGAAAGGGGTGGCGAAGCCACAGATAATTCTCCTGGAGGAACTCCAGGAGCCGTCGTCAACGGATTTTTATTGGTGGAAAGGTCGGCCAGAGTGGCAGGATCAGCAGTCGTGCTGATGGTGGATACATCGGCCAGAGGTGCGATGGTTGGATCGATTTCCCGTTCCTCATCAGACATGGGGACGTCGTCCTCAAAATCAGGAAGGGTAGCGGCCATCTTTGCTATGTTTTCCATCTATGAAAATATAGAAAGATTTCGATGACGGAACGGAAAATCAAATTAACAAAATGGTCAGAATGACAAGAAACCGTAGGTCGCCTTACAACTTTCCGTCCTATAGCGATTCGAAACGCGGCCATCAAACCTAAGATTTTCACGCAAGCAAAATCCAGTGAGGACGCGAGTACAACGCAAAATGAACTTATTTTACCTCCGTAAGAGGCACAAGTTTAACTACGGGACGCCGTATGACGCCATTTTCGGTTTTAACATCCGCGACGCGGACTCGACCGTCAGTACCCGGATGGATATCAACAATACGACCTAACTTCCACGAAGTGGGGGGTAATTGCTCATGTCGAATGACAACTAAATCGTCCTTCTGCATATCCCGTTGAGGAAATTGCCATTTGTAGCGTTTATGCAAGCTCTTCAGATACTCGTCTTTCCACCGTAAACAGAACTGTTGAGTTAGAGCTTTCATCTTTCTGTATCTGTTAACAATATGCAAAGGCGATTCATCAATAACGGGCTCCGGAGGAGCGAGGATCGACGATCCAACCAAGAAATGACCTGGCGTGAGAGCCACTATATCATGCGGACTATCATTCACCGGACAAAGTGGACGAGAATTAAGGCAGGCCTCAATTCTAGCCAGAATGGTAGAAAGTTCTTCAAACGTGTATTTGAAGCCATTGGCGTGCTTTCGAAAATGAAGCTTAAAGCTCTTTACTGCGGCCTCCCAGAGACCGCCCATATGTGGAGCTCCCGCCGGAATGAATTGCCAAGACAACTGTTGATACAAATGTGCGGAGCACAACTTATCGCGGCTCTCGCGCAGCACAACCTTGAAATCCCGCTCAATTTCCCTAGATGCTCCAACGAAGTTGGTGCCGTTGTCGGAAAACATTGTTCCGGGACAACCACGGCGGGAGACAAATCGATAAAAAGCCGCCAAAAAGGATGTCGTCGACAAATCAGATGTAGCCTCTAAATGAATTGCTTTCGTAGAAAAGCAGACAAATACGCAAACATAACCTTTGGTTACCTTACAAGCGCGACCTGTAAAGGATTTGACCTCAAATGGGCCCGCGAAGTCCACACCAGTAGTGGCAAAAGGTCTAGAAAGTGTAGTACGCTCTGGTGGAAGCGCGGCCATAATCTGGGAGCAAGACCGCTTCCTGTCCAAAAGACAGCGCTTACAACCATTTATGGTCTTTCGTATCAAAGAAGTCAGGCGAGGAACCCAGTACTCAATCCTCAAAATGCGTAGCATCAATTGATTCCCCCCATGTATGGATATCAAATGGACGTACCTGGCCAAAAGAGCAGCAAACCGACTATTGTAGGGTACAATAATCGGATGACGCTCTGAATATGCCAGTGTAGGGGAACGTGCCAAGCGCCCGTTGAGCCTAAGCACGCCTGATTCATCCAAGAATGGATTAAGTGGCAACAAAGAACTTTTCGGACCAATAGGTTCCTTGCGTAACAAGGAAGCGTATTCCTCAGCATAATAAGCCTTTTGAGCCAGTATAGCCAGACGTCGTCTCACGTTTTTAAGCTCCAAGCTCGTCAAAGCCGTGCTGTGATAAACGTGGTGACCCCTATGGGCAGGATGGGCCCTATGTAAAAATCGAAAGACATAAGACAGAACTCGTAAAGCCCTGTCCAAGGACGAAAATCTCTCTAACACATCCTCATAATTCGAAAAAAATGTGGTATGAACCTTGACAGCGCGCAACTCAACATCTGTATCAAGGGGGACGGAGTCCCGAATATCCCACTGAGACCGATGCTGGCGTAGCCAGTGTGGCCCATGCCACCAAAGTCGGGATCCAGCCAACTCCGAGGGGGTAACCCCCCGGCTACCCAAGTCAGCGGGATTTTCCTCAGAGCGTACATGACGCCAATTCTCACCACCTGTAATATCCTGAATCTTGCTGACACGATTGGCAACAAACGTAGTCCACGTAGATGGAGGTTTGCCGAGCCAGGAAAGGACGATCGTCGAATCCGTCCAACAAAATATTCCCTGTAGTTGTATATCAATCTCGTCGAGGATACTCTTTAGCAATTCGGAGGCCAAAACTGCTCCACACAACTCCAATCGGGGCAGAGACACAGACTTAAGCGGTGCGACTCTGGTCTTACAAGAAAGCAGATGAGTGCATATATCACCATTCGGAGTCAAAATACGAATGTATACCACCCCCGCGTATGCCTTCTCTGAGGCATCAGCAAAAACATGCAATTCTGCGCCACAATCAGGCGAATAGTTAACCCAACGCGGTATTTGAATCGAATTAACGTCGCGGTAACATTCGACAAACCTTCGCCATTCCCGTTCTGTCGTAGACAGAAGCGCATCATCCCAACCAATCTTGTCAGACCAGATCTGCTGCATTATCACCTTGGCAGTAACTATGATAGGGCCTAACCAACCTAGTGGATCAAACAGTTTCGCAATGGCAGATAAAGTATCGCGTTTCGTAAACCGAGACTTGTCCGAGAGCGGACTCATGTCAAAGTAGAATACGTCCAGCTGGGCGTTCCATCTTATACCAAGAGGCTTAGAACTGCTAGCTTCTACAAACGTGAGAAGCTCAGCATCAATCAAATGGCCCGTAGGGAGACCCTCGAGAATGGTACGATCATTCGCAGTCCACTTTCGCAGCTCAAACTTGGCAGAAGATAGAGCGGCAATTAGCTGATCCCTAGACCTAATCGCAGTATGCAAATCATGGTAGCCCGTCAATACGTCGTCAACGTACATGCACCTCCGTAGGATGTGCGCAGCAAGAGGAAAGTCATTCTCCGTGTCGTCCGCCAATTGCAACAGTGTCCGTATGGCTAGAAATGGAGCACAATTTACTCCAAACGTTACAGTTTGTAACTCATAGTCCTGGATAATGTTTTGCGGAGAATCCCGAAATAGTATTCTCTGCAGACAGGTCTGAGACGGGTCAACTCGGATTTGGCGATACATCTGTGTGATGTCGCAATTGTACACGAATTTGTACAACCTCCATCTCAAAATGAGGAGGACCAAGTCAGTTTGTAGAGTCGGACCGACATGTAAAATGTCATTCAGGCTATTGCCGGTAGACGTCTTATTCGAGGCGTTGAAAACCACTCGAAGCTTAGTCGTCCTTTTGTCGGGGTTAATCACGGGGTGATGAGGTAGATAACAAACTGGGGCGTCTGTTGGCGTAGCCGAAACTGGCCTCATATGACCCAAATGTAAATATTCTCGTATGACGTCGTCATATACAGTCTTAATTTGTGGTTTTCGCAAGAGGGATGCCTCATTTCGAAGAAATTGCCTTAAGCAACCCGTCCTTGAATTTCCTAAATCGATTTGTCCACAGAAATCAGTTTTGAGCGGAAGTGTAACAATGTATCTTCCCTCAGAATCCCGTCTAGTCGTTCTCTTGTAATTGTCCTCGCAAAACTTATCTGATGCAGATAAGAGAGGGCGTCGGGGAATCTCCTCAAGTTCCCAAAATCGGAGAAGTGTCTCGTCAAGACCGTTTTCCTCGTGGAGGTCCACTGCAGTCGTGAAGACTGAAATAGTCGGATAAGGGATGGGACCTGTTAGCACCCAACCGAAGACTGTGTTTTGTGCTAGTAATGATCCCAAAATATTCGTTCGCGTACCCTCCAACACAATTTTCGGATAAAGATCCGCGCCCAAAAGCAGGTCAACAGGACGACAAACAAATAAATTGGGGTCAGCCAAACGTAGATTTGGCATACTAGACACAATATCACGATCTACAGCAAATGATGGCAGATTGCCGGAAATGCTCGGAAGAACCAATGCCGCAGACTCCAGTAGGAGCGACACATCCAGTGGCGTACCAATAAAAAGCGAACAAAGTTTTCTCGACGTGATCGAAACTGTGTGATTCACACCAGATACTCTAGCCGAAGTCGAAGACGTATTAAGTCCCAGCCGGTTTCGAAGCCCCTCCGTAATGAAGGAGGATTCCGAAGCTGGATCTATTAGGGCCCTAGCAGGGTACGTCATACCCTGGTGAACGATATTCACCATTGCAGTTCCCAATAATACATTTCCACTACTTGAAATGTGGAATACCTGTCTACTCGACGTCCCTGACACAATGCCTGTCGATGTAGAAGGTTCATTGGCATCCACTGACACCGGTACGGGATCCCGTGAAACTGGTGCGGGAACGATAGGAGCAGTCCCGGGACCAGTCGATGTTTCTCTATGCAAAAGAGTGTGGTGTCTTCTACCACATTTACCGCAATCATATGCGCTAGGGCAATTAGCTGCAATATGTCTGCGGGACAGACAATTCATGCAGCACTGATGGCGCTTAATAATATTCATCCTCTCAAGAACTGAAAGATTATGAAACCTAGAACACGTTCTGAGGTGATGCTGTCGTCGACAGAGAACGCATAATCTGTCAGGAGAGGATTGGGAGGAAGGAGGCGTACTTGTTGGGGAACGAGTCGTTTTCGCATTCGTGAAATGCGAGCGAATCCTTTTGTTGGCCGGAGGCCTGGCGTCAATGCCGCGGATATCGCGAAGACATGTCAATGTCTGGATTCTTTCCGTGAGGAAGAAGTCCAGATCTGACCAAGAAGACAAAGCAGACTTGTCCTTAATACTCTGTTCCCAAAGTGTTACAGTACATTTCGGCAACCTCTGAAGGCATAAAAAGACGAGGATGGGATCCCAGTCGTCAGTAGCCACATCGTAGATGGACATTGTCGAAATGCATGTCGAGATACCACGTTGTAGTTTCTTCAGTCCTGAACTGGTCTCAGACTCCAAGACTGGCAAATCAAATAATAATTTGAGTTGGTGGTTCACCAAGAGGCGGGTATTATCATAAGTACCCTTTAGCGCCTTCCACGCAAGAGCGAAGCTTCTATGCGTGAGCGGAAATTTCGAAACCACATCGCGAGCTTCACCACTGGTTTTCTTGAGTAAATGACACAATTTTTCAATATCGCTAAGTCGGCTATTGTTAATGTATACCGCTGTGAAGAAATCTCTAAATGTCGGCCAATTGAGAAAATCGCCGTCAAAAACATCTATATCACAAGGCGGCAGATTGAGACTGTGGGAGGAACTATTGTCTCCCCTAGAGCTAACGGAAGAACTGTGTGAGTCATCGGACCTATGAGAAACATTCAAAAGTAATGTTTGGTCCTCCAACCGAGACGATTTAGCAGAATGCTTAGATGGTGCACGTAGTTCCTCCAATTTACGTTGAATCGACTCCATGACATTCAGATAACAATTATAAGCCACGTCATATTTGCTGTCAGCAGCGGCGACTGCCTCGGTTGCGTTGCTCTGTGTGGACACAAAGTCAAGACATTCGTCGAATAAGCTCTTAACTTTTTCCCACAAAGACTTAGCCTCGGAACCATGACATTCTAGTCTATAGGCGGTTAAATCATCGTCTCGCAAACTGTGAAACTTCGTTTCAAATCGGACTACTGCGTCAGTTGCTCTTGTGAAAGCAGTCAGTGGTGTAGTAGTCATTATGACCAAGTACTGTCAAAATTAAAGGGCGAAAAAATTGACACGTGATGTCCAAAACTATCGGAAAGAGTATAAATCGATCCAAAAAGCTACTTCGATTTGTCGTCGAACAAATGAAAACGCAGTTATTCCTCTCAGTGTATGCGAAAGTTGTATCGTCAACACACAATATTTTTCGCAGTGTACCGAAAGTACTAAAAATGTGAGTAAGGTAACGTGATTACCACAACAACACAAAAAATGAGATCAGAAAATTTCTCACAGTGTACGGAGTACAACCAATTTTTTACAGTGTATCGTCGATACACCAATTTCCTCACAGTGTATTGGAAATACCAGCTAAAATTAGCTCTGCAAGGTAAATTATAAGTATTTTAACTTTTTGTAAAAATTGGCGAAAAATTTCTCCAAGTGTATGAAAACACGTAAAGTTTCTTCCAGTGTATCGTAAATACAAGAAACCCTTTTTCGCGTGGCGAAATATATGCAAAATCTTTATTTGGAAAATATTACAATATTTTCCCAGTGTACCCTGTGTTCCAAAAGATTTTTGCAAGTGTATCGTGAATACAAAAAATATTTTCAGTGTATCGTAGAATACAAAGAATAATTTTTGCGTGGCGAATTATCGAAAAAATTGAAAACTTTATATATTACGAGAGAGTTTCTCTCAGTGTATATATTATCCAAAATTTCTCCCAGTGTACGTAGATACACAAAATTTGTGCAAGTGTATCGTGAATATCACTTGCCAAATGGAAAAATTACAAGACAATGAAAAGTCGTGAACTATAAATTGTAAAATGTCAACTTGACCGATTGTAGGGTGCACGGACTGTAAGATGCACACTACGAAACAGTAAGGTCCAACAACAACAATAATATATAAATAAAAAAGTTTCGTGGAAACTCAAATATGTCAGTATTACGATAATATAATATATAATAAATACTGTTATTTTATTGTTTGTATCGACCGACCGTAGGGTACACTACCACGTAACACGAACGATAATAGTAAACGACCGATATCCGTAGGAATCAACAATAAATACTTTTCTCAATTGAACCTGCAAAAAATTATTTTTATAATTTCGCGCCGTAAGCGACCCACGCTAATAAACCAACGTGTATGCAGTTCGAACGTATGTTGGATGTAACACCTGTGTGCGTACGTGTGTATAGCAAGTTGAACGGCAACTGTATAACACTTTACTATTGATGCCTATTGGCAAACCAATGCTTACAACCAATGCAATTGTTTTTGTTTTTTCTATGCAGATCGAAGATCAAAAAACCAAAAGAAAAACACAACAATGTATACGCAAACAAATGACAAAATACAGCGAAAATTAAATGCAACTTTGACGTTGAATATTTGGATGAAAACAAAGTGGAATTAAACGCACTTTTCAACACTTTAATGAGAATGTAACCGGGTATTAAAGACCGACGGATAATTTAATTTTTTTCTCGTAGAGATTTAATGTACAACCGATATAAAATACGAGTTGTAAAGCGACCGTAGGCGAGTGTTTATTTCTGTTTTTATTTATATTCACAGCGAAGGATATGCTCACTTTTTAATTATCACTGAAAGTACATACCTTGGTTGTTGATAATATAATTATATTTATGTGCAATAAATTGAAAATGCCTCGTAGAGGATGGTGATCGTCGATCGTTTGTTGTTGTTGTTGATTGGCGTAGCCTTTGCCTTCGAAGAAGAAATAAAAAACACCGAATTAATACTTTCCAATAATTATCCGGCTCGAAGGACCAATGAATGCGTGGCATAAAAGTAGAAAAGAAATAAAAAGGCACTGGTTTAGAATTTGAACCAAAATGTATGGGCTTTATTTAATAAATTATTGTTCGTCAAACAATATTTACCTTCGTAGAAGCGAGAGAGTCTCAAAGAGAATGACAAAAAGCTTGGATGCCGAAAGGCGGGGGTTGATGACATTTGACGTTAGAAAATGTCCTTATTTTCGTACCGAAAGGTAGAAAAAGGCATAGACAAATCCTAACGGAGGGATTACACTTGAAAATGATTATATGACTGAACAAAGCTAAAAAAACGGCATTTGAACTTAAACAGTAGATTTGTGGTAATTTGTGGTAATCTTCAAATGTTGTTAGATTTTTTTGGCACGAGTGGTAACTGTTGTTACCACACATTGTTAAAGATCAAGCCTTGTCGGCTTCTAATTTCCTCCTCTAGAGCCACCAAAATGTAAAAATTACAAAATGTGTTTAGTGAAAATGTCCCTACATTGTGGCCCTACAAGACGCTAAATATTAGAAAACCCCTACATATACGGAATTTCCCCTACTTCTAGCAACACTGGCTGTAGTTGATATTGCACCTATGGAGTTAGAATGCCACTAATATTCAGCCCATTATTAAAAAAGAGAAAATTGTTCAATTGGTGTTGGTAATAAATCCAAATTTGTAAAAATCGAGCAATATTCTTATGTAAGAGCTACAGGTACGTATAAATACGATTGGCTAGTACATCAAAATTTGAAATTTGAGTAACATTGGTTAATAAAAAGGAGTACTACAAATTTAGGAAAATCGATCGATGCGTATATATGGAAGCTATATCTAAATCTGAACCAATTTGCATAATATTTTGCGGGTTTGATTAATACCACAAAAGGTTACCTTGTGCAAGATTTGAGTAAGATCAGTAAAGAAATGAGGCCTGCATGGTCAAACATAAGGTTATTAGGGGCGAATTTTTCAAAATCTGGCGATACATATATGGGAGCTATATCTACATCTGAACCGATTTCGATGAAAATTTTCACATATAGTTAGTACTATAGAGGACTGGATCTAGCCAACTTTTAGTAAGATCGGTTGATAAATAAAGGGTTTGTGGCCAAATTTGGGAAAATCGGGCTATACATATATATGGGAGCTATATGTAAATCTGAACCGATTTCGATGTTTTGTTGCACATATAGTTAGTGCTATAGAAGATTACATTTAGCCAAATTTGAGTAAGGTCGGTTGAAAAGTAAGGGTTTTATGGCCAAATTTAGAAAAATCGGGCGGTACATATATATGGGAGCTATATCTAAGTCTGAACCGATTTCGATTATTTTTTGCACATATAGTTAGTGCTATAGAATATTACATGTAGCCAAATTTGAGTAAGATCGGTTGATAAATAAAGGGTATCTAAATTTGAACCCATTTGGATGAAATTTTGCAGACTTGAAGGGCGATGAAAAAGATTAGGTTAGGTTTAGGTTAGGTTAAAGTGGCAGCCCGATTAAGATTCAGGCTCACTTAGACTATTCAGTCCATTGTGATACCACATTAACTAAAAGTACCCATTACACATACGCACTTCTAGTTTTAACCGCTGAACCTTCTCGATTATTTTCTTCTGTTGAACCAACCAGATTGTTCCAAAAACATTGGCAGACTGCTTAAGTTAACGTTTTCCAGGTCCGCCAGTAATCTGAAGCTATATGCCCCTAAAATTTGATTACGCCTTACACAAAATGCAGGACACTCACACAAGAGGTGTTTTATTGATTTCTTTTCCTCCGCATCATGACAGCTCATACAATAGTCATTATACTTCGCACCAATAGTTTTTGCAAAATCGCCTATCAGGCAGCGACCCGTTATAGCAGATATCAGGAGTGATATCTGGCAACTCGAGAACACTAGCATATCTAGTGTGCGGTTTAAGTTTAAATGGGGCCATATTTGCTTGGTGTCGTTACAACCCTTGCAATTCTCCCATCGAGCATTTGCCATCATGACAGCCTTCTCACGCAGTAAGAGCTTGCAGGTAGCCAGAGGCATACCAACAGATTCTAGTTCCCCTGGAATATGTAAGGTAGTTCCTAGCCTTGTTAGCTCATCTGCTTCGCCGTTCCCCGGTATGTTCCTATGACCAGGCACCCATATTAGGTGAATATTGTGCTGCTCAGCCATCTCATTGAGAGATTTGCGGCAGTCTATGGCCGTTTTCGAGTTGAGGAACACAGTGTCCAAGGATTTTATTGCAGGTTGATTGTCTGAGTCATTATATTGCTTGGAGCATTACTTCTCAGCCAATTCACCACTTCTGTTATTGCTAATATTTCAGCCTGAAAAACACTACAGTGATCAGGTAATCTTTTCGCTATTCGAAGTTCCAGATCTTTAGAATATACTCCGAAACTCACTTGTCCATCCAATTTGGAGCCATCAGTGTAGAAATCTGTATATCTTTTATTCCCCGGCTGACTAGTTCATGTAATGCGGTCTCAGTAGACCTACCCTTCGAGTATGCATGTTGTCGTTTCGAGAGCAAACTTGAATCGATGCTAGTTCTAAAATAAATATCTATCATCCTCTCCAGAGTCTTAAGTAGGAATGATGATAAGCTGATTGGTCGGAAATCCTTCGCATTCGGCTTTTCCCGCTTTAGGTATGAAAACGACTTTTGATTCCCTCCACTTTCCTGGAATATATGCTAAGTTGATACATCCTATATATATCGCCGACAACCAGGGGATAATTCTGTCAGCCACCGCTTGTAACTCCGCCGGAGTAATTCCATCAGGTCCGGGGGATTTGTATGATCCAAAGCTATTTAACGCCCATTTTATTTTAGATTCCGATACAATTGCCTCCATGGGAAACGACCGCTGAGCCACTGTGGCACCGCCAGTACATGGTTCAACCGTCTGATTTCCGGGAAAATGTGTGTCCAATTGGACGTTGTCCAATTGTCCTCCGATGTTTTAATGAAACCTGGAGCGGAGTTCGTGCATGCTAGCACCTTCCGTAGTCTGGAAGCCTCGAACGTATTCTTAATACTGCTGCAGTAAACATTCCAAGAGTTATGCTGAGCGTTTCTCAGTTCTCGCTTGTATCCTCTCAGATTCTTCTTGTAAGCGTCCCAATCCTCAGGAGTTCTGGCGGACTTTGCTTTTTTAAAGAGCTGCCTGCAGGATTTCCTCATATTACCTAACTCCGTAGACCACCATGGTGGTCGATTTTCCCCCCTTGCCTTCCCTCTATGCCATGCAGCTTTCAGTGAAATGTTGAAGGCCTTAGTAATCCTCTCCACTGCGTGTTCGATAACTTGCACAGTGCTTATATTTGTCTCTGGTATTTCCGGTATCATCATATTGAACGATTCCCTATACCTATTCCAGTCAGCTTTCCTAACATTTGGTGGAAATATGGTCTTGGTGGTATGAACATCAAATTTGAAACTGAAGTAGCGATGATCTGAGAAGCTATGTTCACTTAAAACCTGCCAATCAGATATCATTTAATTCAGTTCTTGAGAGGCCAAGGTGACGTCCAAAACCTCTTGCCTGTTTTTAGTAACAAAGGTTGGGGCATCTCCCTTATTGCAAACTACCAAATTAGTACGCAAAATAAACACTATCTAGGAGTGACTCTCCTCTTGTATTAATGTCACCACTTCCCCATATACTATGATGTGCATTTGCATCGCATCCCATAATGAGTTTTGTCTTTGTTTTCAATGACTCCTCAAGTAAGGTGTTAACGGCACATGTGATAGAGGCATCTCCCTATCATGTCCCATGTAGACCGAAGATACCCAATATTTGCATTTGGCTATTTCTGGCAACAACAGTGCCTGTATTGCACATTGAAGGAAGCAGAAATAAGTTGAGCTCGTTTTTAGCAATTATACAGGCTCGATTTACATCATTACCTGTATACTGCAATAGTTTGAACCCCGGAGTACTTAATTCACATATTTTGTTTCTATAAACATATGGTTCTTGAATAAGAACTATATCTATGCCCCCTTTCATCAGGAGAAATTTTAAGGCAGCAAATGCAGCCTTACAATGGTGAAGATTTATCTGGAGGATCCGTAGGACCATCGAGATTTTCAACAACCGTCACATCAGCCGTTTCAATTGAGTCATCACGAATGTCCTCTTCAGAGATCTCGGTGACTCTCGCAATAACCGTAGTTCAAGTTTGGTGAGTTTTGAGGCAGTAGAAACCTCCTCTCGCATACGGTGTCTATCCAAGTCTGCATCTTTAGTATCTCCCTCGACTTCGCAAGAGGATCCGCTTATTTCTGATGCATACAGAGGCTTGTCGATTTCCGAATCCTTTAGATGATAGTTTTTATATACCTTCATTTGTATATAATGAAAGCCATAACATACACGGCCCTGAGACTTTGTTAGATGTGGCAAAGACTGAGTGTTCAATATAAACACTGCATGCCGTCTTGGTCCACCCACTTCATCCAAACGGCCAACCTTCCAATCAGCTGTTGGAAGATCTGGATTGCATTGTTTCAGTCTATTTAAAATAGATTCAGGGTCAGGAGGTTTTGCAGGTATCCACGTATGTGCTCTAGGTCTAGCCGGTATGTCTTTCTTCTCGACTAACTCTAGAGCAGCTCCTTCCCAAATTTCAGCAATTAGTATCGGAGCAGCTTTTAAACATTCTATAGACCTCTGGTCCTCAAATGCGACTAGCTTAAATCGTCCTTGATACCAACCAGCCTATAGGTGTCGAGGATCTGGGCCGGGAAACTTTTCCAGCACCTGTGAGTAGACGCCAGACAAAGCATTCTCAATTTCCCCCCCCAATTTTTGCTTTGGAACCATACCGTCCAATGCTCCTTTATTACTGATAGCCATCACAAGGCTGTCTTTAGCAACTGAGGCAAACGATCGTTGATCCCTTTTGGAGGATGGCAGCTCATCCGGTGATCGTTCCCTTTTTCCAGCCTCAAGAATTCCTTGAGCCCATTTTAAGGAATCGCTTTGTTTAGCCGACAACATGCTTGGGTCGACTGATCCTAATTTTTTAGGATAAACAAAGCATTTCTGCATTCCTTGAATCTCTTTCGTGAGGGATTACCTCCTTTTGATGCCGTTACCTTGGAAAAGGTTCGACTTGTCAAAGTGTCGCCATCTGTCGACCCGTCTACAGGTCGACTAAATTGGGCCTAACTCCTGGACATTGCCCAAATTTATAACTCCAGTCGATACCCGTCCACTGGGCAACCCAGTGGATGTCTTTAAATTTCGCTGCATGGTGGCCTAATATTCCACCACACGTGAAAATCGTAGTAGGTACTTATTGCGATGATTTTATCCGTTATTAAAAAACACGTCCATTCCGTTCGACGGTTGAATGAAAAAGATTACCTTTTGCCAAATTTGGTGACGATCCGTTTGAAAAAAACGCAACGTGACCCCATTTGTCGAAATCGGGCGATACATATATATGGAAGCTATATCTAAATTTGATCAGATTTCTTCCAAATTCAAAAGCGTTCGTCCTTGTGCCCAAAAAACTCTCTGTACCAAATTTCATCAAATAATAATTGCGACCGGAATCCTGTGAACAACAAATACATGGACGGACGGACGGACGGACACCAAGCGCTAGATCGACTCAGGAGGTGATTCTGAGTCGATCGGTATATATTTTATGGGGTCTAAAATCAATATTTCTGGTAGGCACATTTTTTGGCAGATCAAACTTATACCCTGACCACTATGTGGCTTAGGGTTAAAAAAGATTTCTGCTACCATGACTCCAATCTGTGTTTTCTGCACCATACGCATTAGCAGTCGCCTTAGCACATTGCACCACCGAGGGAGTTGCCATAATAACGTCTAACGATTATTTTAAGACTTTTCATGGCCAAAGAAAAACGAATGCCGTTCATGAAATCGTGAACGCCCGTAGACAATATTGTTAACATTCCGTTTTGATTTTTTGTGAACGTTTCCGTTTCATTTTGTTACCATCTGTTCACGACTATGGAACGTAATTTTTTTTCTATAAGCGTATATACATTTTCTAGTTTGAAGGAAACAATTTGAGTTTAAAATTGCAGGAATGTCTTTAGTGACATACGAAGTTCAAGATGGTCGCGTTTGTAGTAAAATTAACAAATTTAAAGAAAAACTACTATTTTGAGAGAAGTACTAATTTAGTAAATCTTTATGCATCATTTGTGTATATTGTTTTTCCGGTTTTAGTTCATTTATCTAACGTATACAAAAAATTACTAGCGTAAAGGAAACTTTCTCAAAAAACAAAAAAAAATATATATAATAATAATAATTCCTAAAAAACTAAAATAAAGTTAAATTGGCTTTCGTTGTTTTTGCCCGATATATGTTAATGTGGCTTAGAGGCTTATTAGTTTTTATTTAAATTTTATTGATCAAAAGCAAAATGTGTCAGAAATAACTTCAAATTTCAGAATCAGTTTAGATTTGTTCGAATTTGCTACTTTTGGAACAATGGTCTTCAAAGGCCGTCGAAAGCAAGGCCGTAGCCAGGATTTTAATTTGGGGGGGGGGGGGGGGGTGGGGTAGGGTTCAACTTAAAAAAAAATATTCATATAATCCCATGTGTAGAAAATTTTATTTATGCATAGGTATGTATACAATATTTTTATAATATTAAATTGAGCCGACGGGCTTTTTGGGAGCAAATAAATCAATTACTTCATCAGTCGGCACATTTATTCGGCGATGAACCGACATTAATGCCAATCCATTGAGTCTACCCTCGCTAGTCGAATTTCTAACATACATACGTCTTTAATCTCTTCATTGTTTAAAATGAAAGTTGGGATGAGTACGTAGTAACTGCAGCGATGGAAAATGCAGTACTATAGTACTTTTTTCAATACTTTTTCACCCCGGTCACTATCGTAGTACCCCCGCGAATGATTTAGTACCTTTTGTGTAGACATTTTTGAGTCGATATCAGATTTATGGTACAATAGCTTTGACAAAATATTTTAATATTTTGAGAAAGTCGTTATCAACCTTATTTGCTAATAGTCTTTTACAAATATGGCGAAACAGACATGTTCATGTGGAAGGAAATTTCTTGTTTTGTAAACGACATAGAATGCGATTCTATATTATCGATTTTTTATTTCGGTAGAAAATGTTGTCAAAATTTTATTTCTATATATAATTTTTGCAAAATTTATTTTTACAGAAAATTTTGTCAAAATTTTATTTCAATTGAAAATTTTGTACAAATTTTATTTCTATAGGAAATTTTTGCAAAATTTTATTTCTATAGAAAAAATTTTGCAACATTTTTTTTCTACGGATTTTTTTTGCAAAATTTTATTTCTATAGAAAATTTTTGCAAAATTTTATTTATATAGAAAATTTTGTCAAAATTTTATTTTCTTTAAAATTTAGTCTCTTGACAATAATTTCCAGAGAAATTTTTGTTGAAATTTAGTAAAAAGTACCTTTCCGCTCAAAAAATACCTTTTTTGTACTTTCTTAAAAATTGTATTTTCCATCCCTGAGTAACTGGCAAAGTGACCAAAATTTTTAAAAGAATATGCACGTTTGGAAATATCTCTTTATTGCACTCTCCAAGTGCTTCCATCGCTGAATTAGGCAGGTTCTTTTAGCAGGTTTTCCGCCATTTCATTTACACATGTGTGTTTGGCTGTTTCGTTGTTGTTGCTATGGCCAAACAAAGCGAGTCATGTTCACAAAAAGAACAACAAACACTAATGAAAAGCAGAAAGACGTTTTCCAAAAATGAAATTTGTGGTGCGAGAACAAAAACAATTTGTTTTTTTCGACCGTCGTTTGACGGGCTTTTCAACTAGTATTCTATGATTTGTGCAAGTTTTATAGGTAAGCGTTTTTCAAAATAAAACCTCCAGCTTTTCTTCAACATCTTCGATAAGATTTTTCTATGCAGCTAAAAATATATATTTATTTGTATAAAAATATTCATTCATTTCGGGGGGTTTGATCCCCCTCATCACCCCCCCCCTCCCTGAATACGGCCTTGGTCGAAAGATTAACGCGCAGTGGGTCAAACCGTGAAAATATGATGGATGCGACAAGATTATAGACCTATAAAATTGACGGAGGTATAATTCACCATTACTTTCAAAATTTTCTTTAGAGAGAACCGTCTTTTCTTCAATAATTCATCACAGTATAAATTGTTGTAATAGTTCTACTTATTCCTAAGTCTCGCGCCAGTCCCACAAGCTGTCAACAGAGTTTTGTGTTGTATTTGACCTAATTTTTGGAAAAAATATTTAATTTTAAGTTTTTTGTAGTTTACTGATTGCTTAAAAATTTAATCTTCTATTTTCCCACGATACTCTTAATCTCTGCACTTTGAAACTATTGAACGATTTTAGAGGAAGCCATTCCATGGATAGAAAACGCAAAAATACAAACAATACATCATTGTTCATAGTTTTTGGACTGGCTCCAAGCACCTACTCAAGGTCAGCTGTCACCACCGCCACACAAAAAAAAAGAGGAAAAAATAAAACAGTGACGCAATTCATCCATCTATTGTCAAAAGTTATTCATTGTATTAAGGCCATTTTGAAGCTCTGAACTTGAATGAATGGCTTCCATCATGACAAAAAGTTTCGTTAGCAATAACAAAAACAAATCATTTAAATGGTCGAATGTTTTCCTGCTGTAAAGTTTTATTAACTTCTTCAAGGAAGAAATGAATGTAATTTATAGCAAAACGAAAAGAAACAACATCGAAATGAAATTCTTTATAAAATTGTCCACAGAAAAAAGAAAGAAGAAATTAAAGAATGAAAGATAGATTGCAGTAACCTACATACAGCACTGATGGTCATGATATCTAGGAGGACCTAGATCTCAATTACATCGATAATTTTTACGCTACATATTGGAAAATCCGATTGAAATAAGTAAAGGGATTCACGCAATATTTTGGCACCAGAGAGAAGGTACTGGATGTTAAATTTAAAGTTTCATAAAAAATACTTTTATTTAAGTTTTAGAGGAAAGGTAAATAAAATCATTCATACGGATTGCAAAAAAAATTCTGTAAATTTTTTCCCCCTTACTCGAATGCTCACGAGTAGTAGAATCTGGAAATTATACTTCTAGATTAAAGCAATTTGGATATTAAGTGTGCCAATTTCAAGTAAATCGCAGTCTACAAGCTCCAAAAGCTTCAACCTATACGGAGCGACACATTCTGTACACCTAGGCTTGCCAGATGACCGGGATTTGCCTGGATTGTCCCAGAATTTCGTCCCCAGGAAGTGTCCCGAATCTTTGACAAAATTTTCCAAAAATCCCGGAATTTCAATTACTCAAGGCACATTTCTCGTTTCTTAGAAAAGAAAACGATTTGAAATTAAATCGCATTCAAAAATATTTTTGGTTTTGCATGTTTATGCTTTTTAAATGTACACTTGTCTGCCAGATTTTGTACCATTTCATTCAATCTCATCACTATGATAAACAAATCACTGTCTTTCATCAGCTGTAACTTGAGCAGTAAATGTAAAAAAAATATACGCAAATATCTAATTTTATTTCAAATTCTCGTTTTCCTGTGATATGTATTTTTACAAATTATAAGTCAAGTCTGTATTCCCTGCCAACATTTCAAAGTTCGATTTTATCTCTATCACTACCACACTCAAAAAAAAGTGAACTCTCTATTTCACTAAAGCCAATTTAACTTTATTTTAGTTCATGGAATTATTATGTTCGGAGAAAGTTCCCTTTACTCTAATAATTTTTTGTTTACGTTAGTTAAATCAACTAAAACCGAAGAAAAAACTAAACTCAAATGAAGCATAATGATTAACTAAATTCGTACCTTCCACAAAATAGTTCAGAATTTCTTTAAATTTGTAAATTTTACCAAAAATGCGTCCATCATGAACTTCGTATATCACTAAAGACATTCTTGCAATTTTGAACTCCAAGTTTTTCCTTCAAACTACAAAATTTTCTTTAACAAGTGAAAAAAAACTTAGTTATGTCTAATAAATTTTCTTGAATTTGTCGAAAAATATTTACTTATTTTGATGACATCGGCGTGATGCCAACGTTTGTAATACTGTTTAGTTAAAATTTTCTACAAATATTCAAAATTTTCTAAAATTAAACGAAACATTTCTTCCTGGTGGGTTCACTGTTTTTTCAGTGCATAGACTCTTTAGTGACAATTAACAATCGCCAACTGTGATGCAAAATATACCCAAATCCATGCCCAATATCGAAAGGCACTACAAAAGAAGTAGCGATTGTCACCTCAGAGCTAAAATTTGCTTGCCATAACCGAAAGTAATATGCCAGTAAATATGGGTTTAGGCTCCCGACTTTCAAGGCAAATTTTTTTCAAAATTTCTACATTTAATATAAATTATCACAGCCATCTTGAAAAAAAAAGCTTCAGAGGCTCCAAAAATTTGTTCAATTAATGTATTAATTGATTAATTGATTCAATTATTGAATCAAATCCGAATAACAACGGATTTTTCACTGTTTGGTAGATTGGTAGAATTCTTGATGTTTTGGAAGGTTTTGCAAAATATTCCTCTCTAACTAAGATGTGCCTCATAAATTTTCTATTGAAATAAAATTTTGACAAAATTTTTTACAGAAACAAAATTCTGAAAACATTTTCTATAGAAATACATTTTTAAAAAAATTTTCTAAAGAAATAAAATGTTGACAAAATTTTCTATAGAAATAAAAATTTTGACAAAATTTTCTAGGGCAATAAAATTTTGGTAGATTATTTTTGGCTCTTAGAGGCTCCGCAAGCCAAATCTGGGGACCGGTTGATATGGGGGCTATAACAGGTTGGCTGATAAGTCCACCGTCTGACACATAGTTAGTTTGTGAGATAGAGCGTCTTTTGTGAAGCAACTTTTGTTATTGTGAAAAAATGGAAAAAAAGGAATTTCGTGTTTTGGTAAAATACTGTTTTCTGAAGGGAAAAAATACGGTGGAAGCAAAAACTTGGCTTGATAATGAGTTTCCGGACTCTGCCCCAGGGAAATGAACAATAATTGATTGGTATGCAAAATTCAAGCGTGGTGAAATGAACACGGAGGACGGTGAACGCAGTGGACGCCCGAGGAGGTGGTTACCGACGAAAACATCAAACAAATCCACAAAATGATTTTGAATGACCGTAAAATGAAGTTGATCGAGATAGCAGAGGCCTTAAAGATATCAAAGGAACGTGTTGGTCATATCATTCATCAATATTTGGATATGCGGAAGCTCTATGCAAAATGGGTGCCACGCGAACTCACATTTGACCAAAAACAACAACGTGTTGATGATTCTGAGTGGTGTTTCCAGCTGTTAACTCGTAAAACACCCGAGTTTTTCGTCGATATGTGACAATGGATGAAACATGGCTCCATCACTACACTCCTGAGTCCAATCGACAGTCGGCTGAGTGGACAGCGACTGGTGAACCATCTCCGAAGCGTGGAAAGACTCAAAAGTCCGCTGGCAAAGTAATTGCCTCTGTTTTTTGGGATGCGCATGGAATAATTTTTATCGATTATCTTGAGAAGGGAAAACCCATCAACAGTGACTATTATATGGCGTTATTGGAGCGTTTGAAGGTCGAAATCGCGGCAAAACGGCCCCATATTAAGAAGAAAAAAGTGTTGTTCCACCAAGACAACGCACCGTGCCACAAGTCATTGAGAACGATGGCAAAAATTCATGAATTGGGCTTCGAATTGCTTCCCCACCCACCGTATTCTCCAGATCTGGCCCCAGCGACTTTTTCTTGTTCTCAGACCTCAAAAGGATGCTCGCAGGGAAAAAATTTGGCTGCAATGAAGAGGTGATCGCCGAAACTGAGGCCTATTTTGAGCCAAAACCGAAGGAGTACTACCAAAATGGTATCAAAAAATTGGAAGGTCGTTATAATCGTTGTATCGCTCTTGAAGTGAACTATGTTGAATAATAAAAACAAATTTTGACAAAAAAAAAATGTATTTTTCTTTGTTAGACCGGGGACTTATCAGCCAACCTGTTATATATTTATGGACCGATGTGGACCAATTTTTGCATGGCTGTTAGAGACTATATACCAACATCAAGTACCTAATTTCAGCCGGATCGATGAAATTTGCTTCTCCGCAAGCCAAATCTGGGGATCGGTTTATATGGGGGCTATATATAATTATGGACCGATGTCGACCAATTTGTGCATGGTTGTTAGAGACTATATACCAAGATCATGTACCAAATTTCAGCCGGATCGGATGAAATTTGCTTCTCTTTGGGGCTCCGCAAGCCAAATCTGGGGATCTGTTTATATGGGGGCTATATATAATTATGGACCGATGGGGACCAATTTTTGCATGGTTGTTAAGGACCATATACCAACACTATTTACCAAATTTCAAATCGGATGAAATATGCTTCTCTTAGAGGCTCCGTAAGCCAAATCTGGGGATCCGTTTATATGGGGGCTATACGTAAAAGTGATCCGATATGGCCCATTTGCAATACCATCCGACCTACATCAATAACAACTACTTGTGCCAAGTTTTAAGTCAATGGCGTGTTTCGTTCGGAAGTTAGCGTGATTTCGGACGGACATGCTTAGGTCGACTCAGAATTTCACCACGACCGGGAATATATATACTTTATGGGGTCTGAGAGCAATATTTCGATGTGTTTCCTGATTTGAGTATCAGATCAATCTTCCCTATTTTTCAGGTATCAGGAATTTCAAGGGTGCTGAGGCACCATACTCTCCAATGTGTTTCAGCATCTTCATAGCCAAACCATCTGAGAGAATGACTTTCGAGCTTTATGCGCCCTCTACAGAGATTATCCTGACTCATCTCTATAGGGGATTTGTTTGTCTAAGGACACGGAGGTCTCCTGTATACCTAATTGTCTGCAGTATACGCAGATAAGGAATATGATCACCTCCTACAAGAAAACAAAAATATTGTTTTCTCAACGAACATAATATGATTGTTGAAATCAGATAAATAATTGGAACAAACATATTACATATTCACTGTCCAAAAACAACATTTTGCGCTAGGAGGTGATCATATTCTTTCTCTGAGTATGGGCATTCGACGTTCGAGTAATTTCCTTGTAGTTTGGCTAATCAATTGTGAATGACGCATACAAGTTCCGTAGAGTTATCATTTCTGATAGCTGCAATAAAGGGATATTGCCTAATAGTGCATTTTGCAAGCAATGAAGTGCAATTACTATTTCTTCGTCCGGATATAGCGCTGCCAATCTATGCTGGTAGTAGGGTATAGTTTCAAATAGCATAAACTTTCTCAAATTTCAATCTCACAGAACCAAGAGGCGGAAATCATAATAATTTCGTATTGCAAAAGCTAAAACAAATGTACAAGAGACACATAATAATTTTTATTGCAATATTTGGTAACAATTTCTCGAGACAACACAAAAAGGAGCAACACAACAACGTAACTCATCATTACTAATATCATCATCACCATCGCCATCATTGACAATATCTCCAAGATTCATAATTAACATTGGGACAAACAAAAAATTCGTTTATTTCGTAGGATGTCTCCCTCTCGACAATGACGTGGCACCATTCAGATTTTTGGTTGAGATTTTTTTGTGTCATTATTATTTTTTTGCCGTTTTGTTGCTTTTTTATATTCATTCGTTTGTCACTTTTCCCAAGTTTCATTTCGGTGTCGCTTCTTCATCATCGGAGTAAATGGTCTTTAGTGTCGTTTCCCTTGAATTCTTTTAATTTCTTTTTATTTTGTGACATTGTTTTTCTCGTACATATCGTTGGCTTCTCGCTCTTCTCATTTTGTTTATGGGTACGAAGGTTAGAGAGTCTGTTGAAGATATTTTGTTGTTGTTGGCATCGTTTTTATCGTTGAAATTTTCACATCATAAACTTTTTTACACATCAGCGGTAATGTTATTTAGTGACTAAACTTTTTTTTTTTGTCGCGAAATCTTCTTTAGTATTTCTCTACCGTTAGAGCCTTTTCACTGTGACCTTTCTGAAATTTTGTGTTATTTACGTTGGCATTAAAAGAAAAACTGCAGGAATTTGAAGTTATTTACAAAGTATGCAATTTCAAGAAGCTATCATGACATAAATAATCTTGTGGAATACCTAAAGAAAAGTAAAACGTACCAAACATCGAAGTTCAAGAATATTTTCTCAAACAAATTCATCGTTTATAGGAATTGTTTATTATTTTCGATATAGTTGAGAATTTTATAATATTTGAAAATATTTGTGCATAAATGTGCTGAAACATTTTTCAATGAATTCTAAATATCATTTGGCATTTCTCAATTTCACTTTAAATCAAATTAAACTATGGTACGTAGAACAATCGACTACCTGTAAAACCAGTAGCCAATTCAAAACAGTTTCGTGATGTTTTATACCCACTCCCACAGGGTAGCCATTTCTAACACATCAAAACATCTATATCCGTCTATATATTTTTTTACGTAGGCAGTTCGGAAACTTCTTAGCCTAGCACAAAAAGCGCGGTATAAACAAAAAAAAGTTAAGTGTTTTGGAAACTTTCATCTCTGTTATGAACACATGTTACATTATGTTTCGATCTGGCAACTCCTTTATATAGAAACAGGTGTTCAAAAAAGACGCATCCGCATTTTTTTTACAATGGAAAAATTGCGAAATGCGTGCTGTCATTAAATATTTACATAAAAAAGGTTTATCGGGACAAGAAATTAATAATGATATGGTGAATGTGTTAGATGAAAGTGCTCCTTCATGTGCAACAGTAAAAAATTGGGTTGCTGAGTTTAAACGTGGTCGTACAAGCATTGAAGATGAACCACGTAGTGGACGTCCAAAAACAGCAACAAGAACAGAAATTGTAGCCAAAGTGCATGATATGGTATTAAATGATCGACGAATAAAAGTGCGTGAAATTGCTAATATCATGGGCATCTCAAATGATCGAGTCCATTTAATTTTGCATGAAGAACTACAGATGAAAAAGCTTTCTGCAAGATGGGTGCCGCATTTGGTAACAGTAAGAATGAACATTTCTCAAGCTTGTGTGGATCGTTTTAGGCGAAATAAAATGGATTTTAAGCGTCGTTTCATAACTGTTGATGAGATATGGATCCACCATCCGAACCGCCCTCGTATTTATAAGCCTGTTGAAATACAACATTCATTACAAACTACAAGGTATATTAAATGTAGAATCTTAACAAATTTAGAAAATGTATTAAATATATCAATATCCCCATTGGAGATATTATTAAAGTGATGTAATACATTACTAATCGATTCATTGGAATTATTACCCAAAGTTTTCATATGTACTAACGACATTTCACTTTATGATGTTGGTACGATACAGGAAAGTTAATAGGATTGAATGCAAAATTAATAAATTGCTACTGAATTCTTTCTAGTCTTTGGGACTGTATTCCATAATAAGGATACCAAAGAAAAACACGATATTCCAATTTTGACTTAACTAAAGCAGAATATACAAAATTTACCGAATAAGGATCTTTGAAGTTTCTACAATTTCTCTTAATGAAGGTAAGCCATGATTATGCCCTTGGAACATTATAACCAATATGACGTGTAAAGGTGAATTTTGAATCATGAATTACACCAAGATCTTTTATCTCCTCAACCCTGTTCAAAACATGGTCATTTAACGTATAACTATAAAAGATAAGTTTCTTGCACTTACAATAAGAAACGACATTACATTTTTGAATGTTGATTTCTAGGAGGTACATATCACACCATTACAACATTATATTTTTGAATGTTGATTTCTAGGAGGTACATATCACACCAATCTTCTACATTTCTCAAATCCTCTTGAAGACGGAACAAATCACTAACAGAAGATTTGCGCAAAATTAGCTTGAGATCATCAGCATAGTGTAGAATGCAATACCATTTGACATACGAACTCATTATGATTAATGAATATAACAAATAAAATTTTCTATAGAAATAAAATTTTCGCAAAATATTCTATAACAAAATTTTCGCAAAATTTTCTATAAAAATAAAATTTTTGCAAAATTTTCTATAGAAATAATATTTTTGCCAAACTTTCTATAGAAATAAAATTTTCGCAAAATTTTCTATAGAAATAAAATTTTTGCAAAATTTTCTATATAAATACAATTTTTGCAAGATTTTCTATAGAAGTAAAACTTTGACAAAATTTTCGATAGAAGTAAAACTTTGGAAAAAATTCTTATAGAAATAAAATTTTAACAAAATTTTCTATAGAAATAAAATTTTGTTTTGTTATTGTTGGTCTATTCTTCAATCACCACCTTCCGAAAAAAGGTTTTTGATAGTCGGCTTTTTCCAAACAAAGTTGCAAGCATTTCTCTCTCACTTTGCCAAAGTCAAATCATCGATTTGAGTGCTTTTTTCTGGGTTTGTATTGAGCGTGCTTTCTCTATCTTCATTCGTTTTGTTTTGTTATTGTTTTTCTATTCTTCAATCACTATCGTCGTCACCGTGGTGCAATGGTTAGCATGCCCGCCTTGCATACACAAGGTCGTGGGTTCGATTCCTGCTTCGACCGAACACCAAAAAGTTTTTCAGCGGTGGATTATCCCACCTCAGTAATGCTGGTGACATTTCTGAGGGTTTCAAAGCTTCTCTAAGTGGTTTCACTGCAATATGGAATGCGGTTCGGACTCGGCTATAAAAAGGAGGTCCCTTGTCATTGAGCTTAACATGGAATCGGGCAGCACTCAGTGATAAGAGAGAAGTTCACCAATGTGGTATCACAATGGACTGAATGGTCTAAGTGAGCCTGATACATCGGGCTGCCACCTAACCTAACCTAACCATCGTCGTCATTGATTCCAGCTTAAAACCATGCATTGACTACTAAAAGTGTAGCTTAACCTACAGAGGAAAAGTATGCTTGTCAAATTTATTTGGGCAAAGACCTGAACCCTCAAAAAACAAAAACATATTCTGCTTCAAGCATATATATTTTCAGAATTTGTTCAAACAAAAATTCCAGTTTCTAATCATTTGTTTGCTTGCAACAAAATTTCTTATATATAATTGAGTTAGAATAGAAATAAGCATGTTTGTTTGTAATTTATTTAAAAAAATGTAAGTCGATAAGCAATCATGGACGAGTACTCAGCAACCTGAACTTTTGTTGTAATTAAACTTACATATCTACACACACAGAAAACAGATTGGTTGGAAATCTGTTGTACTAACGAAAATTCTACATTCAGAGTTATATATCAGTTCTGCCAATCTATTTACTTGGATCACAAGCATTTTTTTGTCCTTAATACCATTTGGCTATAATTTCAATAGATTCTCGGTTGTAATTGAAAATAAATGATTGTAGCAACTAAATGTCTCTCTTTTGAAAAATTGTATTTGAATACGATTGATATGACCTACCTTAAATAAATTTCGTAACTCTCATTTAGTAGTCCTCACTGATATAAAGGGTGATAGGTCAAAATTTGGTCAATATAAACTTGACGTATTTCTTTCAATTTTGCATTTAAAAAACCTGAACACCCCTCATTTTGAAATTGTGTGTGTGTAGAATGTTGCTCCTATTTTGATTTTGGAAAAATGCCATCTAAGGAAGAAGAGCATCGTATCAAAATTTTGCTCGCGCATCACGAAAATCCGAGCTACTGGCACGCAAAGCTGGCAAAATCGCTAAAAGTTGCCAAATCAACCGTTACAAATGTAATTAAAGTGTTTGGGGAACGTTTGTCGACAGCCAGGATGTCTGGATCGGGGGGAAATCGAAAACCGGAAGCCGCTGAGACGACAAAGAGAGTTGCCGGTAGTTTCAAGCGAAACCCTAACCTCTCTCTCCGAGATGCCGCAATTAAGCTGGGTGTTTCGTCTACAACCATGCATCGAGCCAAAAAAAACGAGCCGGTCTATCGACTTACAAGAAGGTAGTGACTCCACATCGCGATGATAAACAAAATACGACGGCCAAAGCGCGATCCCCGACGATGCTGACGAAGTTTGACTGCGTGGTAATGGACGACGAAACCTACGTCAAAGGCGACTACAAGCAGCTTCCGGGACAGGAGTTTTATACGGCAAAAGGAAGGGGAAAGGTAGCAGATATTTTCAAGCACATAAAACTGTCAAAGTTCGCAAAGAAATATCTGGTTTGGCAAGCCATCTGTACCTGTGGCTTGAAAAGCAGCATTTTCATAGCTTCCGGGACTGTCAACCAAGAAATTTACGTGAAAGAATGTTTGAATAAACGTCTGCTGCCTTTCCTGAAGAAACACGGTTGTTCCGTACTGTTTTGGCCGGATTTGGCATCTTGCCATTACGGTAAAAAGGCCATGGAGTGGTACGCCGCCAACAACGTGCAGGTGGTTCCCAAGGACAAGAACCCTCCCAACACGCCAGAGCTCCGTCCAATTGAGAAATACTAGGCTATTGTCAAGCGGAACCTAAAGAAGACCAAAAAAACTGCTAAGGACGAGCAGCAGTTCAAGGCAAACTGGCTTTCTGCGGCGAAGAAAGTGGACAAGGTGGCTGTACAAAATCTGATGGCAGATGTCAAGCGTGAGGCCCGCCAGTTCGGATTTGGAAAAGCTAAAGCCTAACTGAATATTTTTCCTGAATTTTATACTAATTGAACTTGAAAAAGAAATTTAATTTGATTTTTTAAATAAACGATTTCACCGATTTACACGCGTTTTCCATTGACCAAATTTTGACCGTATCACCCTTTATGGTAGTCTCATCCGAATTCCTTTTGATGAATTTCTCAAATGTCATTTCTATTTGAACAAATTTATTATTATTCAAATAAGGCATTTTTATTTTTTTTCAAATTAAAGCTAAAAATAGCGGAATTTTATGCTACATGTTGACTTCACAACGAAAAGCATATACATAGTACATAGGATGACAATATGAACTGTGGATTTAACTGTCCATGGCGCCTCCCGTTTTGTATCAGGTAATCGAAGATATGATACATTTGTGGATATGTCCTGGAATTAGTTTTATTAACTCCAACATGGATACATGTACCCCAGAAGTTTCTAATTTTATTTGTTAATATCCATTTTTATCCATTCTATTTTTAAGGTTTGTAACATTATGTACTCTGGCGACAACTTTGAGCAGACCAATCAACTCGGAGTAACCAGTGATTTGGTTCTGGTTTTTAAGAAGCTACATTTCAGAAAGCAGTTGGATGTGGAAAATCTTACTTAATTCGACCGACAAAAAAAATTTTTTTTTGCTCTAAGAATCTGGGTGTGGATACATTTTGATGCAATAAATAGAGATTCTAGACAAAAATTACATACATTTAGCGTATTTAGAATTATTTGTACCACTATACCTATATGTAAGTAAAATAAAATATAATATTTAACGGTGGAGTAATTGATTTTTAAATATATTTTTAATTCGGTCATGAGTATTATTTATGTTGGGCAACACAACTGAATGATGAAGGTAGTCACAACCAAAACCATATGTGGTATTAATTGTGTCGACCGAATCATTCGGGTGATACAACTGCCAACTGATAGTAGCTGCAACTGCCAAAAGGAGGTTGGCAATAAATTCGGTTGTCACAACCAATCTGTATTCTCTATGCACACAGAGAACAATTTGGTTGGAAATCGGTTCTGATAATGAAAATTCTACTTTTAGAACTATATATTAATGCAATCATTTCTTCATGCTTAATATCATTTCGCAATCATTTCAATATAATTTCGTTTGTGATATGTTACAAGACAAATGGTTGAAGCAACAAAGCTTTTTTTTTTAATTCAGATGGCACGACCAACTTTAAATAAATTTCGTAACTGCCATTTAGTAATCAGCACTGACATACAGTTTTCACAACCGAATACTATTTGAAATATTTTTAAATGTCACTTCAATTTTTGTTAATTATTTGGTGCTCAAAGAGATATTTTTTCTTTCAAATTAAACATCACAATGGACGATCTTTAAGCCAATGCAAATTTTATTGGCATTCACAATGCAGTCCAAAGTATTCTTTTGGTGATGTCCGACTGTAATTAATGGACGTAAGTAAAATATAGGTCACGATATTGAAGTGGATCATTTATGTTGGGTATATTATATAGTGCACAAATAATCATATATTCGTATCACACTCCAATCGGATTTAATGATATATCTCCAGGATGCTTTGTCTACTTAGAACCTCACAGAGATACCGCAGTGAATATAGTGCAAGGTTCTGAAATGTTTTTATAAACATGCGTGCACCAAAATATAACTAATATTATTTAATTTATTTTTAAGCAATAATCAAAAATACCAACATTGTACAACGGACCCAAATGGATACAAAGTGCCATAGGTCAGATTCGACCGACCGCTCAAAAGTTATTTATTTTTCATAATGCCTAGCACACTATCGGGACACACTCAGCAATAAGTAGAAGTTCATCACTTGTGGTTTCCAAATTGGCTTGCTTGTCCAAACGTGTCTGTAGGAACAGATGGCGACTAAAATTAAGTTATATGCACAAACTGGTAATACGGGTCCATTTTTATGCATTTTAATATTTAAAAAAAAAAAAAATACACACCCTTTCACTTTCAACTAAAAGTCATAATGGGGTGTGTATTAGCTTTTGTGTGCCCAACCGCTAAAACATTTTAAGGACATTAATTTGTATTTAGCTATACATCTTTAATACAAATATTTAAATGTATTTAAACCAAATATAAAAATAAAATAAAACTTAAATGAAATTAATTTTTTTATTCGGTTATAGTGCTATTAAAGTTGGATGACACAACCAAATGAAGAAGGAAGCAATGACCAATTCCATCGCCTGATACAACCAACTCCATATATAGTATTAGTTGGATTTCCCATAATTCGATTGAGTCGACTGAATTTGTCGGGTATGTATATACGGCCGTAAGTTCGACCAGGCCGAAGCTTATGTACCCTCCACCATGGATTCCGTAGAAACTTCTACTGAAGACTGTCATCCACAATCGAATTACTTTGGTTGCGGTAACACTTGCCGATGACATGGTATCTTAAAACTTCCTAACATCGTCTTCTAAATTGCACGGTAGTCCATACTAAAAAAGGCCGATTAAATACATATATAACATAATTAAGTTTCACAAAATTTTTTATAGAAATAATGTTTTGACAAAAGTTTCTATAGAAATAAAATTTTGACAACATTTTCTATAGAAGTAAAATTTTGACAAAATTTTCTATAGAAATAAAATTTTGACAAAATCTTCTATAGAACAAAAATGTTGACAAAATTTTCTATAGAAATAAAATTTTGAAAAAAATTTCTATAGAACAAAAATTTTGACTAAATTTTCTATAGAAATAAAATTTTGGTAGATTAGTTTTGGCTGGAGTGGCAACCAAGATTATGAACCGATATGGACCAATTTTCGTGTGATTGGGGATCGGCTATATACACGCAAAGAAAAAAAACGTTTGGAAAACGTGTACCGAAAACGTTTTTCTTTTGTTAGAGTTTTTTGAATTGCTTCGAAAATTTTAAACTTTTATCACCAAAAAAATTCGTTTGTTACAACATTTTTATTTTTTCAATAAAAAAAGTTATTTTTGAAACAACAACGCAGTCCATTTCGTTTATATCAAACACTGTTCTTTTCTGACTTTTAGTCTTTAATAAGACACATTTTACAGTTCAAAATTTAATATACTACAATGTAATTATGAACATTTTGTCGGAATCTTCTGAACATATCTGGAATATATGTAAAAAAACAAAAAACAAAAAAAAAACTTTGGTCGAAGCAGGGATCGAACCCACGACCCTTGGCATGCAAGTCGGACGTAGCAACCACTGCTCCACGGTGCCAAACTAAATGTTTGTTTCTGTTAAATAAACTTTGTTTATTCGGTTCGTGGGCGCCGCAAGCTATGCTATATAAATATAACTTATATGGATATTTATCTATTGATGACCATAACAGTTACATAGCTCAGTGGTTAGTGTGTTGGCTTACAAAGTGCATGGTCCGCGGTTCGATTCTCCGTCCAGGCGAAAGGTAAAAAAATTTTAAAAATTTATAAAATCGTATAATTTCATCTACATTGTTGGTATTACAGGTAAAGGTGTTAAGAACTAAAAAACCTCGTGGATGTGAGAAAGATGTGAGGGAAAATACAATAGAAAGAAAACAATGTTTTTTTTTTGAGTTTGTCTTTATGAAATCCTGGAAAAGAATAAACGTTTATCACTAAAAGTATATACTTTTCTTCCAAATACACTTCCTTACAGCGAAAAGCAAATGAGAAACGAACTTTGTTTGTGTAAAAATTCGTTTGGGAGGAAAGAATTATTTTTTTGCGTGTATAACTATAGACCGATATGGACCAATTTTGGCATGGTTATTAGCGGCCATATACTAACATCACGTTCCAAATTTCAACCGGATCGGATGAATTTTGCTTCTTCAAGAGGCTCCGGAGGTCAAATCTGGAGAACAGTTTATATGGGGGCTATATATAGTTATGGACCGATATGGACCAATTCTGGCATGGTTGTTAGAGACCATATATTAACACCATGTTCCAAATTTCAGCCGGATCGGAAGAAATTTGCTTCTCTTTGAGGCTCCGCAAGCCAAATCTGGGGATCGGTTTATATGGGGGCTATATATAATTATGGACCGATATGGACCAATTTTTGCATGGTCATTAGAGACCATATACCAACTCCGTGTACAAAATTTCAGCCGGATCGGATGAAATATGCTTCTCTTAGAGGCTCTGCAACCAAATATGAGGGTCCATTTATATGGGGGCTATACGTAAAAGTTAACCGATGTGGACCAGGGTCCGTTTATATGGGGGCTATACGTAAAAGTTAACCGATGTGGACCAATTTTTGCACGGTTGTTAGAGACCATATACCAACTCCATGTACCAAATTTCAGTCGGATCGGATGAAATATGATTCTCTTAGAGGCTCAGCAAGCCAAATCTGAGGGTCCGTTTATATGGGGGCTATACGTAAAAGTGGACCGATATGGCCCATTTTCAATATCGTCCGACCTACATCAATAACAACTACTTGTGCCAAGTTTCAACTCGATAGCTTGTTTCGTTCGGAAGTTAGCGTGATTTCAACAGACGGACGGACGGACATGCTTAGATCGACTCAGAATTTCACCACAGCCCAGAATATATATACTTTATGGGGTCTTAGAGCAATATTTCGATGTGTTACAAACGGAATGACAAAGTTAATATACCCCCCATCCTATGGTGGAGGGTATAAAAATGTAAGGTCCGAATCATAATATGTTCTAACACATTAATATATATGTCCCAAACATGTTATGCTAGTTTATGAACATTATATGCTTGCACTTAAAAATAATGAGCTAAACATTTGAGTTCCAAAGATATAATTTCTACACCGAAACATATGAAAAACAGTCTTTTTCATCAGTGTATAAACTGCAAGATGGTAGTTTTGTCAATGCATGGTTTTAAGCTGGAATCAAAGACGACGATAGTGAAATAAAATTTTGGTAAAATTTTCTATAGAAATAAAATGTAGAAAAAATTGTATATAGAAATAAAATATTGGCAAACTTGTTTATAGAAATTAAATTTTGATAAAAATTTCCTACAGAAATAAAATGTTGAGAAAATTTTCTTTAGAAAAAAAATTTCCAAAGGCTAACGCTAATGGGGTTCAATTTCAATAAGGCTAATTGGGTTAGTGAATACTACATTAACCACACAATTTACTGATGTAAAAAAAATATTTTTTTCTACTCAGAAACACATGCGTAACATTTTTAAAACTTCGTATTACATATTGCATCAGCTGAGGTTCGTATTCACCAGTTTTTTTAAATCAAAAGTAAGCGCTAATTTAGTTTTGGGATCAATTTTCATACTTCAGTTATGTTTCGTTGGGATTATATTCGTTATGAAGCGTAGACCCATATTTGCCCTTTAGGCCGCAATTTCTTGGGGCCTATATTGATACCATCTGAAAAATCGTAATTTATCACTGCACAAATGGGCAATGGGGTATGGCGTTTTCTGTTGTTTTTTTTCTTTTTTTTTTTTGAATTGAAAGAAACTTATTTTTCCCATGCAAGCTTCGGAATTCTACCGACAAATTTACATTTTAAATTTTACTAACTAAACCCACATCGTACATCACAACTAATGTCAATATAATCATCATGCAGGTGAGGGTAATGAGTTTTGTAGAAACCGTTGCATATCAAAGTTTTGTTTAAAATTGGATTCTGTTCAATTCAGTGAAGTTTGTTTATCTTTGATTTGGTGCTCGATGTATGTAAGTGGTTGATGGCGCATACATTACAAATGGGAAATCTAATCCACTCTATTAAGCAGAAGAAAAATAAATAACTAGGATACTATATATCGACAAAAAATTTTGATTCTATCACGTAATAAATTTCAAAATTAATATATTTAATTTAATTGCTACAATCACAAAAATTTATGTTTCAATTGCAGAATTAGTTAAAAATATAATATATACTTGATGAACAAATTAATTGATTTTTTTCCTTAATTTAAATTAATTTTTATACCCTCCACCATGTAACACATCGAAATATTTCTCTAAACAAGCTATCGACTTGAAACTTGACACAAGATTTGCCTTGCGGAGCCTCAAAGAGAAGCCAATTTCATCCGATCTGGCTGAAATTTTGAACTTGGTGTTGGTATATATTTGGCTTGCGGAGCCTCTAAGAGAAGCAAATTTCATCCGATCCGGTTGCAATTTGGTACGTGGTGTTAGTAAATGGTCTCTAACAACCATGCCAGAATTGGTCCATATCGGCCCACAATTATATATAGCCCTTATATAAACCGATCCTCAGATTTGACCTTCGGAGCCTCTTGGAGGAGCAAAATTCATCCAATACGGTTGAAATTTGGTACATTTCGCTAGTGTATGGCCGATAACAACCATGCCAAAATTGGTCTGTATCGATCTATATTATATATAGACCCCAAATAAACCGAGACCCCAATAAACCGATCACAGAAAAATCTCGATTGCCACTCGAGCCAAAAATATTCTACCAAAATTTTATTGCCATATCAAATGTTGTCAAAAATTATATATCTATCGAAAATTATGTCAACATTTTATGTTGTTAGGAAATTTTGAAGAAAATTTATGAAGTATTTCATAGTTGGAGACGAATATTTTGCAAAATCTTCCAAAACATCAAGAATTCTTCCAATCTACCAAACAGTAAAAAATCTGTCATTTTTTGTAGACTCGTGTTCATAATTGTATATAGCCCCCATTTAAAGCGAACACCATATTTCAATTCTGGCTCTATTATTTCCGCACCAAAGTCCATATCGGTTCGTAATTATTTCTTCCCTATACACGCACAGTATGTTTGGAAATGGTTGCCGCATCCATTTAATGCTTATATAGAGCATGTAATTGCCGCGAAAACCATGTATTTTGTCTTTGTAAAAATAGTTTTCGAGCGGAGAAAAATGTATGGTGGCAATAAGCATTTGAATGGTTCTCAAATACCGCAAACATGTTCTATCATTTAAATGATAGAATTTGAGACCATTAAACGGTCGGGAAAATCATGTACTTGACCATTCAATTTTTTTTTTTTACTTTTTTACAGGGAAAAAAGTATTTTTATAGGTTAAGTACACAGAAAAAAAAGGTGTCTTGTTAATTTTAGGACCAGTTTAACTTCCACATAGTTCAAAAAATTTACTGTAATATAGTTCATTTTTCGTAACCACTGCGAAAATTAACTTAGCTAAAGGAAAACTAATAAAACTTCAGTAAATGTTTTTTAGTTCACTAACTACGAAATGGGACGGATTTTTCCTTAAATAAATTTCCAATACAATAGTTAATGCATCGTTTATTGTATTATAAAAAGACATAGGCAATATAAAAATCTTGCTACGAAATGTGGACAATTTACTAAGAAAAATTTTTGTATGGAAAAAAATTTTTGTAGTAAAAGTTAACTTAACCACAGTACCGATTCGTATGACGGCTTCCTACAGCTTATTTCGGTTTTTACTATAAGTTGGAGTATATTTCCTCACATTGAAAATTTTAGATAAAGTAGAATAAAAAGTAGTTAATTTAGTCCTTGACGGGTGTATATAATTTTTTATGGATTCCTCGTAAATTTTGAATATATTTTATCTTATCCTATAGATAGAATACCAACTAATCAATAAACGTGATACTGGAAATTGAAGTGAGAAGAAATTATGAAATTATTGCATCATCTTTTTTTTTTTTGTTTATGTTTGTTATTGCGATGATGTTATGGAATGTGTGTTGTTGGTATCTTTTGTGGTGATAGTTGTTTTGTTGCAATAGCGAGATCAGAAAGGGATCATGTGTGTGTGGAGTTGTTTTTCTTTACATATGTGTCCTTTATGACTATTTGTGTCTTTGAGTTTTATTGGTGTATTCAGTTCTGTTGATGCATTTATGAAGCGCACACGTGGTGCGCTTGCGTGCGGTATTAATTAATAAAAATACATTTATTTCGTAACATATTAGAAACTGATAAGTGAATGGTGTGATGTTAGAGAAAACAAAAACACTTTATATTGATAAAAAATAAATAACTCTAAAATAAATAATAATTATTTAAAATTAGTGCGGTTTTAAATTGGTTTACATAAAAATATTCATAATGAGTGGTAATAAAATGATCTATATTTACTCTACATCTGGATCACAGTACAATTTTTTGAGTCTATATTTTTATGTTATAGCGAGTCCTTATGGTGCTTACTAAGTTCGAGTTTAGGTGCTAAAATCAGAAATAAATCAGTAAGAAAAGTATAAAATTATACGCCTTCGATGCAAATTTAAATATAACTTGATGGAGAATAGCTCGAAACAAGTTTTTTATTAAGTTTATATTCTTTAAATGGATTACACGATTAAGAACAGAAAATCGTTTTTAAGCTTATGTAGAACGCTGTTTTTTTTAATTTAATATGATGAATTGTTTTCAAGTTATTCCAATATATATAGCGGAAGTGCCTTAATTTTGAACATAACCGTATATCTCAAAAAGTCGAGCTCTGAAAAAAACAAGTGTAAATTTGGATTCAGCGACCTCAAATTACTAAAAATTTGATATAAATTTTAAATGAACACAAAAACGGTTCAATTTTGTTCCCATGTATTTCTAAAGAAAACTAATCATGAAAAATTGGGATTTTAGCCACTAAACTCGAACTTAATGTCCACCATAAATACTAAATGCTATATTGACAAGTGGAAATTATATCTAATTTTCAAATATTTTTATTTCATTTATATTCTGAGAAGGATTTCAAAAATGTCCCATTTGTGCATGGATATGATTCCACTAATGTAGTAATTGGATGATTTTTTTCAATGTGGTAAGTTTTTCGTCCATTTGTAATAAAGCCAAAATTTCTATTTATTAAAAATAATTTTCATTTGCAGGATGACAGCAAATCTAATGGTATTTTTTGGAATCTTCTTACTGTTTAATGCTAACTAAGCTGATATCCCTATTTGCTCTAAGAAAATTCTGTTGTAAGATAAAGATCAAAATACCATAGAATTTGTTAATATTTTTATATTTTATATACCTTTTGGCAATACATAAACTTATTTATAAGAAAATCATGAACTTATCTAGATGAATAAAATCTTTGGGTTAGTTCATTTTTCGTAAACAATTTTTTTCGGTGTATAGACATGTCTAGAACCATTACATGGCCATAAAGACCATGTACATTTTTTCGTGACCATTTAATTTTTTAGCTTGTTTGCAGCGAACAGAATTTTATAAAAACATTGAGCAGGTACACACGATTTTCATTTTGCGCGTCAGTCGTGTGTTGATTGTTTCTTGGAATGGACGGAGAATACGGATCTACTCTGTTTTGTGTTAATTTATTTATTCAGAAGTGGCACGTGGTCTTATGTGAACACAAAAAAGGAAAGTGTAATTGAAAAATGTACCTGTTTTTTTGTTATGCATTTTGCTATATGGATCATTTATTTTTATTTGCAGTTACATGATGCCTGCATTTTGAAATTTGATGGGCACGAAGTACGTATGGAATGATTACTTATTGTTGAAATTGAACCAAAGTAGAGTGTGTAAAAATATGTGATGTTTGCTTGCACGATATTATAAATACAAATAAACAATGAATTAGTTTATAAATAAATAAAAACAAATAAATAAAGTTAATTTTGTGTTTTCTTTTCTCAAGTGGCGTCCTTTTTCGGCGATGAAAAAAGTTTTTTCATAAAAATCAAAACATTTTAGGTTGTGACCATGTTTTTTTAACTAGAAGAAAAACATTATTAATGAATACCATAACATTTTAAATCGTGACCATTGTCTTATCATTCAAACAAAATTATTTTTTATCAATATAATAAAATTTTAGATGAGGACAATTATATTTTTTTTAGAACCATTTTTTTAGAACCTGCAACCATGTTGGCTCAGTGCAACATGGTTGCAGGTTAAAATGTTACATGGTCGCCGCAAACATAGCTCCTATCATATTATTTTGCTCTTCGAATTTGATTGTGACAATCATGTTTCTTCTCTGCGTGTACGATTAAGCTCTTGTTTAAGTATTTGCCAATTATAATTGCAGTTGGATTTAAGGAAAACTTTAATGAATAATTTTGTCTATCAAATTAATTTTAAATGTGATTAAAACTATATTTGAATAGGTTAATTTTTGAACTGATTACAATTTCCACTTCAATCAATTGGAATTTGGAGTAATTTTTGTGATGATTTTTTCTGTGTGGTGTGGAACATTTGTACCATACAACCGAATAATATTGTATTTTGGCGAATTATGTGTTACCACCAAGGGGCTGTTCCGGTTACTATACATCGGTTTTCATGAGTACTACGAAACTACAAAAACTATCATCAAAATATTTCCAATTAAAAATTTGGTTGAAGTTGAAAACCTAGAATATTAAAATATTAACTGATTTAATTATTTTACTCTTCACCACTACAGTGGTATATAATATATTATATAGTGTCATATAATAAGTTTGTGCATTTGTATGTAACGCCAAGAAGGGCCAGGCCCAGACCCATCGCACAGAGGGGTGAAATCGCAAAAAAATGGATATTAATTGAAAAATGAAATTTGTTTTTGAAAAATACTTAATATTCGATTAAAGTATATAAAATTCTACATCACTACTGAACATTTCAATGTCATATGTTCTTTGCTTGTCAAACTGCATTGTGTTAAAGTTAAGTAATTTTTGAGCTATTCGCACACAATAGTTTTTTTTTAATTCGGTATAATTCGGAGCTTAATATATAGTTTTTCCCAAGCCAAAAATAATACTTTCACTATGGAATCTTCAACCTCAGGTATTTTAACGTTGTTTTAAAAAAATTGTGTAAACAAAAAATGTGTATGAATATTTTGAAAAAATATTTTAAAATGTGTCTAAATTTTGGCTATTTTCAAAATATTCGTGGATATTTAAATATGAATGGTGTCAGTTGGCGTTAGAATATTAATTTTTTAATAATTTACAGTTCCTTGGATTTAATATTAAGTAATAAAATGTTGCGCGTTTTTGCGTGAAATTTTTTTTTATTAAATTAACTGTGAAATTAGTCACTCAAGCAAAGAACACCAGTTCTTGCCTTATGTTTGCTTTTTCTTCGTTTTCTTTGTTATAATTGTTGTTTTTGGATATATCTTTAGCCCGATTTAGACTCATATGACCATAGAGGTCAAAGTTTTACTTTGCACAGGGAGTAGAATAATTATTATAGCTATCCATGCCAAATTTGGTTAAAATCGTTTCCGATTTAGATATAACACCAATATATATCTTTCGTCCATATATATTTATATGGTCACAGAAGCCACAGGGTAAAGCCTGATTTGCTTTAAATTTTGCACAAGCAGTGCAATTGATAATATCGTATTTTCCAAAGAGAAAATTAAAATTCTATCTATCTGTGACGAACTTTATATATATAAGAGTTCATACGATTAAGCACTACTTAGGCAAAAATGGCACAACGTCAGCGAAGATATCCCCAAACTTTCCACAGAAATTGTCCTATTTATCTAATACATGCATACCACAGGATAAATCATAAATTCACTTTTGTGCAATAAAATGGTTTTAGCTTTATATTTCCCATATTTTTATACCCACCACCATAGAATGGTGATGGTTTGTCATTCCGTTTGTAACACATCGAAATATCGATTTCCGACTATATAAAGTATATATATTCTTGATCAGGGAGAAATTCTAAGACGATATAAACATGTCAGTCTATCTGCCTGTCTGTCTGTTATAATTTCGCTACAGCCTTCAATAACGGCGCTATCGACCTGAAATTTGGCACAGATTCGTTTTTTGTTTGCAGGCAGGTCAAATTCGAACATGGGCTATATCGGTCCAAGTTTTTATATAGTCCCCATATAAACCGACTTCCCGATTCATGGTCTTGGGCTTATAAAAACCGTAGTTTTTATCCAATTTCCTGAAATTGGAAATCTAGAGGTATTTGAGGACCAAAAAAAGGTGTGCCGAAAATGGTTTTGGTATAGCCTCCCGATTCCCGATCTCCCGATTTTGCTTCTTGGGCTTCTATAAACTGTATTTACTATCCGGTTTGCCTGAAATTGGAAATCTAGAGGTATTTTGGGACCATAAAGAGGTGTGTCGAAAATGGTCCGTCTCGGTCCATGTTTTGGTATAGCCCCCATATAGACCCCATTTATCGAAATCGGGCGATACATATATAGAAGCTATTTTTAAATTTAATCCGATTTTTTTCCAATCCGATTTTTTGTCTTGCGCCAAAAAACCGCCATATACCAAATTTCATCAAAGTCGTTAGTAATTGCGACCGGAATACTGCGAACAACAAAAACATGGACAGACTGACGAACGGACACAAAGGGCTAGATCGTCTCAGGAGGTAATTCTTAGTCGATCTGTACACGCACAGAAAAAATATGTTTGGACATGGTTGCCGCATCCATTTAAGGCTTATCTAGAGTATGTAATTGTCGCGTAAACCAAGTATTTTGTCTTTGTAAAAATAATTTTCGAGCGGAGGAAAATATATATTGGCAATAAGCATTTAAATGCTTCTCAAATGCAAATGCAAAACATGATCTATTATTTAAATGATAGAATTTGAGACCATTATATGGTCGGGAAAATCATGTACCTGAGCATTCATTGTTTTTACTTTTTTGCAGAGAAAAAATTATTTTTTTAGGTTACGCATAGACATGTCTAGAACCATTACTTGGCCATAAAGACCATGTACATTGTTTTCGTGACCATTTATTTTTTTCATTTTTTTGAAGCGAAAATAATTTTATAAAAACATTGAGCAGGTACACACGATTTTCATTTGGCGCGTCAGTCGTATGTTGATTGTTTCTTGGAATGGACGGAGAATACGGAATTACTGTGTTTTGTGTTAATTTATTTATTGAGAAGTTGTATGTGGTTTTGTGTGAACACAAAAAAGGAAAGTGTAATTGAAAAAATGTACCTGTTTTTTGTTCTGCATTTTGATATATGGTATAATTTATTTTTATTTGCAGTTACATGATGTCTTCGTTTGAACATTTGATGGGCACGAAGTAAATATGGAATGATTACTTATTGTTGAAATTGAACCAAAATAGAGTGTGTAAAAACATGTGATGTTTGCTTGCACGATATTATAAATACAAATAAACAATGAATTAGTTTATAAATAAATAAAAAATAAATAAAGTTAATTTTGTGTTTTCTTTTCTCAAGTGGCGTCCTTTTTTCGACGACGAAAAAAGTTTTTTCATAAAGATCAAAACATTTTAGGTTGTGACCATGTTCTTTTAACTGGAAGAAAAACATTTTGAATGAATACCACAACATTCTAAATCGTGACCATTGTCTTTTAATGGAAACAAAATTCTTTTTATCAATATAATAACATTTTAGATGAGGACAATTGTATTTTTCTTAGAACCATGTTCACTGAGCCAACATGGTTGCAGGTTAAAATGTTACATGGTCGCCGCAAAAATAGCTGCTAACATATTATTTTGCTCTTCGAATATGATTGTGACAATCATGTTTCTTGTCTGCGTGTATAATTCAACTTAAAACCGTATATAAAGGGTGATACGGTCAAAATTTGGTCAATGTAAACTTGACGTACTTCTTTTAATTTTGCATTTAAAAAACCTGAGCACCCCTTATTTTGAAGGTGTGTGTGTAGAATGTTGCTCCTATTTTGATTTTGGAATTCACTCTTCAGTTGCCAAAATGCCGTCCAAGCAAGGAGAGTAGCGTATCAAAATTTTGCTCGCGCATCGCGTGTATTCTTTTCTCAAGTGGCGTCCTTTTTTCGAAGACGAAAAAAATTTTTTTCATAAAGATCAAAACATTATAAGTTGTGATCATGTTCTTTTAACTGGAAGAAAAACATTTTTGACAAATACCATAACATGTTAGATCGTGACCATTGTCTTATAGTGGAAACAAAATTCTTTTTATCAATATAATAACATTTTAGATGAGCACAATTTTATTTGTTATTTTTCATAGAACCATGTTCACTGAGCTAACATGGTTGCAGGTGGAAATGTTACATGGTCGCTCCTATCATATTATTTTGCTCTTCGAATATGATTGTGACAATCATGTTTCTTCTCTGCGTGTATATATATTTCTAGGGGTCTAAGTTATTAGATCCTGTGGTTTGGGGTATAATAATTCAGGTTTACGACCAAAAAAATTTCTAATTGACCCAATTAAAAATTAATTGAAAGAAGTTAATAATTAATTTTTTCGTCAAATTTAATTTTTATTTGTAATTAAACCTTTAATGGATTCTAACATAACATAATAACATAAAGAAGAACTAGTTTTCGATTTTGATTTCTCTTCTATATTATTCTACACGAAAGCCATTTCACAACTCCAACCAAAATGTTCTCTCTGTAATTTGCAATTTTTTGTCATCTACCTGGATGAAAGGAGTAAATGGAATCTTTAAGAAGAAAAAAATCTCGTCCTTGGGCAATATTCGGTAAAGAGTTTAAAGTAAGAACATTTTCTGCTTGTTTGCTGTTGTCACTGCTGTTGGCGGTCGCTTGTTAAGTGTTTATCTGCTTTCAGCATCAGCACCAAAACCGTGTACATCACTGGTGTTACGATGGGTTTCGGGGGCACATTCATATATACGAGTACTGGAATACTCTGGTTAGGGCTGTGAAATACACTTGAACAGCTTCTTACATTTTCCATATGCATACCCACTCCTATCATGATAGTGATGATATCTGCGACATCCTTTGAAATTCGAGTTGACTTTAAAGTGGGGTTTATTTGTTGACAATACTTGTATGGATGTAATCATATTTTGCTCTTTTCAAGTGGCTGATAAGCAGAGTTTAAGCAAATGTTTTCCTTTTGCTTCTTCGAAAGATTCCTTTGCATTTCTCCTTTGGCAAATGCGAAATTGTGAGTGGCTTTGTTCCATTGGTTTGAAAATGACTTTGTGTGGATAGAGTAGGAGTGTTAAGTTAATTTGGAATATTAGATTATTTGGCGGTTTTATTTAATAAAGTTTCGAAACGTGAAAATGAAGACGTAAATATTGTATAAAATTGAAAGTACCTCAACAAAACTGTAAGGAATAACTTAAATCGAATTGCGCAAAGAATCGATTTTTCATCATTGTATCCTTCAACAACAGACATGGCCAATGAAAAGCGAAGAAAAGGCACTTATTAAGTCTTGCATAAGTGAAAAGCGGTTTAGAGAGAATTAATATAAATTCACTTTTTGACTTAGAACCAGTTTCCATACTATTAATTTAAAATTATCAAAAATGTACCTAGTGGTTCGCTTATGCAACAAAAGTTTGGATGACCATTAGCACCACGCAAGTTCGGCCAGGCCGAATCTTATGTACCTTCCACCATGGATTGCGTACACCGAAAGAATTTTCTTCGTAAAAGAACGAAAATTTTCGTTAAAAGTATTGGTTTACAACCAAAGAAATTTTTTCATTAAAAGTACGAAATATTTCGTTCTTTTCACGAAGAAAAGTTCTTCTTCGTAGTTTGTAAGAAAAAACTTCGTCCTTTTTATGAAATTGTTTCGTACTTTCTACGAAAAATTTCATACTTTTTATGAAATTGTTACGTACTTCTAATGAAACAATTTCGTTCTTTTATGAAAAACTTTTGTATTTTTATGAAAAATGTTCGAAATTTTGAAAAAAAAAATTATAATCCAAGGTGCATTTGGTTGTAGTAACAAGTTTGAAAAATTTCATCACTACATTACATCTTAAGTTTTTGAATAACTTTTTGTTTGGTTGCTTCACTTTTATTCATAGCATGATGTCACCCAAATGACATGCATTAAAAAATTGAATAAAGGAATAGACTCAAGCACATTATCAAAGGCAATTTTATGTCACTAACGGAAATTTTACAACTTCAATGAAACTTCTTCCTTATTTCAAAGAAAATGTATAGTACTTTTTTTGAAGAGATTTAAACGTAGAATGTTTCGTAAAATATTCATAAATTCGTAAAAATTTCTTCACAAAAGTCATGAAATTTGAAGAAAGTTTCGTTAAAAGTACGAACTTTTTACGAAGAAAAGTTAATGTAGAATATTTCGTGACGTTTCATATATTCGTAAAATGTTCTTCGCAAAATTTTACAAAAATTAATGCAAATTTCGTTGTTTTAATGAAGAAGTCACGAAGAATAGTTAATGAAGAATTCTTCGTAAAATTCTTCGTAAGTTCGGCCAGGCCGAATCTTATGTACCCTCCACCATGGATTGCGTAGAAACTTCTACGAAAGACTGTCATCCACAATCGAATTACTTGGGTTGTGGTATCTTAAATCGTTTTCTAAATTGTGAGTTAGTCCATACATTAGACAAAAAAAATATGTGTAAGTAAGTCTACAAATAATTATGAATCGATATGGACTTTTGCACGGTACGTAGGGAGCCAGAATTGAAATATGGGGGTCGCTTATATGGGGGCTATATACAATTATTGATATGGACCAATTTTTGTGTGATTGGGGATCGATTTATCTGAGGGCTATATATAACTATAGACCGATATGGACCTAGTTAGGCATGGTTGTTAACGGCCATATACTAGCACAATTTCAACTGACTCGGAAGAAATTTGCTCCTCCAAGAGGCTCCAAAACCAAATCTCGGGATCGGTTTATATGGGGGCTATATATAATTATGGACTGATATGGACCACTTTTGGCATGGTTGTTAAATATCATATACTACCACCACGTACAAAATTTCAACCAGATCGGATGAATTTTGCTTCTCCAAAAGGCACCGGAGGTCAAATCTGGGGATCGGTTTATATGGGTGCTATATATAATTATGGACTGACATGAACCAATTCCTGCATGGTTGTTGGATACCATATACTAACATCACGTACCAAATTTCAACCGAATCGGATGAATTTTGCTCTTCCAAGGGGCTCCGGAGGTCAAATCGGGGGATCGGTTTATATGGGGGCTATATATAATTATGGACCGATTTCGACCAATTTTTGCATGGGAGTTTGAGGCCATATACTAACACCATGTACCAAATTTCATCCGGATCGGATGAAATTTGCTTCTCTTAGAGGCCTCGCAAGCCAAATTTGGGGGTCCGTTTATATGGGGGCTATATATAATTATGGACCGATGTGGACCAATTTTTGCATGGTTGTTAGAGACCATATACTAACACCATGTACCAAATTTCAGCCGGATCGGATGAAATTTGCTTCTCTTAGAGGCCTCGCAAGCCAAATTTGGGGGTCCGTTTATATGGGGGCTATACGTAAAAGTGGACCGATATGGTCCATTTGCAATACCATCCGACCTACATCAATAACAACTACTTGTGCCAAGTTTCAAGTCGATAGCTTGTTTCGTTCAGAAGTTAGCGTGATTTCAACAGACGGACGGACGGACGGACATGCTCAGATCGACTCAGAATTTCACCACGACCCAGAATATATATACTTTATGGGGTCTTAGAGCAATATTTCGATGTGTTACAAACGGAATGACAAAGTTAATATACCTCCCATCCTATGGTGGAGGGTATAAAAAAGCATGTTATAAAAAATTTAATGAAAAGAACTTCCTGTGTAGTTAAAATAAAGAACATCATTGGGAGTACATCTTCTGGAAGTGCTTTTAAAGTTGTGCCTTTGGAAGAACTTCCAAATTTTTTTGCTGGGAAGTGCATTGAAAATGCAATGAACCCACCAAGAAGAAAAATTTATATTAATTTTAGGAAATTTAGATTATTTTTGAAAATTTTAACTAACCAGTATTACAAACGCTGACATCACGCCGATATCAAAAAAATAAGTAAATATTTTTCGACAAATTCAAGAAAATTTAAATAAAATGTTGTAGTTTGAAAGAAAAAATTTGTTTTCAAAACTGGAAGAATGTCTTTAGTGTCATAGTAAAATTTACAAACTTAAAGAAATAATGAGCTATTTTGTGAGAAGTATGAATTTAGTAAATTGTTATGCTTTACTTGTGTATAACTTTTTCCCGTTTTTTAGTTCATTTGACTGACGTACGCAAAACATTATTACACCCATAGAAAAAAATTTACCATACGTGCTCAAATCGACACCGTACGTTATTGATAGTTAGCCAACCCCGTATGGTACAATATCGATACCGAACGGTACAAGCGGTACGCAAAGCATGAAAGTACCATATGGTATTATGAAAATACCAAGATGCTATTCAAAATAATACCTAAGCGGTATTAATATTTATACCATAAAGGTATTGATGTCTAAACAGTGCGGTATTACCAAATAATACCAAAACGGTATTGGGTTTAATACAAACCCGGTATTTATTAATACATGTTGGTTTAATAAAACACACGCAACAAAGACTTTTTCTTTTAATATATTTAATATATAAAATACATACATATACCTCATTTTTTCATCTTATAATTTTCTAAAAGTTGTTCTCAAGTTATTCACTAAATTCTCTGCCGCATCGCAGGCACTGCATGCCTCAAGTTGTTTGCTGTTAGATTTGGAAAGCTTTTGTATGTCTCTTACGCATCTAATGAGAGAAGAATGACGAATTTACAAAAATTAATAATGCTGAAACATATTATACTTACCAATACTTCACAAATTTAGTTTTTTGGCCGTCACGTTTTCTAAGAAATATTGTAATTTACTCGCCTAATTACTTTATGTGAAGAAAATAAACTACCAAGGCGACCAATTAGTTTTTAGCAACGGCGACATATCATATGTTATGGGGATGTGATAGTTAATACCATAATAATACCGGATGTAAATGATTTGATATAATGTGGTATCAAAATTGAAAAGTAACGTGAACTAAGCTATTAATACCAAACGGTAATGGCCACGTACCTGCCTTTTTTCTACCAGTGTAGAGTAAAGGAAATTTTCTCCAAACATAATAATTCCATGATCTAAAATAAAGTTAAATTGTATTTAGTGAAATAGAGTATTCACTTTTTTTTAGTGTGATTTTCTGTGTTGCACTGTGTAATTATTTATAGATTTCCTATATAAACCGATCAAGATCTAAAGTGGTTTATATAGGTGTATAATTTGCCTTTATATACCCTTCACCACTACAGTGATACAGGGTAAAATAATATTGTGCATTTGTATGTAACGCCAAAAAGGAACAGTCAGAGAACTGATTATATTAGAATTAAATTCTGAGTCGATCTGGCGATGTCCGTCTGTCTGTCTGTTCATGCATTTTTGTAAGCAAAGTACAGCTCATAATTTAGGACCGATTGTCCTCAAATTTGGCATATAGTCTTATATCGCCTTATAGACAATTGCTATTGATTAAAAAAAATCGGTTAAATATAGCTGCCATATTATCACCGATCTGGTCATAATCGGCGTGTTTATCAACCGATCATCAGCCAAATCGATTCAGACTTAGATAAAGGTCTCATATATCTTTCGCACGATATGAACTTATATGGTCCCAGAAGCAAGGGTTTCATCTTGATTTGTTTCAAATTTTGCACAAGGAGTACAATTGATAGTCTCGTCAACTGTAACAAATTTAGTTGAAATCGGTACAGATTTAGATATAGCTTCCATATATATCATTCGCCCGATATGACCACAGTGGCCAAAGTTTCATTTTGATTTATTTGAAATTTTGCACAAGGAGCAGAATTGACATTCTATCTATGCGCGCTAAATTTGGTTGAAATCAGTGTTAACTGATTTAAATTTTAAGTCTAGAGAATTTGTAGAAGTATGAGAAATGTTGTCCAAATCGGTTCATATATAAATATTTGTATATATTCTCCCATATAATCTTTATATAGCTGCCAACAAATTTGAAGGATTTAAGATGTTATCTAACATTTTGGTATACATAGTTGTGAAGGGTATAATATAGTCGGCCCCACCCGACTTTACTCTTTACTTACGTCTAATATAGACCCCATATAGGCTAACTTACAATTTAGAAGACAAAGTTAAGAAGTTTTAGGATACCTTGTTATCGACAGTCTTTAATAGAACCTTTTATGCAATCAATGGTGGACATGGTATAAGATTCGGTCTAAGTTTGATTGAAACATATAAACATTTTGTCAATATATTGTCAGTCGAGAAAGGCTCACTTACTCTATTCAGTCCATGTAATACCACAGTGGTGATGATCTCTCTTATCACTGATTGCTGCCCGATTCCATGTTAAGCTCAATTACAAGGGACCTCCTTTTTATAGTCGATTCCGAACGGCGTTCCACATTGCAGTGAAACCACTTAGAGAAACCTTGAATCACTTAGAAATGTCACCAGCATTACTGAGGTGGGATAATAACCGCTGAAAATTTGTTTGATGTTTGGTCGAAGCAGGAATCGAACCCACGAACTTGTGTATGCAAAGCGGGCATGCTAACCATTGGGGCAGGTCAATTCTTCCTTCGCGGCCATTTCGAACAAAGAAACGTAGATTTTGATTCGACTTATTTTTCTCAGAGAACTCATTTGGCACCGAAATATCAAACTTCTGTGTGTAATCAGCATTTTTAAAGGATACGAAAACGTTTGATGGCGAATCGTTGAGTCCTTGACGATGTCATGGTTGCTTATGCGACGCTTAATGTGCCATCGTCTTCAATAATTTCATCAACAAGAGAAGACTGTGACAATTAATTCAATAGTAGCAATTTTACGCTGAGAACCCATAAAAACTCCACACTGATTTAATAATTTCTCTAGTGGAATAACTGCAGATATATAAAAAATTATTTGATGTTTGATTAGCAATACGAGAAGACTTTTTTCGTCTACTCAATATCGTACAGAACATTCAGATCAATGATCCTTCAGCATATGTCGAGTTTATAATTGAGCTGCTTCATGAAATTATCTTTGGCTACACAAAAAAAAAATTCTGATTCAATCAGGAAATTAATTGATCCAATTAATTTTTAATTGAAATGTCTTCTATCACAGAAATGTTAGTATCAATTAAAAAATTAATTGAAGGTCAATTAAAAAGTTAATTGATCCAATTAAAAAATTAATCGATACTATTAAATATTTTTGTGATTGATTTTTGTTTCAATTAAAGAATTTGTTGAATCAATTAAATTATTAATTGAATATTTTTTAAAACCCAATTAAAATTTTAATTGTAAAAATTTTCGTGAAATTTGTTGTGTGTATTAACTATTGATCACGACACAACTATACACATTTTGATAAATTTTTTTACGTTTTTTGTTGTACAGTGTAATAATAGAAAATATTATTCACTACTAGAGTGCTCATTTTGGTCATTTTGCAAATAGGCAATATTGTTTTTAATATTTTTATTACAAATACATACAACTAACATTATTGAACAGAGGTTTTGTTATTGGCCATATGAAAAATGTGCTTTTAATTAATTTCTCTTTTATTTAGATATAAAAATCGATAACAATTTGCAAACATATTATTCATTCTTTTGTTATTGAGAAAAATATTATGGAGCCTGTGGCCCTAATGGAGCAATTGGAAATACATAAAAATAAACAATATTTTTATTATTATTATTTTTTTTTCTTCTACTATTCTATTGACTTTGCATTTCATGCTCTGTGTAGTGAAGGATGTGCATGTATGTCAAGCAATAGAGAGTATATATAGTAAAACAAAAGGCATTTTATTTAATATGTTATAAATTATTACATGGTATATTTTGACACAACATTTTCGGATAATTGAATTTTATGTCCACCACATAGACGGCCATACAACATAATCCATGTGCATTAATTTTTGAACGTGAAATTATGAATATTTAAAATTTAATTTTTTGTTTTTATTTTATTCAATTTACAATTCTCAGGGAGTAGGCAGTAGCCGACTATTAAACCCTTTTTCGGAAGGTTCAAGTGTATTTCACTTTGGGTTGAGTAAATTACCCGAATTTATTCTGATAATTGGTTGATAGTTTTGCTGCAAGTAGAGGATGCTGATGAGGAATGTGGTAATTCCAAAACTGTTGTACATCCAACCATCTTGCAGTCTAAAGGGCTTTGCCCAAATAAATTTGACAAGCATACTTTTCCTCTGTTGGTTAAGCTACACTTGTAGTTTAGTCAATGCATGGCTTTAAGCTGAGATCAAAAACAACAATAACGATTGAAGAGAAGCCAACAATAACAAACTTCTACAAAATCGCTAGAATTAAAAATTAAATCGCCTACCACCCTGGGATGAAACACAATGTTAGTAAAAAAAATTGGGAAAAGCTAGAGCAATTTTGATGCAAATGTGAAACATTCTACCATATTTCCCCTACCCTGACGTACATATATATGGGAGCTTTATCTAAATATGAACCTATTTTGACCAAATTTGACATGTATAGTTAAAATAATAACCTGCTATCTCAGCAAAAAACGTAAATTGGAGAATAATTTTGGCCTCCGTGGTCATATGGGTGTAAATCGGGCGAAAGATATATATGGGAGCTATTTCTAAATCTGAACCGATTTCAAGCAAATTTGGTATACTGACCGATACTATTAAACGTACTCCTTGTGCACAATTTGAAGCAAATCAGGGCAAACCTCTGGCTTTTGAGGCCATATTAGTCGAAATCGTACGAAAGATATATATGAGAGCTATATCTAAATCTGAACCGATTTCAACCAAATTTAGCACAATTAACAATACTATTAAACGTACTCCTTGTGCAAAATTTGAAGCAAATCAGGACAAAACTCTGGCTTTTTGCGCCATATAAGTGAAAATCAGACAAAAAATATATATATGGGAGCTATATCTAAATCTGAATCGATTTTAACGAAATTTGGTACACTTAATGAAACTCTTAAACGTACTCCTTGTGCAAAATATGAAGCAAATCAGGGCAAAACTCTGGCTTTTGAGGTCATATAAGTTCAAATCGGACGAAAGATATTTATGGGAGCTATATCTAAATCTGAATCGATTTGGCTGATATTTTGCATATCTTACGAAAGCCCCAAAACATTTGGCTGCCCAAAACTTTGAGAAAATACGTTGATAAATACGTCAATTATGACCAGATCGGTGATAAATATATATGACAGTTATATCTAAATCTGAACCGATTTCTTCAAAATCATTAGTGGTTGTCTTTGAGCCAATGTAAAACTCTGTGCCAATTTTGAGGACAATCGGACTAAAACTGCGAGCTGTACTTTGCACACAAAATTACATATACAGACAGACGGACGGACAGACAGACAGACGGACATTGCTAAATCGACTCAGAATTTAATTCTAAGACTATCGGTATACTAAAAGATGGGTCTCAGACTTTTCCTTCTTGGCGTTACATGCAAAAACAGTAGTGGTGAAGGGTATAAAAAAAGGAAATCGGTCAATTAGTGTGGAAATCCAAATTTCCGAAAATAGGGCAATAGAGCTATATTTAAATCTGAACCGATTTCGAAGAAATTTGGCACACTTAAAGGGTGGTCAATTGAATTACTTTGTGGCAATCTTGACGCCGATCGCTTAGTAAATGAACGAAATCTGACCTCATTTGTCGAAATAGGGCGAAATAGGAGCTATATCTAAATTTTATCCGATTCTTTCAAATTCAATACCATTTGTCCTTGTGCCCAAAAAGCACTCTGTACCAAACTTCATCAAAATCGGTTAATACTCGTAATTGCGACCGGAATCCTGCGAACAAAAAATACATGAACGGACACACGGACGTACACCAAGGGCTAGATCGACTCAGGAGGTGATTCTGAGTCGATCGGTATACATAGTTTATGGGGTCTAAAATCAATATTTCTGGTAGGCACATTTTTGGCTGATCAAAGATATTATACCCTGACCACTATGTGGTTTATGGTATAAACAGTACACTCAAAACATGTTTGGAGAAAGTTTCCTTCTGTTTAATTGTTTGATTGGTCAATATTTTCTGTTCCTTTTATGTTTTATTTAGCTAGTTGGACCTAAATTCATTGATGTAAAGAAGAAAACCTTTTTACATTTTTATCCCAACGTTTCGTCAATACTTGTTGACTTCTTCCAGGGGATTTCGTCTATTTGAAAAATAATAAATTTAAAGATTACATTTTTTTTTAATTGAGATTGTTAAACATTTCAACTTACAAATTATTTTCTCAAAATTTACATTTAAAGACTTATATTACTTATATCACAGTTTTTAAACATACATTTTAAACAAACGAATATAAAATTAATATAAAATGAAAACAAAACACAGCTTAGATTTAGTATCACAGTCAATTAAGATATTGCAACTCTGTAACTAACGCTTAAATTGTCAGTGTCCTCTTTAACATTCATTGTTCTGTCAATCTTTTGTTGTATTCGTAAACTTTCTAAGGTTAGTCTCTTTCTCTCTTTATTTTCCCTCTCTAGTATGCGTTCGTTTTCAAAATCAGCTGTGTGTCCATGGCGCAATATATGTTGTGATAAAGCTGTACTCTCCTTTTTCTTTTCTATGTCCATTCGATGTTCATGTACCCTTGTGTGTTTCCTTCACTCTACTAATTTTTTTTGCGTACATTAGTTAAATTAACTAAAAAAGGGGAAAATTATACACAAATTAAGCATAAAGTTTTACTAAATTCGTATTTCTCACAAAATAGTTAGTTATTTCTTTAAGTTTGTAGCTTTCACTACAAATGCGTCCATCATGAACTTCGTATGTCACTAAAGACATTCTTGCAATTTTGAACTCCCGTTTTTCTTTCAAACTACAAAATTTTATTTAACAAGTGAAAAAAATTAATTATGTATAATAAATATTTCCAAAACCTATTCAAATTTTTCTGAAATTGACCAAAAGTTTTCTTCCTGGTGGGTTCACTGTTTTTTCAGTGTAGTTTGGATCCCCAGGTTCGATTCTCCGTCCAGGCGAAAGGTAAAAAAAAATTAAAAATTTATAAAATCGTATAATTTCTTCTACATTGGTATTACAGGAAAAGGTGTTAAGAACTAAAAAACCTCGTGGATGTGAGAAAGATGTGAGGAATATATTATTTTTTTGGGTGTAGTATCGTTAATAGTGCCAAAATCGGTTCAGTTTTAGATATAGCTCCCATATATATCTTTCGCCCGATTTACACTCATATTTCCCAATTACGTGAAATTTTGCAGAGATTGCAGAATTATTATACTAACTATGCACGTCAAATTTGGTCAATAACGGTTCAGATTTAGATACAGCTTCCATGTATGTGTACGCCAGAATTGGGGAAATAGGGAGAATGTTTCATATTTTAATCCCATTTTTAATGGCATTTTCCTCCAATTGAATTGATAGCTTCTACAGAGAATATATTTAATTCGCTATTTAGGTGTGTTAAGTGTGATCTAATTTGGTTCAGATTTAAATAAATCCTCAGTATAGTTGTCCTTCCGGTTTATACAAATATGGCCAAAATACCAACATTTTACACAAAATTCTGCAATGATTTCCCAATATCGTAATCATATCCCACACACTGTAATGCCAGGCTTTCCACAGAATGGTTGAGTTTTAAATAAGGCTCCGACTTGTGGAAATATCGCCCGACTTGCCCAAATAATATATCATAACCCACAATAGACCACATATCTTCAAATTGGTTAAGATATAGATATTTGAATATGGGAAAATAAACCTTCATAATAACGCCAAAGAAATTTGAAGGAGTTGAGATGGTAACACAAATTTTGGTGTACATAGTGGTGAAGGGTATAATATAGTCGGCCCCGTCCGACTTTAGACTTTACTTACTTGTTTTTACTAACATTGTGTTCCACCCCAGGTGTTTAGCCGACTGAAATTTTATGTCTACAGTTTTTTAAAAGTCTTACAAATTTTGTCCAATTTGAGTCAAATTTAAGTGTATTTATAGGGGAAAAAACCATTAGATATATCACCCAACACATTTGACGGATTTTACATGGTATCGAAAATGTGGATCTACAAAGTGGTGCAGGGTATAATATAGCGTGTTCCACCCCAGGGCATTAGCCGACTTAAAGGTAAAGTCATTACATTTTGCAGAACTCTAACACATTTTGCCGAGATCGGGTCAAATTTAAATATATGTACATGGGAACATAAACCTTTATATATACCACCCAACACATTGGATGGATTTGATATGTAGCGTATAATATAGTGGAACCCGCACGACTTTAGACTTTCCTTACGTGTTTTTTGTTAGATTTTTTTGCGACATTTAATTGTCCAAAATTTAAATTTTCACATTAAAAGACCAAGTTCAAAATCTTTCCCAAAAGAAATTCATCGGATGTGGACAAAACTTAATGGGAATACCGAGATGCGCGTGGAAAAACTGTTTGTGGAACAAATTCCAGTGTGTTTGCTGTATAGTTGCTACTTTGTCAATAAGGCAACTACACCCAGAGAAATGATTGGTTGGAATTCGATTACGACAACAGTTTGATAGTGGAGACCCACAATTTTTAATTATGTGTAATAATTGTTAGTTATTTCTCTTGTTTGATAGTTTATATAATCAATATAACGGTGGTGTGACCAAAAGTTGGTACACACGACCAAATATTGGTCGTTATTTATACATTGAAGTAACCAACCATTTCAATTTATTCCACCCTGTTGTGATAACTGACTTGTTTTGCCAATGTGTCACCAAACCCAACTGAAAGTCCGCCTAGCCAATAAGTTGGTTGTGTTAACAAATTTTATAGTTATAAAGGAATTTGTTACTATGGACTACATAAATATGACAACAAATAAGTTGTTGTTTGATTTCATTAATTATAAACTCTAAATTCTCAAAATTTCAATACAATTCAAATTTTTCATGTCGAGTACCCAATATTAGAGAAAATTCTGGCCATAAAGACTTGCTGTGAATTAGGTATATATTCTTTTTAATTCGGTAGCTGCATTCTTAATTGGTGAGTAACATAATCATCAAATGAAATTAATACCACTCACTCACTTACGTTCTTCCCTACTAGAGATATTTTAACAAATGTGACGATTTCCGAGGATGGGAATGGTAAATATATAGATTGGCTACCTCGCCATCGAACTTAAAATCGATCAGAACTGAAGAAATATTCTGGTGCAAAGACATAACAACACGTCAAGGTCCATACGTGAGTCACGATCGGGTAATTGTGAGTGGAGTATCAGCAGCATCTGCATCATTTCCATTCAGTTTTTATACCCTCCATCATAGGATGGGGGTATATTAACTTTGTCATTCCGTTTGTAACACATCGAAATATTGCTCCGGCTGAAATTTGGTACATGATGTTGGTATATGGTCTCTAACAACCATGCAAAAATTGGTCCACATCAGTTCATAATTATATATAGCCCCCATATAAACCGATCTCCAGATTTGGTTTGTGGAGCCTCTAAGAGAAGCATATTTCATCCGATCCGGCTGAAATTTGGTACATGGTATTGGTATATGGTTTTTAACAACCATGCAAAAATTGGTCCATATCGGTCCATAATTATATATAGCCCCCATATAAACCGTTCCCCAGATTTGGCTTGCGGAGCCTCAAAGAGAAGCAAATTTCATCCGATCCGGCTGAAATTTGGTACATGGTGTTGGTATATGGTCTCTAACAACCATGCAAAAATTGGTCCACATCGGTCCATAATTATATATAGCCCCCATATAAACCGATCTCCAGATTTGGCTTGCGAAGCCTCAAAGAGAAGCAAATTGCATCCGATCCGGCTGAAATTTGGTACATGGTATTGGTATATGGTCTCTAGCAACCGTGCAAAAATTGGTCCACATCGGTCCATAATTATATATAGCGCACATATAAACCGATCCCCAGATTTGGGTTGCGGAGCCTCTAAGAGAAGCAACTTTCATCCGATCCGGCTCAAATTTGGTACATGGTATTGGTATATGGTCTCTAGCAACCGTTCAAAAAATTTGTCCATATCGGTCCATAATTATATATAGCCCCCATATAAAACGTTCTCCAGATTTGACCTCCGGAGCCTCTTGGAGGAGCAAAATTCATCCGATCCGGTTCGAATTAGGAACGTGGTGTTAGTATATTGTCGCTAACAACCATACCAAAATTGGTCCAATCACACAAAAATTGGTCCATATCGGTTCATAATCATGGTTGCCACTAGAGCCAAAAATAATCTACCAAAATTTTATTTCTATAGAAAATTTTGTCAAAATTTTATTTCTAGAGAAAATTTTGTTAAAATTTTATTCGGTTCATAATAAAATTTTCATCATTGTCAAAATTTTATTTCTATAGAAAATTTTGTTCAAAATTTATTTATATAGAAAATGTTGTTAAAATTTTATTTCTGTAGACATTTTTGTCAAAATTTTCTTTCTATAGAAAATCGAGTCAAAAATAATCTACCAAGATTTTATTTCTATAGAAAATTTTGTCAAAAGTTTATTTCTATAGAAAATTTTGTTAAAATTTTATTTCTGTAGACATTTTTGTCAAAATTTTCTTTCTATAGAAAATTTTGTGAAAATTTTTATTTCTATAGAAAAGTTTGTGAAAATTTTATTTCTATAGAAAATTTTGTTAAAATTTTATTTCTGTAGAAAATTTTGTCAAAATTGTATGTCTACTTTGTCAAACTGAATTATATACGTATTGGATCGATCTTTTTTGATCTAATATATACCACGTATGGACTTACATACAATTTAGAAGATGGTGTTAGGAGGTTTTAAGATACCTTGCCATCGGCAAGCGTTACCGCAACTTAAGTAATTCGATTGTGGGTGGCAGTGTTTAGAAGAAGTTTCTACGCAATCCATGATGGAGGGTACATAAGCTTCGGCCTGGCCGAACTTACGGCCGTATATACTTGTTAATTATTAATTAATAATTTAAATAAATACAGACTAAAATTAATTCACCAAATGGTTTCTTTAATTTCGCAAGCATTGGTTGTCCGAAAATAATAAATAGTTGTTTCCACAAACGAATAAAATCTTATTGGTTGGGATTACCAATTAGACTTATAATGTGCCCAAATTTTAGTTATCGAAACAATTTGATATACTGTTGTGCAAGACAACAGTTGGTTGCTTTGACAAATTTTGTCAGTTATATTCTGGTAGTAGATGGGACCGAATAATTTGGTTGGCAAAAGAAGTGGTTGGCACAACAAATTTGTTTTCTGTGTGTAGGTTAGTACTATTCTGAAAAATCAAGCCAGTTTTGATCGACTCCAGCATTTTTCACTTAGACTATTGTGATACAACAGTTCAAAAAATTCAAAGCAAATTGGATGAAAACTGCAGTTTCCGCACTATCAAAAAATCAAATCGGAAGACCGGTTTATATCAAAACATCGGTTAATATGTACCAATTTTGGCACCGCCCTTTATTGACTATGAAAACTTTTAGATTGCGGTTTCCATACCGTCCATTACCATCGTATGGTATATAAGGAAAAACGGTTATCTTTCTAAATATATTTTTCTCTACCAAATGTTTTCGTAGTAAAAAACACGACTATTGCCACCAATGGCAGTTCTACTGCCACATCAACGGATGCTGTTGACTATCTATTGGTTTGCTATCTCATTCTTGTATTTGTTTTTGCCATTTTAATAAATCGTTTTGTTATTTGTTTCATTGCCAATGTTTTTAATAAAGCAATAAATCACTTTTTCTCTCACTACATGGATACATTTTGGATTTATTTGTCCTTGCCGCCACGAAGTTGGCAATAAAATCCACATAATCTACCTTGGTTTTCTAGCAACGGCATTTTTTATTGCTCCTTGAGGTATGGATGGATTTGGCTTTGATTTCATATTCCGGCCAACTGGATTGATATGTATAAGATTTATGTGGCTTTGACAGACTTTTGAATGTATTCAGAGAGCTTGATTTAATTGGGTTTTCAATTTTTGTTGGACAGCTAACTTTTTTCAATACAACTTTCTAGAATTTTTTTTGTTCAGCTCCATTTGATGAAAAGTTTTCTACAAAATCTTCAAGGACATAAACTAATGTCTCAGCTTAGAAAACATTCAAATTCTTGACAGCTATCATTAATAAAAAACCCCGTATTGTTTAGAAACAATTAAAAAAGATTTTTTTATTTTTTTCTTCCATAGATTTTTTGGTTTCATTTAACAAGGACATGAAATATTATTTTGCTCCTTGACTATCAAAATTCTGTATATTTGCTATTTGGTAATGCTAATATTTTCGTATACATATACAACATGCTTGAAAATATGTTATGGTTTTTATTAATATTTAATATTTAAGTAGACACATATGTCTATCGTTTCAGGTGTCACAGAAATTGTTTGGTAACGAAATACTAAGGTAAATATTTGACCACATGTTTTACCAAACTTCAGAAATGTTTTGTAAATATCCTTTAAATGTCAATTGCATGAAATGCAAGTCAAACCACATTACGTATAATAAATTTCTATCAATGGCATTCCCTTTCAATATCTAGTGACAAATGAATAAGTACGTATAAAAATCAATGTACGAAATAAAACTTAAATTTGAAATTTATGTGTACAGTAGGTAACGAATTTTAGTACATCCCATATAAGAAACAAGTGAGTTAAGTTGAAAGTCGGGCGGACCGGGTCCAATGAAATTTGGTCTTTTAACCATTTCGACCCCGAATTTTTAATGGTACACCCAAAAAAAAAAAAAAAACGCTTCTCTAACATATGTTCCAAACATATTTTGCAGGAAGCACATATATTATTGGATATTGCCGAAACATTATTATGTTTGTTTTATGTGAACATATTATAAGTTTGGAAGCATTTTGAGCCCAAAAATATTATATGCTTGGAAGAATTTTCCCCAAAAAAGATTGTGCTCATTCCCTCACTAAATTTTCACTTCCACGAAGTTCTTTTAGTTCTTGGCACATTTTTCTGTAATATAAATAATGTTGAAGAAATTATTCAATTTTATAAATTTTACCTTTCGCCTGGACGGAGAATCGAACCGGGAACCATGCAATTTGTAAGCCAACACACTACCACTGGGATACGTAGCTGTTATTGTCACCAATGGACAATTATCGTTATAAGTTACATTTATATAGCATAGTTTGCAGCGCACACGAGCCCATGCAAACATAACATTATTTAACATTATTTTATTAGCAGTGGTAAGCATACGTTTTTTTCTCAAATGTCTATTCCCTTGGTTCCGAATGTCTATTCTCTTTAGACTTAAGCATATCAAATTTTTGGCCTTATCATAAAACAGTTTTCCGAAACAACATACAAGCGGTTTCACAGAAATTGCTCTCTTTTCATTCTCTCGCTGTGTTATGTTGATATCTTTCGTCGACCCTCCCGGTTTCCATCTCTATTTCTTTCTCTATACTCTCTCTCTCTCTCTCTGTCGCTCTCTGAATAAAATATCACAACATATATATGTTTACTCGAAATTTGTAAATTTATATATGTTTACATTCACACATATTATTTTTATAAAACATTCATGCCCCAAACATAATATATTCTAACATATTAACATATGTGTCCCAAAAATGTAGTGTTAGTTTAGGAACATTACATGTTTGCACTTAAATATATTGTGTTTAAAAATTGTGCCCGAAACACATTTTGTTTATATCGGAACATATGAAAAACATATTTTTCTAACAGTGTATCGCTGTACCGATAAAAATTAATATACCCCCATAGGATGGGGGTATATTAACTTTGTCATTCCCTTTGTAACACATCGAAATATTGCTCTAAGACCCCATATATATATATATATATATATATATATATATATATATATATATATATATATATATATATATATATATATATATATATATATATATATATATATATATATATATATATATATATATATATATATATATATATATATATATATATATATATATATATATATATATATATATATATATATATATATATATATATATATATATATATATATATATATATATATATATATATATATATATATATATATATATATATATATATATATATATATATTCTGGGTCGTGGTGAAATTCTGAGTCAATCTGAGCATGTCCGTCCGTCCGTCTGTTGAAATCACGCTTCAACTTCCGCACGAAACAAGCTATCGACTTGAAACTTGGCACAAGTAGTTGTTATTGATGTAGGTCGGATGGTATTGCAAATGGGCCATATCGGTCCACTTTTACGTATAGCCCCCATATAAACGGACCCCCAAATTTGGCTTGCAGCCCCTCTAAGATATCTGATCCGGCTGAAATTTGGTACATGGTGTTAGTTATGGTCTCTAACAACCATTCAAAAATTGGTCCACATCGGTCTATAATTATTTATAGCCCCCATATAAATCGATCCCCCGATTTGGCTTTCGAAGCCTCTAAGAGAAGCAAATTTCATCCGATCCGGCTGAAATTTGGTACATGGTGTTAGTATATGGTCTTTAACAACCATGCAAAAATTAGTCCATATCCGTTCATAATTATATATAGCCACCATATAAATCGATCCCCAGATTTGATCTCCGGAGCCCCTTGGATGAGCAAAATTCATCCGATTCGGTTGAAATTTGGTACATTATGTTAGTATATGGTATCCAACAACCATGCATGAATTGGTTCATGACCATGCAAAAACTGGTCCACATCGGTGCATAATTATATATAGCCCCATATAAACCGATCACCAGATTTGACCTCCGGAGCCTCTTGGAAGACCAAAATTCATCTGATTCAGTTAATATTTGGTATGTGATGTTAATATATGGCCTCAAATACCCATGCAAAAATTGGTCGAAATATGTCCATAATTATATATAGTCCGATCCCCAGATTTGACCTCCGGAGCCCCTTGGATGAGCAAAATTCATGCGATTCGGTTGAAATTTGGTACATTATGTTAGTATATGGTATCCAACAAACATGCATGAATTGGTTCATATCAGTCCATAAATATATAGCTCATATAAACCTATCCCCAGATTTGACGTCCGGTGCCTTTTGGAGAAGCAAAATTCATCCGATCCGATTGAAATTTGGTACGTGGTTTTACTATATCATATTTAACAACCATTCCAAAAGTGGTCCATATCAGTCAATAATCATATATAGCCCCATATAAACCGATCCCAAGATTTGGTTTTGGAACCCCTTGGAGGAGCAAATTTCATCCGAATCAGTTGAAATTTGGTACATTGTGCTAGTTTATGGCCGTTAACAACCATGCCTATAGTCTCTATAGTTATATATAGCCCTCAGATAAATCGATCCCCAATCACACAAAAATTGGTCCATATCAAGTTCATAATTGTATATAGCCCCCATATAAGCGACCCCCATATTTCAATTCTGGCTCCCTAAGTACCGTGCAAAAGTCCATATCGATTCGTAATTATTTGTAGACTTACCTACACATACCTTTTTGTCTAATATATATACGTATGGACTAATTCACAATTTAGAAAACGATTTAAGATACCACAACCCAAGTAATTCGAGTGTGGATGACAGTATTTCGTAGAAGTTTCTACGCAATCCATGGTGGAGGGTACATAAGATTTGGCCTGGCCGAACTTACGGCCATATATACTTATTATACTCATAATCATGTTGAAGTCATTTAAGAAGCGTCTAGCCAAAATTTCGGGTCCCCACGCCCATTCGTTTGGGCGGCACAGAATATTGCCAGTGGGCAACTTTGGGCAATTGTGACTATAAAATGGTTTGTCTTGTAATGATAGACGTATTACGTTTTATTGGATTTTTTAAAGTTTGTTGTCACTTTTACAATAAATATATACGTGGATGTACACGTGTGTGAAATTTCACTTACGCTCAGGCACATTCACGAAGAAATATTAGTACTCACGCACGCCATGTGGGTAGGAGTTCACGCCCACGCAAATCCACGAAATGAAAAGTCATACAATCGCACGAACAACATTTATGCCTCACGCTCCCGCACGATTCACAAAAATTTTCGTAATTTACGACAAATCTCGTGATTCACGAATATTTTCGGAACACGAAAATTTTTGGTGGCTCAATAAAATTCTCGTAATTCACGAAATTTCTTGCGACTCACCACAATATTCTTCATTCACGAAATGTTCCTGATAAAACAATTACCATTCACGTAAATTATTTTGATTCACGACAAATCTCATGACTCGCTGCAATTACTGATGAGTATTTAATTAACATTCATAACTCACGACGGAACAATTAGCACAATTAACTTTTTTGTCCTTCTGTTTTATCGTGATTGTGAATTTTATGGTGAACGTGCACTTTATCGTGAACACGAATTTTATCGTGAACTTGAATTTTATCGTGAATTTTTACCGTGAGCGTCATTTCGGAGAAATTTTACTCACACACAATCACGAACACAATTTGATTTTATGACGGGGGTTTCAGGCACTTGTACAGTTTTACTTTGAAATTTTTTAAATTGAATTTTTTTAAAAAGGCAATTGAAAAATTTAATTGCCTTGCATGTATGTGTCAATTGGAAAATAGAACATTTTCGTTCTGTATCGACTTCACAAGCATAATAAGTTGCAAGCAAAGATTTTTATAAAATAAAACATAAAGATAAATTGGTTTTGATTTGCAAATAAGATTTATTGCAATTAGCTGTTAGCAATTGTGAAAAACGGCTTTCAAAATGGAAATTAATGCGGCATAAATATCCCAAATTTACCTAAATATCACAATTCGCTATAAATTACATGAATAAACAAAGAATCCGGGTATCAAAAGAAATTATATAAGTAAATTATTTCTAGAGCCCAGTCTGGCCTACACTTCGAAAAATTACAACCAATATAGATCAATGTTTTCCAGAAAATACTATGGAGACCGCAAACCTACTCATCTATATATGTATATACTCTTAATTTAAATTATTCTTTTCAAGTTATATTAAGAAACTGTAACTCAAATACTGGTCCACAAGCGCTTGTTGGCAGAGCAACTCAAATAATTTTCGTTAGTATTATAGAATCTTTGTTTTTTAACCTGTTAAAAATTTTTTATTAGTTATATATCTATGCACTGTTAGATATGTTAAAAATCAAAATATGTTTTTCATATGTTCCGATATAAACAAAATGTGTTTCGGGCACAATTTTTAAACACAATATATTGAAGTTCAAACATGTAATGTTCCTAAACTAACACTAAATGTTTGGGACACATATATTAATATGTTAGAATATATTATGTTTGGGGCATGAATGTTTCATAAAAATAATATGTGTGAATGTAAACATATATAAATTTACAAATTTCAAGTAAACATATATATGTTGTGATATTTTATTCAGAGAGCGACAGAGAAAGAGAGAGTGTAGAGAAAGAAATAGAGATGGAAACCGGAAGGGTTGACGAAAGATATCAACATAACACGGCGAGAGAATCAAAAGAGAGCTATTTGTGTATGTTGTTTCGGAAAACTATTTTATGATAAGGCCAAAAATTTGATATGCTTAAGTCTAAATATTATTTAATTTGAATATTAGAATGAGTATTCGAAGTAAAGAAAATAGACATTCGGAACCAAGAGAATAGACATTTGAAAAAAAAAAACAGCAAGTGTTTTCGCCTTGAGAGTAGCATTTTATGTATGTGTGGACATGTGTTTTCAGTTTGGCATTATGGGCACAATTTTTTTTCTTGGTTCACTAAAAGAAATCGGAACGTACAAGGAGTAAGTCAAAATATTCAGGCAAAGGAAATTAAAAAAAAAACGGTGGAAAATATACAAACAATTACAAAGGGATCTTCATAAAAATAACGAAAGGCACTACATTTTTTTTGGAGTTGGGACAGTAACATGAAAAAAGGAGGAAATAGTGAAAAATTAAACAGTAAAATGTATAAAGACAAAGTTTAGTTCCTCTTTATTAATAAGTAGTCAAAGAGGAGTTGACGGACACCTTCAAATATAAAAGCGGGCATTAAGTTCGAGTTTTGCAGCTAAAACAATTGAAAAAGTTTATTTTCTTTAAAATGAATTATTAAAGAAAAGTAAAAGGCAAAACAGGGTCATTTTAGAGCGATAGTACCAACCATTTCGTTTATATCAAGCACTGTTTTTTTCTGACTGTAAATCTTTAATAACCCACATTTCGAAGTTTCATTATAAAAATTTAATATAGTATAAATATAAATAAAAATTTGTAAATTAAAAAAAAAAAACAAAGTGTTCGGTCGGAGCAGGGATTGAACCCACGACCCTTTGCATGCAAGGCAGACATGCTAACCACTGCTCCACGTGGCAAACAAATGTATGTTTCTGTTAAATAATGTTATGTTTGCATGGGCTCGTGGGCGCTGCAAACTATGCTATATAAATGTAACTTATAACGATAATTATCTACTGGTGACTATAACAGCTACGTAGCCCAGTGGATAGTGTGTTGGCTTACAAACTATATGGTCCTCGGTTCGATTCTCCGTGCAGGCGAAAGGTAAAATTTTAAAAATTTATAAAAGTGAATAATTTCTTCAACATTATTTGTATTACAGAAAAAGGTGCCAAGAACTAAAAAATTTCGTGGAAGTGAAAATTACGAGTATGTTAGGGAATGAGCACAATCGTCTTTGGGGAAAATTCTTCCAAGCATATAATATTTTTGGGCTCAAAATGCTTCCAAACATATAATATGTTCACATAAAACAAACATATTAATGTTTCGGAAGTATCCAATAATATATGTGCTTCCTGCAAAATATGTTTGGAACATATGTTAAAGAAGCGATTTTTTTGAGGGTGTGGTTGATGGGAATTTTCATTATATAAGATTTTTCAACTGATTCTGATTTGTTATGTTGTATTAGAATTTTAAAATATAGAGATAGGCCATTTATTCAAATTTAACATAATTTTTAATTTCCCTTTAATTCATTGGTTGATCTAGAAATAATTGTTAATATAATGATTCCTAAAAATATGCAATATTATTAAAGTATTTGAGTTTAATTTTCGAATTATAAGGTTTGAGCGTGTAGAGTGTCAATAGGGCTGACAAACATCATGGTCGCAAGGCAGGGTGGGACAACCGATCGGATATCAATGACACATAGATATCCATTTTTCGGGTCCGGTTCCGGTTTCTTTTAAATAACTAAATATGTCTGTCATTATGAGAAAAAAAGTGTATGCTACCATTAAAATTTTATTGTTAATGTAACTTCGGCAACAAGAACAACCCACCTCCACTGAGGTGGGTAGCAACGGTAAGTATAAGTTAGGATCTAGAGTGAGAGTCGTTACAATTTTTACTTACGCATGACACATTTTGATTTAGTCCCGTTCAGGCACATTCACGAGGTTTAGTTTAAATTTGATGCACGGCTTCGAGTGAATCACGCGTGATTCACGAATTTTTTTTTTTGAACCCATACCATTTTAACTGGCGGTCTAAAAAACCAAAGTCTAGTAAAGCGCCAATATTCGTACTAATCCACCAGTATGTTACCACGAAGACCGATACCTATGGCTTCCTCCCTTTTTACGATTCCTTCCAAATTCCTCCCCAGCACTGCAAAAATGCCTTCCACATCATCGCCGCATTCCTCGTCACTGGGACATCCCAATCGAAGTTCAAAATTTGTTCAATATCATTGTTTTGCAAACCTTTTTCTCTACACCCTCAAAAAAAAAATCGCTTCTTTAACATATGTTCCAAACATATTTTGCAGGAAGCACATATATTATTGGATACTTCCGAAACATTAATATGTTTGTTTTATGTGAACATATTATATGTTTGGAAGCATTTTGAGCCCAAAAATATTATATGCTTGGAAGAATTTTCCCCAAAGACGATTGTGCTCATTCCCTAACATACTCGTAATTTTCACTTCCACGAAATTTTTTAGTTCTTGGCACCTTTTTCTGTAATACAAATAATGTTGAAGAAATTATTCACTTTTATACATTTTTAAAATTTTACCTTTCGCCTGCACGGAGAATCGAACCGAGGACCATATAGTTTGTAAGCCAACACACTATCCACTGGGCTACGTAGCTGTTATAGTCACCAGTAGATAATTATCGTTATAAGTTACATTTATATAGCATAGTTTGCAGCGCCCACGAGCCCATGCAAACATAACATTATTTAACAGAAACATACATTTGTTTGCCACGTGGAGCAGTGGTTAGCATGTCTGCCTTGCATGCAAAGGGTCGTGGGTTCAATCCCTGCTCCGACCGAACACTTTGTTTTTTTTTTGTAATTTACAAATTTTTTTTTTTATATTTATACTATATTAAATTTTTATAATGAAACTTCGAAATGTGGGTTATTAAAGATTTACAGTCAGAAAAAAACAGTGCTTGATATAAACGAAATGGTTGGTACTATCGCCCTAAAATGACCCTGTTTTGCCTTTTACTTTTCTTTAATAATTCATTTTAAAGAAAATAAACTTTTTCAATTGTTTTAGCTGCAAAACTCGAACTTAATGCCCGCTTTTATATTTGAAGGTGTCCGTCAACTCCTCTTTGACTACTTATTAATAAAGAGAAACTAAACTTTGTCTTTATACATTTTACTGTTTAATTTTTCACTATTTCCTCCTTTTTTCATGTTACTGTCCCAACTCCAAAAAAATGTAGTGCCTTTCGTTATTTTTATGAAGATCCCTTTGTAATTGTTTGTATATTTTCCACCGTTTTTTTTTTAATTTCCTTTGCCAGAATATTTTGACTTACTCCTTGTACGTTCCGATTTCTTTTAGCGAACCAGGAAAAAAAATTGTGCCCATAATGCCAAAATGAAAACACATGTCCACACATACATAAAATGCTACTCTCAAGGCGAAAACACTTGCTGTTTTTTTTTTCAAATGTCTATTCTCTTGGTTCCGAATGTCTATTTTCTTTACTTCGAATACTCATTCTAATATTCAAATTAAATAATATTTAGACTTAAGCATATCAAATTTTTGGCCTTATCATAAAACAGTTTTCCGAAACAACATACACAAATAGCTCTCTTTTGATTCTCTCGCCGTGTTATGTTGATATCTTTTGTCAACCCTTCCGGTTTCCATCTCTATTTCTTTCTCTACACTCTCTCTCTGTCGCTCTCTGAATAAAATATCACAACATATATATGTTTACTTGAAATTTGTAAATTTATATATGTTTACATTCACACATATTATTTTTATGAAACATTCATGCCCCAAACATAATATATTCTAACATATTAATATATGTGTCCCAAACATTTAGTGTTAGTTTAGGAACATTACATGTTTGAACTTAAATATATTGTGTTTAAAAATTTTGCCCGAAACACATTTTGTTTATATCGGAACATATGAAAAACATATTTTTCTAACAGTGTAGGGCCCATGTCCAAAATTAAGTAATTTTGCTACCATAATTGCCCAAAGTTGCCCGCAGTCAACTTTACAAACATTAACATAAACATTTCTCACATATTGGCATAACCATATTGGTTATATAAAAACCTTTTTCCAAATTCGCAAATATTTTTTTTCTTGAGGCACGTGCGTACTAATGAAAAAAAAAAAATTCTAGGATTTATCTTCCACAAATATTTTATTTGATATGTACTACAATTTAATAAAAACTAAAAAAAAAACAGTGAGTAAAGTAGAAAGTCGGGCGGGGCCGACTATATCATACCCTAAACCACCATTACAGAATTAGTAATCATAAGCATTTGTGGGGTAACATATAGGTCTGGGAGATAAACCGCAGTTGCATATTTAAGAAAATTAAGGGGTACATGTCTATGGGTGTTTTGTGTCAATCTACTGTAGCTCATAGTCAATGTTGCCAGGGAAAATATTCGGTTGACCCTACAAGGACAAAAAAAGTTCCCTACTTTCCCATACATTCACAAACAATTTTCCCTACTATATTTTTCGTTAAATTTAAAAAAAATTACAAAACAAAAATGGTTCTAAGTACTTTATTATTTTAAAACATGAATATGCAATGTATATAACTTAGAATATAAATTTGTATTACCACAGTTGGTAGAATTCTACCCAAATTAGTAATCTTTTTTGTTAAATCTCTATAAAAATAAAATTTTGGAAAAAGTTTCTATAAACAAATTTTTGTGAGAAATTTTTCTATAGAAATAAAATTTTGACAATAAATTCTATAGAAATAAAATTTTGAGAAAAAATTCCACAGAAATACAATTTTGACAAATGTTCTATAGAAATAAAATGTTGACAAAATTTTCTACACACTGAAAAAACAGTGAACCCTTTTCCATTGCAAAATGAACTAAACTGTAGTAATATTGACCATGATTTAGCCCTTAAGATTTTTTTCAACTTGTCTAGTTTATAATTCTCTTAAATTTTAGTTCATCTATAACATTGTATTTTAGTTCATTTTTACAACACCATAAGATTTATATACCCCTACAAAGTTAAAAAGTCAGTATTATTTTGGTTTACCTGCTTATTTTTTGGGAAACCCGATAATAAAAAGTGGTTAACAGTCTCTTTAAAATGTCGACGACTAAACTATTTTTAAATCAATCATTCCACAGTACAGAGAAATTAAATAATTAAAGGAACAACAACCCGTTTTACTATTATGAAAATTTTCATACATTAAAATTCAACTTTCTTTAAGCAAAAGTACTTTATTATAAAAACTTATGATGAGAGTTCTTAATACAATGTTTTTGTGAATAAAAATTATGACCACGTGGAACAAGGAAGTAGTATATTTTAACTCGCTATTTGGACATTTTGACTTTTCCTTAGTTTTTTATTCATCGTTACATATCTTGCTGAAAAAAATGGAAGGAACAATGAAAATTGTTAAAAATTAACATGTAATAAAATATAATTTTTAATCTCTTTAAATTAGCTTGTAACTTACCATATTTAGGGGCATTTTATTAAATGGTGTAAGGAATTCAACTTTTCTTAGATAAAAGTACTTCATAAAGTTTGTACCTGAAACAATTAGAGAAATAATGAATTAAGTAATATATTAACTCATAAAACTGTGTTGTTATCGAAGTGAAGGACATAATACAATAAATATTCTTGTCAAAAGAAAGCCAAAGTTTTAATATAAAACTTACCAATTCTCTATTAAATTGTACGCTGAGGTTAAAAAGTTATCGAAATTCATTTGGGGATACTCTGAAATTAAATATTTATTTTTTACATTAAATAGAAAACATAAAATTGGTTTCCAAAAAATCTAATTAAAGAAATAATATGCATAAAAAAACTAAATATTCTGGTTAAAAGAATGTTAAAGGAAGCTTACCAATTCATAAAAATGTTTCCAAATTGTTATTCTGAAATTAAATATTTGTTTTTTACAATAAAAATATTAAATTGCTTTCCAAACATATTTGATTAATGTAATACTAAAATAAGGTATTAAAACATGTAATTTTGATCATAAAAAGGTCATAAAAATTTAAATATTCTAGTGAAAAGAAAGCCAAATTTTAAAAGAAAACTTACCACATCTCTATTAAATTATACGCTGAGGAGGAATATAAAAATATGCCCGAATCCATCTTGGGGTTGCTCTGAAATTAAATATTTGTTTTAAAACGAAGAAAAACATTAAACTAGTTTCAAAAAAAAAAAAAAAATAATAATAATAATAATTAGCAAATAATGATATAAATAAAAAATGTCCTTTTTAAAAGAAAACCACATTGTTAAAAGAATACTTACCAATTTATGATTAAACTATATGCTGAGGTGTAACAAAAATTTTCCAAAAATATTTGATTAAAGTAATACTAAAAAAAGGTATTAAAAACCTGTAATTTTTGACAATAAAAATGTCATTAAAACGTAAATATTCTAGTGAGAAGAAAGCCAATTTTTAAAAGAAAACTTGCCACTTCTCTATTAAATTATACGCTGAGGAGAAATATAAAAATTTGCCCGAATCCATCTGGGGTTGCTATTAACTTAGATATTTTTTTACAACAAAGAAAAACTTGAAACTTGTTAAAAAAAATAATAATAACAATTAGCAAATAATAATATACATAAAGAATATTATTTTTTAAAAGAAAACCACATTGAAAAAGAACTCTTACCTATTTATCATTAAACTATACCGTGAGGTGTAACAAACAATTTTCCAAATTCATCTGGAGTTACTCTGAAATTGAATATTTATTTATTACATTGAAGAATAAAAATTAAATTAGATAAAACAATTTCAATATACTTTCCATTTCAGCATTTTTTCCTAAATATTGAACATTCTTAATAACTTTTTTATAAGCTACCGATCCTCACTTCGCCATCGTACATCTCATCGCTAAAATATTAATAACTTTCATTTCAAAGCTTTAATAAACAAACACCAATATATGTCTAAAAAACCAAAATATTCCATACCTTTATATTCCCTTGTTACATACTTGCTAAAAAGATGCAACAGCCCACGCCAACGCCAACTATGCAACTGAAGCATGCCAAACAAAACCAAGCAAAACCAAAACATTCCTACAACAACAAAAACACATGTGCCTTCATTGAAAACAACACCTCATCCAGACAAATAAACCATTCGCCAATAATAAACACACACACAAACCACTGAAAGAACAAAAACAACCCCACGCTCAGATATACACAACATCCCCATCACTCGCTACCATTTCTCATTATTGCATTGCATGCTCTCACTCTCAAAAAAAATTCAAGTAACATCATCTTTACATTAAACATATTCCACTTTGACGAGAAAGATCTCTGTACTATGCATTAGTTCATCGCATCTGTCCACAATTTACTCTAAGAATAATATTCGTAAAGGCACACCAGTTTATGAACGATGAAACGTTTAACTTAAAATTTGCAAAATTTTCATGAAATGTTATCTACCATTTTTGACGAAAATGTCTATAAATTTAATTACATGTGAACTAAAAATATTTCATTGGGTAATTTTTTACCAACAATTATTAACTATAGGAATTGTCAGTAAGAAATTCCTATCCACTTTCAAGTTCATTTTTCGTAAAAAAATACTTTCTCATACAAAAAAATCTTATAGTAAATTGCACTTATTATTTAGAAAATACTTTACATTTCACAAGTAGTTTTATAGCATGACAAACGAATTTTTAACTACCAGTTAAGAAATTTTTTAAGGAAATTTCCATCGAATTTTGTAGGCCATGAACTCAACGATTGCTACTTAGAATTTGTAAAATTTCCTTTCGAGTAGTTAATTTTCGTTGAAGATACGAAAAATTAACTAAAATTCTGGAAAATTCTTGTAATAAATTATTGTAAAAATCTTCTTAAATTTACGAGACACTTTTTTTTCTGTGCAGGAATAAAGTTTACCACACATTATTAAAGATCAAGCCTTGCCGGCTTCTAATTTCCTCCTCTAGAGCCATCAAAATGTAAAAATTTTTACAAATTGTGTTGAGTGAAAATGTCCTACATTGTGGCCCTACGTCCCTACAAGACGCTAAATGTTAGAAAAACCCTACTTTTAGCAACACTGGCTGTGTTGATATTGCGCGTAAGGAGTTAATATGCCACTAATATTGAGCCCATTATTAAACAAGTAAGTAAAGTAGAAAGTCGGGCGGGGCCGACTATATCATACCCTAAACCAGAATTAGTAATCATAAGCATTTGTGGGGTAACATATAGGTCTGGGAGATAAACCGAAGTTGCATATTTAAGAAAATTAAGGGGTACATGTCTATGGGTGCTTTGTGTCAATCTGACTATAGCTCATAGTCAATGTTGCCAGGGAAAATGTTCGGTTTACACTACAAGGACAAAAAAAGTTCCCTACTTTCCCACACATTCCCAAACAATTTTCCCTACTATATTTTTCGTTAAATTTAAAAAATTTTACAAAACAAAAATGGTTCTAAGTACTTTACTATCTTAAAACATGAATATGAATATATAACTTAGAATATAAATTTGTATTAACACCACGGTTGCCACAGTTGGTAGAATTCTACCCAAATTAGTAATCTTTTTTTTTAAATCTCTATAAAAATTTTGGAAAAAGTTTCTATAAACAAATTTTTGTGAGAAATTTTTCTATGGAAATAAAATTTTGACTATAAATTCTATAGAAACAAAATTTTGAGATAAAATTACACAGAAATAAAATTTTGAGAAAATTTTTTATAGAAATATTTTGAAATAAATTTCTATAGAAATACAATTTTGATGTTGACAAAATTTTCTACAGGAGTACCAGACATTGTTAAAGATCAAGCCTTGCCGGCTTCTAATTTCCTCCTCTAGCGCCACCAAAATGTAAAAATTATTACAAATTGTGTTGAGTGAAAATGTCCTACATTGTGGCCCTACGCTAAATATTAGAAAAACCCTACATATAGGGAATTTCCCCTACTTCTAAAAACACTGGCTGTGTTGATATTGCGCCTACGGAGTTTGTATGCCACTAATATTGAGCCCATTATTAAAAAAGAGAAAATCGTTAAATTAGTGTTGGTAATAAATACAAATTTGTAAAAATCGAGCAATATTCTTATGTAAGAGCTTCAAGTACGTATAAGTACGATCGGCTAGTACATCAAAATTTGAAATTTGAGTAACATTGGTTAATAAATAAGAGTATATTGGCCAAATTTGGGAAAATCGAGCGATGCATATATATGGAAGCTAAATCTAATTTGGGTCAGATCGGTTGATAAATAAGGGTTTTGTGGCCAAATTTGGGAAAATCGGGAGATACATATATATGGCAGCTATATCTAAATCTGAACCGAAAAAAATGAAAAAAAATAAAAAAAAATATTATTGTAATTTTGATCAATATTTTTATTATTTAACTATTTAACTTTTAATTTTAAGTCAAAAATATGTATTGTAATTTTATTCGTCAATATTTTTATTATTTACCTTAATTTATCATCATTATATTGTTTATGGAATGTTTGTATTGTATTAGTAGTTCTATTGTAATTTATCTTGCATCGGCCTTACGGCTTTAAATTACAAAATTGAGCAAATAAATGAAATATTTTATGGGGTCTAAAATCAATATTTCTGGTAGGCACATTTTTTGGCCGATCAAACTTATTATACCCAAACCACTATGTGGTTTAGGGTATAAAAAGAGAAAATCGTTAAATTAGTGTGGGTAATAAATCAAAATTTGTAAAAATCGAGCAATATTCATATGTAAAAGCTACAAGTACGTATAAATACGATCGGCTAGTACATTAAAATTTGAAATTTGAGTAACATTGGTTAATAAGAGTATTATGGCCAAATTTGGGAAAATCGAGCGATGCATATATATGGAAGCTATATCTAATTTGGGTCAGATCGGTTGATAAATAAGGGTTTTATGGCCAAATTTAGAAAAATCGGGCGGTACATATATATGGGAGCTATATCTAAATCTGAACCGATTTCGATGATTTTTTGCACATATAGTAAGTGCTATAGAAGACTACATTTAGCCAAATTTGGGTCAGATCGGTTGAAAAATAAGGGTTTTGTGGCCAAATTTGGGAAAATCGGGCGATACATATATATGGGAGCTATATCTAAATCTGAACCGATTTGGATGAAATTTTGCAGACTTGAAGGGCGATGGAAAAGATTACCTTTTGCCAAATTTGGTGACGATGCGTTTGCAAAAACGCGCAACGTGACCCCATTTGTCGAAATCGGGCGATACATATATATGGGAGCTATATCTAAATTTGATCCGATTTCTTCCAAATTCAATAGCGTTCGTCCTTGTGCCCAAAAAACTCCCTGTACCAAATTTTCGTCAAAATCGGTTAATAATTGCGACCGGAATCCTGTGGACAACAAATACATGGACAGACGGACGGACGGACGAACGGACGGACACCAAGCGCTAGATCGACTCAGGAGGTGATTCTGAGTCGATCGGTATATATTTTATGGGGTCTAAAATCAATATTTCTGGTAGGCACATTTTTTGGCCGATCAAACTTATTATACCCAAACCACTATGTGGTTTAGGGTATAAAAAGAGAAAATCGTTAAATTAGTGTGGGTAATAAATCAAAATTTGTAAAAATCGAGCAATATTCATATGTAAAAGCTACAAGTACGTATAAATACGATCGGCTAGTACATTAAAATTTGAAATTTGAGTAACATTTGTTAATAAATAAGAGTATTATGGCCAAATTTGGGAAAGTCGAGCGATGCATATATATGGAAGCTATATCTAAATCTGAACCAAATTGCATAATATTTTGCGGGTTTGATTAATGCCACAAAAGGTTACCTTGTGCAAGATTTGAGCAAGATCAGTTAAGAAATGAGGCTTGTATGGTCAAATATAAGGTTATTAGGGGCTAATTTTTCAAAATCGGGTGATACATATATGGGAGCTATATCTACATCTGAACCGATTTCGATGATTTTTTGCACATATAGTAAGTGCTGTAGAAGACTACATCTAGCCAAATTTGGGTCAGATCGGTTGATAAATAAGGGTTTTGTGGCCAAATTTGGCAAAATCGGGCGATACATATATGGGAGCTACATCTAAATCTGAACCGATTTGGATGAAATTTTGCAAACTTGAAGGGCGATGGAAAAGATTACCTTTTGCCAAATTTGGTGACGATGCGTTTGCAAAAACGCGCAACGTGACCCCATTTGTCGAAATCGGGCGATACATATATATCGCCCGATTTCGACATTTTTGTTGTCATTTTTGAAAAAATTTACATGTATAAAAACCTCTTTCCAAATTCGGAAATATATATTGCCAATTGACAACCAAATTAGCTAGTTTTTATTCAACTTGAAGAAAACACTTGTAGTTTTCGATACCGTTACAGTTTTATGAACAAAAACAAAAGCAACGCTAACAGTGAGTGTCAAAACACAAAAAGTTGCCCACAGGCAACTTTAGGGTCGAAAGGGTTAAGAGGCTCCTGTAGTCAAGTCTTGGTATCGGTTTATAGGGGGAGTCTATATCAAATTATGGTCTCATATCGACAAACTTTTAGAACGGTTAACCGAGGGCATATACTAACATCACGTATCAAATTTCAACCATATCGGATGAAATTTGCTCCGGAATTGAAATATGGGGTTCGGCTTTTATACGGGCTATACGAGTATAACTAAAAGTGATCCGATATGGTCCATTTTCAATACCATCCGATCTTGCTTGCTTATTATTAGTGTCAACGGTCATCTATAGTTCGTTCATTCGTGCAAGGCCGTTTGGTGTGTTGTCGCAGGCAGAGTGGGCAAGGTTTGATGCCTCAATATTCTGACCTAATAACTCTTCGGCAGGGGAAACTTTAACGACTCTTGAACTGCACTATTTATAGTAAAGCTTATTTCGGACAGATAACCGCGCTAATCATTACCGGCATATTGTGCTATTGTTTTCAATATCCGTTTTGGTTATTTCAGTGGGATTCTCGTGAGAGGCATAGTATGCGGTTGTGCTGTGTTGGGTTCCCCTTTCTTCGAGAAAGTCCTTAATTAACCGGATAGCGAACTGCACTCTGTTGTCGCTTACGAATATTTTCGGATACCCGAACATACAGATAATTTTTTCTTGCATTGCTTTAACGAGTTCATGTGATGTGGCATTATGAATGGGATATCAACCCATCTTCTGAATTTGTAAATTATAACCAGCAGGGATGTATTTTCTTTTGGACGATTTCTCATAGAGAGGAACATTGTATAGCTTGCAAATGTCCGCAGGGCACATCTCACGATTTTCCTAGAGAATTTGGAGACACTCTTTTTGTTGGAGACACTCTGGAATACGACGACACCTAGTCCTGCTTTACTCGCATCGGTCGAAAGCACGAAAAACGGGTGGAATCGGCGAAGCTGAGGACAGGTTCATTGCAAGGCCTGTTTTTCTGTTCAATGCATCGTAATGTTCGCCCCTCCAGCGAAGGATGGCGACGATTCAACGGGATCGGTTCGTATGCCATCGGTCATCACCAAGAGCGCAATATAACGGATTCTAGTGTGCAAGAAGTCGAATTTCTCAAAGTTCACAACCATAGGGGTCCTTCTGCAATGGGTAGCCCGGAGAGCATGAAACTGTCCCATTTCTGGTAAGGTGAAACCGTCCCCTTCCTGGTTAGGTGAACGCTGTATTCTATCTGAGCGAGTTGTATAGGTATAGGTCGCCTGTTGAGTTCCTATTCTTCTTTGGGAGAGAGCACTGCTAGAAAAAGTTTCGTTATATTAACGAAATGTGTCATTAAAACTGAGCCAATGAAACAACTTCGTTAATAAAGGGTGATTCTTTTGAGGTTAGGATTTTCATGCATTAGTATTTGACAGATCACGTGGGATTTCAGACATGGTGTCAAAGAGAAAGATGCTCAGTATGCTTTGACATTTCATCATGAATAGACTTACTAACGAGCAACGCTTGCAAATCATTGAATATTATTACCAAAATCAGTGGCAGAAAATCCGCTTTTTTATCGACAAATTTTGTTCAGCGATGAGGCTCATTTCTGGTTGAATGGCTACGTAAATAAGCAAAATTGCCGCATTTGGAGTGAAGAGCAAGCAGAAGCCGTTCAAGAACTGCCCATGCATCCCGAAAAATGCACTGTTTGGTGTGGTTTGTACGCTGGTGGAATCATTGGACCGTATTTTTTCAAAGATGCTGTTGGACGCAACGTTACGGTGAATGGCGATCGCTATCGTTCGATGCTAACAAACTTTTTGTTGCCAAAAATGGAAGAACTGAACTTGGTTGACATGTGGTTTCAACAAGATGGCGCTACATGCCACACAGCTCGCGATTCTATGGCCATTTTGAGGGAAAACTTCGGAGAACAATTCATCTCAAGAAATGGACCGGTAAGTTGGCCACCAAGATCATGCGATTTGACGCCTTTAGACTATTTTTTGTGGGGCTACGTCAAGTCTAAAGTCTACAGAAATAAGCCAGCAACTATTCCAGCTTTGGAAGACAACATTTCCGAAGAAATTCGGGCTATTCCGGCCGAAATGCTCGAAAAAGTTGCCCAAAATTGGACTTTCCGAATGGACCACCTAAGACGCAGCCGCGGTCAACATTTAAATGAAATTATCTTCAAAAAGTAAATGTCATGGACCAATCTAACGTTTCAAATAAAGAACCGATGAGATTTTGCAAATTTTATGCGTTTTTTTTTAAAAAAAAGTTATCAAGCTCTTAACAAATCACCCTTTACAATGCAATTTTTCGTTATTATAACGAATTTTTTTGTTTAATCAACGTAACGTTTCGTACTATTAACGAATATTTTCATTGTATTAATTAAAATGTTACGTTATATCAATGAAAATATTTCGTTGGCTCAATTTTAATGAAATTTTCTTTGTGTGAGATGACTCTCAGAGTTTTGGGATGACAGATGCGTTTACTGTCATGGCTATATCATAAAACAAAATCTCGACATGATAGTTTCCCAGGGAAGTGACCGTCCTCTGATTGACGAATTTCAATTTATCTTTGAAATGATTCGTCTCAAACCAGAGTATTCCAAGTTCTGTTTTATGGTTTCGTCAATGTATGTGAGTGAGGCACCTGTATCCACCAGTGAATTCATTTGTAACACATGCACACACAACACTTTTTTTCTGATTCAATCACGAAATTAATTGATCCAATTAATTTTTTAATTGAAATGCCTTCAATCATAGAAATGATAGTACCAATTAACAAATTAATTGAAAGTCAATTAAATATTTAAATGATCCAATTAAAAATAAAAATAAAAAATAATCAATTATGGCCACAGAATGGCTTTGGATCACTGAAAAAACAGTGAACCCACCAGGAAGAAAACTTTGGGTTAATTTTAGACAATTTTGAATAATTTTAGAAAATTTTAACTAAACAGTATTACAAACGCGGCCATCACGCCGATAAATATGACAAAAATAAGTAAATATTTTTCGACAAATTCAGGAAAAATTATTAGAAATAAATATTTTTTTTTCACTTGTAGAAGAAAATTTTGTAGTTTGAAGGAAAAAATTGGAGTTAAAAATTGCAAGAATGTCTTTAGTGGCATACGAAGTTCATGATGGATTCATTCTTAGTAAAATTTACAAATTTAAAGAAATAATTAACTATTTTGTGAGAAATACGAATTTAGTAAATCTTCATGCTTAATTTGTATATAATTTTTCCCCGTTTTTTAGTTTATTTAACTAACGTACGCAAAAAATTATTACACTGATAGAAAAAGTTTCGTTATATTAACGAAATGTGTCATTAAAAGTGAGCCAATGAAACAAATTCGTTAATACAATGAAATTTTTCGTTATTATAACGAAATTTGTGTTAACTAACGTAACGTTTCATTCTATTTATTTATTTATTTATTAAACTTATAGTAAATATAAGAATAATAGAGAGAAAATCTAGCATTAGCTACTTAGGCTATCAGCTAAAACGTTTCATTCTTTTAACGAATATTTTCATTGTATTAATGAAAATGTTTCGTTATATCCATGAAAATTGTTCGTTGGCTTAATTTTAATGAAATTTTCTTTGTGTGTAGAGTAAAGAAAATTTTCTCCAAATATAATAATTCCATGAACTAAAATAAAGTTAAATTGGCTTTAGTGAAATAGAGAGTTCACTTCCTTTGAGTGATTATGCAATAAATGTGAATTGGATTAAAAATTAATTGATCCAATTAAAAAATTAATTAATATTTGTGACTATTTTTGTTTCAGTTAAATCAATTAAATTTTTAATCAAATTTTGAATTGAATATTTTTAAAAAGTCAATTAAGGCTTTAATTGGAAAAATTTCGTGAATCTTTTTTCTGTGTTGACGTTGACTCGCAACAAATATCGGCGTGACTATCGATCCTTTCTCACGCACTGTTGGCGACTGTGTAATTTTCCTTTATATCACCTGCAATAACTGCGACGGCTTCGGATCGGAACGATTTCCAAGAATATAAGTCTTTTCTTTTGACCCTATACCATTTAAGGGGTGTTGGTATCAACCGTTCGCTGAGAATTTCGTAGCAGTTGGCCAGTTCTTCGAACCTTTCTACAAATTCATAGTGTTATGTATAGGATGATGAGCCAATTAAATGGGATTAATACTCAACACATAGAGATCCCCCTCGCCAAAGATTTTGAGATTACATCTTTGGACTAACGGCATCCAGCATCGCAGCGGTGACTCGTTTTCGATGTCTCGCTGCAAGTTTTCCGAAGACGCTCTTTGTCTTGAGGAAGCTGGCCTGCTGCTTCCTAAGATGTTCGATGGTACAGCCTTCGGTGGTTATTCCTGCCCTCCGCTATTGCTCCACGGGCTGCTACTTTTTCAGTAAGTAGATCCAGTCGAGTGATTCTATTTTCCGCAGTGAGATTCGGAACCTTGTCCCTGCTCAGACTCCATTTCTAACATGGTTTTTATCGTCGGCTTTATCACAATAGTATGAGTGGACCTGAAAATAAATCGGGTTGCCACTTTAACCTAACCTACCGTCGGCCGAGGTAGGCTCAGTTGCTTCCAGGGTTTCCGTAAGGATGAAAACTATCAGAATAAGAACACAAGTGTCGAGTAAAATATTAATTAATTCGGTTTTATTGATAAATAAGGAATATATATGTTTTCGATAAAATTTTGCATACTTGAAGGCTACTTAAAAGAATTACTTTGTGTTAAATTTGATCGGTTAGATAATAAGTGCAATACGATACTATTTGTTAAAATCGGGCGATACATATATGGGAGCTATATTTATATGTGATCCATTTTTTCCCAAATTCAATTGCGTTCGTCCTAGTGCCCAAAAACATCTAGTACCAAATTTCATCAAAATCAGTTAATAATTGCCACCGGAATCTTGCGAAAAACAAACGCATTGACGGACGGGTTCAGGACATATTTGGATGAAAACTACACCCAAAAAAAATAATTCTTTCCGCCGAAACGAAATTTAAGACAAACAAATATGGTTTCTCTGCTGCGTTTCGTTATAAGGAAGTTTATTTGGAAAAATCGCTTCTGTAACATATACCCCAAATACATTCTGCTTCGAGCATTGTTTGTATTGTTCAAACATATTATGTTTCACCTTAGGCATACACGGATAGAAAAAAAATAATAAAAGTTTCTTTGGGTATATATATTTTTAAGGCGCCAATTAGTTACTTCCATTCTTTTACCTAGAGAGTATATTGCAATACTCTCTAGGTCTCTGTTTCTAAACACATATATGATTATAGGCCATTTCTAAATTAATACATGTTTGCATCCAAGCATATCATATTTACAAAAATTTTATGTCCCAAACGTAATATGTTCTAACATATTAACTTATTGTCCCAAACATGTTATACTAGTTTATGAATATTATGTGCTTGCACTTAAACATATTGTGTTAAAAAATTTGAGTTCCAAACATATGAAATACAGTCTTTTTCGTCCGTGTATACTTATATTATAACTTATATACTTATATTAAACTTTTTGTCATAAACATTGATTATTTTACAGGATGTAAAATCAATTTCACAAAGACAAACTCAAAATTTTCTTTTTTTAATTTTCTGGCTAGTTGCATCGTCCCCCTCATCTATGAAGTTAATTTAGTTATTAGCACCTTTTTCTGTAATACAAACAATGTAGAAACAAATATTTGATTTTTTTATATTTTTATATCCACCACCATAGAATGGTGATATAATAAGTTTGTCATTCCGTTTGCAACACATCGAAATATCGATTTCCGACTATATAAAGTGTATATATTATTGATCAGGGAGAAATTCTAAGACGATATAAGCATGTCCGTCTGTCTGTCTGTTGTAATCACGATACAGCCTTCAATAATGGCGTCCTGAAATTTGGCACAGATTCGTTTTTTGTTTGCAGGCATGTCAAGTTCGAAGATGGGCTTTTTCGTTCCAAGTTTTGATATAGTCCCCATATAAAACGACTTCCCTATTTGGGGTCTAGGGCTTATAAAAACCTTAGTTTTTATCCAATTTGCCTGAAATTGGAAATTTAGAGGTATTTGAGGACCAGAAAAAGGTGTGCCGAAAATGGTGCCCATCGGCCCATGTTTTGGTATAGCCTCCCGATTCCCGATTTTATTTCTTGTGCTTCTAGAAACTGTATTTACTATCCGATTTGCTTGAAATTGGAAATCTGGACGCGTTTTGGGACCGTAAAGAGGTGCGTCGAAAATGGTCCGTATCGGTCCATGGTTTGGTATAGCCCCCATATAGACCGATCTCCCGATTTTACTTCTTGGGCTTCTACAAACTGTATTTACTATCCGATTTGCTTGAAATTGGAAATCTAGACGTGTTTTGGGACCGTAAAGAGGTGCGTCGAAAATGGTCCGTATCGGTCCATGGTTTGGTATAGCCCCCATATAGACCGATCTTCCGATTTTGCTTCTTGGGCGTCTAGAAACTGTATTTTCTATCCGATTTGACTGAAATTGTAAATCTAGAGGTATTTTAGGACCAAAAAGAGGTGTGTCGAAAATGGGGTATATCGGTCCATGTTTTTGTATAGCCCCCATGTAGACCGATCTCCCGATTTTTATTCTTGGGGTTCTATAAATTGTATTTACGACCTGATTTGCCTGAAATTGGAAATCTAGAAGTATTTTGGGACCACAAATAGGTGCGCCGAAATTGAGGTGTATCGGTCCATTTTTTTCTATAACCCCCATATAGACCAATCTCCCGATTTTACTTCTTGGGCGTCTAGAGACTATATTTTCTAGACGATTTGCTTGAAATTGAAAATCTAAAGATATTTTAAGATCACAAATAGGTGTGTCGCAAATGGTGCATATCGTTCCATGTTTTGTTATAGCCCCCATATAGACCGATTCCCGATTTTATTTCCTGAGCTTCTAGAAACTGTATTTACTATCCCATTTGCCTGAAATTTGAAATCTAGAAGTATTTTATGACCACAAACATGTGTGCTGAAATTGAGGTGTATCTATTCCTTTTTTGGTATAACCCCCATATTGACCGATCTCCCGATTTTACTTGTTGGGCGTCTAGAGACTATATTTTCTAGCAGATTTGCTTGAAATTGAAAATATAAAAGTAATTTAAGATCACAAATAGGTGTGTCACAAATGGTGCCTATCGGTCCCTGTTTTGGTATAGCCCCATATAGACCGATCTCCCGACATTATTTCTGTCTAGAATTATTCATGGTGGTGGGTATTTAAGATTCGGCCCGGCCGATGTTACTACTTGTTTTATTTTACTTTTCGCTTGGAGAAACGAACCGCGGACCATACAGTTTATAAACCAAGACAATATCCACTGGGCTACGTAGCTGTTATTGTCATCAACAGATAATTATCGTTATAGCCATCAACCATATTTTATATTTATATTTTTAGAGTATAATTTTGGGGCCCCATGAGCAGAAAAATACCCTTTAAATGGCCACTTTCTTAAAAAAATTTTTTTTGGAAACGTAAACAATGTAATGTAATTTTACATATATTCCAAAAATTTTCGCTGGATTTTGAAAATATGTTCGGCATTATATACTACTATAAAAAAAAAATAAAAAGGACATATACATGTACAGCTCTTTAGTAGCAATTTGTTTCAAAAGCAATCAAAGTTCTTGTGCATTAAACATTTTTATGTCTTGTGATTTCCTTACTCTTCAATAATGTCATGTGATCCCTTCTACAATCAGTTCAACATTTTATAAAGCTTATTTATATTCATATATAAATCTCAATATTTCAGGAAATATAGAATGCCAGTCTTGCTATTTAACTTTGTAATTGATTACTTCCAATTAATATGCATGTGATTTCTCCCCTAAACTCGTACCAAATTTAAATTTTCAGTCATATATTTATCCTTGCTTCAATCTTAACGACTTTATTAATTGCAGATTTTGCACATTCTTCGCGTAAGATATTCTTCAGAAAAAAATTACATTGATTAATCTATGCAAGCGAAACAAAGATCCCCAGAGATGAGAACAAATGAACTCCCATGTATATCATTTATGATATCCACTGTAGACTTTTAGCTCTACACTCCTCCATGACTCTATGGAAAGTCATAGACTGAAACGCCAAAAGAAGCCAGAGACCCTCATAGAGGCCACTCACATTGAACACAATGGCAACAAATGCTGAGGCAATTTTGCGCAACACAACTGTAGTTAATTATATCTTACAACACTTAACGTTCATTTATCTCTTCTTTCCCCCAGACATTTTACCTACCAAGCTGTAAATGAGAGCATGGGAGTGATGTCCTTAAAATTGCTGGTAGTGATGGTGGTGCTGTATGAAAGTCAGACGCCAATGCATGATGGGCGGAGGAGATATTTGTTTCAAAATTTAAGCATAATTTGTGAGGAGAACATATGACGTTTTTTTCTGGTATCCCATGTAAGTCCCTCAATTATTGAAATTTTGGGGCGTTTAAGCGGCATAACATGTCGTCTGTGTTATGGGTACCACCTACTGTATCATCATTCCACCACCACCACCAATACCACCTCCCATACAATATGTCTCTGGAGGACCATTGTCATTTTTCCTTCTCAGCGTTATTATTACTGTTATTTGGTGCCATTGCCATGCTATTGTGAGTATTTTCTGTGAAACAATAAATTATGACTACACTACGAAATCCTCTTAAAAGGCATTAATGTCTGTGTATCGAGTTAAACAATACTTAAGATTTACTACAAAGTAACCCCTAGGATAGGCATATACAAACATATTATGCTCGAAAAGATTTCAATACGAATTCTTATGAATATGAGTATTTCCCTTAGTATTAAAAATCTAGATTTAGTACACGAAAAACATATTACCATTGATTACTTTTATCTCAGATATATCAACCAAAAAATGTAACCGTAGGCAAAAAAATATTTTCGCATAACAAAAGACTTCAATATGAAGCTTATAGGACTAGATTTAAATGGTCTTTCGAAAATAATAAATAGGCCAGAGCTTTTTATTGAGCATATTTTGAGAGACGTACCTCAAATCTTGCTTATCTTTCTCTTTACGGTCATTACGGATTACATTTGATATTGAGTATTTAGATAACTTCATTTAATATTAAAAGATTTTTGTTTTTTTGGAGAAGAGGTGATTGATTGTTAAGTTCCTCTCGAAATTAGTGCAAGTCATAAAGTAATCGTTGACCAAGCTATGTCCCATTATCACCTATATCAAAAGCTAAATATTACTTCTTGAGAGTAATAAAAATTTTGATTATACCAAGGTTTTTCAAGGGATTTGAAGAAATTCATGTATTTTTTTATTTTAGTATTAAAGTAATAATTAATTTGTATACCCTTCACCACTATTGTGGTACAGGGTATAATAAGTTTGTGCATTTGTATGTAACGCCAAGAAATAGTGGTCATAGACCCATCTTTTAGTATACCGATCGGCTTAGAATTAAATTCTGAGTCGATTTAGCGATGTCCTTCTGTCTGTCTGTCCGTCCGTCTGTCTGTATATTTTGTGCACAAAGTACAGCTCGCAATTTAAGTCCGATCGTCCTCCAATTTGGCAGAGGGTCGTTTCTTGGGACAGAGACAATCGCTATTGATTTTGGAAAAAATCGGTTCAGATTTAGATATAGCTGCATTATATATTTATCCCCGATGTGGTCATAGTTAGCGTGTTTACCAACCGATTTTCTTGAAATGCAGTACATCCAAATATTTTATGAATCTCGAAAATCTTGCAAAATATCAGCCAAATCGGTTCAGATTTAGATATAGCTCCCATACATATCTTTCGCACGATATGGACTCATATGGCCCCAGAAGCCAGATTTTTGGCCGAATTTGGTTGAAATTTTGCACTAGGAGTACAATTAGTAATATAGTCATGTGTGCCAAATTTGATTGAAATCGGTTCAGATTTAGATATAGCTCCCATATATATGTTTTTCTGATTTCGACAAAAATGGTCAAAATACCAACATTTTCCTTGTTAAATCGCCACTGCTTAGTCGAAAAGTTGTAAAAATGACTCTAATTTTCCTAAACTTCTAATACATATATCGAGCGATAAATCATAAATAAACTTTTGCGAAGTTTCCTTAAAATTGCTTCAGATTTAAATGTTTCCCATATTTTTTACTGAAATTGTGTTCCACCCTAGTGCATTAGCCAACTTAAATTTTAAGTCTATAGGTTTTGTAAAAGTCTATCAAATTCTGTCCAAATCGAGTGATATTTAAATGTATGTATTTGGGACAAACCTTTATATATAGGATGTGATATGGTATCGAAAATTTAGATCTACAAAGTGGTGCAGGGTATAATATAGTCGGCCCCGCCCTAGTAACTACTAGTTGTGATCTTCACCATATCGGAACAAAAGCCCAAACACTTCTTCTTCTTCTTTAGTAAAGTAGTAAGTCGACTAAACCATACCCTAAAACACTCCCACTGAATTAATAAAATTTAGCATTTGAAGGCTATTATTGAATTCAGCTTAAGAGATAATTTAGAATATCATACGATGTGGCTAATAAGATTTTTTTCCCGTTCCTGGAAATACCCGGGGATTCGCTATTTTTCGATCCCGCTTTCCCGGGAATTAAGTGCGGGAATTCCCGGGAAGTTTCCTTTGCAGTATTTTATATAAAATGGAGGGATAAATACTACAAAGTAGTAGTACTAGTTTTAGTACCATTGGGTGAATCATCATTCTCATTACACTTCCAAAATCTACTTCAACTATTTTCAACTGTCATTTTCTTTGTAAATAAGGGACTTCAAATCATTTTGAGTAGATTTTGAGTCTCATGTGAAGGGGTATAATTTAGCCTAAGTAGAGAAAAATATATAATATAATTTAATTGTTTTTAGTATTTTTGTTTATATGTTATAAACTAAACTATGAAATGAAATAATTTATGTAAACATTTTCAATTACTTTGGAGATTGCATTCTCCTATTTGAATATGGTACCAAGTAGTAATAGTTTCCTTGCCCGATATATATAGTCGTGGGTTCTAGCCCAGGTTCTAACGGCCTTCCAATTAGTAAAAAAAAGTTGCTCTTCCTAATTTTTGTATCGTCATATTTCTGTAAACCGTCATTCCAATAGACTGGTTGACTAGGCAAAACTTTATAAACAATGGATTATTTTACCTTATATAACCACTTTTGCAATTGCATAATTTCAAAATATTTTCATAATTATTGCAAGGATGTGTTTATGAAATATTAAAATGACAACTTTTATTATGATAGTTACTTTAATTTTAAATATAGATGGTGTATTCCTTCTGGGAATATTGACTGGACATGTGCATATAGTGACTCTTTTTATATTTTGTTATTAAAAAATATATTTTATTTTAGCATAATGGTTAGGTTAGGTTAGGTACAGCGGCAACCCGATATTTCAGGCTCACTTAGATTATTCAGTCCATTGTGATACCACAGTGGTGAACTTCTCTCTTATCACTGAGTGCTGCCCGATTCTATGTTAAGCTCAATGACAAGGGACCTCCTTTTTATAGCAGAATCCGAACGGCGTTACATATTGCAATTAGGGTTTTCTTTTTCCCAGACTTTTTGAATTCCCGCACTGAATAAAAAAGCATGCCCGGTTCCAAAGATTTTGTCTTTACTTTAAAAAAATTGGTATTGATTCCGAGCCAAAGAAGCGGAGAATACAAGTAAGGATACTTTTATGACACAATTATCTTTTAAATTTGGGTTTTGTGTACTTGATTCTAGGAAGCAAATTTAAATTTTTCGTTTTTTCGGCTTTTTTTTCTTCATATGCTATGAAAGTCCTTTAAAAACGAGTTAACGACAACTTTATTTTCCAAATTCAGACTCGACTTCCAGTAGAATTTATGCTATGCTTCACGTAAAAAACGTCTTTAAAATAAAGTGTTGAAAAACATATCCTCTAATTGAACGATTTATTGCTTTGTAGTGAAGATGCAAAAAGACAACAAATTCAAAAGCCAATTTCATTAATTTTAAAGAATTTTTCTGAATTATTAAAGTCAAGTTGACCTTAGCCCAAAATTTTTTTCTTTCATGTTATGATACCCATTTTTAAGTTAAATCACTTAATTATAAGGACAATACGACTTCATTAAAAAGTTTATCGACTTTTGGACAAGGAAAAAATCTTTATATTAGAGAAATGCATCTTCTATGCTAAGGAAAATTTGCATTCGTATTTTAAAGACATGAAATCCTTGACTTCACGACAATATTTTTTTCAGTGTGGGAAAGCGGAAATTTTTTCGGATTTCCCGGGATCCCGGTCAAAGGGAAACATTCTTTGATGTGGAATACATTTACACATTTGAATAAATTACACGCAGAGAAGGAATATGATCTCCTCAAACATGTTTCAAGAGCAAAATGTTATTTTTGTATGGTGACCATGTAACTTGTTTGTCACTAAAATGTTATTTTCTCGTCAAATATAACCTGCTTGCCGAAATCAGATACATTATTTCCGAGAAAATAACATGGTTGCGAAAACCATGTTACATGGTCACCACCCAAAAATAACATTTTGCTCTTAAAACATGTTTGAGTTGATCATATTCCTTCTCTGGGTGTAGAAATCGCCTAAAGCTACGGTTATAAGGCGCTCTGTGGACAAATAACAATATATATTAACATATGTTGTTCTCTTACATCAGCCATAAATCATATTAAAATACGAATTATTTTGTAATATAAAATATTTTGACAATGGTTAAGGCAGACTCTTTCGGTATAGTTTTCGGAAGAACACTATTAGTATAGTGGGATTTTTTGTAATACTAAAAAACTATTTGGAAATGAAAGAAACTTATTTCGATTTCAACATCGTCACTAAATGCACATGTTCAGTCAATATTCCCAAAAGGGAAACACTACCATGTAATACGACATTCTCATTACACTTCCAAAATCCCCTTTAACTAGATTTCAATTGTCGTATGCCCTATAAATAAGGGCATTAAAACCCAATTTTAATAGATTTCAAGCCTAATATGTATAAGGTATATATTTGAAATTAAAGTAACTGTCTCAAAAAAGTTTGGAATTTTCTTATTTCATAAAAAACATCCTTGCAATAATTATGAAATTTTGAAATTATGCAATTGCCAACATGGGTTTACTCAGTCTACCAGTCTATCGGAATGTCGAGTTACAGAAATATGGCAATCATAAATTAGGAAGTGCAAACTTCTTTTTAACAATTGGGAACCGGTTGGAATCTGGATTAGAACCCACGACTATGTATGTTCCACAAGGCAACTACTACGACTTGGTACCATAGTTATTCACATTACACTTCCAAAATCCACTTTAACTAGATTTCAACTGTCATTTGCCATATAAAACCCTCTATTATACATAAAATATTGTAAAGAAAATTTCCCGGGAATTCCCGCACTTCATTCCCGGGAAAGCGGGAGCGAAAAAAATAGCAATTTCCCCGGAATTCCCGGTATCCCCTTCCCGAAAAAAACCCTAATTGCAATGAAACCACTTAGAGAAGCTTTGAAACACTCAGAAATGCCGCTATCATTACTGGGGTGAGATAATCCACCGCTGATTATCATTACTGTTTGGTCGAACCTGGGTTTAAACCCACGACCTTGTGTATGCAAGGCGGGCATGCTAACCATTGCACGGTGGCTCCCTAACATTCATAATATACACTCAAAAAAATTTATTCTGATCCAAAGATTTTGACCTTCCAATAAGGATTTTGATATTGATTCCGAACCAAAGATGTGGCTTCTTTAAAGTAAAGACATTTTTTGTGACTTACCTTATTTTAAATCTAGGATACAGATCTGATTTATCGAATGTTAATTTTCGGAAAAATCCAAATTATGACATATACTTCAAAGTATAAAATGTTTTCTTAATTCCAAAAAAAAAAAAAAAAAACTTTTAAACCAAAGATACCAAATCTTCGAAATAAGTTTTAGCCTATATTTGAAGCGTATTTATTTAAATCTGAAGATTCAATATTTCAGTTAATTTAAGGCCGATATCTTTAAATCAAAAATGTGTTTCTTTACTTTAAGGAAAATTTGCCTTAGTTCAGAGACATGCGACTTTAACGGAGGGACGCAAATTTACAAAATTTGTGTTCCAATTTTAACGAAAAAACATTTTTGAAGCGAAGATTATAAACTTTATTTTAATTAAAATTTCATTATTTTAATGAAATTTGTCCTTAATACTTTGTAAATTGCGCATCCTAAAATTTAGGTTGCGTAATCTTTAATATCACGTAAATATTTTTTTCAGTGTATATTGTTAGTTGTCAGACAGCGCCATATAACCGTAGCTTTAGGCGATTTCTAATTAATATAAATGTCTAAATATATGCTACATCGAAGCAAGTTTCCCTTTGACCAGGATCCCGGGAAATTTGGATTCACACTTTCCCGGGAAAGGAAAAAGTCCGGGAAAAAACCCTAGTGACTAATGATGCGAAGTTTTGTTTTATGGTGTCGCTTTCGAATGTCCTCCTAAGTAGACATTGGTAGTGAAAGTGTTGAAAATCGGGCGATACATATATATGGAAGCTTTTATGGTAGGTTTATTTAATACGATAAGAGATTAGGTTTGTGCTAAGATCCTATAAGATCATAAATAAGGATATTATGGCCAAATTTCGAAAAATCAGGCATTACATATATATGGTAGCTATATATATGACAGCTATATCTAACTCTGAATCCATTGCGATGATATTTTGTAGAGTAAGGGATTGTTGAAATATATTACCTTTTGTTTAAACTCAGTAGCGTTCGTCCTTGTGTCAAAAAAAATAATACATACCAAATTTAATCAAAATCGGTTAATAATTCCGACCCGAATCTTGCGAACTACAATACATGGACAGACCGCGAACGAATACCGACGGCTAGATTGACTATGGATGTGATTCTGAGTCGTTCGATATATATTTGCTAGGCATATTTTTGACATTGAGAAAAAATTTATGGTAGCATTATAAACGAGTTCTGCTTCCTTCCAACAAGAAATCCTATTTGAGTGTTATATTTTGTCGTTTGTGTGAAGATATTCGTAAAACACGTTTATATAGCTTTCGCCTCTTTATAATACCATTTGAAGTCCTTCAAATTTGGTGGCAGCTGCACCGATCTGGGTAAACTTCTATAAACTGGGAAAACTTCAAATTTTACCAAAATAGAATTTTTAAAAACTTGTCGGCGTCAAATAAATTTTATTATCTATACGCCAAATATTTTAAAAATAACATCAAATTTAAGAATAAATTTAGATTTGTTAGATTTGCATACCATTGGCGTACGCTGCATAAGTGTGGTTGTGCGATATTTCGCCCTATTCCGTTGATATGATCGACACTTTGGTACTTTTCAATTTCAACCTTATTCCCCAAATGCACCAGTCCAGGGGATTCGAATGCGGAGAATTTGGTGTAAATTCTATGGTAGAAATGAAGCGATGAAACCCCTTATTAAGTCATTTACTCGTATAAAAGGCTCAATTCGAAATGGCTTCTAATCGGAGAAAACTGATTTCGGTAATTGGCCACTTTCCAGTCTAACTAGTTTTGTGCATTTGTAAGCTCTTGCACTTTTTGGAACATAAAACGCATTAGTCCAAGTAAAGTTTTCGATATATGTTGCATCTTTTATCGTATACCACTGCGGCGTTGATTTGGATCAAATCTGGCTTTCACTTTTCGGATCATTTCTGGTTTTGGTTTTGTTACCGTTAATTTTCGTCCACATTTTTGACGCGGTACAACACTGCTAGAACCACGAGCAATGGTACGAGAAACAAAAATTTATTTACATTGAAATGGTGGAGGGCTCTAACTATAACCACCGTTTTACGACCATTAAATATGCTCAACTTCAGTCGCTACGAGCATTTAAAGCTATTCCTGACATTGACTTTAACAGTTGTTACGTGAATTGTAAAGAAAAGCTTCGGCCTATGTGTATTACAGCCGTGGGGATTACTTTGAAATAGAGTTAAAATCTTACCTTATTTTACCCACAGTAGTGATAAGAGAGAAGTTCACCACTGTGGTATCAATATTGACTGAATGAGTCTGAAATAACGGAAATCTAGACGTCTTTTATGTCCAAGACGAGATATTTCAAAAAGTATTTCGACCACTTTTGATCCCCAATTATATTATCATACTATTCATGGGCTATTTACGATGATCCATTACGAGGAGATGTTTTCAAAGAAAATTCCAATATGGGTTTCAAGTGCTGGGTATTTAAAATTCGGTCCGGCCGAACTTTTTTGGTTTTACTATAAAAACCATAGTGAGTCTCTACTTGCCCTATTCAAATGGAAATACCCACATACATATGTATATGTATAATTATAAGACACTTACGCTCATTCTGACTAAAGTCCTACTTAAATCATTCTCAATAACATTAAATGTTGTTCCACCACTCATCCATCTGAGTGGCACGATCAATGTACATTTTCATAAAAACACCCCAGAGATTTGGGTACCATTGGGCGGAGATGAGAGGTCTGGTTAAGCTGCAGATGTTTGTCATACTCATACCATACCAATTCGTGATAGTATGTGTACGATATGTATGTGTATTATTCTTTAGTTAGTAACTATACTCGTATGGCTTTGGATTTCTTTGTCGGTCATTTCAAGTTGGGAGTCATGCCAAAACCAAACAATAAATTACCAGGATAATAAATGGGCACAGCTGGGACAAAAATACAGAAAAATGTACAAATTTTAAATAAATATTCACGCATTCACATACACTTACAATCATACGAATTAAGAAAAGGATTAATTTTGGAGAAATGAATCTGACATTGTCTTTTATCGCATTGTATAGCAAATAGCATTTTAAAGAAAATTAATTATTTACTCAAGTATTTGAGGGGCATTGTCATGGATTATAAACTTTATACGTCTTAAATATACGATATAATTGGAAAAAGTGAAAATGGGAAAATAGCTTAAAATTATATTAAATCAAATGTTATATGTTCATATGGTGTAGGTCTAATATTTAATTCATGAAATTCTCCTGATGGCCTTCTCTTTCACTTAAACAAATTAAGAGTCGCTTTATTCACGTGGGCAAAACAATATAGCTCATTCGGAAATTTCTTCAATTTTTTTTAATTATAAAGAAAATATGGAAAGAGAACACTTACGTATTTCCGAAGAGCTTCAATTTAAAACTTTCTTTAAATTTTTCCGAATTTCTATTTTTTCCCAAAGAATGATAGTGATTTTATATAGCGGAACAATTGCTATGAATTTGAGAGTTTGTTGAAAAATAAAGTGGTAAAAGATGTATTTATAACATATGACGTGGAACATTTTAGTCGCTCAAATGCTCGGATATAGATCAAATAATTCAAATGAAATAAATTACGCTAACAAAATTGAGAACAAAATATGGCATTTACAGAAACGGACGGATAGAGTGACTGATGGACGGACTGACCGATTGACGGAGGGAAAGTTTTATATTTTTATTTATATTTCGAATGGCAAACAAAAATAGCTTCAATAAATTTTCAGCTTCGCTTTATATTTAGGAATACGAGGGCGGTTCGGAAACTTCTTAGCCTATCAATGAAAGAGAATAGTTAGTTTTTCAAAAATACACTTAGTCCAAAGCTTTTTTAGCAATCTTATCTCTTGATTAAAATAGTTTTCCTCAAGGTCTTCAAAATAGTGGTTTACAACTGTAATTGCATCTTCATTTGAGGTAAAACGCTTGCCAGCAAGAATTTTTTTTTTAGATTTGGGAACAAGATAAAGTCACTGGGAGCTAAATTAGGATAATAAGGTGGGTGGTCAAGCAACTCGCACTTTAATTCGTTGATTTTAGCCATTGTTAAAACACTCTTGTGCGCTGGTGCGTTGTCTTGATGAAAAATATTTTTTTTTTTGTGTTGTAATCCAGGACGTTTTTCTCGAATTTGTACATTTAATTGATCCAAAAGGTTGCAATAGTACTCTGAATTTATTGTTTTACCCTTTTGCAGATAGTCAATCAATAAAATATCTTTGAAGTCCCAAAAAAACCGTTTCCATAACCTTACCAGCCGACTGAATTGTTTTTGCCTTCTTTGGGGCACTTCCTCCAGCTTCAGTCCATTGTTTGGATTGTTCTCCATTGTGACCCATGTCTCATCAACAGTTATGAAACGACGCTTAAAATCCATTTTATTTCGCTTAAAACGATCCAAACAAGTTTGGGAAATGTTAATTCTTAAGCGTTTTTGATCGCCTGTTAACAAATGCGGCACCCATCTTACAGAAAGCTTTTTCATCTGTAGTTCTTCATGCAAAATTAAATGGACTCGATCATTTGAGATGCCCATGATATTAGCAATTTCACGCACTTTTATTCGTCGAAGGAGCACTTTCTCCTAACACATTCATTATGAATTTCTTGTCCCGATAAACCTTTTTTATGTAAATATTTAATGACAGCACGCATTTCTAATTTTCCCATTGTAAAAAAATTGCGGATGCGTCTTTTTTTGAACACCTGTTCCTATATGAAGGAGTTGCCAGATCGAAACAACATTTAACATGTGTTCATAACAGAGATGGAAGTTTCCAAAACACTTAACTTTTTTCTGTTTATGCTAGGCTAAGAAGTTTCGGAACTGCCCTCATAGGTCACATATCATGACCACTGGAAGCAAAAAGTTTCATTCAGTTTTACTTGAAAGTTTGCACATAGGGTCCATTTAACATTTCTTGACAGTGTGTCAAGTATGGTTCCAATCGGTAAAGATTTAGATATAGGTTCCATATATAGTACGTCCAATTTGAAGTAATAAATATCTTGGAGAGATCTAGCCCATATTTTTTAAAATCACCCCTTTTAAGTAGAAATAATTAGAAAATTGTCTTAAATTTCCCAATACCTCTAATACGTATGTATCGCCCGACAAATCATGAATGCACTTTTGTAGAAAGAGCGTTAGATTGGAATTTATCCAATACTAGCGTTACCCGGCCCGCTTCGCTGCGCCTTCCGAAGCGTATTTGTAGGAACATTTTGCGTTAACTTAGCCAACCATATCCTTCGTGCTGAAAACAAATTCGAAATGATTTGAATTATTTCAAACAAATCGGACTACTTGCTTTTTCGTTTATAGGTACAAATACGGCGAATATGCATATGTAAAACGGTTCGTCTTAAAAAATGTCGGGGAGAGGGTGTACCCTTTCCTCCAAATTTTTTTAAATAATGTTCTGTATTAAAGTAGTTGGACAATAAATAGGGTCACGAAAAAAAGTTGATGCGGTCACCCCCCAGTTTTGTAGCATATTCGAAGACAATTTCAGAACACCAAAACTTTTTTCCGTGCACCCTACGACCCCCCGAAATACAATTTATTGTGCTGTGTCGTCATTTGAAGTCCGATCGAAAAGAAACGCATAACGTTGTCGTGGTTGATCAGGGGCTATATTTCGTGCATTGGTCATTTTTGACTCCGACGTCAAATTTGATTTTTAATTTTTTTATTTCGCGTATACTCCTATGATGCCCATTTCTGATATCCATTATAAAGATCTTAACAAAATATGAAACTTTTGCTTTTGAAGTATTTACTTATATTCATAAACAAAAAAGTTACAGAGATTTTAAAAAGTCAATAAGTCACCCTACACACCACCAAATAGTTTTTGCTGTCATGATCGTTATGCTGCTTACACATTGGCTGCATTTCTGCCTTTCAACATCTGACTACGACGTAATTTCAAATGACGACACAGCACAATAAATTGTATTTCGGGGGGTCGTAGGGTGCCCGGAAAAAAGTTTTGGTGTTCTGAAATTGTGTTCGAATATGCTACAAAACTGGGGGGTGACCGCATCAACTTTTTTTCCTTTAGGCCGTGACCCTATCTATTGGACAATCTTCTGTATTTTTTGTGAATTTTAAGTGTGGTTTGTCAAGGAAAGGTATCTTTCTTGACGACATATCTGAAAATTAAGCACTATATTATAATAACATACAAAGAATTACTGTTTTCCATGCAATAAATCGGAATAAGCAAAATTAGTAAAAAATTTTACCACATTAACATTTGCTAAAATGTTGGAAAATGATGCACTCTCTACTTTGCCTGCCAATTTCATGTAAATTTAAGTTCTTTACTAAAAAGAAATCTGGCAGTAAGAAGCCTGTGCAAAAATCATAAAATTATGTACCGAGTTCCCATTTACGGACAACCCTCTAATTTCAATTTAAGAAAAAAAAAACACGGACAAAAGGGAACCCTATCCCCACCTTCGCCCCACTCCGACCTGATATCGGACTATCACCTACCCTATATTAATTTCGCAACTACTCAATGGTCCCTATAATTTCTATCGAAGTAAATTGACAAAGTTTATTTCAATTTTCCCCTTCCCAAACCAGATATCGAAAAATCATATACTAATTTAAAAATCATGTATAAATTTAATCACCTCCTCCCACGTTCCCTGTAAATTTCAAGTAGATCGGAGATCTTTAAATTTTGTTTTAAATGGACGTCACTTTCCCCGATACAATATCGACAAACACCGTAGTGAATAGCACCCGTAACCTTCGCTGAAAATTCTTGAAACTTTCAAGTGTGGGGCAAGGAAGGTTGCCTCTTCGTTCATAACCTTCTCCCACTGCCTTTGTAAATTTGAAGAAATCTTTAGAATTTTTGTTTTTTTTGCAGTTTTAGAGGAGGACCTCCTCCCCGACCAAATATCGAAAAGTGATGTATCTTTTGTAAACGTCCCAGAAAATGTCAAGCAAATTATAATCCCAAATTTCAAAAAAGCAGGGCAAAGGGCGGCCCCTCTTCCGTCCAAATATCACAAAATCAGGTATCAACTATTAATATCGTAACCTCTCCCCAGTCCTCTGTAAATTTCAAGTAACTCGGTAAAGTTTAATTGCTTCTCTGTATGTACTTAAGAGAAGCGGATGTCTCCCTATGCCCTTTTATTTTTCCCCGACCAAATATTCATTGCCGCACCCTGTTTTTCCGTGAAATGTCAGTCGGAGGACTTTAATCTTGTTTTCTTTAAACAAGTTGGGCAAAGGCGAGGTCCCCCTCCCCGACAAAATATCGAAAAATAAAGTAGCCGTTCTTTGTCTAGACACCTCCTTCAATCTTCCATGAAAATTTCAAGCAAATCGCACAATTTTGTTCCAAGTTTCAAAAAGTAGGGCAAGAGGGAGGCCCCCCTCCCCGACCATATATGAAATCATCAGGTACCCCATATTAATTCCATAACCTCACCGCATGTTCTCTGTAAATCTCAGATAATTTAGAGAATTTTAGTTTTTTTCACTGTACTTTAAAAAAAGTCGAACAAAGGGGGGTCCCCCTCCGCCACCAAATATCGAAATATAAAGTAGCGGATCTTTGTCTAGATACCAAACCCAACCTTCAATGAAAATTTCAAGCAAATCGGTCTACTTTGGTCCAATTTTCAAAAAGTCCGACAAAGGGGAGGTCCCCCTCCGTGACCAAGTGTCAAAAAATGAGGTACCCTATTTTCACCACATGAACGCCCCCTACGATCTCTGAAAGTTTCAAGTAAATCGGGTCTGCGGTATCGGAGCCAACTCGGAACATACAAACAAACAAACAAACAAACAAACAAACAAACAAACAAACAAACAAACAAACAAACAAACAAACAAACAAACAAACAAACAAACAAACAAACAAACAAACAAACAAACAAACAAACAAACAAACAAACAAACAAACAAACAAACAAACAAACAAACAAACAAACAAATAAACAAACATAGATTGAATTTTATATATATAGATTTATACCCTACACCACTCTGTGGAACAGGGTGGTGTAGGGTTTCCTAGAAGGAAACGAGACAGATACATTGTGTCTTTGGCAACAATGAATAGGTCCGCGTCGTGAGTCACTTTAGCGATGTCCGTCTGATCGTCTGTCTGTGAACACAATTTTGTAATCAAAGTCGAGGTCAGAGTTTTAGTTCACGCGACTAAGTATGTGTTTTGGGTAAGACTCAATCCCTTTTGATTTCGCATATACTTTGAAAAAAATATTGACCTAATATGAAAGATATTGCAACCAAAATTTTAGGTCACGCAATGTACATCCCAGCAAAAAAAGCGTCGCCAAAAAAGTAGTGAAAATGTCCTTTTTGGATCCGGAAGTGGTGCAAAATTGGCGCAGAAGCGATGATTTTAACATGGGCTTGTCATAGGACGGATGTCCACCATTTCAACAGCCGTTGCACTGAATTTGCATCACTTCTTAAGGTGTGATGCGAATCCAGTGATTTGGATGTGAATAAAGAAATTTTGTGATATTTTAACGAATAAATAATTTTTAATTTTTTTTTTTTATGATTTTTAATGCATTGTAACGCTTGTCTGGAACGTTTGACATCAAATATTTTCAAAAATTCGCATTTTTTCTAGAAAAGATTTAGCATTTTTTTTTCCGCAAAATTTAAATAATTTGCACTATTCTATTAATTTTTAATCTGTTTTTAACCCATTTGAAACAATAAAATTTTAAATTTCCCATTAAAAATATGAAAAAAGCAGGTTATAAAAAATTGACTCAAAAGAACTTCCTGTGCAGCTAAAATAAAGAACATCTTTGGGAGAACATTTTTGGAAATGCTTTTAAACTTGTGCCTTAAGAAGAACTTCCAAATTTTTTTGCTGGGATGTTAAGGACACATTTCTTTAAAACAAAGAACACTTAAGTTTACATTCTTTGATTTAAAAGTTCCACTATTTAAATTTACGACACGAATCTTTAAAATTCGCAACCCTCTGTCAAAGCTACATGTCTTAGAGAAAAACATTATTGATTTAAATAAATAATCATTAAATTGACTGACATGTTGAATCTTTGGATTAAAGTCCCCGGTCTGACACGTAGATGGCGTCGCTAGTATTAAATGCATATTATTTTTATATAGTACCAACCTTCGAATGATTCGTGTCAAAATTTGACGTCTGTAAGTCAATTAGTTTGTGAGATAGAGCGTATTTTGTGAAGCAACTTTTGTTATTGTGAAAAAATGGAAAAAAGAATTTCGTGTTTTGATAAAATACTGTTTACCGAAGGGAAAAAATACGGTGGAAGCAAAAATTTGGCTTGATAATGAGTTTCCGGACTCTGCCCCAGGGAAATCAACAATAATTGATTGGTATGCAAAATTCAAGCATGGTAAAATGAGCACAGAGGACGGTGAACGCAGTGGATGCCCGAAAGAGGTGGTTACTGACGAAAACATCAAAAAAATACACAAAATGATTTTAATGACCGTAAAATGAAGTTGATCGAGATAGAAGAGGTCTTAAAGATATCAAAGGAACGTGTTGGTCATATCATTCATCAAATGGGTGCCGCCCGAGCTCACATTTGGCCAAAAACAACAACGTGTTGATGATTCTGAGCGGTGTTTGCAGCTGTTAACTCGTAATACACCCGAGTTTTTCCGTCGATATGTGACAATGGATGAAACATGGCTCCATCATTACACTCCTGAGTCCAATAGACAGTCGGCTGAGTGGACAGCGACCGGCGAACCGTCTCCGAAGCGTGGAAAGACTCAAAAGTCCGCTGGCAAAGTAATGGCCTCTGTTTTTTGGGATGCGCATGAAATAATTTTTATCGATTATCTTGAGAAGATAAAAACCATCAACAGTGACTATTTCTGGCGTTATTGGATCGTTTGAAGGTCAAAATCGCGGCAAAACGGCCCCATATGAAGAAGAAAAAAGTGTTGTTCCACCAAGACAACGGACCGTGCCACAAGTCATTGAGAACGATGGCAAAAATTCATGAATTGGGCTTCTAATTGCTTCCCCACCCACCGTATTCTCCAGATCTGGCCACAGCGACTTTTTCTTGTTCTCAGACTTCAAAAGGATGCTCGCAGGGAAAAAATTTGGCTGCAATGAAGAGGTGATCGCCGAATCTGGGGCCTATTTTGAGGCAAAACCGAAGGAGTATTACCAAAATGGTATCAAAAAATTGGAAGGTCGTTATAATCGTTGTATCGCTTTTGAAGGGAACTATGTTGAATAATAAAAACAAATTTTGACAAAAAAAAAAACAATGTATTTTTCATTAGACCGGGGACTTATCAGCCAACCTGTTAAAAAGCTTCAAATATATGCTAAGACTTATATTAAGGATTTTACATTTTTGGTTTAAAGTTTTATTATTTTTTTTAAGAACATCACATATATCAATTATATACTGTGAGGAGCAAAACCAAGTGCATGTTTTCACTATTTGCAATCTTTTTTAAATACACAGAAAAAAAATAGTGAAACCACCAAGAAGAAAACCTTTCGATAACACAAAAATAAGTACATATTTCTCGACAAATTCAAGAAAATGTATTAGACATAATTAATTTTTTGCACTTCAAAAAAAAAAAAAAAAAAAAAAAAACAAGTATATACGGCCGTAAGTTCGGCCAGGCCGAAGCTTATGTACCCTCCATCATGGATTGCGTAGACACTTCATCTAAACACTGATATCCACAATCGAATTACTTAAGTTGCGGTAACGCTTGCCGCACTGAAAAAAAAGCATACTCGGTTACAAAGATTTTGTCTTTACTTTAAAAAATTTGGTATTGATTCCGAGCCAAAGAAGCGGAGAATACAAATAAGGATACTTTTAAGACACAATTCTCTTTTAAATTTAGGTTTTGTGTACTTGCTTCGAGGAAGCAAATTTTAACTTTCGCTTTCTCAGCTTTTTTTCTTCATATGCTATCAAAGTCCTTTAAAAACGAGTTAACGACAATTTTAATTTCAAAATTAAGACTCGACTTCCGGTAGTAATTATGCTATGTTTCAAGTAAAAAGCGTCTTTAAAATTAAGTGTTGAAAAACATGTCCTATATTTGAACGATTTTTTGCTTTGTAGTCAAGATGCAAAAAGACAACAAATTTAAAGACAATTTCATTAAATTTAAAGAATTTTTCTGAATTATTAAAGTCAAGTTGACCTTAGCCTATAAATTTTTTCTTTCATGTTAAGATACCCATTTTTAAGTCAAATCACTTAATTATAAGGACAATACGACTTCATTGAAAAGTTTATCGACTTTTGGACAAGGAAAATAACTTTATTTTAGAGAAATGCGTCTTCTATGCTAAGCAAAATTTGTATTCGTATTTTAAAGACATGAAATCTTTGACCTCACGACAATATTTTTTTCAGTGCGATGGCAAGGTATCTTAAAACCTCCTAACACCATCTTCTAAATTGTATGTAAGTCCATACGTGGTATATATTAAATCAAACAAGTATATACGGCCGTAAGTTCGGCCAGGCCGAATCTTATGTACCCTCCACCATGGATTGCGTAGGAACTTCTACTAAAGGCTGTCATCCACAATCGAATTACTTGGGTTGCGATAACACTTGCCGATGGCAAGGTATCGTAAAACTTTTTAACACTGTCTTCTAAATTGTAAGTTAGTCCATAAGGGGTATATATTAAACAAAAAAAGGCCGATTAAATACGTATATAATTCAGTTTGACAAAATTTTCTATAGAAATAAAATTTTGACAAAATTTTCTATAGAAATAAAAACTTGAAAAAATTTTCTATAGAAATAAAATGTTGACAAAATTTTCTATAGAAATAAAATGTTGACAAAATTTTCTATAGAAATAAAATGTTGACAAAATGTTCTATAGAAATAAAATGTTGACAAAATTGTCTATAGAAATAAAATGTTGACAAAATTTTCTACAGAAATAAATTTTTTACAAAATTTTCTATAGAAATAAAATTTTGACAAAATTTTCTATGGAAATAAAATGTTGACAAACATTGCTATAGAAATAAACTTTTTACAAAACTTTCTATAGAAATGAAATTTTGACAAAACTTTCTATAGTAATAAAATTTGACAATTTTTACATGGCTGTTAGAGGCCATATACTAACGAAATGTACCAAATTTCAACCGCATCGGATGACTTTTGCTCCTCCAAGAGGCTCCGGAGGTCAAATCTGGGGATCGGTTTATATGGGAGGTATATATAATTATGGACCGATACGGATCAATTTTTGCATGGTTGTTAGAGACCATATACTAACACCACGTACTAAATTTCAATTGGATCGGATGAATTTTGCTCATCCAAGAGGCTCCAGAGTTCAAATCTGGGGATCGGTTTATATGGGAGCTATATATAATTATGGACCGATATGGACCAATTTTTGCATGCTTGTTAGAGACCGTATACTAACATCAGTTACCCAATTTCAAACGGATCGGATGAATTTTGCCCCTCCAAGAGGCTCCGGAGGTCAAATCTGGGGATCGGTTTATATGGGAGCTATATATAATTATGGACCGATATGGACCAGTTTTTGCATGGTTGTTAGAGACCATATACTAACACCACGTACCAAATTTCAATCGGGTAGGATGAAGTTTGCTCTTCCAAGAGGCTCCGGAGGTCAAATCTGGGGATCGGTTTATATGGGAGCTATATATATTTATGGACCGATATGGACCAATTTTTGCATGGTTGTTAGAGTCCGTATACTAACATCAGGTACCAAATTTTAACCGGATCGGATGAATTTTGCCCCTCCAAGAGGCTCCGGAGGTCAAATCTGGGGATCGGTTTATATGGGGGCTATATATAATTATGGATCGATATGGACCAATTTTTGCATGGTTGTTAGAGACCGTATACTTAGACCACGTACCAAATTTCAACCCGATCGGATGAATTTTGCTGCTCCGGAAGGCTCCGCAAGCCAAATTTGGGGGTTGGTTTATATGGGGGCTATATGTAAACGTGGGCCGATATGGCCCATTTTCAATACCATCCGACCTACATCAATAACAACTACTTGTGCCAAGTTTCAAGTCGATAGCTAGTTTCGTTCAGAAGTTAGCGTGATTTCCACAGACGGACGGACAGCCGGACAGACGGACAGACGGACGGACGGACGGACATGCTTAGATCGACTCAGAATTTCACCACGACCCAGAATATATATACTTTATGGGGTCTTAGAGCAATATTTCGATGTGTTACAAACGGAATGACAAAGTTAATATACCCCCATCCTATGGTGGAGGGTATAAAAAGATAGATCCAATACGTATATAATTCAGTTTTACAAAGTAGACATAAAATTTTGACAAAATTTTCTACAGAAATAAAATTTTAACAAAATTTTCTATAGAAATAAAATTTTCACAAAATTTTCTATAGAAATAAACTTTTGACAAAATTTTCTATAGAAAAAAATGTTGGTAGGTTATTTTTGGCTCGAGTGGCAACCATGATTATGAACCGAATAAAATTTGAACAAAATTTTCTACAGAAATAAAATTTTGATAAAATTTTCTATACACTGTTAGAAAAATATGTTTTTCATATGTTCCGATATAAACAAAATGTGTTTCGGGCACAATTTTTAAACACAATATATTTAAGTGCAAACATATAATGTTCCTAAACTAACACTAAATGTTTGGGACACATATGTTAATATGTTAGAACATATTATGTTTGGCTCATGAATGTTTCATAAAAATAATATGTGTGAATGTAAACATATATACATTTACAAATTTCGAGTAAACATATATATGTTGTAATATTTTATTTAGAGAGCAACAGAGAGAGTATAGAGAAAGAAATAGAGATGGAAACCGGGAGGGTTGACGAAAGAAATCAACATAACACATCGAGATAATCAAAAGGCCAAAAATTTGATATGCTTAAGTCTAAATATTATTTAATTTGAATATCAGAATGACTATTCGCAGTAAAGAGAAAATTGTAAATGTATTTAAAATAGTGTTAAATGCTAGTAAAAAATTGTTCACTCCTAAATAAATTTATGTGTATGTTTATTATAAAATTATTTATATATTTATGTTTGTGCTCGACTCCACGTTCTTCTTTCGTTAGAGTTTTTGAATTCCTTTCAAAATTTCAAACTTTTATATAAAACAGTTTTTTGTTACAAAATTGTTATTTATGCAATAAAAAATAATATTTTATCCAAAAGCTCAGTCCATTTCGTTTATATCAAGCACTGTTTCTGACTGTAAATCTTTAATAACCCATATTTCGAAGTTTCATTATAAAAATTTAATATAGTATAAATATAAATGTGTAAATTAAAAAAAAAAAATTGGTTCGGTCGGAGCAGGGATTGAACCCACGACCCTTTGCATGCAAGTCAGGCATGCGAACCACTGTTCCACGTGGCCAACAAATGTATGTTTCTTGTAAATAATGTTATGTTTGCATGGTCTCGTGGGCGCTGCAAACTATGCTATATAAATGTAACTCATAACGATAATTGTCTACTGGTGACTGTAACAGCCACGTAGCCCAGTGGTAGTGTGTTGGCTTACAAATTCCATGGTTCCCGGTTGTTATTTATGCAATAAAAAATAATATTTTATCCAAAAGCTCAGTCCATTTCGTTTATATCAAGCACTATTTCTGACTGTAAATCTTTAATAACCCACATTTCGAAGTTTCATTATAAAAATTTAATATAGTATAAATATAAATGTGTAAATTAAAAAAAGTGTTCGGTCGGAGCAGGGATTGAACCCACGACCCTTGGCATGCAAGGCGGATATGCTAACCACTGCTCCTCGTGGCCAACAAATATATGTTTCTGTTGAATAATGTTTTGTTTGCTTCGGCTCGTGGGCGCTGCAAACTATGCTATACAAATATAACTTATAACGATAATTGTCTTTTGATGGCAATAACAGCTACGTAGCCCAGTGGATAGTGTGTTGGCTTACAAATTGCATGGTCGGCGGTTCGATTCTCCGTCAAGGCGAAAGGTAAAATTTTAAAAAATTATAAAATTGAATAATTTCTTCAACATTATTTGTATCACAGAAAAAGGTGCCAAGAACTAAAAAATTTCGTGGAAGTGAAAATTATGTGAGAGAATGACCACAATATTCTTGGGGAGAAAATTCTTCCAAGTATATAATATTTTTGGGCTCAAAACGCTTCCAAACATATAATATGTTCACATGAAACAAACATATTAATGTTTCGGCAGTATCCAATAATATATGTGCTTCCTGCAAAATATGTTTGGAACACATGTTAGAGAAGCGATTTTTTTGAGGGTGTAGAAATAAAATTTTGACAACGATGAAAATTTTATTATGAACCGAATAAAATTTTAACAAAATTTTCTCTAGAAATAAAATTTTGACAAAATTTTCTATAGAAATAAAATTTTGACAAAATTTTCTATAGAAATAAAATTTTGGTAGATTATTTTTGGCTCTAGTGGCAACCATGATTATGAACCGATATGGACCAATTTTTGTGTGATTGGACCAATTTTGGTATGGTTGTTAGCGACCATATACTAACACCACGTGCCTAATTTGAACCGGATCGGATGAATTTTGCTCCTCCAAGAGGCTCCGGAGGTCAAATCTGAAGAATGTTTTATATGGGGGCTATATATAATTATGGACCGATTGTTAAAGATCATATACTGGCACGGTTGTTAAAGATCATATACTAACACCATGTTCCAAATTACAACCGGATTGGATGAAATTTGCTTCTCTTGGAGACTTCGCAAGCCAAATCTGGGGATCGGTTTATATGGGGGCTATATATAATTATGAACGGATGTGGACCAATTTTTGCATGGTTGTTAGAGACCATATACCAACATCATGTACCAAATTTCGGCCGGATCGGATGAAATTTACTTCTCTTTGAGGCTCCTCAAGCCAAATCTGGGTATCGGTTTATATGGGGGCTATATATAATTATGGACCAATTTTTGCATGATTGTTAGAGACCATATACCAACACCATGTACCAAATTTCTCTTAGAGGCTCCACAAGCCAAATCTGGGGATCGGTTTATATGGGGGCTATATATAATTAAGGATCGATATGGACCAATTTGTTCATGGTTGTTAGAGACCATATACCAACACCATGTACCAAATTTCAGACGGATCGGATGAAATTTGCTTCTCTTTTAGGCTCCGCAAGCCAAATCTGGGGATCGGTTTATATGGGGGCTATATATAATTATGGACCGATGTGGACCAATTTTTGCATGGTTGTTAGAGACCATATACCAACACCATATACCAAATTTCAGCCGGATCGGATGAAATATGCTTCTGTTAGAGGCTCCACAAGCCAAATCTGAGGGTCCCTTTATATGGGGGCTATACGTAAAAGTGGGCCGATATGGCCCATTTTCAATACCATCCGACCTACATCGATAACAACTACTTGTGCCAAGTTTAAAGTCGATAGCTTGTTCCGTTCGGAAGTTAACGTGATTTCAACAGACGGACGGTCGGACGGACGAATAATTCAAATGAAATAAATTACGCTAACAAAATTGAGAACAAAATATGGCATTTACAGAAACGGACGGATAGAGTGACTGATGGACGGACTGACCGATTGACGGAGGGAAAGTTTTATATTTTTATTTATATTTCGAATGGCAAACAAAAATAGCTTCAATAAATTTTCAGCTTCGCTTTATATTTAGGAATACGAGGGCGGTTCGGAAACTTCTTAGCCTATCAATGAAAGAGAATAGTTAGTTTTTCAAAAATACACTTAGTCCAAAGCTTTTTTAGCAATCTTATCTCTTGATTAAAATAGTTTTCCTCAAGGTCTTCAAAATAGTGGTTTACAACTGTAATTGCATCTTCATTTGAGGTAAAACGCTTGCCAGCAAGAATTTTTTTTTAGATTTGGGAACAAGATAAAGTCACTGGGAGCTAAATTAGGATAATAAGGTGGGTGGTCAAGCAACTCGCACTTTAATTCGTTGATTTTAGCCATTGTTAAAACACTCTTGTGCGCTGGTGCGTTGTCTTGATGAAAAATATTTTTTTTTTGTGTTGTAATCCAGGACGTTTTTCTCGAATTTGTACATTTAATTGATCCAAAAGGTTGCAATAGTACTCTGAATTTATTGTTTTACCCTTTTGCAGATAGTCAATCAATAAAATATCTTTGAAGTCCCAAAAAAACCGTTGCCATAACCTTACCAGCCGACTGAATTGTTTTTGCCTTCTTTGGGGCACTTCCTCCAGCTTCAGTCCATTGTTTGGATTGTTCTCCATTGTGACCCATGTCTCATCAACAGTTATGAAACGACGCTTAAAATCCATTTTATTTCGCTTAAAACGATCCAAACAAGTTTGGGAAATGTTAATTCTTAAGCGTTTTTGATCGCCTGTTAACAAATGCGGCACCCATCTTACAGAAAGCTTTTTCATCTGTAGTTCTTCATGCAAAATTAAATGGACTCGATCATTTGAGATGCCCATGATATTAGCAATTTCACGCACTTTTATTCGTCGAAGGAGCACTTTCTCCTAACACATTCATTATGAATTTCTTGTCCCGATAAACCTTTTTTATGTAAATATTTAATGACAGCACGCATTTCTAATTTTTCCATTGTAAAAAAATTGCGGATGCGTCTTTTTTTGAACACCTGTTCCTATATGAAGGAGTTGCCAGATCGAAACAACATTTAACATGTGTTCATAACAGAGATGGAAGTTTCCAAAACACTTAACTTTTTTCTGTTTATGCTAGGCTAAGAAGTTTCGGAACTGCCCTCATAGGTCACATATCATGACCACTGGAAGCAAAAAGTTTCATTCAGTTTTACTTGAAAGTTTGCACATAGGGTCCATTTAACATTTCTTGACAGTGTGTCAAGTATGGTTCCAATCGGTAAAGATTTAGATATAGGTTCCATATATAGTACGTCCAATTTGAAGTAATAAATATCTTGGAGAGATCTAGCCCATATTTTTTAAAATCACCCCTTTTAAGTAGAAATAATTAGAAAATTGTCTTAAATTTCCCAATACCTCTAATACGTATGTATCGCCCGACAAATCATGAATGCACTTTTGTAGAAAGAGCGTTAGATTGGAATTTATCCAATACTAGCGTTACCCGGCCCGCTTCGCTGCGCCTTCCGAAGCGTATTTGTAGGAACATTTTGCGTTAACTTAGCCAACCATATCCTTCGTGCTGAAAACAAATTCGAAATGATTTGAATTATTTCAAACAAATCGGACTACTTGCTTTTTCGTTTATAGGTACAAATACGGCGAATATGCATATGTAAAACGGTTCGTCTTAAAAAATGTCGGGGAGAGGGTGTACCCTTTCCTCCAAATTTTTTTAAATAATGTTCTGTATTAAAGTAGTTGGACAATAAATAGGGTCACGAAAAAAAGTTGATGCGGTCACCCCCCAGTTTTGTAGCATATTCGAAGACAATTTCAGAACACCAAAACTTTTTTCCGTGCACCCTACGACCCCCCGAAATACAATTTATTGTGCTGTGTCGTCATTTGAAGTCCGATCGAAAAGAAACGCATAACGTTGTCGTGGTTGATCAGGGGCTATATTTCGTGCATTGGTCATTTTTGACTCCGACGTCAAATTTGATTTTTAATTTTTTTATTTCGCGTATACTCCTATGATGCCCATTTCTGATATCCATTATAAAGATCTTAACAAAATATGAAACTTTTGCTTTTGAAGTATTTACTTATATTCATAAACAAAAAAGTTACAGAGATTTTAAAAAGTCAATAAGTCACCCTACACACCACCAAATAGTTTTTGCTGTCATGATCGTTATGCTGCTTACACATTGGCTGCATTTCTGCCTTTCAACATCTGACTACGACGTAATTTCAAATGACGACACAGCACAATAAATTGTATTTCGGGGGGTCGTAGGGTGCCCGGAAAAAAGTTTTGGTGTTCTGAAATTGTGTTCGAATATGCTACAAAACTGGGGGGTGACCGCATCAACTTTTTTTCCTTTAGGCCGTGACCCTATCTATTGGACAATCTTCTGTATTTTTTGTGAATTTTAAGTGTGGTTTGTCAAGGAAAGGTATCTTTCTTGACGACATATCTGAAAATTAAGCACTATATTATAATAACATACAAAGAATTACTGTTTCCATGCAATAAATCGGAATAAGCAAAATTAGTAAAAAATTTTACCACATTAACATTTGCTAAAATGTTGGAAAATGATGCACTCTCTACTTTGCCTGCCAATTTCATGTAAATTTAAGTTCTTTACTAAAAAGAAATCTGGCAGTAAGAAGCCTGTGCAAAAATCATAAAATTATGTACCGAGTTCCCATTTACGGACAACCCTCTAATTTCAATTTAAGAAAAAAAAAACACGGACAAAAGGGAACCCTATCCCCACCTTCGCCCCACTCCGACCTGATATCGGACTATCACCTACCCTATATTAATTTCGCAACTACTCAATGGTCCCTATAATTTCTATCGAAGTAAATTGACAAAGTTTATTTCAATTTTCCCCTTCCCAAACCAGATATCGAAAAATCATATACTAATTTAAAAATCATGTATAAATTTAATCACCTCCTCCCACGTTCCCTGTAAATTTCAAGTAGATCGGAGATCTTTAAATTTTGTTTTAAATGGACGTCACTTTCCCCGATACAATATCGACAAACACCGTAGTGAATAGCACCCGTAACCTTCGCTGAAAATTCTTGAAACTTTCAAGTGTGGGGCAAGGAAGGTTGCCTCTTCGTTCATAACCTTCTCCCACTGCCTTTGTAAATTTGAAGAAATCTTTAGAATTTTTGTTTTTTTTGCAGTTTTAGAGGAGGACCTCCTCCCCGACCAAATATCGAAAAGTGATGTATCTTTTGTAAACGTCCCAGAAAATGTCAAGCAAATTATAATCCCAAATTTCAAAAAAGCAGGGCAAAGGGCGGCCCCTCTTCCGTCCAAATATCACAAAATCAGGTATCAACTATTAATATCGTAACCTCTCCCCAGTCCTCTGTAAATTTCAAGTAACTCGGTAAAGTTTAATTGCTTCTCTGTATGTACTTAAGAGAAGCGGATGTCTCCCTATGCCCTTTTATTTTTCCCCGACCAAATATTCATTGCCGCACCCTGTTTTTCCGTGAAATGTCAGTCGGAGGACTTTAATCTTGTTTTCTTTAAACAAGTTGGGCAAAGGCGAGGTCCCCCTCCCCGACAAAATATCGAAAAATAAAGTAGCCGTTCTTTGTCTAGACACCTCCTTCAATCTTCCATGAAAATTTCAAGCAAATCGCATAATTTTGTTCCAAGTTTCAAAAAGTAGGGCAAGAGGGAGGCCCCCCTCCCCGACCATATATGAAATCATCAGGTACCCCATATTAATTCCATAACCTCACCGCATGTTCTCTGTAAATCTCAGATAATTTAGAGAATTTTAGTTTTTTTCACTGTACTTTAAAAAAAGTCGAACAAAGGGGGGTCCCCCTCCGCCACCAAATATCGAAATATAAAGTAGCGGATCTTTGTCTAGATACCAAACCCAACCTTCAATGAAAATTTCAAGCAAATCGGTCTACTTTGGTCCAATTTTCAAAAAGTCCGACAAAGGGGAGGTCCCCCTCCGTGACCAAGTGTCAAAAAATGAGGTACCCTATTTTCACCACATGAACGCCCCCTACGATCTCTGAAAGTTTCAAGTAAATCGGGTCTGCGGTATCGGAGCCAACTCGGAACATACAAACAAACAAACAAACAAACAAACAAACAAACAAACAAACAAACAAACAAACAAACAAACAAACAAACAAACAAACAAACAAACAAACAAACAAACAAACAAACAAACAAACAAACAAACAAACAAACAAACAAACAAACAAACAAACAAACAAACAAACAAACAAACAAACAAATAAACAAACATAGATTGAATTTTATATATATAGATTTATACCCTACACCACTCTGTGGAACAGGGTGGTGTAGGGTTTCCTAGAAGGAAACGAGACAGATACATTGTGTCTTTGGCAACAATGAATAGGTCCGCGTCGTGAGTCACTTTAGCGATGTCCGTCTGATCGTCTGTCTGTGAACACAATTTTGTAATCAAAGTCGAGGTCAGAGTTTTAGTTCACGCGACTAAGTATGTGTTTTGGGTAAGACTCAATCCCTTTTGATTTCGCATATACTTTGAAAAAAATATTGACCTAATATGAAAGATATTGCAACCAAAATTTTAGGTCACGCAATGTACATCCCAGCAAAAAAAGCGTCGCCAAAAAAGTAGTGAAAATGTCCTTTTTGGATCCGGAAGTGGTGCAAAATTGGCGCAGAAGCGATGATTTTAACATGGGCTTGTCATAGGACGGATGTCCACCATTTCAACAGCCGTTGCACTGAATTTGCATCACTTCTTAAGGTGTGATGCGAATCCAGTGATTTGGATGTGAATAAAGAAATTTTGTGATATTTTAACGAATAAATAATTTTTAATTTTTTTTTTTTATGATTTTTAATGCATTGTAACGCTTGTCTGGAACGTTTGACATCAAATATTTTCAAAAATTCGCATTTTTTCTAGAAAAGATTTAGCATTTTTTTTTTCCGCAAAATTTAAATAATTTGCACTATTCTATTAATTTTTAATCTGTTTTTAACCCATTTGAAACAATAAAATTTTAAATTTCCCATTAAAAATATGAAAAAAGCAGGTTATAAAAAATTGACTCAAAAGAACTTCCTGTGCAGCTAAAATAAAGAACATCTTTGGGAGAACATTTTTGGAAATGCTTTTAAACTTGTGCCTTAAGAAGAACTTCCAAATTTTTTTGCTGGGATGTTAAGGACACATTTCTTTAAAACAAAGAACACTTAAGTTTACATTCTTTGATTTAAAAGTTCCACTATTTAAATTTACGACACGAATCTTTAAAATTCGCAACCCTCTGTCAAAGCTACATGTCTTAGAGAAAAACATTATTGATTTAAATAAATAATCATTAAATTGACTGACATGTTGAATCTTTGGATTAAAGTCCCCGGTCTGACACGTAGATGGCGTCGCTAGTATTAAATGCATATTATTTTTATATAGTACCAACCTTCGAATGATTCGTGTCAAAATTTGACGTCTGTAAGTCAATTAGTTTGTGAGATAGAGCGTATTTTGTGAAGCAACTTTTGTTATTGTGAAAAAATGGAAAAAAGAATTTCGTGTTTTGATAAAATACTGTTTACCGAAGGGAAAAAATACGGTGGAAGCAAAAATTTGGCTTGATAATGAGTTTCCGGACTCTGCCCCAGGGAAATCAACAATAATTGATTGGTATGCAAAATTCAAGCATGGTAAAATGAGCACAGAGGACGGTGAACGCAGTGGATGCCCGAAAGAGGTGGTTACTGACGAAAACATCAAAAAAATACACAAAATGATTTTAATGACCGTAAAATGAAGTTGATCGAGATAGAAGAGGTCTTAAAGATATCAAAGGAACGTGTTGGTCATATCATTCATCAAATGGGTGCCGCCCGAGCTCACATTTGGCCAAAAACAACAACGTGTTGATGATTCTGAGCGGTGTTTGCAGCTGTTAACTCGTAATACACCCGAGTTTTTCCGTCGATATGTGACAATGGATGAAACATGGCTCCATCATTACACTCCTGAGTCCAATAGACAGTCGGCTGAGTGGACAGCGACCGGCGAACCGTCTCCGAAGCGTGGAAAGACTCAAAAGTCCGCTGGCAAAGTAATGGCCTCTGTTTTTTGGGATGCGCATGAAATAATTTTTATCGATTATCTTGAGAAGATAAAAACCATCAACAGTGACTATTTCTGGCGTTATTGGATCGTTTGAAGGTCAAAATCGCGGCAAAACGGCCCCATATGAAGAAGAAAAAAGTGTTGTTCCACCAAGACAACGGACCGTGCCACAAGTCATTGAGAACGATGGCAAAAATTCATGAATTGGGCTTCTAATTGCTTCCCCACCCACCGTATTCTCCAGATCTGGCCACAGCGACTTTTTCTTGTTCTCAGACTTCAAAAGGATGCTCGCAGGGAAAAAATTTGGCTGCAATGAAGAGGTGATCGCCGAATCTGGGGCCTATTTTGAGGCAAAACCGAAGGAGTATTACCAAAATGGTATCAAAAAATTGGAAGGTCGTTATAATCGTTGTATCGCTTTTGAAGGGAACTATGTTGAATAATAAAAACAAATTTTGACAAAAAAAAAAACAATGTATTTTTCATTAGACCGGGGACTTATCAGCCAACCTGTTAAAAAGCTTCAAATATATGCTAAGACTTATATTAAGGATTTTACATTTTTGGTTTAAAGTTTTATTATTTTTTTTAAGAACATCACATATATCAATTATATACTGTGAGGAGCAAAACCAAGTGCATGTTTTCACTATTTGCAATCTTTTTTAAATACACAGAAAAAAAATAGTGAAACCACCAAGAAGAAAACCTTTCGATAACACAAAAATAAGTACATATTTCTCGACAAATTCAAGAAAATGTATTAGACATAATTAATTTTTTGCACTTCAAAAAAAAAAAAAAAAAAAAAAAAAACAAGTATATACGGCCGTAAGTTCGGCCAGGCCGAAGCTTATGTACCCTCCATCATGGATTGCGTAGACACTTCATCTAAACACTGATATCCACAATCGAATTACTTAAGTTGCGGTAACGCTTGCCGCACTGAAAAAAAAGCATACTCGGTTACAAAGATTTTGTCTTTACTTTAAAAAATTTGGTATTGATTCCGAGCCAAAGAAGCGGAGAATACAAATAAGGATACTTTTAAGACACAATTCTCTTTTAAATTTAGGTTTTGTGTACTTGCTTCGAGGAAGCAAATTTTAACTTTCGCTTTCTCAGCTTTTTTTCTTCATATGCTATCAAAGTCCTTTAAAAACGAGTTAACGACAATTTTAATTTCAAAATTAAGACTCGACTTCCGGTAGTAATTATGCTATGTTTCAAGTAAAAAGCGTCTTTAAAATTAAGTGTTGAAAAACATGTCCTATATTTGAACGATTTTTTGCTTTGTAGTCAAGATGCAAAAAGACAACAAATTTAAAGACAATTTCATTAAATTTAAAGAATTTTTCTGAATTATTAAAGTCAAGTTGACCTTAGCCTATAAATTTTTTCTTTCATGTTAAGATACCCATTTTTAAGTCAAATCACTTAATTATAAGGACAATACGACTTCATTGAAAAGTTTATCGACTTTTGGACAAGGAAAATAACTTTATTTTAGAGAAATGCGTCTTCTATGCTAAGCAAAATTTGTATTCGTATTTTAAAGACATGAAATCTTTGACCTCACGACAATATTTTTTTCAGTGCGATGGCAAGGTATCTTAAAACCTCCTAACACCATCTTCTAAATTGTATGTAAGTCCATACGTGGTATATATTAAATCAAACAAGTATATACGGCCGTAAGTTCGGCCAGGCCGAATCTTATGTACCCTCCACCATGGATTGCGTAGGAACTTCTACTAAAGGCTGTCATCCACAATCGAATTACTTGGGTTGCGATAACACTTGCCGATGGCAAGGTATCGTAAAACTTTTTAACACTGTCTTCTAAATTGTAAGTTAGTCCATAAGGGGTATATATTAAACAAAAAAAGGCCGATTAAATACGTATATAATTCAGTTTGACAAAATTTTCTATAGAAATAAAATTTTGACAAAATTTTCTATAGAAATAAAAACTTGAAAAAATTTTCTATAGAAATAAAATGTTGACAAAATTTTCTATAGAAATAAAATGTTGACAAAATTTTCTATAGAAATAAAATGTTGACAAAATGTTCTATAGAAATAAAATGTTGACAAAATTGTCTATAGAAATAAAATGTTGACAAAATTTTCTACAGAAATAAATTTTTTACAAAATTTTCTATAGAAATAAAATTTTGACAAAATTTTCTATGGAAATAAAATGTTGACAAACATTGCTATAGAAATAAACTTTTTACAAAACTTTCTATAGAAATGAAATTTTGACAAAACTTTCTATAGTAATAAAATTTGACAATTTTTACATGGCTGTTAGAGGCCATATACTAACGAAATGTACCAAATTTCAACCGCATCGGATGACTTTTGCTCCTCCAAGAGGCTCCGGAGGTCAAAACTGGGGATCGGTTTATATGGGAGGTATATATAATTATGGACCGATACGGATCAATTTTTGCATGGTTGTTAGAGACCATATACTAACACCACGTACTAAATTTCAATTGGATCGGATGAATTTTGCTCATCCAAGAGGCTCCAGAGTTCAAATCTGGGGATCGGTTTATATGGGAGCTATATATAATTATGGACCGATATGGACCAATTTTTGCATGCTTGTTAGAGACCGTATACTAACATCAGTTACCCAATTTCAAACGGATCGGATGAATTTTGCCCCTCCAAGAGGCTCCGGAGGTCAAATCTGGGGATCGGTTTATATGGGAGCTATATATAATTATGGACCGATATGGACCAGTTTTTGCATGGTTGTTAGAGACCATATACTAACACCACGTACCAAATTTCAATCGGGTAGGATGAAGTTTGCTCTTCCAAGAGGCTCCGGAGGTCAAATCTGGGGATCGGTTTATATGGGAGCTATATATATTTATGGACCGATATGGACCAATTTTTGCATGGTTGTTAGAGTCCGTATACTAACATCAGGTACCAAATTTTAACCGGATCGGATGAATTTTGCCCCTCCAAGAGGCTCCGGAGGTCAAATCTGGGGATCGGTTTATATGGGGGCTATATATAATTATGGATCGATATGGACCAATTTTTGCATGGTTGTTAGAGACCGTATACTTAGACCACGTACCAAATTTCAACCCGATCGGATGAATTTTGCTGCTCCGGAAGGCTCCGCAAGCCAAATTTGGGGGTTGGTTTATATGGGGGCTATATGTAAACGTGGGCCGATATGGCCCATTTTCAATACCATCCGACCTACATCAATAACAACTACTTGTGCCAAGTTTCAAGTCGATAGCTAGTTTCGTTCAGAAGTTAGCGTGATTTCCACAGACGGACGGACAGCCGGACAGACGGACAGACGGACGGACGGACGGACAGCCGGACAGACGGACAGACGGACGGACGGACGGACATGCTTAGATCGACTCAGAATTTCACCACGACCCAGAATATATATACTTTATGGGGTCTTAGAGCAATATTTCGATGTGTTACAAACGGAATGACAAAGTTAATATACCCCCATCCTATGGTGGAGGGTATAAAAAGATCGATCCAATACGTATATAATTCAGTTTTACAAAGTAGACATAAAATTTTGACAAAATTTTCTACAGAAATAAAATTTTAACAAAATTTTCTATAGAAATAAAATTTTCACAAAATTTTCTATAGAAATAAACTTTTGACAAAATTTTCTATAGAAAAAAATGTTGGTAGGTTATTTTTGGCTCGAGTGGCAACCATGATTATGAACCGAATAAAATTTGAACAAAATTTTCTACAGAAATAAAATTTTGATAAAATTTTCTATAGAAATAAAATTTTGACAACGATGAAAATTTTATTATGAACCGAATAAAATTTTAACAAAATTTTCTCTAGAAATAAAATTTTGACAAAATTTTCTATAGAAATAAAATTTTGACAAAATTTTCTATAGAAATAAAATTTTGGTAGATTATTTTTGGCTCTAGTGGCAACCATGATTATGAACCGATATGGACCAATTTTTGTGTGATTGGACCAATTTTGGTATGGTTGTTAGCGACCATATACTAACACCACGTGCCTAATTTGAACCGGATCGGATGAATTTTGCTCCTCCAAGAGGCTCCGGAGGTCAAATCTGAAGAATGTTTTATATGGGGGCTATATATAATTATGGACCGATTGTTAAAGATCATATACTGGCACGGTTGTTAAAGATCATATACTAACACCATGTTCCAAATTACAACCGGATTGGATGAAATTTGCTTCTCTTGGAGACTTCGCAAGCCAAATCTGGGGATCGGTTTATATGGGGGCTATATATAATTATGAACGGATGTGGACCAATTTTTGCATGGTTGTTAGAGACCATATACCAACATCATGTACCAAATTTCGGCCGGATCGGATGAAATTTACTTCTCTTTGAGGCTCCTCAAGCCAAATCTGGGTATCGGTTTATATGGGGGCTATATATAATTATGGACCAATTTTTGCATGATTGTTAGAGACCATATACCAACACCATGTACCAAATTTCTCTTAGAGGCTCCACAAGCCAAATCTGGGGATCGGTTTATATGGGGGCTATATATAATTAAGGACCGATATGGACCAATTTGTTCATGGTTGTTAGAGACCATATACCAACACCATGTACCAAATTTCAGACGGATCGGATGAAATTTGCTTCTCTTTTAGGCTCCGCAAGCCAAATCTGGGGATCGGTTTATATGGGGGCTATATATAATTATGGACCGATGTGGACCAATTTTTGCATGGTTGTTAGAGACCATATACCAACACCATATACCAAATTTCAGCCGGATCGGATGAAATATGCTTCTGTTAGAGGCTCCACAAGCCAAATCTGAGGGTCCCTTTATATGGGGGCTATACGTAAAAGTGGGCCGATATGGCCCATTTTCAATACCATCCGACCTACATCGATAACAACTACTTGTGCCAAGTTTAAAGTCGATAGCTTGTTCCGTTCGGAAGTTAACGTGATTTCAACAGACGGACGGTCGGACGGACGGACGGACATGCTTAGATCGACTCAGAATTTCACCACGACCCAGAATATATATACTTTATGGGGTCTTAGAGCAATATTTCGATGTGTTACAAACGGAATGACAAAGTTAATATACCCCCATCCTACACAGAGAATACAGATTGGTTGTGATAACCGAATTTATTGCCAACCTCATTTTGGAGGTTGTAGCAACTATCTGTTGGCAGTTGTGTCACCTGACTAATTCGGTCGACTCAATCGAATTATGGGAGATGCAACTAATACTCAATATGGTATTGATTGCGTTAACCTATGGAATTGGTCGTTACTACCTGCTTCATTCGGTTGCATTACCCAACCTAAATACACACAAAAAATTATCACCAAAATTTTTTCAATTAAACACTTAATTGAATTTGGAAACGGATTCAATTCATATGTTAATTGATTCAATTAATTATTTAATCAAATCCGAATAAAAACAAATTAAAAAAATGATTGATATTTGTTTCCAATTAAAATATTAATTGATTCAATCAATTTGTTAATCAATTCGGAAATAATTTTCAATTACAAACGTGATTGAAATTTTTTCCGTTTCCAATTACACATGTGATTGATCCAATCACCTTTGTGATTGAAACTGAATAATTTTGAGCAATGGAAAGAGCGAAAATAGAACAAGAGAATGGGTATTTAGTCAACAATGTATGATGGAGAGATCAGTCTGTGGAAGTAACTCGTAACGAACGGTTGGGTTTTTGTTTTTCGCGTAAATTGAAAAACATGATTGGCGACATTCTGTCTGTTGCATTGAAAATGTGTGCATAAATATTTTGAACGCAACAACAAATCATAGCAAAGGGTTGAAATAAATAAAGTGTGCAACAACAAACGGCCACGTGTGGTAAAGGTTTGAAAAAAATATATGACAGAACGCATTTGAAATTACCTGTGTTTGTGTTTTGTGGTATTGTAAAAATGGAAAACAATCTACGTTTATTGAAGGTAAGAAATTGTGAAATGTGAATACCGTTTTCCATTGAAGCCTGTTTATTCATTTCTTTTAGTGACCAATTTTATTTCGTGAAATTGACCAATCAACTCCATAATTTTATCAAATATATAAAAATATGTTTGCAATAAAAAAGTGGGTACCTTATTGATCTTTTAAAATTATAAATTTTTTTCACTCCTAGTTTTCTTAAAACCAAGAGCGGTATGGGTTTGTTGGAAGATTCACCTTTAAGTTGCGAAGTGGCGTTGGCATTCAATTGCATTTTTGTTTTACCTGCCTTTTTCAATTTGAACCCAAGTAGAGAGCACTAATCTGATATATAAACTAATGAGCTGAATTATGTAATGGTAAAAAAGTTCTTTCTTTTGGATTTAAAAATATGAAAATATCCGAAAATAATAAAAATATGTATTTTCCATTTATATTTTTTCTATTTCCAGAATTTGCAAAGTATCATCAATATAATACCAAATATTACATTGCTTTCCCATTATTTTTGTCTTTGATTGGTTCAAATTTTAATAGACGATTTTAATGTGTGAAAATTTTGGAAAGGAATTGTTACTAAAATTAAATTACCGAGCTCCTTAATACACGTTTTTATGCTAAAAGACTACAACTGCAAAAGAAGATTATAAATCTGCAACCTGAAACTAAGAATTGAACTTGATATTCTATGCAGGTAATGTTTAACAAAATTAACTTTTAATTGAACAAACTTAAATTCGATTTATTCTGTTTACTTAAAAAAAAAAAAAACTAATTTAGCTTATAAGCTGCTGATTTATTGGAAATCTAGGCGCATCTACATATTAGAAGGAACATGATGACATGGTTATTATTATAAGGAAGATAATGATTTATATAATTTATTTTTTCACCCTATAGTTGTTATTGATAGTAGTCGTATTTGTAAGTTATGGTAGAACAAAACACAAATGACAAGAACCAAATTTATTTGTCTATTGCATAATTCAAAAAATAATAAAATATTAAATATGTTTTACAAGAAACACATATTTTCTTTTATTTCAAAAGAAAAAAAAACTAAATACGATTTTGGGGTCCCAATATATAAATTTTTTGATCGAAATTTATAGCCAATTTCAATTAATTATTTAATTGAATGAATCAAATAGTTGATTGATTTTTGTCGCGAAATTAATTAAAATTTTAATTGATTCAATTAAAACTGTGATTGAATTTTATGTTAAAAATCAATCACGTTTTTAATTGATTCAATCACACAATTAATTGATTCCGTGATAAAAGTCAATTAAATTTTTAATTAAAAATCGTGTTGGTTTTCAATCAAAATGGGTGATTGATACTATCATTTTCGTGATTGAAGACATTTCAATTAAAAAATGATTGAATCCGCGATTTTCGTGATTGAAATCAAAAAAATTTTTTTTGTAGCACCCACAACCGAATTGCAAATTAATGTTTTTCCGAAAAATATTCTATTTTATTTAGATATATTTATTGGAGATTGATAGAGTATAAATGAAAATATTATATATCTATATATTAATATAAATGAAAATAAACGGTTCCTTTAAACAGTTAAGTATCCGCGACGGTTTTAGACGAAGCTCATGTAGCCTACTGCAGGATTGTCGAATGAACGGGCAAAGCAGATTGAACCGCTGGTAACTTGGAATCCATCAGTATTTTTACCTGACTCGCGGAATTGGGTATCCAAAAACCATTGTAGGTGTAATATGTTACTGTATTACAGTCGTCAACGCACAGAAATAAATGTTACTCACGACCAAGGACCTACATACATTAATTAAATTATCGCTTTAAAACATTTTTTGATATCTATAAAAAGAGAACCCATACTGACCATGTTCAGCGCATCAGATTTCAAACTGCAACTTTCATGGTAAAGGCTTTTGTGCAATTAAATGTCCAGTCTAGAGAGTAAATATTAAATATATTATCAGTGAAAATTACAGCAATTTGATCATAAAAATTTACCTTTAAGATGTTACCAAAATTATGCCCCTTTTATAGCCAAATCTTGATCATAATAAAATAATAAAAAATCTCTTCTAGTAATTCCCCTAAAATATTTAAATAATGCAGTAAACACAAAAATTTTGGCTTGACTTTTATAGGGAGAGGTTTTTGTTTTTTCCTCGACAACAAATATAAATAATTTGTCGTTGACAAATATTAAAATGACAACCAAAAATATTTCCAATAACATTCGGTTTGTGCAACCGTATGGTTATGATGAGTACTGAATGAAAGTTGCAAAATGTTTTCTTGGTAGGTTGTATCAACCAATTTCCAATAAAATTATTCATAGTTGAATCATTTGGTTAACCCAATCATTTGTCTATTATCATAAATAACATTTTCTTGATACCGCTCCCAGATTGTCTTAGGAATATAACCCATGTTGTAAATACAGAATATTTGTTGATACAGTTGATATTTCGTTCCATAATTAGAATGTTCATTATTACAACCGATTGCTAACCAATCTCTTTTCTGTGTGTATGATGGAGGGTATAAAAAAAAATAGTTTGAAAAAAAATGGAATTCAAAATTGCAAGAATGTCTTTAGCGACATACGAAGTTCATGAATGACGCATTTGTAGTAACATTTACAAAATTAAAGCAATAAGTAACTATTTTGTGATCAATACGAATTTAGTACATCTTTATGCTTAATTTGTGTATAATTTTTTTAAAGGAAACTTTCTCCAAACATAATAATTCCATGAACTAAAATAAAGTTAAAATGGCTTTAGTGAAATAGAGAGTTCACTTTTTTTGAGTGCAGAAGTTGCCTAGGTTAGCCCCTAAAGTTTGCACCTTTGATGACTGGAAATAACCCTGCCAATTTTTTTGAATTTGGCGGCGCTTCTGAGAATCCCCACCACGCCAAGTTACTACAAAAGAGTAATGCATGAGCCCCTTCAAACAATCAATAAGAGCCCCTTTAAACAATCAGAAAAAGTGCATTTTAAGATATGTTAGTTGCAAAAGAATCATTGTGGTTAAGTAAAACACGATTGTTTAGATGTTTATTAATTTGATTAAACATTTATAAATTCTTGCAAATATAACATTTATACCACTATCACAACACATTTAACATAATTTTTTCATTAATAATAGAATGATGTTGATTTACAAGTCGCAAGTTATATGTTGCAGCGTCTATCAGCCAATGTTTTTATTCTCGATGGGGGCAGCGTGTCTGTAAAATATCTGAAAAACAATCACTTTATTCCATTTGGAAAGTCAAAAATTGTTCACCAATATACCTTTTACAATTTTAAGCGAAATATTTATGTTTTCAGCAATTCATTATTGATTTTATTTAAATAAATTATAAGAAGCTAGTTGCGCTTGGTGTTTCACAAAATATAAAATGACTATTGTAACAATAGTGATGGCAAAATACTTTCATGTACATTTCATACTTTTTCATACGCTTCCCCCATCACAGTTGGCGATTGTTGCAGTGCCACTTACGAGTCTGTGGTAGCGATGAGGATGAAATGGTTACATGGTCATGTGCAACCAAAATATATCGTTTTCCGTACGATGCAAAAGAACATTACTGGTAACGACAAAGTCTCCAAAAACAACTGTCCAGCAAACCGTTAAACATGGAGTGGGAAGACTCATGGTATGGGGATGGTGACACACTTGGCACTGGTTAATAATAAGGAATCATGAAAAAAGGGTAGTGCCTTGACATTTTGCAATCAAAATTTCCTACCGTTGTGGAGGTTTGAGCCTACCTTGAGGAGAATGTTGTTTTTCAACAAGACGGAAAACCCAAGCATACTTACAAGATAGTAAAGAAATGGTTGTTGGAGTAAAGTTTTCAAATGCTCAAATGCTCAAATGGCCACTATTAAGCTCTGATCTCAATCCTATTGAAAATATATGGTCTCTGGTTAAAAGACACTTGAGATTACGGCAAAGAGCACCAAAAATAGCGATGGGATCTAGAGCCAAGTGCAGCACAATTAGTCGGATGTTCCCAAAGAAATAATAGAAAAATTAATGAAAGTAAGTCAAGACGAGTTAAAACCGTAATTATAAACAAAGGACAGTGGGCTAAATACTAAAACATTTGATATAAATGTATTATACTCATAGATAAAGTGCCAAACTGGATGCAGGGTTACTATACCCTTCACCACTACTGTGGTACAGGGTATAATGAGTTTGTGCATTTGTATGTAACGCCGAGAAGGAAAAGTCTAAGACCCATTGTTTACACGCAAAAAAATAATTCTTTCCTCCCAAACGAAATTTTAGACAAACAAAGTTCGTTTCTCATTTGCTTTTCGCTGTAAGGAAGTGTATTTGGAAGAAAAGTATATACTTTTTGTGATAAACGTTTATTCTTTTCCAGGATGTAAAAACAATTTCATAAAGACTAACTCAAAAAAATTTTTTTTTTCTGGCTAATTGCATTTTCCCTCACATCTTTCTCACTTCCACGAAGATGTTTAGTTCTTAGCACCTTTTTCTGTAATACAAACAATGTAGAAGAAATTATACGATTTTATAAATTTTTAAAATTTTTTTACCTTTCGCCTGGACTGAGAATCGAACCGCGGACCATGCACTTTGTAAGCCAACACACTAACCACTGAGCTATGTACCTGTTATGGTCATCAATAGATAAATATCCATATAAGTTATATTTATATAGCATAGCTTGCGGCGCCCACGAACCGAATAAACAAAGTTTATTTAAGAGAAACAAACATTTAGTTTGACACCGTGGAGCAGTGGTTGCTACGTCTGACTCTCATGCCAAGGGTCGTGGGTTCGATCCCTGCTTCGACCAAAGTTTTTTTTTTTTTTTTACATACATTCTACATATGTTCGGAAGATTCCGAAAAAAATGCTCAACATTACATTGTACTATATTAAATTTTGAACTGTAAAATGTGTTTTATTAAAGACCAAAAGTCAGAAAAGAACAGTGTTTTATATAAACGAAATGGACTCTGTTGTTGTTTCAAAAATAACTTTGTTTATTGAAAAAATAATAACTTTGTAACAAACGAATTTTTTTGGTGATAAAAGTTTAAAATTTTCGAAGTAATTCAAAAAACTCTAACAAAAGAAAAACGTTTTCGGTACACGTTTTCCAAACGTTTTTTTTCTTTGCGTGTAGTATGCCGATCGTCTTAGAATTAAATTCTGAGTCGATTTAGCGATGTCCGTCCGTCTGTCTGTTCATGTATTTTTGTGCGCAAAGTACAGGTCGCAGTTTAAGTTCGATCGTCTTCAAATTTGGCATAGACAATCGCTATTGATTTTGGCAAAAATCGGTTCAGATTTAGATATAGCTGCCATATATATTTATCCCCGATCTGGTCATAATTGGCGTGTTTATCAACCGATGTTCTTCAAATTCAGTACATCCGAATATTTTATGAGTTTTGAAGAACTTGCAAAATATCAGCGAAATCGGTTCAGATTGAGATATAGCTCCCATATATATCTTTCGTCCGAGTTAGACTCATATGACCACAGAGGCCAAAGTTTACTACCGATTTTCGTGAAATTTTGCATAAAGAGTAAAATTGACATTCCACCAATGCTTACACCGAAAAAAAAGTTTACTATTTTTTATGAAAAATGAACTAACCCATAGTAAGAATGACCATGATTTGGCGCCAAAGATTTTTTTCATCTAGATAAGTTCATGATTTTCTTATAAATTAGTTAATGTATTGCATCGTATTTTAGTTCATTATTACTATGCTGTGGGAAGAATATACTTAAACTCATTCAAAATATTCCTGCTATCCAGAAAAATGAACAATTTTTTGGGAAACCTGTATTAAGAAATTGGTTTGAAATAAACTGTTTGTCAGTATAATTTTCAAAAAAGTAGAGAAATTGAGGAATCAAAGGTACAACAAGCCTCTATACAACTAAGAAATTTTTCGTACAAAGCAAGTCAATTTTCTATAACCACCAGTATTTTATTTCAAAAAAAAAATTATAATATTACACAAAACTATGGCTTATGATATACAACAAAGGAAATATTTTTATTCGTACGTTGGATGCAGTTACTTGTCGGTAGTTAGTAATTGCTTCTTCAAAAGAGTAATATTCTATGTTAATAGGACTAAAGTAATTAATTTAAATTTCCATGTTTTCTATCCATATGAAAGATATATGTGGCATAAGTTGCTATATTCAATTGAATTGTCCAATTTAATCGATTTTGGCTAACTTTTGTTGGGCGGATTTGTCTTTTAAACATCTGAAATTGCAAAGTTATACAAAATATAAGAAAAATATTATTAATTAATTAATTCTATCGTTCATATTGATTTTTAACTTGCGGTTTTCAAGAGTATTTCTTAGAGCCAATAAGGATATCAGCTTAATTAGCATTAAACAGTAAGAATATTCAAAAAATTACCATTACAAGACCTGTCTAGCTGCAAGTGAAAAAAATTATTTTTAATAAATTGAAATTTTGGTTTTATTAAAAACGGACAAAATACCGTTTATAGAAAAACTTACCACATTGAAAAATCCATCCTGTAGGTATTGGAATCATATCCATGGACTAATGGGACGTTTTTGAAATTATTCTCAGAATATATTTGAAATAAAAAATATTATAAAATTAGACATAATTTCCACTTGTCAGTATAGCATTTAGTATTTAAGTTGGAGTTTAGAGGCTAAAATCGCAATTTTCATGACAAGTTTTCTTTAATAATCCATTAAAAAAAAATAATCTTTATAAAAAACTTGGTTTGGGCTATTCTCCATCAAGTTATATTTAAATTTGTATCGAAGACGTATAATTTTATATTTTTCTTAGTGATTTATTTTTAATTTTAGCGGCTAAACTCGAACTTAGTACTCACCTGTAGGAATTGCTGTAACATAAAAAAATAGATTCCAAAAAATAGACTCCAACCTGTGATCCAGATGTGGAATAAATATAGATCATGCTATTACCACTCATGTTGTATATTTTTTATGTAAATCAATTAAAAATCCGCACTAATTTTAAACTATTAACAGAAATATACAGTTCCTTAATCTATTATTTGTTTTTACCAATAAAAAGCGTTTTTGATTTCTCTAACATCACATCATTCACTTCTCAGTTTCTAAAATGTTTCGAATAAATGTATTTTCATTAATAAACACCAATACCGCACGTACAATTTTGCAAAATTAAATCCACGTGTGCACTTCATAAATGCATCAACATAACTGAATGCAACAATAAAACTCAAAGACACAACCCAATAAACACAGGATGAGCGTTTTTCAAATGCAACACCTCTTCAGTTTGAGGGTAAATATCATTTTCAACATAAATTCAACTTGACTTGAAAAAGCTCATCTTCAATTCATCTTCAAATTGTTTGCGAATTACAACCAATTTGGCAAAATGTTGACGAAAACTTTGAAAATGTGTTGAAGATAATTGGAGAAAACTTTGACAAAACACTACCCTGAAATGCAACGAAAAAACCACATGGTTTTCAATACTACTTTTGACAACAAAGTTCGTGGAAGAAATACAAAAATGTGGAAATTTTTTAATAATCAATTGAAATTGCTTATAATAATTGGTAAGTAAAACTAAAACACGAAATTAAAACTTTAAGGAAGTCACTAAACTCAAATCTCTTTGCAGACAACTAAAATATTTGGATGCTGATTCTTGGACACATTAAGAGGCTGGCCGATGAAAAATGGTAGTGGCTTATCGAGAAGAGAAAGTTTCCATAAATCAAAGTGCAACCAAAAAAACTTGGTATTTATGCTTTTCTATATCAACAACTACTGGATGATAATTCGAAATTCACAAAATAACAAATTAAACCGATGATGCGATATAAATTAAACTATCGATGTGATATAGTTTAATTTATATCGCATCATCGGTTTAATTTGTTATTTTGTGAATTGAAATTGCTGGAAATTTATTCCAATTATCTGGACATCAAGTTCCTGAAAATTGCCAGTATTTTAATAACAACAATTTTGTAACACCAACGTTCTTGAGGAAATCACGAAGTACGTGGTCAGTTGGAAGAAATACAAATTGGTAAGTCAAAATAAAAAGTGAAATGAAAACATAATGGAAATCACAAAACTCGATTGTTTTGCAGAAAACTAAAATCATTGAATGGTATATTCTTGGAAGATGTTGGCCGATGAAAAACCGATGAAGGAAACAACAAAGAAAAGTTTTCAGAAAACTTACAAAGTGCAACCAATTAAAACAAAGTGCAACAATTCCTATATCAAGAACTTCTGGATGAAAATGTGCATCATCGGTTTAATTTGTTATTTTGTGAATTGAAATTGTTGGAAATTTATTCCAATTATCTGGTCATCAAGTTCCTGAAAATTGCCAGTATTTTAATAACAATTTTGTAACACCAACGTTCTTGAGGAAATCACGAAGTACGTGGTCAGTTGGAAGAAATACAAATTGGTAAGTCAAAATAAAAAGTGAAATGAAAACATAATGGAAATCACAAAACTCGATTGTTTTGCAGAAAACTAAAATCATTGAATGGTATATTCTTGGAAGATGTTGGCCGATGAAAAACCGATGAAGGAAACAACAAAGAAAAGTTTTCAGAAAACTTACAAAGTGCAATCAATTAAACCAAAGTGCAACAATTCCTATATCAAGAACTTCTGGATGAAAATGTGCATTACATCAATTTACATCCCGTCATCAATTTGATATTTTGTGATTTCCTCTTGCTGGAATCTATTTTAACACACAAGCCAGCAAGTTCCTCGATAGTAATTATTTCAAATTGCCAGCATATTAATGACACCAACATTATGGAGGAAATGGAATTATACATGTAAAAATGTTTAAGATATTTAAAGTTGTATTCATAGTTTTATTTATTAATACGTTTAATAAGATAATTACATTTTGATTGGTATTATATTATTATTTTTATATATTATTAATGTTATTTTTAAGATTATTATATTTGTTAACGAAAAAAATAATAAAATTTACAAAATCCCTAGAAATTTAGTATTGACTTTCAGTTAGAACTAGGATTGACTTTCATACAAATTGTGGTTTGAAAGTATTCGCAATAATGGTAATTTTTTATTTTTCTCACATTGAAAACTGTTTGAGAAATTATTGAGTAGCGATGCATTTCAATTTGAGGATTACAATTGAGAAATTATTGCTATTGTGTTGAATTTTACTGTTGAGGGTAATGTCTGTTTTTTGTTGAGAACGCGATTTTCTCAACAATTTCTCAACTTGAATATTACCCTAATCCTTTGAAAAAATGTTTGAAAAATTATTGAATTTTAGTATTTTTCAAACGTTTGTGTTTATTGGGAAATAGTCATAACGGATACATAGCTGCCGTAAAGAAAAACAACTCCACACACACACGATCCCTTTCTGATCTCGCTCTTGCAAGAAAACAACTCTCACCACAAAAGATACCAACAACACACAAGGAACATTCCATTGTCTCTAGAATCAAAACAACCAACAACAGCATAAATGACGCAATAACAAACACAAACAATCATACGAGATATACACAAAATGTCTCTAAAAACTCCCTCACATGATGCACTCACATTTTCCAGTAGCACGTTTATTGATTAGTTGGAATTCTATCTATAAGTTAAGGTTAAATATATACCAAATCTATGAGGAATCTATATAAAATTATATACACGCGTCAAGGATTATACTAACTACTTTTTATTCTACTTTATCTAAAATTTTCAATGTGAGTAAAAACACTCCAACATATAGTAAAAAGCGAAATAATCTGTAGGTAGCCATCGTACGAATCGGTAATGTCGTTAAGTTAATTTTTACTACAAAAATTTTTTTCCATACAAAATTTTTTCTTAGTAAATTGTCCACATTCCGTAGTAAGATTTTTATATTGCCCATGTATATTTATAATAGAATCAACGATGCATTAACTACTGTGTTGGAAATTTATTTAAGGAAAAATCCTTCCCATTTCGTAGTTAGTGAACTAAAAAACATTTACTGAATTTTTATAAGTTTTCCTTTAGCTAAGTTAATTTTCGTTGTGGTTACGAAAAATAAACTATATTAGAATAAATTTGTTGAACTATGTGGAAGTTAAAATGGTCCTTAAATTTACAAGACACTTTTTTTTCTGTGTAGTTAATTTGATTGAAATCGGTTCAGATTTAGATATAGCTCCCATATATATCTTTCGTCCGATTTGAACTTATATGGCCTCAAAAGGCAGACTTTTGCCGTGATTTGGTTCAAATTTTGCACAAGTAGTACGTTTAATAGTACCGGTAAGCGTACCAAATTTGGTTGAAATCGGTTCAGATTTAGATATAGCTTCCATTTATATCTTTCGCCCGATTTGCACTTACATGGCATCAAAAGCCAGAGTTTTGCCGTGATTTGCTTCAAATTTTGACCGAGTGGTACGTTTAAAGTTATTATTATGTGTGCTAAATTTGGTTAAAATCGGTTCAGATTTAGATATAGCTCCCATATATATATATCTTTCCCCGATTTGGACTTACGTGGTTAATATGTTAGAACATAATATGTTCTAACATATTAACATGTATGTACCAAGTTTAATTGCTAAACTTCGGCCCGACTTCCAGTAGAAATTATACTATGTTTTAAGTCAAAAACGTCTTTAAAACAAGTAAGTAAAGTAGAAAGTCGAGCGGGGCCGACTATATCATACCCTAAACCACCCCTACTGAATTAGTAAACAGAAGCATTTGTGGGGTATCATTGGTATAGGTTTTGGAGAACTTAAAGGGGGGTACATGTTTATGGGTGTCTTGCCACAATCTGAGCAGAAATGTCTAATATAAGGAGCTATAGTTTATTTTGCACCAAAAGAGTTAGTATGGCACTAATATTGAGTCCATTATTAAACAAGTAAGTAAAGTAGAAAGTCGGGCGGGGCCGACTATATCATACCCTAAACCACCATTACAGAATTAGTAATCATATGCATTTGTGGGGTAACATATAGGTCTGGGAGATAAACCGCAGTTGCATATTTACATGTCTTTGGAAGCTTTGTGTCAATCTGACTATAGCTCATAGTCAATGTTGCCACTGAAAATGTTCGGTTTACCCTACAAGGACAAAAAAAATTTACAAAACAAAAATGGTTCTAAGTACTTTATTATCTTAAAACATGAGTATGCAACGTATATAACTTAGAATATAAATTTGTATTACCAGCACGGTTGCCACAGTTGGTAGAATTCTACCCAAATTAGTAATCTTTTTTGTTAAATCTCTATAAAAATTAAATTTTGGAAAAAGTTTCTATAAACAAATTTTTGTGAGAAATTTTTCTATAAAAATAAAATTTTGACAATAAATTCTATAGAAATAAAATTTTGAGAAAAAATTCCACAAAAATAAAATTTTGAGAAAATTTTTTATAGAAATAATATTTTGAAAAATATTTCTATAGAAATACAATTTTGACAAAATGTTCTATAAAAATAAAATGTTGACAAAATTCTCTACAGGAATAAAGTTTACCACACATTGTTAAAAATCAAGTCTTGCCGGCTTCTAATTTCCTCCTCTAGAGCCACCAAAATGTATAAATTATTACAAATTGTGTCGAGTGAAAATGTCCTACATTGTGGCCCTACGTCCCTACAAGTCGCTAAGTATTAGAAAAACCCTACATATAGGGAATTTCCCTTACTTCTAGCAACACTGGCTGTGCTGATATTGCGCCTACGGAGTTAGTATGCCACTATGTTGAGCACATTATTAAAAAAGAGAAAATCGTTAAATAAGTGTGGGTAATAAATCCAAATTTGTAAAAATCGAGCATTATTCTTATGTAAGAGCTAAGGGTACGTATAAGTACGATCGGCTAGTACATCAAAATTTGAAATTTGAGTAAAATTGGTTAATATAAGAGTACTATGGCCAAATTTGGGAAAATCGAGCGATGCATATATATGGAAGCTATATCTAAATCTGAACCAATTTGCATAATATTTAGCGTTTGATTAATAATATATTATTTTGCGTTTGATTAATACCACAAAAGGTTACCTTGTGCAAGATTTGTAAGTAAGTAAGATCAGTTAAGAAATGAGGCCTGTATGGTCAAACATAATGTTATTAGGGGCGAATTTTTCAAAATCGGGTGATACATATATGGGAGCTATATCTACATCTGAACCGATTTTGATGAAATTTTGCACATATAGTTAGTACTATAGAGGACTGGATCTAGCCAACTTTTAGTAAGATCGGTTAATAAATAAGGATTCTATGGCCAAATTTGGGAAAATCGGGCTATACATATATATGGGAGCTATATCTAAATCTGAACCGATTTCGATGATTTTTTGCACATATAGTTAGTGCTATAGAAGACTACATTTAGCCAAATTTGGGTAAGATCGGTTGATAAAAAAGGGTTTTAAGGCCAAATTTAGAAAAATCGGGCGGTACATATATATGGGAGCTATAGCTAAATCTGAACCGATTTCGATGATTTTTTGCACATATAGTTAGTGCCATAGAAGATTATATTTAGCCAACTTTGAATAAGATCGGTTGATAAATAAAGGTTTTGTGGCCAAATTTGGGAAAATCGGGCGATACATATATATGAGAGCTATATCTAAATCTGAACCGATTTGAATGAAATTTTGCAGACTTGAAGGGCGATGGAAAAGGTTACCTCATGTCAAATTTGGTGATGATCCGTTTGAAAAAACGCGCAACGTGACCCCATTTATCGAAATCGGGCGATACATATATATGGGAGCTATATCTAAATTTGATCCGATTTCTTCCAAATTCAATAGCGTTTGTCCTTGTGCCCAAAAAACTCCCTGTACCAAATTTCATCAAAATCGGTTAATAATTGCGACCGGAATCCTGTGAACAACAAATACATGGACAGACGGACGGACACCAAGCGCTAGATCGACTCAGGAGGTGATTCTGAGTCGATCGGTATATATTTTATGGGGTCTAAAATCAATATTTCTGGTAGGCACATTGTTTGGTCGATGACATCTGTGAAAAATATTTAGTATACATAAAGTCATTATACAGACAACATCAAACATCACATTTTTTCATCGTGTTAAAAATGTCGAATTGTGTTCCAGAAAGTGATGATTTGCAGAAAGCATTTTTTTTGTTTTCGTTCGAAGAAAGGTGTTGCAGAGTCCCATCGAATGCTTAGCGAGGCATATGGTGATCATGATCTATCAGAAGCAACATGCAAAAGTTGGTTTCAACAGTTTAGAAATAATGATTTTGATGTGAGAAATGCGAATCGTGAAAGGCCACCAAAAATGTTTGAAGACGCCGAATTTCAAACGATGTTGGATGGAAATGACACTTTGAGTCAAAAGCAAATGACAGCAATATTGACACAACAAACAATTGTTGACCTCTTTAAAGCTAAAAGAAAGATCCCATTAATAATTAGTGCTAAAAACGCTCATTTCATATTTATTTTTTGTTTTTTAAGGAGCTTGCTCTAAAATTTATTTTTTAAAACGATTACTCTAGATATGCTATCAATGTTTAAAAAATAGAAATCCCACTTGCTACAGTATAAGTGGTTGTTTTATTTAGCAAATTATCAATGTCATAGATGTGTGGCAAAAACTATGAAGCTGAGATCATCTTAAAAACATTCAATATATGAAAAATTACGAAATGGCTTTTTTTATTTACCTAAAAATAAATTCTTCAAGTTTTCACTTTCACAAGACATAAGGACAAAAAAAACAACCCCAATCCTTTTGGAAATAGCTAAGACAGATTTATTGCCAACAATCATATGATATTGCAATAATAATAAAATGGATTTCGGTCTTTGTTTTGAAATTATGACTCACCCATTGGGGATTTGATATTTTTGCAGCTCTTACACACAAGGAAGAAAAACTAAAAATTTTTACTTGGTCTTTCTTGTTTTTTGTAGAAATGAGTACGAACGAATTTTCCAAATCATTAAATTTTGATTTGAATTTAAAGCACAGCCTTACTTACAGCTAACTTTTGCTTTATGTACACGGTTGAAAAAGACTGTTTTTCATATGTTTGGCTATAAACATTATATGTTTGGAACACAAATTTTTAAACACAATATTTTTGAGTGCAAGCATATAATGTTCATAAACTAGCATAACATGTTTGGGACATATATGTTAATATGTTAGAACATATTATGTTTGGGACATAAAATGTTTGTAAATATAATATGCTTGAATGCAAACATATATTAATTTAGAAATAGCCTATAAACATATATGTGTTTAGTAGCTTGGAGCGCTATTTAACAGGGAGCGATATTGAATTAAGTTGGTGGTTGTTGCTTGTTATTACAAAATTAACATTTTATTTTTCCTTGGGCAATTGATCAGCTACTTCTTTGATCCTTACAAACTGTGTGGTCCGCTGTTCGAATCCCCGTCCGGCAAAAGGTAAAATTAAAATAAAAAAATCATAAAATTGAATAATTTCTTCTACAATGTTTGTATTACAGAAAAAGGTGCTAAGAACTAAAAAATCTCGTGGAAGTGAGAAAGATGTCGGGGAATATACAATTGGGCAGAAACAAAATTTTGAGCATTCAGGTCGAAACCCTATGTTGTTAGCACCTATATTACCTGTTTATTTTCATAATTCATTATGATTGTAAATATATAAATAAATAAATAAAATTTTGAGCACAATATTGTTTGGGAGAATTTTTTAAGCATATAATATTTTTGGGTGCAAAATGCTTCCAAACATATTATATGTTCACATAATAACATATTGTTTTTTGGAAGACAACATTATTGAATTTGGATGCAAAAATACAAAATGTTTGGAACTTAGACTACCCAAACATATATTGGTTAGGGCAATATGCTTTCAAACATATTATATATTGGAAGAGATCAAACATATAAATGTTTGGGCAATACCCAAAAATATATATGCTTGAAGCAAAATATGTTTGGGAGTATATGTTACAGAAGCGATTTTTTGTGAGCGTGTACTTGTACCAAAATCATACACTTTTATGCGCTGTTAACTTAAAATGAACCCATTACCATCTCCCTGTAAGTGGGTTCCCTTTGGCCTTTATGTTATCTAATATTTTTTTTTTTTGTATTTTTTTAAGATACTCGAACTATTTGCAGTCTAAAATGTAGGAGTTTGTTTAAGTTAAGTGTTTTTGGCACTGGCTCCGAAACACTTTTTGCTCACCAAGTCAAGCCCGTTGCCCCTGCCAACACTTGATGGTATGAATGAATATGATCTCGACAAAATTATTGTAGTGGCGTATGTTGGCTTCTTTGGCTTTCTCGGCTTCAACTTGGCTGTGATTCAAATTTGTACTTTACCATCATAATAAGACACTATTTGTCATACCACAGAATGCTTGTAACAAACAAAGGGAAACGGAACACGTTCCAGAAGCGGGCCAACAACAACAACAACAAATCTAAAGGGAAAAATATTTAACACATTTTCGAGAAATGAAATGGAAATCTACAGAAATGGACAAAAAGCAACAAAAAAAGGCTGCATAATTTGTATAAATCATTTTGCAATTATAACCACCAACAACAAGGATACAGACAGAGACACAAAGTCCTGTGGTACATAGACAAATGGAAATTATTCATAGTGTCGTCCTCTCATCCAAAAGGGGGTTAAAATTGGGGTGTGCTGTGTAAATGGCATTCCAACGGAAAGGAGGCCCTTTCAATTCATTTTGTTATAACAAAAACATTTCGTCGACCATCACGTTTTTGGTTGGTTAATTTATGGTTTTTTGATTTTCTCTGAAGTCGTCATTGTTCTATAGAAGAAATTGTTTTACTTCTTAAGATCAGACAGAGGTTCATAAGAAGATTTTTAGTAATTTGTATCACGTAATTTTGCTTTTATAATAGAGCAAAACATTCCTTTTATTTCAAAAATGAAAAGGGAATTTTAATTTATTTCTTATTCATACAATAAAGGACTTAGTATTCTTATTAAAATTCCCAAAAATTTGCTTTGGGTAAAATACCTGAAGATTAATTGTGAAATTTATATTAGCATGAAATATCAGACGACCTTTTTCAAAACTGAAAACCAATTAGAGATAGAATGAATGTTGTACTTGTTTGAATAAAAATTATAAAATGGATTTAGCATTAGATGGATATTGCGTATATCAAAAAAAAAATGCGTAAATTTAATCCCCAATAAATAAATATGATTATATGGTCGGTCCGCACGAACCGTGTCCATTGTTTGTATACCTTGGTATGTAGCGAAGGGTTATAGCAATAAATAAGAAAAATAAATACGAATTGTTTCTACTTAGCCGATAAACAAATTTTTATCTGCAAAATACTTAGGAATATATAAAAACCTAAAAGAGGAAATCTTTGAAAGTCATCGGTATCGCCTTTAGAATTATTTTTATAACATAAAATAATTCTAAAAAGTCGGATAGGCAGACCATGCACCCTTTGTATAAGAAAATTTTTGATACCATCTTAAGTCTTTAACATAGCTCCCACAGCTATATACACGCAAAAAATAATTCTTTCCCCCCAAACGAAATTTTAGATAAACAAAGTTCGTTTTTAATTTGCTTTTCGCTGTAAGGAAGTTTATTTGGAAGAAAAGTATATACTGTTTGTGATAAACGTTTATGTAAAAACAATTTCATAAAGACTAACTCAAAAAACAATCTTTTCTGGCTAATTGCATTTTCCCTCACATCTATCTCACTTCCACGAGGTTTTTCAGTTCTTAGCATCTTTTTCTGTAATACAAACAATGTAGAAGAAATTATACCATTTTATAAATGTTTAAAATTTTACCTTTCGCCTGGACGGAGAATCGAACCGCGGACCATGCAATTTGTAAGTCAGCACTATCCACTGAGCTACTTAGCTGTTATTGTCATCAATAGTTAATTATCCATATAAGTTATATTAATATAGCATAGCTTGCGGCACCCACGAGCCGATTAAACAAACATTACTTAACAAAAACAAACATTTAGTTGGGCACCGTGGAGCAGTGTTTGCTACGTCCGCCTTGCATGCCAAGGGTCGTGGGTTTGAGCCCTGCTTCGACCGAACTCCAAAAAGTTTTTGTTTTTTGTTCGAAAGATTCCGAAAAGATGTTCAATATTACATACTACTATATTAAATTTTTACTATGAACTGTAAAATGTGTCTTATTAAAGACTTAAAGTCAGAAAAGAACAGTGCTTATATCAAGCACGAAATGGATTGTGTTGTTGGTTCAAAAATATTTTTTTTTTTATTGAAAAAATAACAATTTTTTTTTGTGATAAAAGTCCTTAATACCCTTCACCACTTTGTAGACCACAATTTGTGTTACCATCTCAACTCCTTCATGAAGGTTTATATTCCCATATACAAATATTTATATCTTAACCGTTTTTGTACTTCTACAAAATCTCTAGAATTAAAATTTAAATCGGCTAATGCCCTGGGATATAAAGCACAATGTTACTAAAAAATATGGGAAACATTTAAACCAGAATCAATTTTGAAGCAACTTCGCAAAAGCGTATTTATGATTATCGGTCGATATATGTGTATTAGAGTAATAGCAAAATTTGAGTCATTTTTACAAATTTTCGGCTTAGCAGTAGCGATTTTATAGGGAAAATGTGGGTAATTTGACCATTTTTGCCTAAATCGGAAAAACATATATATGGACGCTATATCGAAATCTGAACCGATTTAAATCATATTTCACATGCATAATTACTATGTTAATTCTACTCCCTGTACAAACTTTGACCTCTGCGGTCATATGACGGAAAATCGGGCGAAAGATATATATGGGAGCTATATCAAAATCTGAACCAAAATTAGCATGCATATTCAGAACCTTAATTCTACTCCCTGTGCGAAGTTTCAAGTAAATCGGGGTAAAACTTTGGGATCTGTGGGTACATGAGTCTAAATTGGTCGAATCGGTATATTCGGGAGCTATATCTAAATCTGAACCAATTTAAACAAAATTTTGCAAGCATAGTTAGAATGTTAATTCTACTCCCTCTGCAACATTTCACGTAAATCAGAGTAAAACTTTTGCCTCTGTGGTCATATTAGTCCAAATCGGGCGAATGATATATGTGGGAGCTATATCTAAATCTGAACCGATTTCAATAAAATTTACCCCACTGACTACACTACTAATTGTATTCCTAGTGCAACATTTCAAGCAAATTAGAGTAAAACTCTAGCTTCTGGGGCCATATAAGTCCATATCGGGCGAAAGATATATATGGGAGCTATATCTAAATCTGAGCCGATTTACACTAAATTTGGCACAAATAATGATACTATTAAATGTACTCGTTGTGAAAAATCTCAAGCAAATTAGGGTAAAACTCTGGCTTCTGGAGTCATATCGGGCGAAAGATATATATGGGAGCAATATGTAAATCGGAATCAATTTTAACCAAATTTGGCACACGTAACGATACTATTAAACGCACTCCTTGTGCAAAATTTGAAGCAAATCAATACAAAACTCTGGCTTTTGAGACTATATAAGTGCAAATCGGACGAAAGATATATATGGGAGCTATATCCAAATCTGAACCGATTTGGCTGATATTTTGCATATTTTAAGGGCGCCGCAAACCATTTGGCTGTCCGAAATTTTAAGAAAACACGTTGATAAATATGTCAATTATGACCATATCGGTGCTAAATATATATGGCAGCTATAACTAAATCTGAACCGATTTTTTTCAAAATCAATAGTAATTTGAGCCAAAGTGAAACTCTGTGCCAAATTTGAAAATGATTGGGCTTAAACTGTGAGCTGTACTTTGTACACAAAATTACATATACAAACAGACAGACGGATATCGCTAAATCGACTCAGAATTTAATTCTAAGACGATCGGGATGGTCTTTTCCTTCTTGGCGTTACATACAAATGCACAAACTTATTATACCCTGTACCACAGTAGTGGTGAATGGTATACAAATAATATTAAAATATATTCAAATCATTATTGAAATTCTGTGTAACATGTGAATTCAAAGCTTTTTGATGGTTCTCCATTATTTCCGAACCGTTGAAACCAGCTTTTGCATGTTCCTTCTGATAGAGCATGATTATTTTGGGAATACAATAGCTCCTCAAAAATCGTTGTTTTTGTTCCCTGTAGAGGAAATATGGGATATATTTCATTTTTGTTGAGTTATTTAATGAGGACCTATTTCATGGAACCCAAATAACTGGTATGTCCGAGACTTTAAATGTTAAAAAAAACGAGAATCTCTATCGATATGCCGTCGTTTTGAACATTTAAAATATTTGTAAAAATTTTCTATAACTTTTCTTTTTTCGGAAAGCATCACATCACCTAATAATATGGACATTCTTATCCGAATACAATATTCTGTTTGCCATTGTCTCTTTTTGATTAGCTCATGTCGAAGTTAAGAAATTTAATTCAGTTTCTAGCATTTAGAACTGATCACCACACAGAAATTTAAACCTCACAGAGAAAAACTATGCGAACCTATATTTAAGGAAATTAGCAGACCTCATTACAGTTAGTTTTGAATAAGTTCTGCAAAATGAAGAAGACAACAGGACCAACACTACTTACAAATTTGCGAAAAGTTTTCAACCATTACGACAAATTGCCATTAACGTTTTCATAGGAAAGAAGAAGTGCACATTGAAATGGTCATTTGAAAGGTCTCACAACTGAATTATCCTTAAGGCTATTTTAAGAAAAAATAATCACGGAAAACAATTCAATGGTAAGAAAAACCTGCAAGGCAAGTAGAAAATCAATGAAACAAACCGCAACTTTTCTGGAAAAACGAAAAGAAATGCAAAGAAAGACAAAAAAAGTTGTTAAAGAACTTTTAAATGGCTGCAAAAGAAAGAGGTTTGAGTGATAAAATGAACGCTAATTTTACTTAAAGTATTTGAAATTATATTATACACTTTAAATAGTAAATACAAGAAAGTTGTAAAATTGACGAATTTATTTTGCCATTAATCCCATTAAGTGATAACAATTCTATAAGCATTAAGAAGGGTAGATGCTAAGATCTGCAGGCTCATAGTATTTGAATACTATGAGCCTGCAGATATGAGCATCGAAATATACGACATGGAATTGAACCATGCCGCTATTTTCGAAAATTCTTAACAAAACAATTGGTAAAATTTATATTAGGAACCAACGACTTTAAAATAAAAATTTTAAATTTTTATTGAAGGAAGTTTCGTTCATTTTTATAATCTCCGCCCTTTGTAAAGAATCGAAATACTGGTCTCACACCATATGTTCATGGTTTATGAATTACCCGAATTTATTCTGATAACTGGTTGATAGTTTTGTTGCAAGTAAAGGATACCGATGTGGAATGTGGTAACTCCGAAACACCCGTCCATCCAACCATCTTGCAAAAATAAGTATAATTTTCTTCTGTTGTTTAGTAAACACATGTCTTTAAGCTGAAATCAAAACAACAATAACAAAAAGATAATAGCAAATATGTTACATATAGTCTTGATCGTGGTGAAATTTTAAGTCGACCTAGCGATGTCCGTCCGTCTGTTTAAATCAAGCTAACATCTGAACGAAACAAGCTCTCGATTTGAAACTTGGTACAAGTTCTTGTTATTGATGTAGGTCTAAAGGTATTGCAAATGGGCCATATCGGACCACTTTTAGGAATAACCCCCACATAAACCATTCAATTTTTTTACTTTTTTGCAAGGAAAAAGTATTTTTATAGGTTACGTATAGACATGTCTAGAACCATTACATGACCATAAAGACCATGTACATTTTTTTTGTGATCATTTAATTTTTCAAATTTTTTGCAGCGAAAGGAATTTTATAATTACACTTCCCTTTTTCATTTTGCGCGTCAGTCGTGTGTTGATTGTTGCTTGGAATGGACGGAAAATATGTAATTACTGCGTTTTGTGTTAATTTATTTATTCAGAAGTCCCACGTGGTTTTATGTGAACACAAAAAGGGAAGTGTAATTGAAAAACTGTACCTGCTTTTTGTTCTACATTTTGCTATATGGTATCATTTATTTTTATTTTCAGTTACATGATGTCTGCGTTTGTACTAGAGGTCTGCACAATTCCATTTGTAAATGCAGAGTACACGTGTACTTGGTAAATGAGTACATCTATTTGAGAGAGTCGCAAAACAATTGGTACACATTTTTATGAACATCAAAAGCCACGAGTAACTTCTTGTTGCTACTCTGATGTCTTCACTACCAACAAACACATATTCCTCTTTCTCTCTTATTGAAGTGTACTCAGAGTGATCACGTCGAGTATATTGCGAGAACAAAACTTCATAGAGTACTCCATGTACCACGTGCAGTTTCAGAAATACAAAAAAACAGTTACTCTCCATAATATATGTTTTCGGATTGATATAAAGAACGGCAAACGTTAAGGTAAGTGTGTGACATCTATCTATCTATATATATAAAATTCAATCTATGTTTGTTTATTTGTTTGTTTGAATGTTCCGAGTTGGCTCCGAAACCGCTGACCCGATTTACTTGAAACTTTCAGAGATCGTAGGGGGCGTTCATGTGGTGAAAATAGGGTACCTCATTTTTTGACACTTTGTCACGGAGGGGGACCTCCCCTTTGTCGGACTTTTTGAAAATTGGACCAAAGTAGACCGATTTGCTTGAAATTTTCATTGAAGGTTGGGTTTGGTATCTAGACAAAGATCCGCTACTTTATATTTCGATATTTGGAGGCGGAGGGGGACCCCCCTTTGTTCGACTTTTTTTAAAGTACAGTGAAAAAAACTAAAATTCTCTAAATTATCTGAGATTTACAGAGAACATGCGGTGAGGTTATGGAATTAATATGGGGTACCTGATGATTTCATATATGGTCGGGGAGGGGGGCCTCCCTCTTGCCCTACTTTTTGAAACTTGGAACAAAATTATGCGATTTGCTTGAAATTTTCATGGAAGATTGAAGGAGGTGTCTAGACAAAGAACGGCTACTTTATTTTTCGATATTTTGTCGGGGAGGGGGACCTCGCCTTTGCCCAACTTGTTTAAAGAAAACAAGATTAAAGTCCTCCGACTGACATTTCACGGAAAAACAGGGTGCGGCAATGAATATTTGGCCGGGGAAAAATAAAAGGGCATAGGGAGACATCCGCTTCTCTTAAGTACATACAGAGAAGCAATTAAACTTTACCGAGTTACTTGAAATTTACAGAGGACTGGGGAGAGGTTACGATATTAATAGTTGATACCTGATTTTGTGATATTTGGAAGGAAGAGGGGCCGCCCTTTGCCCTGCTTTTTTGAAATTTGGGCTTATAATTAGCTTGGCATTTTCTGGGACGTTTACAAAAGATACATCACTTTTCGATATTTGGTCGGGGAGGAGGTCCTCCTCTAAAACTGCAAAAAAACAAAAATTCTAAAGATTTCTTCAAATTTACAAAGGCAGTGAAAGTTTCAAGAATTTTCAGCGAAGGTTACGGGTGCTATTCACTACGGTGTTTGTCGATATTGTATCGGGGAAAGTGACGTCCCTTTAAAATAAAATTTAAAGATCTCCGATCTACTTGAAATTTACAGGGAACGTGGGAGGAGGTGATTAAATTTATACATGATTTTTAAATTAGTATATGATTTTTCGATATCTGGTTTGGGAAGGGGAAAATTGAAATAAACTTTGTCAATTTACTTCGATAGAAATTATAGGGACCATTGAGTAGTTACGAAATTAATATAGGGTAGGTGATACTCCGATATCAGGTCGGAGTGGGGCGAAGGTGGGGATAGGGTTCCCTTTTGTCCGTGTTTTTTATACCCTTCACCACTACTGTGGTACAGGGTATAATAAGTTTGTGCATTTGTATGTAACGCCAAGAAGGAGTAATCATAGACCAACCTTTTAGTATACGGATCGGCTTAGAATTAAATTCTGAGTCGATTTAGCGATGTCCGTCTGTCTGTCTGTCCGTCTGTCTGTCCGTCTGTCTGTCTGTCTGTCTGTCTGTCTGTTGATGTATTTTTGTGTGCAAAGTACAGCTCGCAGTTTTAGTCCGATTGTCCTAAAATTTGGTATAGGGTCCTGTTTCGGCTCAAAGACGATCCCTATTGATTTTGGAAAAAATCGGTTCAGATTTAGGTATAGCTGCCATATATATTTTTCACCGATCTGGTCATAATTGGCGTGTATATCAACCGATCTTCCTCAAATTCCGTACATCCGAATATTTTATGAGTCTCGAAAAACTTGCAAAATATCAGCCAAATCGGTTCAGATTTAGATATAGCTCCCATATATAGCTTTCGCCCGATTTACACTCATTTGCCCAGAGAGGTCAATTTTTTGCTCCGATTTAGTTGAAATTTTGCACAGGGAGTAGAATTAGCGTTGTAACTATGCGTGCTAAATTTGCTTGAAATCGGTTCAGATTTGGATATATCTCCCATATAAAGCTTTCGCCCGATTTACACTCATATGACCACAGAGGCAAATTTTTAACTCCGATTTAGTTGAAATTTTGCACAGGGAGTAGAATTAGCATTGTAACTATGCGTGCCAAATTTGGTTGAAATCGGTTCAGATTTAGATATAGCTCCCATATATATGTTTTTCTGATTTCGACAAAAATGGTCAAAATACCAACATTTTCCTTGTAAAATCGCCACTGCTTAGTCGAAAAGTTGTAAAAATGAATCTAATTTTCCTAAACTTCTAATACATATATATCGAGCGATAAATCATAAATAAACTTTTTCGAAGTTTCCTTAAAATTGCTTCAGATTTAAACGTTTCCCATATTTTTTATACCCTTCACCACTACTGTGGTACAGGGTATAATAAGTTTGTGCATTTGTATGTAACGCCAAGAAGGAGTAATCATAGACCAACCTTTTAGTATACGGATCGGCTTAGAATCAAATTCTGAGTCGATTTAGCGATGTCCGTCTGTCTGTCCGTCTGTCTGTCTGTCTGTCTGTCTGTTGATGTATTTTTGTGTGCAAAGTACAGCTCGCAGTTTTAGTCCGATTGTCCTAAAATTTGGTACAGGGTCCTGTTTCGGCTCAAAGACGATCCCTATTGATTTTGGAAAAAATCGGTTCAGATTTAGATATAGCTGCCATATATATTTTTCACCGATCTGGTCATAATTGGCGTGTATATCAACCGATCTTCCTCAAATTCCGTACATCCGAATATTTTATGAGTCTCGAAACACTTGCAAAATATCAGCAAAATCGGTTCAGATTTAGATATAGCTCCCATATATAGCTTTCGCCCGATTTACACTCATATGACCACAGAGGCCAATTTTTTGCTCCGATTTAGTTGAAATTTTACACAGGGAGTAGAATTAGCATTGTAGCTATGCGTGCCAAATTTGGTTGAAATCGGTTCAGATTTAGATATAGCTCCCATATATATGTTTTTCTGATTTCGAAAAAAATGGTCAAAATACCAACATTTTCCTTGTAAAATCGCCACTGCTTAGTCGAAAAGTTGTAAAAATGACTCTAATTTTCCTTAACTTCTAATACATATATATCGAGCGATAAATCATAAATAAACTTTTTCGACGTTTCCTTAAAATTGCTTCAGATTTAAACGTTTCCCATATTTATACCCTTCACCACTACTGTGGTACAGGGTATAATAAGTTTGTGCATTTGTATGTAACGCCAAGAAGCAGTAATCATAGACCAACCTTTTAGTATACGGATCGGCTTAGAATTAAATTCTGAGTCGATTTAGCGATGTCCGTCTGTCTGTCTGTCCGTCTGTCTGTCTGTCCGTCTGTCTGTCCGTCTGTCTGTCCGTCTGTCTGTCTGTCTGTCTGTCTGTCTGTCTGTCTGTTGATGTATTTTTGTGTGCAAAGTACAGCTCGCAGTTTTAGTCCGATTGTTCTAAAATTTGGTATAGGGTCTTGTTTCGGCTCAAAGACGATCCCTATTGATTTTGGAAAAAATCGGTTCAGATTTAGATATAGCTGCCATATATATTTTTCGCCGATCTGGTCATAATTGGCGTGTATATCAACCGATCTTCCTCAAATTCCGTACATCCGAATATTTTATGGGTCTCGAAAAACTTGCAAAATACCAGCCAAATCGGTTCAGATTTAGATATAGCTCTCATATATAGCTTTCGCCCGATTTACACTCATTTGCCCAAAGAGGCCAATTTTTAACTCCGATTTGGTTGAAATTTTGCACAGGGAGTACAATTAGCATTGTAACTATGCGTGCCAAATTTGGTTGACATCGGTTCAGATTTGGATATATCTCCCATATATAGCTTTCGCCCGATTTACACTCATATGACCACAGAGGCCAATTTTTAACACCGATTTAGTTGAAATTTTGCACAGGGAGTAGAATTAGCATTGAAACTATGCGTGCCAAATTTGGTTGAAATCGGTTCAGATTTGGATATATCTCCCATATATAGCTTTCGCCCGATTTACACTCATATGACCACAGAGGCCAATTTTTTGCTCCGATTTAGTTGAAATTTTGCACAGGGAGTAGAATTAGCATTGTAGCTATGCGTGCCAAATTTGGTTGAAATCGGCTCAGATTTAGATATATCTCCCATATATAACTTTCGCCCGATTTACACTCATATGACCACAGAGGCCAATTTTTAACTCCGATTTACTTGAAATTTTGCACAGAGAGTATAATTAGCATTGTTGCTATGCGTGCCAAATTTGGTTGAAATCGGTTCAGATTTAGATATAGCTCCCATATATATGTTTTTCTGATTTCGACAAAAATGGTCAAAATACCAACAATTTCCTTGTAAAATCGCCACTGCTTAGTCGCAAAGTTGTAAAAATGACTCTAATTTTCCTAAACTTCTAATACATATATATCGAGCGATAAATCATAAATAAACTTTTGCAAAGTTTCCTTAAAATTGCTTCAGATATAAATGTTTCCCATATTTATACCCTTCACCACTACTGTGGTACAGGGTATAATAAGTTTGTGCATTTGTATGTAACGCCAAGAAGGAGTACTCATAGACCAACCTTTTGGTATACGGATCGGCTTAGAATTAAATTCTGAGTCGATTTAGCGATGTCCGTCTGTCTGTCTGTCCGTCTGTCTGTCCGTCTGTCTGTCCGTCTGTCTGTCCGTCTGTCTGTCTGTTGATGTATTTTTGTGTGCAAAGTACAGCTCGCAGTTTTAGTCCGATTGTCCTAAAATTTGGTATAGGGTCCTGTTTCGGCTCAAAGACGATCCCTATTGATTTTGGAAAAAATCGGTTCAGATTTAGATATAGCTGCCATATATATTTTTCGCCGATCTGGTCATAATTGGCGTGTATATCAACCGATCTTCCTCAAATTACGTACATCCGAATATTTTATGAGTCTCGAAAAACTTGCAAAATATCAGCAAAATCGGTTCAGATTTAGATATAGCTCCCATATATAGCTTTCGCCCGATTTACACTCATTTGCCCACAGAGGCCAATTTTTTGCTCCGATTTAGTTGAAATTTTGCATAGGGAGTAGAATTAGCGTTGTAACTATGCGTGCCAAATTTGCTTGAAATCGGTTCAGATTTGGATATATCTCCCATATAAAGCTTTCGCCCGATTTACACTCATATGACCACAGAGGCCAATTTTTAACTCCGATTTAGTTGAAATTTTGCACAGGGAGTAGAATTAGCATTGTAGCTATGCGTGCCAAATTTGGTTGAAATCGGTTCAGATTTAGATATAGCTCCCATATATATGTTTTTCTGATTTCGACAAAAATGGTCAAAATACCAACATTTTCCTTGTAAAATCGTCACTGCTTAGTCGAAAAGTTGTAAAAATGACTCTAATTTTCCTAAACTTCTAATACATATATATCGAGCGATAAATCATAAATAAACTTTTTCGAAGTTTCCTTAAAATTGCTTCAGATTTAAACGTTTCCCATATTTTTTTTACTAACATTGTGTTCCACCCTAGTGCATTAGCCGACTTAAATTTTGAGTCTATAGATTTTGTAGAAGTCTATCAAATTCTTCCAGATCGAGTGATATTTAAATGTATGTATTTGAGACAAACCTTTATATATTGCCCCCAACACATTTGACGGATGTGATATGGTATCGAAAATTTAGATCTACAAAGTGGTGCAGGGTATAATATAGTCGGCCCCGCCCGACTTTAGACTTTCCTTACTGGTTTTTTTCTTAAATTGAAATTAGAGGGTTGTCCGTAAATGGGAACTCGGTACATAATTTTATGATTTTTGCACAGGCTTCTTACTGCCAGATTTCTTTTTAGTAAAGAACTTAAATTTACATGAAATTGGCAGCCAAAGTAGAGAGTGCATCATTTTCCAACATTTTAGCAAATGTTAATGTGGTAAAATTTTTTACTAATTTTGCTTTTTCCGATTTATTGGATGGAAAACAGTAATTCTTTGTATGTTATTATAATATAGTGCTTAATTTTCAGATATGTCGTCAAGAAAGATACCTTTCCTTGACAAACCACACTTAAAATTCACAAAAAATACAGAAGATTGTCCAATAGATAGGGTCACGGCCTAAAGGAAAAAAAGTTGATGCGGTCACCCCCCAGTTTTGTAGCATATTCGAACACAATTTCAGAACACCAAAACTTTTTTCCGGGCACCCTACGACCCCCCGAAATACAATTTATTGTGCTGTGTCGTCATTTGAAATTACGTCGTAGTCAGATGTTGAAAGGCAGAAATGCAGCCAATGTGTAAGCAGCATAACGATCATGACAGCAAAAACTATTTGGTGGTGTGTAGGGTGACTTATTGACTTTTTAAAATCTCTGTAACTTTTTTGTTTATGAATATAAGTAAATACTTAAAAAGCAAAAGTTTCATATTTTGTTAAGATCTTTATAATGGTTATCAGAAATGGGCATCATAGGAGTATACGCGAAATAAAAAAATTAAAAATCAAATTTGACGTCGGAGTCAAAAATGACCAATGCACGAAATATAGCCCCTGATCAACCACGACAACGATATGCGTTTCTTTTCGATCGGACTTCAAATGACGACACAGCACAATAAATTGTATTTCGGGGGGTCGTAGGGTGCACAGAAAAAAGTTTTGGTGTTCTGAAATTGTCTTGGAATATGCTACAAAACTGGGGGGTGACCTCATCAACTTTTTTTCGTGACCCTATTTATTGTCCAACTACTTTAATACAGAACATTATTTAAAAAATTTGGAGGAAAGGGTACACCCTCTCCCCGACATTTTTTAAGACGAACCGTTTTACATATGCATATTCGCCGTATTTGTACCTATAAACGAAAAAGCAAGTAGTCCGATTTGTTTGAAATAATTCAAATCTTTTCGAATTTGTTTTCAGCACGAAGGATATGGTTGACTAAGTTAACGCAAAATGTTCCTACAAATACGCTTCGGAAGGCGCAGCGAAGCGGGCCGGGTAACGCTAGTACATAAATATATGAAATATGTGACATACATACATATCTATGATTAATAATAATGGAAAGTTTTGCTTCGCACATAACTGAGTAATACTTGTGGTACCACGTGAAGTAAAGAGAATCCATGTTGTACTTTTTCTCAAGTACTTAAATTTTTATTGTTCCTTTTTTTTTCGGAACACATATTGTTTCGGATAAGTACTTGGTGGTATTTGACAAGCAAGTGTTCTCTTCCCTTCACTACTTGCGCTCTGAGAGAAAGACAGTTTATGTACTATATTCGACAGCGAATTGCATACATTAGTGAAAAGTTGTTCGATGCAGAACTCTAGTTTGTACATTTGATGGGCACGAAGTAAATATCAACAACTATTTCCGCTACAATGTCACGAACCTCGGTTGTCTACTACATACGCATTAACCTTAGCACATTGCACTACCGATGGAGTTGCCATAGCAAAGTCAAGCGATTATGTAATGTACAGGACTCGGTTTGAGCCCTTGATGCAATTTTTTTTTTGTTTATAGCAACATCTTTACGTCTAAGGACAATATAGGACTGCGGGAGCCATTGAAATGCCAGCAACAGTCGGGTGGGGGGGTTCGTGTCCTTATTTCCTCAAACTCAATTTCACATTACATTAATTATTATTTTAGACTCCCTTTTTTTGTACTGAAATTAACTTACTACACTTGGGCCAGAAAATAAAAATAAAATCAAAAATCCCGATTAATAAAGAAAATTAAAAACCTAACCGGATAGGAGGATATTTACCACCAGGTGAAATTTAAAGAAATGTTTCCCTCAGATGTTTACGAGGGAAGCGTCTCACAACCCACACCTACCATTGTCCTGGAGACGGTAAAATATATTATCCAGGACCCCTAAATGTAATACACTCTATTCCATTTTTTTACTGCCTCACATTCCTTAAAGAAAACACCATATTCTTCCTATTTTTCCATTTTTAAATACATGTCAGAAATAATTTATTCATTTAAATCTCATTTTCCTTTAAAGATTATACATTTTTTACACGTATTTTTGAATATTAAAGCTCTGACTTTATGAGTGATAAGATCGACAATCATTAATAAAAAAATATGTCTATACGATACTTAGCATGAAAATATATAAGTACAAAAAAGAGTTTGATTCAGACTCAAATAAAAATTATTCATATAACAAATGATATATTTTAAGTATAAAAAAAAAGAAATCGTAAATCCAATTTATGTACCCTTTACTATAGATTGTTTTTTCTTTTGTTTTTACTATGCATAAGTATGTTTCTTAATACAAATTTTGAATTTAATGTTTCGCTCTCTTTGATGAAAAGAAAAAAACTAACAACAAACAATGATCAATGAAGTGCATTCTAGCAGAGATCAATATTAGCTTTGCTTGAGCATCGTATAACACATTCCATTCTTACTAATTCGCAGCATTCATTCTGTTATATCTAGCAAATAAAGACTGATGATATCACAACAAAACAATGAATGAATGTGTAAATTGATGAATGGGAATAAAGAATAAAAGATATGAATGGAATATTTTACGCATCTCATGTAAAGCTACACACTCACGTTACATATTTATGTATAGTATTTTACACTCGAAAAAAACTATAACCCAATGCAAGCAAAATTTGGCAAAATATTTCGAAATCGAAATTTAACAATTTTTTTACAAAAACTCACCATCTTTATGAATCCATGTAGAAGGCCTTCCCACGGTGTTACTCTGCTGCTGGACAAAAATGGTTTAAATATATGGTTTAATTAATTTTACTTGCATTGAGCTGGAACTAATGGTGTCGACTTATCAAAGGGTACACTTTAAATAAACGCCATGCTTTATACCAAAATTAAACTTATTTCTGCATAAATTCCACACAATTTTATAGTTGTAGTGGAGAAAAAAAAATGTTTGTTAGTTGTTCTAATCCACCTTAGAACAGTGGTCGTTGATGCCAGTTTACAAAATTGATGTTTGATAATTCTAGGATGAGGTTTCCATAACAAAAGCGGTTGAATTATGATATTCTCTCGGGTTTAAAAGAGCACATTGCAATCTATCCGATGAATTCTTTAATCGTCCAAGCAACTGAGAAGAGGTTTCTGTGCAGATTAATTAGAGCACATTGCAGGTCGCGTGATGGATATTTTTTTTCTTTTCGCCCAGGAAATTAAAAACGGGTTTCTGGCCAAATTATTCAGATTAAAATTTTTTTTGTTAATTGGATCCACTTTTTCTAGTCTCTGTGCATATTGGACCCAAAGCAAAAATTCTTCCATAAATAAAAGGAGTCTCAGCCGCAAATTGCCGTGCCTCAGAATATTGCCACAGCCACTTTCCAGAGATTTTTCTCGAATGAAATTTTGAAAAATTGGCCAATTGTTTGCAAGGGAAATCGTTCAGTTGGAGAAGATACAGACTCCACCGGTTTTGTACCCCAATTGGAGTACAGACTAGAATGTATTTTATTTCCAATTGGTGTAATCTGGAGACAATAAATGGGTTTATGAAAAAACAATAAATGTTTTTAAACGTCCAGAGAACAACATACCTTCTTCCAATAAATATTTGAACGCACAAAAATTTTAAATAAATTTCAAAACAAGCTGGGCTGACTTTATAATTTTCCCGGATTGAAAAGAATTTTTAGGAATATTTTACGTCTTATTTCAAGAACGATGATCACGAAACAGAAAGGAAGTGATTTCGTCTTGTCAAACTTCTTTTTGCTCTTAGCGTGGAGATCGATAGCTGAGAATGACAATGTCAAAAGTGCTAAAAACAAAGGGTAGCCACTAAGCATAAAAATCCCATAACGCAACCCCTCATTTACTGAGTTGACTCAAAATGTTTTGCGGGGAAAAAAGTTGCTAAATCAGAAAAAAAATAAATATTTCATGCAGAATGAAATTACTTTGGAGAATAATAATAGTAATGTTCGAGCAAATCGTATGTTAGAAAATTGAAAAATAGTAGGAACAATAAAAGACAAGTATTCATTTAAAAATAAATGCCCCGAAACTGAGCAGAATCAACCAAGAGACAAAAACATGAACAGAAAGGCGAAAATTTTGAAAAATAATATACGATTTGTAAAGACGACCATTACAAAACCAGATAATTTTCTTGAGTTCAAGGAAAAATTAGCTGGAAAACGGCGTCTAACTCCTAATGTCCTTTCCGTGAAAAGTCCCGACAACTCTACCCTCCATGTCTTCTAGCAGGTAATAATGATTCCCCAGTTTCTCGCGTACTTTCGCCTTAATAAAAACTGGAGCCAGTTTGGCATTGAAGCCCTTTTCAAAACTGCTCTGTGCAAAATTCCGTCGGAATACTTATTGTCCTACGTCAAATTTTTGGGGCCGCGTGCGAAGATCATATTGATGCTTGTTCCGATCAAACGAATCCTTTATGTGTCTACGCAAATCCTGTCGAAGCAATTGCAATTGATCATCTAGTGAAATATTGATTGTTGGCTCATTTAATAACCCCAGTTTTCTGAGCAATTCATACGACGATCCATGAGTGATCATGTCAAAACCATATAGGGCGTGATAGGGAGAGCAATTTATGCTTTGGTGAAATGAATTGCGAAGAGCGCAACTAATTGCACTTAAATTCTGATCCCATTCACGGTGATTATCCTTCAAAAAAGCTCTAATACCAGCTATTAAAGATCGATTAACTCGTTCCGAGGCATTTGCCTGCGGAGAGTAAAAAGCTGTAAATACATGATTTATACCATAGCTAGTAAAAAATGCCTTCAAATCGTTAGCTTTAAATTGGCTTCCGTTGTCAGACACGATCGACTCCGGTACACCATACGTGTGAAAAATTTGTTTTTGAAGGTAATCTTTTATAGACGCAGACGTAAATTTTTTGAGAGGACATAACCAATTGAATTTGCTGAGATGGTCCAGAACTATCAATATACCGATATGACCCGTCCTACTTCTTGGATATGGTCCCAACAAATCAATAAAAAGGCGCTGGAATGGACGTATCGAAACTGTATGATTGCCCATCGGAGGTTTCATGACGATATTAGACGATTTAGTCGTTTTGCATACCTCACAGTTGCGAACGTAGTCGCGAACATCACGTACCATTCCCGGCCAATAAAAATGTCTACGCAATAACTCCAAAGTTTTGGCCATGCCACCATGAGCTGTCACCGTGGTGTCATGCGCTCGTGATATGGTATCCGTACGAATTCGAAGTGGTAGCCAAAGCTTCCAAGCAAGGTCCTCCTTTTCATCATCACCGGAGTAATGTTCCGTGCGATGATAAACATAACCATCTGAAATCCTAAGATCAGGGAATTTCGACTGATTTCCCTTCACTTTCCCCAGTAACTCCAAGTAGTCATTGTCCCTAAAAAAATTCCGAATTTAAATCTATTTCCGGCTTCACCATTTCTATAGCCGAAATATCTTCACAAGGAATTCGTGAAAGGGCGTCCGGGACGATATGATCCCTTCCTCTCCTATGGCTGATGGTAAAATCATAGGCTTGTAGTTTTAGCACCCAGCGAGCCAATCTTCCGCTCAAATCGGGTTGCCTCATCTGCCATAGGAGGCTGGAATGATCTGTTATGACTTCGAATGGTTGGAGCTCAAGGTAACATCTAAACCGTTTGATTGCTTCCACGGCAGCTAAACACTCGCGCTCTGTAACGCTATAATTGCGCTGCGCTGTGTTTAGCTTTTTGCTCATGAAAGCAATCGGTTTTTCATTTCCCTCGTCGTCCAATTGGACCAGAACGGCTCCAATTCCGAAATCGCTGGCGTCACATTGGAGGAAAAACTTGCGATTAAAGTCCGGGTTAGAGAGGACTGGAGCAGAAGTTAGCAACTTTTTCAGCTTTTCAAATGCTCTTTGAGCATCATCGGTCCACTGAAACTTCTTCTTACTTTTCAGTACCTCAGTTATCGGAAAAGTTTCTGTGGCAAAATTCTGCACGAACCGTCTGTACCACCCTGTTAGTCCCAAAAAGCCACGAACCTGCTTCAGGTTTCGTGGAACAGGCCAGTTCGTGATGGCAGTAACCTTTTCCGGGTCTGTCGTAATGCCACCATTACCTATGACGTACCCCAAATAATTTACTTTTGTTACGCAGAATTTGCTTTTGGATACGTTTAAAGTAAGATTGGCCTTGCGGAACTGAGACGATAACCTCACCAGCACTTCCAAATGTGAGGGGAAATCTTCAGATACGATGATGAGATCATCCAAATAGCCGAAAACGCAGTGGCGTAAATCGGGAGGGATGATCTCATCCATTAGCCTGCACATCGTCTGAGGGGCATTACAGAGCCCGAAAGGCATTACTACAAAATGGTACAGTGGCCTTCCGGGTACAGTAAATGCTGTTAGATGTTTTGACCCCTCGTCCAGGCTAATTTGCCAAAAGGCGTCCTTAAGATCTAATTTAGAAATTATTTTCGCCTTTGGCAATCGTGCGAAGATCCCCTCAATATTTGGTAATGGATATGCGTCTTTTTTAGTAACCGCGTTAAGCCTACGTGCATCTAGACACAATCTTACTTTATTGGGCTTGAGAACTAGCCGCATTGGAGAACTCCAGGATGAGGAGGACGGTTCTATGACCCCTAAGGCCAACATTCTATCGATCTCAGCGAATATCAGCTTCTCCACCGCAGGCGAAACAGGATAAAATCGCTGTTTTATTGGTGGTGCATCACCGACATCGATAGTGTGTTTAACCATAGTAGTCCTTCCTAATCCTTGAGTCTCAAAATTGGGAAACAGTCCAATAACCGACTTTAGTCGTTCGTTTTCTTGGTCACTCAATGGATAAATGTTTAGTTGCTCAAGTTGACCCCCTATCTTGCAACTTACATTTATCTCCGACAAATCATGTGAATTCTCCGGGGTATTTCCTGAAGCAATTAAATCGACTGATTTTAAAATATCAGGAAATAGCCCAAAAGTCCTCCAAAAATCTGTGCCAAGAATTAATTTTTGTGCTATTGATGGAACTACAAAAAATTTAAGTCGACCAGATTTACCTTTGAATGTGACGGTCACACAAGCCAACCCAAAACCTTTTGCTTAGTCCCATCTGCAGTTTTAATGTGCGATCTGCATCTAAAAAAATGGGGGTATTTCGAAAAATCCTTTCCCGCCAATTCAGCGCCGATACAGCTTACATTGGCGCCTGTATCAAGCAGCCCATACTCCTCAAAATCGAGAAAGGATATTTTCGCATAATATCGCATATCTGAAGGGTTGGATACAATCATAGAAATAACAAAATTCTTATATATTTTCCTGTTTTTATAGTACATACGAAGTCGTTTGGTTGACCGTTTAGGTTTCCTTTTCGACATTTCTGATAATGAAGAAGCATTAAAAATTTCATTCCTCCTTTTCAAATAAAGTTCATAACGTTTATGATATGGTAACCTTGGAAACAGGACATCAGATGAATTACCCCCGAATCGGGTGTACTCATTAACAGGTCGTTTCAAAATCTGGATAGGTTCCGTATTTAAATCAAATTCGTTGTGGTCAAAATAGGGTAATTTTTCAATTGAATTTGTAATAGTGCGGTTTGAATTGCAATGTGGGTCCACGTTGGAATCTAGTCCTGGTGAGGACCCACAGGCTTGAAGTTTTTTGGTTGGTTAATCTTCTTTAACTTACAGTCATTACAGTTTGGCTTATAAATCCCTATCGACCCACAGCCGTAGCAAAATATTGTCCTATCTTGGACACAATCTTGCCAAAAATGACCTGTACTATCACAATTCCAACACTTCGGAGCAAAATTGGATTTGTTGATGGCGTCTACATTGGGAATAAATTCCTCATTGTCGTCAAACTCCCGGTCCATGGCGATATCTGCCACCTGTCTTCTAGTAATTTGAGCATTATATGTAGCACGACGAATTCCTAAGTTTTTCCTCACATACTCATCGCTTAAAAAGTTCTCCCTTGTTTGCACTAATTGACGCAGATGAGAGATAGAATTGATCCTAATATATAGAAGGTCCTGTCTAATTTCAGGCCTCAAATTACGCGCAAGTATCTCAATAAGCTCATCCTCGGGTATAGGTGTAGGTAATCTATCTATTATAGCAGAAACTGAATCAAAGAAAGAATCAAAAGATTCATTTGGTCTCTGCTTGCGATTACGTATCTCCTCTTTGAGTTCAAATGTTGTCCTGAATTCTTTATATTGGCCACGAATTGCCTCACAGAATTCATTCCAATTAATTGTGGAGGTCTTTTTATGATACCTCCAGTACCATTCCTTTGCCTTCCCTACAAGTAAGGTATTCAGATTGCGTATAATGACGGAGAAATCTCCACTAAAATTGTCATTAGTCAAAGAAATAATTCTGTAGAGAAATTCCTCTACATTAAGCCCATTCGATAACCCATCGAATTTTATATTCCAACTTTGGATAATCGATGTGGCTTTATCGGAAGGAATGCTACTGCTATTCGAAAATGCATTAGGGGACAAATTCAAAATACGAGAATTGTTTGAGACACGATTTGCCTCAAATGGAAGGTCTCCCTCATTCATGTTATTAGAATTTCCATTCTGGCTATTGGCAGTGGCCTGGTCCAAATTATTAGCCGGACCTTGTGATAAAGGAAGGTTCCGATTAGTGACGACTGTAGATGTCAAGTTCATGGTCTGAAGCAATCTACTTAAATTGGACTCAATTAACCGATTAATTTCATCGTAATCTATAGATACGGCCGGTGGAGGAACGGGATAAGCAGCAGAAGAAGGGTTATCTGCACTGGTCTGAAAAAGATTCCGATTTGGTGTACACTGCGAACTCAAGCTTTGGTTCAAAGCATTACTTTGTACCTCCTGCAAATGTCGAACGGAGCTACGCGTCTGGTATTGCTTAGGCATTGCGCCTCTGCCCTTGCCCCGATGATTACCCTTGAACGCTGGTATCGACTTATGCGTAATTTGCAATATTTTCAAATCGCTAAGCTGACAGGGTTTTCTACAAATAGGGCACTCTGCGGTACTAGACAAATGTTCCTCAATACAACGCCTATGGAATGGGTGGGAACACTCATTTATTATTAAACAGTCCTGACCTTCAGTCATGGTAACATGACAAATTTGACAAGCGGAAGGCTCGACGGAGACTGGAGCCATTGCTGATGGTGGATCTGGATTAGGATCGAAACCCGCACCACTTGAAGGTGGGGGTGAACGTTCCATTATTTCAATATGACAAAATACAAATTAAGTGGAAAAATGTAAGTTGTGCAAAATCAAGTAAACAAAATAATAAATCGAATAATAATTTCCAAACAAACAAACAAAAACTCAATTATTTTCAAGTTTCGAATACTGTGAAAATATTTCACACTATTTTGAAATAATTCTATTAGTTAAATGGATAGTAAATTCAATCATAAAATTGTGTTTTCTTTTCAGGAGATGTAAGGTACATAAAATAAATGGAATTAAATTTCACCAAAAGGACGATAAATATAGGATATCAAAATCTTTGCTATGGAGTAACTAACTTTTTTCCAAATTCTGCTCATTAGATCAAACCAGAATTGAGATTTCACTGTAAAAAAAACTCCTCCTTAGAAAAACGGTCAGTAAAAGGCGAACAGCATGTTTACCGATATCCAAAATTTTTCCAAGGTACTGATACCTAAGTTCTAATTACTTAAAATTTCAAAAAAAACTGTTAGAAACATACAAAATTTTAATAATAGTCAATCCCGACATTACTGAAATTGGAAAGGGCTATCAGTAAATAAACGGTTAGTTATTTCGTATTAATTATCAAAATACTAAATATCCTGAAAACTACCGAAAACTATTCCAAAACTAGTAATCCCAAAACTGAAAATATTTTGAAATTTTGCAAATATAATGAAGTCTAAAACTGCAAACAAATCTAATCTAGAGCCTTTGGGACAGCGTCCTTCGGGCCCCACGTTTTGGGCGCCAAATTATGTAATGTACAGGACTCGGTTTGAGCCCTTGATGCAATTTTTTTTTTTGTTTATAGCAACATCTTTACGTCTAAGGACAATATGGGACTGCGGGAGCCATTGAAATGCCAGCAACAGTCGGGTGGGGGGGTTCGTGTCCTTATTTCCTCAAACTCAATTTCACATTACATTAATTATTATTTTAGACTCCCTTTTTATACCCTCCATCATAGGATGGAGGAAATATTGCTCTAAGACCCCATAAAGTATATATATTCTGGGTCGTGGTGAAATTCTGAGTCGATCCAAGCATGTCCGTCCGTCCGTCCGTCCGTCTGTTGAAATCACGCTAACTTCCGAACGACACAAGCTATCGACTTGAAACTTAGCACAAGTAGTTGTTATCGATGTAGGTCGGATGGTATTGAAAATGGGCCATATCGGTCCACTTTTACGTATAGCCCCCATATAAAGGGACCCTCAGATTTGGCTTGTGGAGCCTCTAACAGAAGCATATTTCATCCGATACGGCTGAAATTTGGTACATGGTGTTGGTATATGGTCTCTAACAACCATGGACAAATTGGTCCATGTCGGTCCTTTATTATATATAGCCCCCATATAAACCGATCCCCAGATTTGGCTTGCGGAGCCTAAAAGAGAAGCAAATTTCATCAGATCCGGCTGAAGTTTGGTACATGGTGTTGGTATATGGTCTCTAACAACCATGCAAAAATTGGTCCACATCGGTCCATAATTATATATAGCCCCCATATAAACCGATCCCCATATTTGGCTTGCGGAGCCTAAAAGAGAAGCAAATTTCATCCAATCCGGCTGAAATTTGGTACATGGTGTTGGTATATGGTCTCTAACAACCATGCAAAAATTGGTCCACATCGGTCCATAATTATATATAGCCCCCATATAAACCGATCCCCAGATTTGGCTTGCGGAGCCTAAAAGAGAAGCAAATTTCATCCGATCCGGCTGAAATTTGGTACATGGTGTTGGTATATGGTCTCTAACAACCATGCAAAAATTGGTCCATATCGGTCCTTAATTATATATAGCCCCCATATAAACCGATCCCCAGATTTGGCTTGTGGAGCCTCTAAGAGAAGCATATTTCATCCGATCCGGCTGAAATTTGGTACATGATGTTGGTATATGGTCTCTAACAACCATGCAAAAATTCATAATTGTATATAGCCCTCATATAAACCGATCCCCAGATTTGGCTTGCGAACATGGTGTCAGTATATGATCTTTAACAACCGTCACAGAATTGGTGCATATCGGTCCATAATTATATATAGCCCCCATATAAAACGTTCTCCAGATTTGACCTCCGGAGCCTCTTGGAGGAGCAAAATTCATCCGATCCGGTTCAAATTAGGAACGTGGTGTTAGTATATAGTCGCTAACAACCATACAAAAATTGGTCCAATCACACACAAATTGGTCCATATCGGATCATAATCATGGTTGCCACTAGAGCCAAAAATAATCTACCAAAATTTTATTTCTATAGAAAATTTTGTCAAAATTTTATTTCTATAGAAAATTTTGTCAAAATTTTATTTCTAGTGAAAATTTTGTTAAAATTTTATTCGGTTCATAATAAAATTTTCATTATTTTCAAAATTTTATTTCTATAGAAAATTTTGTCAAAATTTTATTTCCATAGAAAATTTTGTTCAAATTTTATTCGGTTCATAATCATGGTTGCCACTCGAGCCACAAATAATCTACCAAGATTTTATTTCTATAGAAAATTTTGTCAAAAGTTTATTTCTATAGAAAATTTTGTTAAAATTTTATTTCTGTAGAAATTTTTGTCAAAATTTTCTTTCTATAGAATATTTTGTCAAAATTTTTTATTTCTATAGAAAATTTTGTGAAAATTTTATTTCTATAGAAAATTTTGTTAAAATTTTATTTCTGTAGAAAATTTTGTCAAAATTTTATGTCTACTTTGTCAAACTGAATTATATACGTATTGGATCGATCTTTTTTGATTTAATATATACCACGTATGGACTTACATACAATTTAGAAGATGGTGTTAGGAGGTATTAAGATACCTTGCCATCGGCAAGCGTTACCGCAACTTAAGTAATTCGATTGTGGATGGGAGTGTTTAGAAGAAGTTTCTACGCAATCCATGATGGAGGGTACATAAGCTTCGGCCTGGCCGAACTTACGGCCGTATATACTTGTTTTGTACTGAAATTAACTTACTACACTTGGGCCAAAAAATAAAAATAAAATCAAAAATCCCGATTAATAAAGAAAATTAAAAACCTAACCGGATAGGAGGATATTTACCACCAGGTGAAATTTAAAGAAATGTTTCCCTCAGATGTTTACGAGGGAAGCGTCTCACAACCCACACCTACCATTGTCCTGGAGACGGTAAAATATATTATCCAGGACCCCTAAATGTAATACCCTCTATTCCATTTTTTACTGCCTCACATTCCTTAAAGAAAACACCATATTCTTCCTATTTTTCCATTTTTAAATACATGTCAGAAATAATTTATTCATTTAAATCTCATTTTCCTTTAAAGATTATACATTTTTTACACGTATTTTTGAATATTAAAGCTCTGACTTTATGAGTGATAAGATCGACAATCATTAATAAAAAAAATATACGATACTTAGCATGAAAATATATAAGTACAAAAAAGAGTTTGATTCAGACTCAAATAAAAATTATTCATATAACAAATGATATATTTTAAGTATAAAAAAAAAGAAATCGTAAATCCAATTTATGTACCCTTTACTATAGTTTGTTTTTTCTTTTGTTTTTACTATGCATAAGTATGTTTCTTAATACAAATTTTGAATTTAATGTTTCGCTCTCTTTGATGAAAAGAAAAAAACTAACAACAAACAATGATCAATGAAGTGCATTCTAGCAGAGATCAATATTAGCTTTGCTTGAGCATCGTATAACACATTCCATTCTTACTAATTCGCAGCATTCATTCTGTTATATCTAGCAAATAAAGACTGATGATATCACAACAAAACAATGAATGAATGTGTAAATTGATGAATGGGAATAAAGAATAAAAGATATGAATGGAATATTTTACGCATCTCATGTAAAGCTACACACTCACGTTACATATTTATGTATAGTATTTTACACTCGAAAAAAACTATAACCCAATGCAAGCAAAATTTGGCAAAATATTTCGAAATCGAAATTTAACAATTTTTTTACAAAAACTCACCATCTTTATGAATCCATGTAGAAGGCCTTCCCACGGTGTTACTCTGCTGCTGGACAAAAATGGTTTAAATATATGGTTTAATTAATTTTACTTGCATTGAGCTGGAACTAATGGTGTCGACTTATCAAAGGGTACACTTTAAATAAACGCCATGCTTTATACCAAAATTAAACTTATTTCTGCATAAATTCCACACAATTTTATAGTTGTAGTGGAGAAAAAAAAATGTTTGTTAGTTGTTCTAATCCACCTTAGAACAGTGGTCGTTGATGCCAGTTTACAAAATTGATGTTTGATAATTCTAGGATGAGGTTTCCATAACAAAAGCGGTTGAATTATGATATTCTCTCGGGTTTAAAAGAGCACATTGCAATCTATCCGATGAATTCTTTAATCGTCCAAGCAACTGAGAAGAGGTTTCTGTGCAGATTAATTAGAGCACATTGCAGGTCGCGTGATGGATATTTTTTTTCTTTTCGCCCAGGAAATTAAAAACGGGTTTCTGGCCAAATTATTCAGATTAAAATTTTTTTTGTTAACTGGATCCACTTTTTCTAGTCTCTGTGCATATTGGACCCAAAGCAAAAATTCTTCCATAAATAAAAGGAGTCTCAGCCGCAAATTGCCGTGCCTCAGAATATTGCCACAGCCACTTTCCAGAGATTTTTCTCGAATGAAATTTTGAAAAATTGGCCAATTGTTTGCAAGGGAAATCGTTCAGTTGGAGAAGATACAGACTCCACCGGTTTTGTACCCCAATTGGAGTACAGACTAGAATGTATTTTATTTCCAATTGGTGTAATCTGGAGACAATAAATGGGTTTATGAAAAAACAATAAATGTTTTTAAACGTCCAGAGAACAACATACCTTCTTCCAATAAATATTTGAACGCACAAAAATTTTAAATAAATTTCAAAACAAGCTGGGCTGACTTTATAATTTTCCCGGATTGAAAAGAATTTTTAGGAATATTTTACGTCTTATTTCAAGAACGATGATCACGAAACAGAAAGGAAGTGATTTCGTCTTGTCAAACTTCTTTTTGCTCTTAGCGTGGAGATCGATAGCTGAGAATGACAATGTCAAAAGTGCTAAAAACAAAGGGTAGCCACTAAGCATAAAAATCCCATAACGCAACCCCTCATTTACTGAGTTGACTCAAAATGTTTTGCGGGGAAAAAAGTTGCTAAATCAGAAAAAAAATAAATATTTCATGCAGAATGAAATTACTTTGGAGAATAATAATAGTAATGTTCGAGCAAATCGTATGTTAGAAAATTGAAAAATAGTAGGAACAATAAAAGACAAGTATTCATTTAAAAATAAATGCCCCGAAACTGAGCAGAATCAACCAAGAGACAAAAACATGAACAGAAAGGCGAAAATTTTGAAAAATAATATACGATTTGTAAAGACGACCATTACAATTATTTAAAGACTTTTCATGGGCAAATAAAAACTAACGTTTCCGTTTCATTTTGTCCGTGGTTGAGGTATTCCTCATGTACAAATATTCTGCCACCTACACTTGTTTTTAAATATAATATAAATAAATCTCCAAATTTTAGTGGACGTTAATCTCATTAATGAGAGGTATAACAAAATAAAATGGATACCAAAATCATATGCACCATGCACAAATTATCGCAGTGTTATCGATTCCTGTTAAGTAACGCATTATATCTAAACCGCAAACATTATAAATTTCACCAAACTCCTGATGTTTCGAAATATTTTCGTTAGCATATAAAAATTTATATTTAAAACAATGTCCAGTGTTCACCGCAACGTAGTATATTATCATAGAGAAATTTAATAGTTTGGGCACTTTTTGATGTGCTTTAAATGCTTTTGCAAAACAAATCGCATCGAATGCCTGATCCTTACCATATATAGCTATATGGGAACCATGTTGTTTATGTTCTAAAAAGTAAAACACATTGGTTTTCCGCTTTAATGCTTAGTGGGCATTATATATATGACCATGTAAACCAAAATGTGTGTCCGCACTATCGATGCATGAGTTAAACCGGATATTAGATAAATTGCGTATATCTTTATAACCATGTACACGCACACACACACGTGTACAAGTGTAACCACATGAATTCATGCGTATCCTCATATTATTTTGTATGTTTGTGTGTACGAATTTCTCAAGTGTATATGTTCTCATAGGACTTTGTATTAAAAGTAACCAAGGGTGTACAGTGCCTCAGAGTACGGTCGACTGTTAATATATTATATTATATATATATATATATATATATATATATTTATCCATTTCATAGCAAAAACAAGTATATACGGCCGCAAGTTCGGCCAGGCCGAATCTTATGTACCCACCACCATGGATGGCGTAGAAACTTCTACGAAAGACTATCATCCACAATCGAATTACTTGGGTTGTGGTATCTTAAAACTTCTTAACATCGTTTTCTAAATTGTGATTTAGTCCATACATGGTATATATTAGACAAAAAAGTTATGTATAGTTAAGTCTACAAATAATTACGAATCGATATGGAATTGAAATATGGGGGTCGCTTATATGGGGGCTATATACAATTATGAACTTGATATGGACCAATTTTTGTGTGATTGGGGATCGATTTATCTGAGGGCAATATATATCTATAAACCGATATGGGCCTAGTTAGGCATGGTTGTTAACGACCATATACTAGCACAATGTACCAAATTTCAACTCACTCGGATGAAATTTGCTCCTCCCAGAGGTTCCACAACCAAATCTCGGGATCGGTTTATATGGGGCTATGTACGATTATGGACTGAAATGGACCACTTTTGGCATGGTTGTTAAATATCATATACTACCACCACGTACCAAATTTCAAGCAGATCGGATGAATTTTGCTTCTCCAAAAGGCACCGGAGGTCAAATCTGGGGATCGGTTTATATGGGAGCTATATATAATTATGGACTGATAGGAACCAATTCCTGCATGGTTGGTGGATACCATATACTAACATCACGTACCAAATTCCAACCGAATGGGAAGAATTTTGCTCTTCCAAGGGTCTCTGGAGGTCAAATCTGGGGATCGCTTTATATGGGGCCTATATATAATTATGGACCGATATCGACCAATTTTTGCATGGTAGTTTGAGGCCATATATTAACATCACGTACCAAATTTCAACTGAATCAGATGAATTTTGGTCTTCCAAGAGGTTCCGTAGGTCAAATCTGGTGATCGGTTTATATGGGGGCTATATATAATTATGAACCGATGTGGACCAATTTTTGCATGGTTGTTAGAGACTATATACTAACATCACGTACCAAATTTCAGCCGGATCGGATGAAATTTGCTTCTCTTAGAGGCCTCGCAAGCCAAATTTTGGGGTCCGTTTATATGGGGGCTATACGTAAAAGTAGACCGATATGGCCCATTTGCAATACCATCCGACCTACATCAATAACAACTACTTGTGCCAAGTTTCAAGTCGATAGCTTGTTTCGTTCGGAAGTTAGCGTGATTTCAACAGACGGACGGACGGACATGCTCAGATCGACTCAGAATTTCACTACGACCCAGAATATATATACTTTATGGGGTCTTAGGGCAATATTTCGATGTGTTACAAACGGAATGACAAAGTTAATATACCCCCCATCCTACACTGGTAGAAAAATGTTTCGTATTATTAACGAACGGGCTTCGTTGATTATTTTTCCTTAATATTACGAATTTTTTCGTTATAAGAACGAAAGTGATCGTTAATACAACGAAATCAATCGTTAAAAGACAATTTTTTGTTTTGGTTTTTCGTTCTATTAATGAAACACGTTTCTTTAATATTACGAATATTAACTTTGTAATTTTTTCAAGAATTAGTATAAAAAAATTTTCCAAGATGAAATTATTGTAATCATTTGCACATAGAGAGTAACTTTTGGAAACTTTTAAACTAAACAGTCGTTTTATATACTCTGAAGCTGGAATTGAAAATTTCATTTATAAAACGAAATCGATCGTTAATATAATGATATGGCTCATTAAAAAATAAATTTTAAATTGTTATATTTCGTCATATTAATGAAATATGTTCATTAATAATACGAATGGGAGTTTGAGTATTTCTGCCTCTCCTTACTCTCTCTCTCTCTCTCTCTAAAACGTCTCTTCATACTCTCTCTAGCGTGTATGTAATTGGTACATACACATCTTAGTATGGCAATAAGCACATGTGTGCGTGTGCGTCTTGAAAAACAAACGGTAAAAAGTTCAACAGAAAACTTGTCTGATGGGCAAACATTAACAACATTTACGTTCTTTTCGCTGAAGAGTGCACACGCTCATTACAGTTTCGTTGTGAATAATAAACATAGATGGGTTAGGTTAGTTAAATTGGTGTTTTTTGTATATTCGCAAGAAATTTAGTGTACATTTTTAATCTTTAGTGAAAATGCCCCGGGGAAGTGAACTTTCAGATGAAGAAGGCGGAACAATTACGGTGATGAACCTTGGTTGCACAAAAATTGGATAAATGGACACGGTGATACGATTATCATTTTTTGATCTTAGAAATAAGAGGCTTTTTTCTTAAGTGAAAGTCACAATATATGTTTATTATATTACTTAATTTATCATTATACATTATTTCTTACTGTATGTAAACCATATTTCAAAGATCTTAACAAAAAATAATACACTACCAATTACTACACTCAAATGCGCTAATTGGTTGGGTTTCATTAATATAACTTTTGTGTTTATTTATACAACGTTCGCCTTTCATTCATACAATGAATAATTTTCATTCATACAACGTATAAGCTGCACCCATACAACGAATAAATTTCATTCATACAACGAATAATATTCGTTAATACAACGAAAAGGCTACGTAATAGCAACGTAATTATTCGTTAATACTACGAAATGTATTCCATAAAGTGTTTCGTAAATATAACGTAAAATTACGTTGTTATAACGAAATGCTACGTTGGCTGACTTTTAATGAAGAATTTCGTTAATACAACGTAGAAATTCATCGTATTAACGAAACTTTTTCTACCAGTGTATGGTGGTGGGTATAATAAATAAGTTTTAGCTTTATAGTTAAGTTATAAACAGCATCAAATTTAAGGAAGATTTGTTCCAAATTTGCACGGCAAAATGATCTCTTTTATGTAAAGATATCTCTTTTAAAATTGAATCTCGTAACTCTAAGGACAAACCATCTTTGTTGAAAAGTTTATCGACTGTATGGGTAGTGTACAATATAGTAGTCACGTCCGAAATTCGACTTTCTTTTCTTGCCTGATTGTTGTTGTAACAGTTGACTAGTGTCATGTGTACCTTGGTTGCAGAAGGGACACACGTCTGGTATCAATTACTGATTAGTAGAACTTGTGGCGACTGCACTTACGTGATCTATTGGTAAATAATTTTATAAATAAATAAAATAAAAATAAAATTTTAGTAATTTTTAACCTGTTTGAAACAAAAAGATTTAAAATAAAAAATATGAAAAAAGCGAGTTATAAACAAATATATACGGGCGTAAGTTCGGCCGGGCTGAATCTTATGTACCCTCCACCACGGATTGCGTACAAATTTCTACTAAAAGCTGTAATCGAATCGAATTACTTGGGTTTTGCATGGTTGTTAGAGGCCATATACTAACTCAAGGTACAAATTTTTAATCGAATCGGATGAAATTTGCTCCTCCAACAGGCCCCGGAGGTCAAGTCTAGGGATCGGTTTATATGGGGTCTATATAATTTTGGACCAATATGGACAAATTTGTGCTCGAATGTTAGGGACCATATTCTAATACCATGTACCAAATTTCAACTGGATCGAATGAAATTTGTTCCTTCAAACAAAATCTGGGGATCGGTTTATATGATGGCTATATAAATATGGACCGATATAGAAAAATTTTTGCATGAATTTTAGTAACCATATACACGTACCTAATGTCAACCGGATCGGATACAATTTGTTTCCCTAAGAGGCTCCGAAAGCCAAACCTGGGGGTCCATTTATATGGGGAATATGCGTAAGATTAGACCGATATGGCCCATTTGCCATCTGATTTCAAGTCAATAGCTTCTTTCGTACGGAAAATAGCATGATTTCAACAGACGGACGGACGGACATCGTTAGATCGACCCAGAATATATACTTTATAGGGTCTTAGACCAATATTTCGAGGCGTGCATGCTAACCATCCACCGTAGTGCAATGGAGGTCCCTTGTCATTGAGCTTAACATGACATGACGGACATCGTTAGATCGACCAAGAATATATATTTTATGGGGTCTTAGACCAATATTTGGAGGCGGACATGCTAACCATCCACCGTAGTGCAATGGAGGTCCCTTGTCATTGAGCTTAACATGGAATCGGGCAGCTCTCAATGATAAGAGAGAAGTTCACCAATGTGGTATCGCAATGGACTGAATAGTCTAAGTGAGCCTGATACATCGGGTTGCCACCTAACCTAACCTAACCTAATGACAAAGTTAATACACGCAGAGAAGAAACATGATTGCAACAATCATATTCGAAGAGCAAAATAATATGATAGCAGCTATTTTTGCGGCGACCATGTAACATTTTAACCTGCAACCATGTTGGCTCAGTGAACATGGTTCTAAGAAAAATACAATTGTCCTCATCTAAAATGTTATTATATTGATAAAAAGAATTTTGTTTCCATTAAAAGACAATGGTCACGATCTAAAATGTTATGTTATTCGTCAAAAATGTTTTTCTTCTAGTTAAAAGAACATGGTCACAACCTAAAATGTTTTGATTTTTATGAAAAAACTTTTTTCGTCGTCGAAAAAAGGACGCCACTTGAGAAAAGAAAACACAAAATCAACTTTATTTATTTGTTTTTATTTATTTATAAACTAATTCATTGTTTATTTGTATTTATAATGTCGTGCAAGCAAACTTCACATATTTTTACACACTCTAGTTTGGTTCAATTTCAACAATAAGTAATCATTCCATATTTACTTCGTGCCCATCAAATGTACAAACGCAGACATCATTTAACTGCAAATAAAAATAAATTATACCATATATCAAAATGCAGAACAAAAACCAGGTATATTTTTTTCAATTACACTTTCCTTTTTTGTATTCACATAAAACCACGTGCCATTTCTGAATAAATAAATTATCACAAAACACAATAATTCCGTATTCTCCGTCCATTCCAAGAAACAATCAACACACGACTGACGCGCAAAATGAAAATCGTGTGTACCTGCTCAATGTTTTTATAAAATTCTTGTCGCTGCAAAAAAATTAAAAAATTAAATGGTCACGAAAACAATGTACATGGTCTTTATGGTCATGTAATGTTTGTAGACATGTCTATACGTAAACTATAAAAATATTTTTTTCTCTGCAAAAAAGTCAAAACATTGAATGGTCAGATACATGATTTTCCTGACCATATAATGGTCTCAAATTCTATCATTTAAATAATAGAACATGTTTGCGGCATTTGAGAACCATTTAAATGCTTATTACCAACATATATTTTTCTCCGCTCGAAAATTATTTTTACAAAGACAAAATACATGGTTTTCGCGACAATTACATACTCTAAATAAGCATTAAATGGATGCGGCAACCATGTCCAAACATGTTTTTTCTGTGCGTGTATATCCCAATCCTATGGCGGGTATAAAAATTGAATTTTAGGTTTGAATAGGTTTAATCATAGATTAGGTTCATTATAGTGGCGGCCCGATATTTCAGGCTCACTTAGACTATTCAGTCCATTGTGATATCACAATGCGGAGTCATCCACCAACTGTTGTGGCATGGGTAGACGAATTGAAATGGCCAAAGGAATCCTTGGGTTGTTTGTAGGTTGTAGGAATTATTTTTCTAACTTTCTTATGTTTCGGTGTAAAAATATGTGCGGCAGTTTTTCAAATGTTTAAGATTTTATTCCGAAATAAACTTGTACCAGACTGATCAAATGAAGTATTGGCCATCGTTAGGCACTACATATCCCCATCTTTCTTATATCCCACGGATATCGTTACGTAAAATCGACTCGTCTTTTGACTTAATGAGTAAATCGACCCAATTTCTGGCTTCCTTATAAAAATTAAAATGGATATCAGCCACGTTATGTCCCATCTATCGGAACAAGTGGTAATCAGAAGGAGCAATATTTAGGCTATTCGGCGGGTGAAGTAGGTCTTACCGTTGGTTTCTACAGATTTTGCAACATGTGGCAAAGCGTTGCCGTGCTGCAAAATCAAATATTGTGGCCGTTTATCACGCAATGCTCGGCTCAAACCAATCAATTGAGTTCAATACAAACCTCCTGTAATCATTTCACTATGTTGCAGAGGCGCATAGTACACCACGCCCAGCTGGTACGACCAAATATACAGCATTAGCTTCTCTCCATGGATATTGGGCATTGTCGTCAGTGTTGAAGCATGACCAAGTGAAAAACATATGATTTGGTTTTTCACTTGGAATTATCGTAGTGGATCCACTTTTCAGCACTAATAACGATGCGATAAAAAAGTCACTACACAGAAAAAAAAGTGTCTCGTAAATTTAAGAAGATTTTTACAATAATTTATTACAAGAATTTTCCAGAATTTTAGTTCATTTTTCGTTTCTTCAACGAAAATTAACTACTCGAAAGGAAATTTTACAAATTCTAAGTAGCAATCGTTTAGTTCATGGCCTACAAAATACGATGGAAATTTCCTTAAAAAATTTCTTAACTGGTAGTTAAAAATTCGTTTGTTATGCTATAAAACTACTTGTGAAATGTAAAGTATTTTCTAAATAATAAGTGCAATTTACTATAAGATTTTTTTGTATGAGAAAATATTTTTTTACGAAAAATGAACTTGAAAGTGGATAGCAATTTCTTACTGACAATTCCTATGGTTAATAATTGTTGGTAAAAAATTTCCTAATGAAATATTTTTAGTTCACATGTAATTAAATTTATAGACATTTTCGTCAAAAATGGGTAGATATCATTTCATGAAGTTTTTGCTAATTTTAAGTTAAACGTTTCATCGTTCTTATACTGATATGCATTTAAGAGTATTGTTTTTAGAGTAAATTATGGACAGATGCCATGAACTAATGCATTGTACAGAGATCTTTCTCGTCAAATTGGAATATGTTTAATGTAAAGATGATGTTACTTGAATTTTTTTGAGAGTGAGAGCATGCAATGCAATAATGAGAAATGGTAGCGAGTGATGGGGTGTTGTGTATATCTGAGCGTGGGGTTGTTTTTGTTCTTTCAGTGATTTGTGTGTGTGTTTAGTATTGGCGAATGGTTTATTTGTCTGGATGAGGTGTTGTTTTCAATGAAGGCACATGGGTTTTTGTTGTTGTAGGAATGTTTTGGTTTTGCTTGGTTTTGTTTGGCATGCTTCAGTTGTATAGTTGGCGTTGGCGTGGGCTGTTGCATCTTTTTAGCAAGTATGTAGCAAGGGAATATAAAGGTATGAAATATTTTGGTTTTTAGACATATATTGGTGTTTGTTTATTAAAACTTTGAAATGAAAGTTATTAATATTTTAGCGATGAGATGTACGATGGCGAAGTGATGATCGGTAGCTTAGAAAAAAGTTATTAAGAATGTTCAATATTTAGGAAAAATGCTGAAATGGAAAGTATACTGAAATTGTTTTATCTAATTTAATTTTTATTATTCAATGTAAAAAATAAATATTCAATTTCAGAGTAACTCCAGATGAATTTGGAAAATTGTTTGTTACACCTCAGCGTATAGTTTAATGATAAATAGGTAAGAGTTCTTTTTCAATGTGGTTTTCTTTTAAAAAATAATATTCTTTATGTATATTATTATTTGGTAATTATTATTATTATTTTTTTTAACAAGTTTCATGTTTTTCTTTGTTGTAAAAAAATATCTAAGTTAAGAGCAACCCCAGATGGATTCGGGCAAATTTTTATATTTCTCCTCAGCGTATAACTTAAGAGAGAAGTGGTAAGTTTTCTTTTAAAAATTGGCTTTCTTCTCACTAGAATATTGACGTTTTAATGACATTTTTATTGTCAAAAATTACAGGTTTTTAATACCTTATTTTAGTATTACTTTAATCAAATATTTTTGGAAAATTTTTGTTACACCTCAGCATATAGTTTAATCATAAATTGGTAAGTATTCTTTTTAAAATGTGGGTTTCTTTTAAAAAGGATATTTTTTATTTATATCATTATTTGCTAATTATTATTATTATTTTTTTTTTTTTTTTGAAACTAGTTTAATGTTTTTCTTTGTTGTAAAAAAAAATAATAAAAAATTCATTTTAGAGCAACCCCAAGATGGATTCGGGCACATTTTTATAATCCTCCTCCGCGTATAATTTAATAGAGAAGTGGTAAGTTTTCTTTTAAAATTTAAAATATTTAAATTTTTTATGACCTTTTTATTATCAAAATTACATGTTTTTAATACCTTATTTTAGTATTACAATAATCAAATATTTTTGGAAACAAATTTAATATTTTTATTGTAAAAAACAAATATTTAATTTCAGAATAACAATTTGGAAACATTTTTATGAATTGGTAAGCTTTCTTTATTATTCTTTTAACCAGAATATTTAGTTTTTTTATGCATATTATTTCTTTAATTAGATTTTTTGGAAACCAATTTAATGTTTTCTATTTAATGTAAAAAATAAATATTTAATTTAAGAGTATCCCCAAATGAATTTCGATAACTTTTTAACCTCAGCGTACAACTTAATAGAGAATTGGTAAGTTTTATATTAAAACTTTGGCTTTCTTTTGACAATAATATTTATTGTATTATGTCCTTCACATCGATAACAACACAGTTTTATGAGTTAATATATTACTTAATTCATTATTTCTCTAATTGTTTCAGGTACAAACTTTATGAGGTACGTTTATCTAAGAAAAGTTGAATTCCTTACACCATTTAATAAAATGCCCCCAAAAATGGTAAGTTACAAGCTAATTTAAAGAGATTCAAAATTATATTTTATTACATGTTAATTTTTATCAATTTTCATTATTCCTTCCATTTTTTTTCAGCAAGATATGTGAATATACTAACGATGAATAAAAAACTAAGGAAAAGTCAAAATGTCCAAATAGCGAGTTAAAATAAACTACTTTCTTGTTCCACGTGGTCATAATTTCTATTCACAAAAACATTGTATTAAGAACTCTCATCATAAGTTTTTATAATAAAGTACTTTTACTTAAAAAAAGTTGAATTTTAATGTATGAACATTTTCATAATAGTAAAACGGGTTGTTGTTCCTTTAATTATTTAATTTATCTGTACTGTGGAATGATTGATTTAAAAATAGTTTAGTCGTCGACATTTTAAGGAGACTGTTAACCACTTTTTATTATCGGGTTTCCCAAAAAATAAGCAGGTAAACCAAAATAATACTGACTTTTTAACTTTGTAGGAGTATATAAATCTTATGGTGTTGTAAAAATGAACTAAAATACAATGTTATAGATTAACTAAAAGTTAAGAGAATTATAAACTAGACAAGTTGAAAAAAATCTTAAGGGCTAAATCATGGTCAATATTAGTACAGTTTAGTTCATTTTGCAATGGAAAAGGGTTCACTGTTTTTTCAGTGTACTTTGCCCTTCGTTCGCATGCTACCTTCAAATAATGGTTTCCGATATGAAGGAATATGATCACCACAAACATGCTTCAAGAGAAAGTCAAACGAAAGCTGGAATAACGTTTGGAACTGCAAATCCTGCAAAAATGACTGTTCGATAATAATTTCATTTGATTATCCTATGATTATTACGATTGTGGGCCACTGTACGTGTGGAAAGGAGTAATTGTAAAAACGATATAATATGCGGTAAATTACTAAACACTCATTGATTACAGATTAAGGACATAGCATGAGCGTGTTTTTTGCTCTTCTCCTCTGATTTTCATTTTAATAATCTTGAGGTAAATTGTAATTACCGAAAGAAATATAATTGATGCGATAGACCAAAGAAACCACGAGTATAGCGTACATGTGACTGTTCTTCGATATAATGATGTGTTGGTTGGGATTAGTGGAAAAGAAGATGATGATACACATGGATTTTGGGAAAGATGGGTAAGATTTCGAATACCATGACTTATACCCGTAATGATTTATTAATAAGATTTCCAAGTTAAATAGTGGGGGTTAAATAAATTGACTCTTTCGAAGAAACAAGATTTTCTAAGGAAATACTATATCTAATCGATATTAAGGAAGTCTTTTTTCGAAAAATAAATTCCAAACATATTATGTCACATTACTGTAGATAACGGATAAAAGAAAATCATAAGCAACACAATTGATTTCCTGTGGATACAAGAAAATTCTTTATTATAGGACTATATTTTCTAAAATTCGGTTTGGATGGAAAGAAAACTAGAACATCTTTTTATAATTTTGCCACAACGGCAGAGTTGTCAGAAAAAAACGCTAGATTTGCCCAAAAAATGATAAAACGAAACTTAAAAATAGCTAGAAACAAGTACACGCAAAAAAAATAATTCTTTCCTCCCAAACGAAATTTTAGACAAACAAAGTTCGTATCTCATTTGCTTTTCGTTGAAAGGAAGTGTATTTGGAAGAAAAGTATATACTTTTTGTAATAAACATTTATTATTTTCCAGGATGTAAAAACAATTTCATAAAGACTAACTCAAAAAAAATTTTTTCTGGCTAATTACATTTTCCCTCACATCTTTCTCACTTCCACGAAGTTTTTCAGTTCTTAGCACCTTTTTCTGTAATACAAACGATGTAGAAGAAATTATACTTATTATTTATAAATTTTAATTTTTTTTACCTTTCGCCTGGACAGAGAATCGAACCGCGTACCATGCAATTTGTACGCCAACACACTATCCACTGAGCTATGTAGCCGTTATTGTCATCAATAGACAATTACCCATATAAGGTATATTTATATAGCATAGCTTGCGGCGCCCACGAGCCGATTAAACAAAGTTTATTTAACAGAAAAATACATTTAGTTGGGCACCGTGGAGCAGTGGTTGCTACGTCCGACATGCATGCCAAGCGTCGTGGGTTCGATCCCTGCTTCGACCAAGGTTTTTTTTTACATATATTCCAGATATGGTCGGAAGATTCCGAAAAAATGTTCAACATTATATTCTACTATATTAAATTTTTACTATGAACTGCAAAATGTGTCTTATTAAAGACCTAAAGTCAGAAAAGAACAGTGTTTGATATAAACGAAATGGACTGTGTTGTTGGTTCAAAAATAACTTTTATTATTGAAAAAATAAAAATTTTGTAACAAACGAATTTTTTTGGTGATAAAAGTGTATACTTTTCGAAGTAATTCAGAAAACTCTAACAAAAGAAAAACGTTTTCGGTACACGTTTTCCAAACGTTTTTTTCTTTGCGTGTATATACGGCCGTACGTTCGGCCAGGCCGAATCTTTTGTACCCTCCACTATGGATTGCGTAGTAACTTCTACTAAAGACTATCATCCACAAACGAATTACTAGAGTTGTGGTAATACTTACCGATGGCAAGCTATCTTATCGTCTTCTAAATTGTAACTTGGTCCATACGTGGTATATATTAGACACAAAAGGCAGATTAAATACTTATATAATTCAGTTTTTGACCGGTATAAATAGAGAAGTCTACAAATAACTACGAACCGATATGAACTTTTGCGCTGTAATTAGAGAGCCAGAATTGGGGGTCGCCTTGTATGGTGGCTATATACAAAAATTGAACCGATATGGAACAATTTTTGTGTGATTGGGGATCGGCTTATATGGGGGCCATATATAACTACAGACCGATATGGACCAAGTTTGGCATGGTTGTTAGCGACCATATACTAGAACAATGTACCAAATTTCAAACGAATCGGATGAATTTTGGTCCTCCAAAGGCTCCGGAAGGCAAATCTGGGGTCGGTTTATATGGGGGCTATATATAACTATGGACCGATATGAACCAACATTTGCAAGGTTATTAGATACCACGTACCAAATTTCAACGGGATCGGATTAAATTCGCTCCTCCAAGAGGCTTCGGAGGTCAAATCTGGGAATCGGTTTATATGGGGTATATATATAGTTATGGACCGATATAGACTAATTTTTGCATGGTTGTTAGAGACCATATACTTACACCACGTAAAAAATTTGAACCAGATCGGATGAATTTTGCTCCTCCACGAGGTTCCTTATGTAAAATCTGGGGATCGGTTTATATGGAGCTATATATAATTATGGACCGATATAGACCAATTTTTACATGCTTATTAGAGACCATATATTTACACCACGTACCAAATTTCAAGAAGATCTGATGAATTTTGTTGCTCAAAGAGGCTCCTGAGGTCAATCTGGGGTTCGGCTTATATGGGTGTTATACGAGTATATAATTATACTTACACCAAGTACAAATTTCAACCAAATCCGATGAAGAGGCTCCGCAAGCCAAATCTGGGGGCCGGTTTATATGGGGGCTATACGTAAAAGTGGTACGATATGGTATATTTGCAATACCCTCCGACCTACATCAATAACAACTACACATTTTTGATTGAAATTTAAGAACCTTTAAAACTATATCTGCAACACCCAGAAGGAGACGAGATGGACATATAGTGTCTATTATGAAGTGTATTATAAATAAACACTTAGTTTGAGCGTAATCCAATTTTTATTTAATTCAGTGGAGACTGCGCTAAAATCGAAAACAATTTTCATTTATTTTATTTTAATTCAAATTTTAAATGAATTTTTTTTCTTACAATTGTGTTTGACTTAAATTTAGCCTGGCACTAATTTTCATAAACAAAAATACAAAGAATTTACATGTTTACTTCTCCTTCTTTGCGACCGGTCTTCTTGGAAGGAAAGGAAGATTAATGGTTTCTTACAAATGATAGTTGCCAATTACAATGAGTTGCCGGATCGATGTAATATAGGGCCATGAGTGAGATTTCAAAAAACTAAATTTTAGTTGGCCACTCAACAGTGTCTTTCACAATATTACTCATGAACACATTTTTGTAATCAAAGTCTAGGACGCACTTTTTATCCAATCGACTTCAAACTTGGCACAAAACGTCTTTAAAATAAAGTGTTGTAAACAGCTTCTTTTTTTGAACGCTTTTTTAAAGACGATTTCATTATTTTGAAGAATTTTTCATATCTGACCTTAAGAAAATTTTCTTTCTTGTAAATATACCCATTATTTAGTCGAATCACTTAACTATAAGGACAAAACGACTTCACTGACAAGTTTGTCGACTTTTGGATAAGTGAAAAAACTTTATATAAGAGAAATGCACAAATGCTATACTAGCAAAATTAGCATTCGTTTTTTAAGGACATGAAATTTTTACCCTCACGACAATATTTTTATACCCACCACCATAGAATGGTGATGGGGGTATAATAAGTTTGTCATTCCGTGTGTAACACATCCAAGTTTTGATATAGTCCCCATATAAACCGATTTCTCGATTTGGGGTCTTGGGCTTATAAAAAACGTAGTTTTTATCCAATTAGCCTGAAATTGAAAATCTAGAGGTACTTGAGGACCATAAAAAGGTGTGCCGAAAATGGTGCCCATCGGTCCATATTTTGGTATAGCCCCCATATAGACCGATTTCCCGATTTTACTTCTGGGGCTTCTAGAATCCGAAGTTTGGAATCCAGGGAAATTCCTGAAATTGGAAATCTAGGGAATTTTCGGGTCATAAAGAGGTGTGCCGAAAACGGTGAGTATCGGTCCATATTTTAGTATAGCCCCCATTAGAACGATCTCCCGATTTAACTCCTTGGGTTTCTAGAAACCGTCATTTTTATCTGACGTTTGCGAAGTTTCCTTAAAATTGCTTCAGATTTAAATGTTTCCCATATTTTTTTTTTTTTTTTACTAAAATTGTGTTCCACCCTAGTGCATTAAATTTTGAGTCTATAGATTTTGTAGAAGTCTATCAAATTCTGTCCACATCGAGTGATATTTAAATGTATGTATTTGGGACAAACCTTTATATATAGCACCCAACACATTTGACGGATGTGATATGGTATCGAAAATTTAGATCTACAAAGTGGTGCAGGGTATAATATAGTCGGCCCCGCCCGACTTTAGACTTTCCTTACTTTTTTTTTTTTTGATTTTTTGGGGTTATGACCTGCCTTAGGGTGGTCATATCGTCCAATTTTAGTTTGGGATGTAAGTCTTCCCCCACCGCGATCATTAGCCCCTTAAAATAATTTGTGTGTTATGACTCTTTTTATTTTCAAAATGCATTTATCATCTGTGACTACAAACAAATATTTTTTTGCAGTAAAAATAAGTTAAATTTAGCGTTAGTTTAACTACGATTTTTTTTCAGTTTAGTTACGCAGCCATAAAGACCAAAAGATTGCTATTATTTGAAATGTAACTCTAATATTTCACAACAATTAAACATATTTTGATTATTTTCTCCACTTATTCGATACATACACATGTTAATGAGTAGACTCTTTTGCCAAGAATTCTGATGCTTCTGTGAACATAACAACTTAATGTACAAAAATAATGAGTCTCTGGAGATATCTAAGTGTCTGGAATATTATCACCACTGGACTTTCCCACATATTCGTACTCTTGACAGACATACATACCATACTCTGTTAGTTAAATAACTTAACCAAGCATCTAACCACCAGACTGGTCAAGAACAATGCTTTAGTTACAGTTATGTAAAATAAACAAAACAAAATTAAGGTCACGAAGGAAAAAAGGGTAAATTTCCCCTGGTATATTTTTCATTTTAGTTCATTAAGAAGAGGAGAATAAAATGAGCTATTACATGATGTAAAAATGTAAACATTTATGCATTTTACCATCCTTAATAGAAGAACGTTTCCTATACCCACATACTTTCCATTCATTTATAAACCCCAAAACCACATAATGGTCCGGGTATAATATCTTCATTCTACAAGATCGTGTCTACAAGAAATATTGGTTCCAGACCTCATAAAACATATGCCGATTGACTCAGAATCACCACCTGGATCTAGAACTTGATATCCATTCATCGGTCAATCTTTTGATGTTTTTATTTTTCGCAAGATTCAGGTCGCAATTATTTACCGATTTTCATGAAAATTGCTGAAGAGCTTTTTGTTTCACAAGGATGTGGGCTATTGAATTTAGAAAAACAAATCGCATCGAGATTGAATAAGTGTTGAAACGATTGCAGCTAGCTACTGTTGGCGAATTTCCCTAGTTACATAATTGATGTATGCTCATGGAGAGCGAATACGGATTCGATCCAAATCTCTTTATTTTTTCTCTTAAGTTCAAGTTATCAGTTTGTTTTCCACTAATTTTATATTCATTTGTACATCCTACACGAAGTATGATTTTGTAATTATGTAGTTATTTTATTTTGTATCTATTTTAATCCTTCCATTATATAGTAACCGTTTCTTTTCTAACGAATTTAAAAATTGAATTTTGGTATTGGAATGGTTAGTTAAGTTTGAGCGGTTGAAGTAAATGGTTGAAGTTGACTCATCAATAAATTTAACTAAACATAAGGTGGTATCTTTTTTATTTCGTAAGGCACTAGGCTTCGCGCTTCATTTTGAAAGATAATTGGAATTAAAAGCCCCACCTTCAACCAGAAGTACGGGTCAGCATTGCTGTGTTCGAGGCTCTTCAAACCCCACCAATTGCACTATCGAAACAAACGCTTTAGTGAATTTAACAAAGATTTCATACATATGTATAGCCCGATTCCGAGAAATGGGGACATACTACCGTTATTTTTTATCCGATCGCCTTCAAATTTGACACAATGTATATCTTTGTAGCACCCTATAAGGCGGCAAAATATCAACATCAGTTCAGATGAAACTCCCATATATATGTATCGCCCGATTTTCCCAAATTTGGTCATAATAGCCTAATTTATTAATCTTCTTGCTTAAAATTGACACAATATAATCTTCTTTAGTATCAACTAAACTTCCAAATCGGTTCATAGATATTAGAAATATTAAAATTTTGTAGTTGCAAAATAATCGCATTAATTTCTACACGGACCTAAAAGGATGTTTGGAACTCAAATTTTTAGCATATTATTTTTAAGTGCAAGCATATAATGTTCATAAACTAGTACAACATATTAATTTGTTAGATTATATTATGTTAGAGTCATTACATTTTCTTGAATATAATGGATGTAAACATATTTAAATTTGGAAATTTCGTATAAACATCAAAATGTTTAGAAACGTCAGAGAGAGAAAAGAGAAGAAAGATAAAGATGGGGACGGATAGAGATAATGAAATATATGTATATATATATATATATATATATATATATATATATATATATATATATATATATATATATATATATATATATATATATATATATATATATATATATATATATATATATATATATATATATATATATATATATATATATATATATATATATATATGTAAAACTGCACATGTAATTACAACAAAAAATAAAATGTAAGTTGCTTATCACACGTTGATGATTGCTTATCGACTCACATAGTTTGTATATGAATAAATATTTGGGGTGTAAATTCAAATGAATTACAAACATATGTTTTTATTTGTCTTCCAACATAAATTAAGATTTTTTGCTGCAAGCAAAAAAATGTTAAGAAATTGGAATTAACTATTTGGGCCTTAAACAAAGATATGCTTAGGGTGAAACACAAAATGTTTGTAACTACATATGACAATATCAAATTTTAGAATCAGTTCGAATTGGCTACCTTTGGGCATCAACAATCGGCCGTAACGTCGACCCACACCATTTCCTGAGTTCTGGTGGCCAATCGAAGGTTAAAACTTACACCTTGACCTCTTCGGCAAGTAAACCCGTTTGTTTGTTCACAAACTGCTCACTAAATTTGATGGATTTGTGATGGTACCAAAAATTTTGGTCTACACGATGGTGAAGGGTATAAAATAGTCGGCTCCGCCCAACTTCAGACATTTCTAACTTGTTTTGCACTAAATTTAAATTTTAATTCTACAGATTTTGTTAAACTTCTACACTCTTAGAAAAATATGTTTTTCATATGTTCCGATATAAACAAAATGTGTTTCGGGCACAATTTTAAAACACAATACATTTAAGTGCAAACATGTAATGTTCCTAAACTAACACTAAATGTTTGGGAAATCTATGTTAATATGTTAGAATATATTATGTTTGAGGCATGAATGTTTCATAAAAATCATATGTGTGAATGCAAACATATATAAATTTACAAATTTCGACTAAACATACATATGTTGTGATATTTTATTCAAAGCGACAGAAAGAGAGAGTATAGAGAAAGAAATAGAGATGGAAAGCCGGAGAGTTGACAAAAGATATCAACATAACACAGCGAAATAATCAAAAGAGAACAATTTCTGTCAAACCGCTTGTATGTTGTTTCGGAAAACTGTTTTATGATAAGGCCAAAAATTTGATATGCTTAAGTCTAAATATTATTTAATTTGAATAAAGAGAATAGACATTCGGAACCAAGAGATTAGACATTTGAAAAACAAACAGCATATGTTTGCGCCTTGAGAGCAGCATATTATGTACATGTCCACACATGAGTTTTGTTTATCATTTTGGCATTATGGGCACAATTTTTTTCTTGGTTCGTTAAAAGAAATCAGGGGTCTTCATAAAAATAACGAAAGGGCACTATACTCTTTTTAGAGTTGGGACAGTAAAATGAAATAAGGAGGAAGTAGTGAAAAATTACACAGTAAAATGTATAAAAACAATTTTTTAGTTCTTCTTTATTAATAAGTAGTCCACGAGGAGTTTTTTCAAATATAAAAGCGGGCATTAGGTTCGACTTTTGCAGCTAAAACAATTTAAAAAGTTTATTTTCTTTAAAATGAATTATTAAAGAAAAATAAAAGGCATTTTAGAGCGATGGTGTTAAATGCTGGTAAAAAACTGTTCACGCCTAAATAAATTTATGGTTATATTATAAAATTTTGTATGTATGTTTATACTCGACTCCACATTCTTCTTTTGTTAGAGTTTTTGAATTCCTTCCAAATTTTAAAGTTTTGTACCACAAACAGTTTTTTGTAACAAAATTGTTATTTTTGCAATAAAAAAATAATATTTTATCCAAAAGTCAATTTCGTTTATATCAAGCACTCTTACTGACTATAAATCCTTAATAACCCACATTTCGAAGTTTCATTATAAAAATTTAATATAGTATAAATATAAATGTGTAAATTAAAAAAAAAAAAAAAAAAAAACAACAAGTATATACGGCCGTAAGTTCGGCCAGGCCGAAGCTTATGTACCCTCCATCATGGATTGCTTAGAAACTTCTTCTAAACACTGCCATCCACAATCGAATTACTTAAGTTGCGGTAACGCTTGCCGATGGCAAGGTATCTTAAAACCTCCTAACAACATCTTCTAAATTGTATGTAAGTCCATACGTGGTATAATTAAATCAAAAAACAGCGATCCAATACGTATATACTTCAGTTTGACAAAGTAGACATAAAATTTTGACAAAATTTTCTATAGAAATAAAATTTTCACAAAATTTTCTATAGAAATAAACTTTTGACAAAATTTTCTATAGAAATAAAATCTTGGTAGATTATTTTTGGATCGAGTGGCAACCATGATTATGAACCGAATAAAATATGAACAAAATTTTCTCTAGAAATAAAATTTTGACAAAATTTTCTATAGAAATAAAATTTTGACAAAATTTTCTATAGAAATAAAATTGTGGTAGACTATTTTTGGTTCTAGTGGCAACCATGATTATGAACCGGTATGGACCAATTTTTGTGTGATTGGACCAATTTTGGTATGATTGTTAGCGACCATATACTAACACCACGTTCCTAATTTGAACCGGATCGGATGAATTTTGCTCCTCCAAGAGGCTCCGGAGGTCAAATCTGGAGAACGTTTTATATGGGGGCTATATATAATTATGGACCGATATTGACCAATTCTGGCACGCTTGTTAAAGATCATATACTAACACCATGTTCCAAATTACAACCTGGATGAAATTTGCTTCTCTTGGAGACTTCGCAAGCCAAATCTGGGGATCGGTTTATATGGGGGCTATATATAATTATGAACCGATGTGGACCAATTTTTGCATGGTTGTTAGAGACCATATACCAATATCATGTACCAAATTTCAGGCGGATCGGATGAAATTTGCTTCTCTTTGAGGCTCCGGAACCCAAATCTGGGGATCGGTTTATATGGGCGCTATATATAATTATGGACCGATATGGACCAATTTTTGCACGGTTGCTAGAGACCATATACCAACATCATGTACCAATTTTCAGCCGGATCGGATGCAATTTGCTTCTCTTTGAGGCTTCGCAAGCCAAATCTGGAGATCGGTTTTTATGGGGTCTATATATAATTATGGACCGATGTGGACCAATTTTTGCATGGTTGTTAGAGACCATATACTAACACCATTTACCAAATTTCAGCCAGATCGGATGAAATTTGCTTCTCTTTTAGGCTCCGCAAGCCAAATCTGGGGATCGGTTTATATGGGGGCTATATATAATTATGAACCGATGTGGACTAATTTTTGCATGGTTGCTAGAGACCATATACCAACACCATGTACCAAATTTCAGCCGGATCGGATGAAATTTGCTTCTCTTTTAGGCTCCGCAAGCCAAATCTGGGGATCGGTTTATATGGGGGCTATATATAATTATGAACCGATGTGGACCAATTTTTGCATGGTTGTTAGAGACCACATACCAACACCATGTAGCAAATTTCAGCCGGATCGGATGAAATATGCTTCTGTTAGAGGCTCCACAAGCGAAATCTGAGGGTCCCTTTATATGGGGGCTATACGTAAAAGTGAACCGATATGGCCCATTTTCAATACCATCCGACCTACATCGATAGCAACGAATTGTGCCAAGTTTCAAGTCGATAGCTTGTTTCGTTCGGAAGTTAGCGTGATTTCAACAGACCTTAGATCGACTCAGAATTTCACCACGACCCAGAATATATATACTTTATAGGGTCTTAGAGCAATATTTCGATTGTTACAAACGGAATGACAAAGTTAATATACCCCCATCCTATGATGGAGGGTATAAAAGTGTTCGGTCGGAGCAGGGATTGAACCCACGACCCTTTGCATGCAAGGCAGACATGCTAACCACTGCTCCACGTGGCAAACAAATGTATGTTTCTGTTAAATAATGTTATGTTTGCATGGGCTCGTGGGCGTTGCAAACTATGCTATATAAATGTAACTTTTTTTTTTTTTATTATTAGTTAACTTAGAATTACAAATTTTAAGCTAACATGAAGAGAGCTATAGCTACAAAGGCCTTAAGCTCGTAACTACAATAACAGTGTTAGATCTTAACTTTAATAGCGTTAAATGTACATATATTTATTTTTTGTTCTTACTCTATTTAAATTGCTAAATAGATAATACAATTTGGTTTAAATATATCTATACAAATTTGTATTTTTAAGGAAATTAATAATGTTCCGTTTATTATCGTTAGATGGGTTAGAAAGGAACAATATTGGATCTTTTCCATCAAAAAATGTATTCCTGGCTGCTCTAGTGTCATTACATTGATAGAATATGTGTTGAAGGCTCATGATATCGACGTGTGGGCAATTGCATGAAGGTAGATCAGTGATTTTCAATAGATGGCCATGTGTGATTAATGTATGACCAAGTCTCAATCTTATTATTTTTATGAGATCTTTTCTATTAAATTCATTGAGATGTGGACTTGCATAGTTATTTATTGTTAGTTTGTTGGGATTTACGTTTCTATACCAGTTACTTGATTTCTCCAGTGCATTGTCAGAGTTTATATGCGATTTTGTGATATATTTCAGTATATCTCTTGTGTTATAGTTCGCAGAGGTTACTAATGGAGATTTAAGGGCATTTTTCGCAGTCATGTCTGCAAATTCATTTCCGCTTATATTACAGTGACCTGGGGTCCATATAACGACAATATTTGGGTGTCTATGGATCAACACATTTCTGATATAAGAGCTATAGTAGTCTCTGTTGGAGATTTTGGCTATCATTTTAATTGTAGAGAGTGAATCGGAACAAATAGCATATTTACCTCTTTTATTAGATACAAATTTGATAGCCTCAAAGACTGCCGTAAGTTCGCCTGTAAAAATGGAGCTATAAGGTGGAAGAATAGAAGTTTTTATGATGCTATCTCCTTGTACAATGCTATAGGACACGTTGTCTGAAGATTTGGATGCATCTGTATAAATAAAATTATATGTTGCCAACCTATCGCAAATTTCTTTATGTAAAACTTGGAATTGTATCGGGTTGTGGTGACGTTTATCAAGTAGGCTAAGAGAAGTATCGATGCAATCTTGATTGAAAGCCCATGGAGGATATTTCTTATGATTGGATGCTATAGGAGGAAGTTTTATAGGTATATTAAGGTTGTTACATTCCTGTAACATCTTAGAAATAATAGAGGGATATCTGGGTATTCTCTTTAATTTGGTAATCTGTCGAGTTAATTTTTGAATTGGGTCATTAGAGTCTCTGAGAAGTGTACGTGATAATTTGGTTAATGCTATTTTAAGTTGAGTCTGTATAGATGGTATATTCGCCTCGATGTAAAGGTTATTTAGGGGTGTTGTGCGAAACGCTCCTAAACATTGTCTCAAAGCTGAATTCAGAATACTTTGTATCTTGCCGAGTTTGGATTGAGGACAAAAACCGTAAAAAGGTAACGTATATCGTATCCTTGATATTATCAATGCATTAGTAATATATATTAACGATGATGTGTCACAATTGAACTTCTTGCTCGCTAAACATTTCACTATGTTTAATGGTTGATGGAGGGAATTATAAAGTTTTTTGATATGAGAGTCCCATTTATATCTTCCGTCAATATAAAGGCCAAGTATTCTCAGATTCTTGGATTCTTTAAGTTGAAAGTTCGAAGATTGAATTGTACATTTGCATGATTTCTTGCGACATATATGAAGAAATTTACATTTCGTGGCAGAAAGAGTTGCTCCAGATGTGTTACACCAGCTTTCAATTTGTTGGAATGTATCATCTAGGTTTATACAGGGATTTCTCCTCATGTTTGATCTAACGATTAGATTAAAATCGTCTGCGAAGGCAGTGAAATCGATTTCTTTAATCGAGTTTAATATTTTGCATAACTTATCATATGCAATCAAAAATAATACCACAGATAATGGAGATCCTTGGGGAATTCCATTATGAATGGGATAAATCTGTGACCGATAACCTTGCATTTTTATGGAAAATTTCCGATTTGACATGAAGTTAATTATGTAGTTTATAATACGTGGGCCTAATTTCCATGTTTTCAATTGATCTACAATTGTGTGAATTCCTATTTTATCAAAGGCCTTCTCGAAGTCTAAAGATATTAAGGTTGTGTGACTTCTCCGGCTCAAACTTTTCGTTATGTTGTGGTCAAGATAAAGTAAATTGTCGACTATAGATTTCCCAGGTATGAAACCGAATTGACGATCACTTAATAGCTTGTTAGTTGTTAAGAACCACCAAAGCCTGTTAGCAATCATTTTGTCGAGAGTTTTCGCAATGAAAGGGTTTAATGAAATAGGCCTGTATGAATTTAATAGTGTTTTGTCTGAACCGGGTTTTAAAATTGGAACTATAAGACTCAATTTGAATTGTTGAGGTATATAAGAGTGAAAGATTGAATTGAACAAATCTAGGAGACGGAGTCTCATCATATTTGGTAGGTTTTTTAACATGGGGTAAGAGATACGATCATTACCTGGAGATTTCCCTTTGGATTTCTTCAAAACTGAGTTTAATTCAGATAAATTGAAGTTTTCTTCGAGTAAAGCTCCCTTGATATCTGGGATAATATTCTGATTTGTACGGAGTATGCTATTCTTTCTCTCGCAGAATTCCTTAGAAAAATTTTGATCTGACGATTTTTGTGACCAAAAACGTCCAAATTCATTTGCAATATCAGTACCGTCAGTTAGTCGTAGTTGGGGATTGCCTTCACTTGTTATGCAATGTATATTTTGCCGTGTTTTGTAACCCGTGAATGTCCTGATATTCTTCCATATCTTATCGATAGGTGTAGAGGGATTAATAGAGGCCGTAAAATCTGAAATTGATTTCGCTTTAAATATTTTGATTTGTTGTCTAAATTTTGCATTTGCTCGTTTAAAATCAATAAGATTAGGTGTTGTCATGTCTTTCCGAAACCTGTACCATAATTTATTTTTATTCCTTTTTAATTTCTCCAGTTCATTATTCCACCATGGAACTTTATATGCTGTTTTAGTTCGTGTCTGAGGGATGGATAAATTGGCTGCCCCAATAATTATCTTCTTAATATTAGCAGTTTCCTTGTTTATGTTTATGCTAGGTGTATGTTTTGTGTTCAAATGTGAACAAGTGTTACTAAATAGTGGCCAATTTGATAGTTTAGTTATGAATTGGGGTTTGTGTTGGATAATTTCTCCGTGGTGAGAAGGAAAGAGCTTAAGAATAATGGGGAAGTGGTCACTTCCATAAAGCGAGCTTTCAATCTCCCATTGTATATGGGGGAAAAAGGATGGAGAACAAAATGAAAGATCTACATTTGAGAATGTGGAGTGTGTATTAAAAAGAGTGGGAGATTTGTCATTTAAGAGAATAAGGTTAGATCTGGTTAGAAATGTTGATATTATGTTCCCTTTTTTATTGCAATTCTCTGAGCCCCACATAGTGTGCCTACTATTGAAATCGCCTGTCATTAATACATGTTGGTTGGAGGTATTGAAAACGTTAATTAGATTATTTAATGAAAAATTATGTGTAGGATGAATATATGATGAGTAAACTTTAAATTTTAATTTAGAAACAATTTCAACACATATTGTATCAAAATCGTCAGCTACTTGTACAAGCTTGTGCTGTAATGATTTGTGAATTAATATGGCAACTCCGCCATACCTGGTTGTTGATAGATTTTGTTGATATATAGTGAAATTAATTGGTATCGGGAAGATCGAATTAGTGTGAATGTGAGTTTCTTGTATACAGATAATTTTAGGATTAAATTTTTTGATAAGTATTAACAATTGATTATAGTTGTTAGTATAACCATTAATATTCCATTGTAGTATTTTTAGATTCATAAAATTTTATAGAATTAGAGATAAGTATAGGATATAAGTTTTCTATCTACAATTTATTTTTTAGCTTTTTTGGTAGTGTTGGCCTTTAGGTTCTGTTCAATTCGTTTTCTTAATCGCTTAGTTGTATTCTTGGGGAGAATGGTTGGTTTATTTATTTTGGTTGATTTATTTAGATGGTTCGTTTCAGTGTCAGATATGTCAGGTTCCGTAGTAACATCAGAGTAATCAGTAATTAAACGTGCCGAATCACTCTTCGTTTTGGGTGAAGAGATTGTTGATGTTGATGGTCCATTTAATTGTTGTGACTTTGGCTGGGTTTGGTTATGGGTTGGTGATGGAGATGGAGATGACTTGTTTGTTGTTGTGTTTTGAGAGTTTACAGTGTTAGAGTACGATGTAGATGGGTGGCGCTCGTAATATTTGCGTGTTGCTACTTTTTTATTTACCTTCTCAAGAGTGACGATTGTTTGGATTTCTCTTTCTCTCAGAAATATGGGGCAAGTTTTGCTGTTAGGAGAATGGTTTATGTTGTCTTTTTTGTTTTCTATGCAGTTAATGCAAGAAGCTGGCTGGGTACAGTTTTGGTGGGGTTCGGTGTGATTATCTTTCGAACATGTTGTGCACAGTTGCGTGCTGTTGCAGTTATTGCGATGATGTCCAAAACGAAGACAATTTTTACACTTGAGTGGGAGAGGTATGTATGGATTGACGATCACGTTCTCGTAACCAACTTTAATTTCATTTGGTATTGCTGCTGTGTTGAAAGTGAGAATAATCAATCCTGTCTCTTTCAATTCTTCTCCAGATTTTTTCTTGATTTTCTCGACTTTATTGACTTGCTTAAGCTTAAGCTCATTTAGTATTTCTTCTTCGGGTGTTCCAAAGAGATCGTGTGCATAAATTACACCCCGCGAGGAGTTAAGTGTTCTATGCTCACTCATCTCTACTTTGATTTCGTGGTTCAGAGAACATAATTGGATGAGTTTAGTTGCTTGCGTATAGTTTTTTGTTTTTATTAGGATTGTACCGTTTCTTAGTTTTTTACACATTTCAACCTCTCCTCCACATGCACTATCTACCACCTTCTTTATTAGGAAGGGGGAGACACCAGTGAGAGTTAAGTCATTGTCACATCGTTTCATTACTAAATATTTCGCGCCAGGCGAAATAATTGACATTCTTTTGGTTCTATCATAAATAATTGGTTGATTAGATTCGTCGGGTGGATCGTTCATTTTAAATTCAGAGTTATAAATACTATGTTTTTAGTAACTTCAATATATTCTTTATTTCACTGAATATAAGGAACAAAAAATGGAAGAAACTAATGTCCAGGTTGTTGAGTTTTCTTTAAGAAAATTTTATTTTTGTGAGAGACAATCCGTAAGTGTGTGAAGTGTTCGGTTGGCAAACTTGAACTGAGATGTAACTTATAACGATAATTATCTGCTGGTGACTATAACAGCTACGTAGCCCAGTGGATAGTGTATTGGCTTACAAACTGTATGGTCCTCGGTTCGATTCTCCGTGCAGGCGAAAGGTAAAATTTAAAAAATTTATAAAAGTGAATAATTTCTTCAACATTATTTGTATTACAGAAAAAGGTGCCAAGAACTAAAATATTTCGTGGAAGTGAAAATTACGAGTATGTTAGGGAATGAGCACAATCGTCTTTGCGAAAAATTCTTCCAAGCATATAATATTTGTGGGCTCAAAATGCTTCGAAACATATAATATGTTCACATAAAACAAACATATTAATGTTTCGACAGTATCCAATTATATATGTGCTTCCTGCAAAATATGTTTGGAACATATGTTAAAGAAGCGATTTTTTTTGAGGGTGTACAAAAAAATTGTATACAAATTGATTAAATCTTGAATTAATATGCAGTAATCCCACGATTTACGTCGTGATTGGTTCCGGAATTTGACGACGTTAATCGACACGACGTAAACCGAATTAAAAATTGCTCGTACTTACTTCTAAGTCAATTTAATTATGTATGTATGTATGTACGTGTACATAATAAAAAACTTCAAAAATAAAGTAGTCTATTTATGAAAAATAAATATATATACATAAAGCAAATATATAAACAAAAAAATAACAATTCATTATTCAAAAATATCAGGGTTTAAAAATTAAGTTCGTAATGAAAAACCGTTACGTTGTTTATATAAAAAACATCACCACTTCGACAATTGCTTTATATATGCAAGATCAATCAGAATTTGACGAATTTTCGGTAATAATTCCGGAATAAATTTTTTAATGTCATCATCGTTGGTACTTATGGAAAACGTTTCTGACAAAGTTGGCAAAAAACAATCGACGACGTAAATGAAAGTTGGATTTAACAAAAAATTTGACGATGTAAATCGAAACAACGTAAACCGGTGCGACATAAATCGAGGGATTGCTATATATGGGAATCTAAACCTGTATATAGCTGCCAATAAATTTGATGGATTTGAGATAGTGCCAAAAACTTTAGTCTACAAAATTGTGAAGAGTAACATATACTAGTTAATCGATCCCTCCCTACTTTAGACTTTCCTTACTTGTTGATAATATTAAAAATTAATTTTTCCAAAATACTTCTTAAAGTGGCTTAGCCAATAGAAGAATAACTATGTCTATCATTATCCTTATCTTGATTAGGTTACTTGTAGTTTAACTTAAAGGATGATACGGTCAAAATTTGGTTAAGGGAAAACGCGTGTAAATCGGTGAAATCGTTTATTTAAAAAATCAAATTAAATTTCTTTTTCAAGTTCAATTAGTATAAAATTCAGGAAAAATATTCAGTTAGGCTTTTGCTTTTCCAAATCCGAATTGCCGGGCCTCACGCTTGACACCTGCCATCAGATTTTGTACAACCACCTTTTCCACCTTCTTCGTCGCAGAAAGCCAGTTTGCCTTGAACTGCTGCTCGTCCTTAGTAGTTTTTTTGATCTTCTTTAGGTTCCGCTTGACAATAGCCCAGTATTTCTCAATTGGGCGCAGCTCTGGCGTGTTGGGAGGGTTCTTGTCCTTGGGAACCACCTGCACGTTGTTGGCGGCGTACCACTCCATGGCCTTTTTACCGTAATGACAAGATGCCAAATCCGGCCAAAACAGTACGGAACAACCGTGTTTCTTCAGGAAAGGCAGCAGACGTTTATTCAAACACTCTTGGTTGACAGTCCCGGAAGCTATGAAAATGCTGCTTTTCAAGCCACAGGTACAGATGGCTTGCCAAACCAGATATTTCTTTGCGAACTTTGACAGTTTTATGTGCTTGAAAATATCTGCTACCTTTCCCCTTCCTTTTGCCGTATAAAACTCCTGTCCCGGAAGCTGCTTGTAGTCGGCTTTGACTTATGTTTCGTCGTCCATTACCACGCAGTCAAACTTCGTCAGCATCGTCGTGTACAGCCTCCGGGATCGCGCTTTGGCCGTCGTATTTTGTTTATCATCGCGATTTGGAGTCACTACCTTCTCGTAAGTCGATAGTCCGGCTCGTTTTTTTGGCTTGATGCACGGTTGTAGACGATACACCCAGCTTATTTGCGGCATCTCGGAGAGAGGTTAGGGTTTCGCTTGAAACTACCGGCAACTCTCTTTGTCGTCTCAGCGGCTTCCGGTTTTCGATTTCCCCCCGATCCAGACTTCCTGGCTGTCGACAAACGTTTCCCAAACACTTTAATTACATTTGTAACGGTTGATTTGGAAACTTTTAGCGATTTTGCCAGCTTTGCGTGCGAGTAGCTCGGATTTTCGCGATGCGCGAGCAAAATTTTGATACGCTGCTCTTCTTGCTTGGACGGAATTTTGACAACTGAAGAGTGAATTCCAAAATCAAAATAGGAGCAACATTCTACACACACACCTTCAAAATGAGGGGTGTTCAGGTTTTTTAAATGCAAAATTTAAAGAAATACGTCAAGTTTATATTGACCAAATTTTGACCTATCACCCTTTATATACGGGTTTAAGTTGAATTATACATGCAATGCGAATATTGAAGAAAATTCAATACAAAACAAACAATAACCACTAACACTTTTAGCGTGCCCACCTAATACAGTTGTCGATGTGGTTGAATGAATTTCCCATTATTTAAGGATTATAACTGCATTTGTTTAATTTAAAATAAATATTTGCTCATTTCTGTTTTAAAATCAATCTGTAATTGCATTTAAATAAACATATTTGGTAATTGTATTCTTTTCTTAGTTTCTGATTTCACTTTTTGTGTAATTAAATAAATGCAACTATAAACTGCATATATGCGATGAGCAATATAGAAAGGCCTGAATCGTTTGGAATGAATTCAATTATGATGAGGTTTTTCATTCGTTATTTTTGTACAGTTCTTTTGCAGTTTAACGAAATAACGTCAATATTTTGTAGTATGACTCATTCTGTGTGTAATAAAATTGAGTTAAAATTTCATTTCAATGGTAAATAAAATCTATAATAGAAATGATTCATGAATCGTATGTATACACTGAAAAAAATATTGGCGTGAGGTCAAAGATTTCATGTCTTTCAAATACGAATACAAATTTTGCTTAGCATAGAAGACGCAATTCTCTAAAATAAAGTTATTTTCCTTGTCCAAAAGTCGATAAACTTTTCAATGAAGTCGTATTGCCCTTATAATTAAGTGATTTGACTTAAAAATGGGTATCTTAACGTGAAAGAAAAAATTTATAGGCTAAGGTCAACTTGACTTTAATAATTCAGAAAAATTCTTTAAATTTAATGAAATTGTCTTTAAATTTGTTGTCTTTTTGCATCTTGACTATAAAGCAAAAAATCGTTCAAATATAGGACATGTTTTTCAAAACTTTATTTTAAAGAAATTTTTACTTCAAACATAGCATAATTTCTACTGGAAATCGAGTCCTGATTTGGAAAATTAATTTGCCGTTAACTCGTTTTTAAAGGACTTTGATAGCATATGAAGAAAAAAAGCTGAGAAAGCGAAAAATTAAAATTTGCTTCCTAGAAGCAAGTACACAAAACCTAAATTTAAAAGAGAATTGTGTCTTAAAAGTATCCTTACTTGTATTCTCCGCTTCTTTGGCTCGGAATCAATACCAAATTTTTTAAAGTAAAGACAAAATCTTTGGAACCGCGTATGTTTTTTTTTCAGTGTATGAGACTAGCTCGCATAAATGCTACATCTTCCATTGAACGTCATTTTGGCCTTTCTCGAAATAACCAAATGCTAATATTGGGTTGATCGAGTGTAAATGAGATGGTGCATTTAGGACCATGGTAGAAATGTCCTTGTGCAGAACAAAAAAAAAATGTCTTTTAATGTCCATCACAACACTATTGTGGACAAAAACTAAGGGGAATTTTAAAATTTCAATTTTAACATAGAGCTAGTTCTCTATTCTTGAGTTGGCAGCGCTGTTAATAACAACTGGACCAAATTGTCAATACGGTATGACCGCAACTACGTTGTTCCACATATTTGGCTCAGTGTGACATCTGGCTCTTCAAAACTCAACAGACCACTCCAGGTTTGTCTATTGAAGAGCTAAAGAGAGAAAATTAAAGTTTTTATTGTTGTTGTTTTGATTTCAGCTTGAAATCATGTATTGATTAAACTACAAGTGTAGCTTAACCAACAGAGGAAAAGCATACTTGTCAAATTTATTTGGACAAAGCCCTATAGACTGCAAGACGGTTGGATGTACAGCTATCAACCAATTATCAGAATAAATTCGGGTAATTCACTAAACCCAAAGTGAACTACACTTGAACCTTCCGAAAAAAGGTTTTTGATATTCGGCTTTGCCTAAACAAATTTTCAAGCATATCTCATGGTCAGTAAATTATTATGAATATGGTCGTAAATCCATATACAAAATAATTTACTGACCATTTGTGGAAGGAATTAGTATGTTAATAGTAGGTTTAATTGTTAAATAAAACTAATTATTTTTATATTTCTTAATGCATTCTAACGCTTGTCTGAAATGTTTGACCTCAAATATATTAAAAATTCGCAAAATTTAAATAAATTGTAACATTTTGATAATTCTTACTCTGTTTTTAACCTATTTGAAAATAAAAAATTAAAATTACTCATTAAAAGTATGAAAAAAACGAGTTATACAAAATTGATGTAAAAGAACTTCGTGTGTAGATAAAATAGAGAACATCTTTGGGAGGACATTTTTGAAAGTGATTTTAAAGTTGTGCCTTCCAAGTTTTTTTTGCTTGGTTATAATGGAATATTTGTCTAGCTTTTAGTGAACTTCGTGCTACCTCTCCAATATTATATCAGGATCCCAATATGGTTTTTTGTGAAGTAAGCTTACTGTAAGGAATTTGCTTAAACTCGTTGGTCATGTGTCCAATTCATTTTCAATCAGAGATTTCAGCAAGGCGTTCGATATGGTGAACCATAGTCTCCGTTTATACAAATTAGAAGTTTTGGGATTTCCATCTATCCTTCTCCGCTGGATCGATTCCTACTTGCATGGTAAGACTCAGAGAGTTATATTTAAATATAGTTTATCTACATGGGCGAAAAAGACCGTTTTTCATATTTTTGGGTGTAAAAATTATATTTTTGGAACTCAATTTTTTAACAAGTGCAAGCAAATAATGAATTCGGGACATATATGTTAATAGGTTATGGACATATATGTATGGGACATATATGTTAATATGTTATGGACATATTATGTTTGGGACATAAAATGTTTGTAAATATAATATGCTTAGATGCAAACATATATTAATTTAGAAATAGCCTTTAAATATATATGTGTTTAGAAAGAGAGACCCAGAGAGTAAGCTACAAGTAAAATAATGGAAGAAACCAATTGACGCCTAAAAATAAATCCACAAAAAGAAAATTTCATTAAAATTTTTTTCTACCAGAGAATGTCCTAAGGTGAAGCATAATATCTTTGAACAATACAAACAATATTTTGTTTGGACCAATCCTGAAAATATATATGGTTGAAGCAAAATGTGTTTGGGATATATGTTACAAAAGCGATTTTTTGGAGGGTGTACGCTTATACATTGTCGCATGTGGCGTCCCTCATGGTAACCACGTAGGACCAGTTCTATTTAATCTATATTTGAATGATCTTCTGTCACTTATTATATCATTGGGGATATTGCTGTACGCAGATGATGTTAAGTTATTTTTTTCATTTGGTTCTGATAGTGATTCTTTGCATCTTCAGAAAGACATTGACAGGGTTTTTTAATGGTATGCTTCTAATTGTATGTTAATTAATCCTGTAAAGTGTAAGAGGACGACCTTTTCTGGTGTGTTGAGTTTCATAGAGATTGATTTATTGAGTCTGTACAGAAGCGGTTTCTTATTTTTACTTTGAGGGGGCTTGGTTGGAATAATTTAAAGGGTGATACGCTCAAAATTTGGTCAATATAAACTTGACGTATTTCTTTCAATTTTGCATTTAAAAAATCTGAGCACCCCTCATTTTGAAGGTGTGTGTGTAGAATGTTGCTCCTATTTTGATTTTGGAATTCACTCTTCAGTTTCCAAAATGCCGTCCAAGCAAGAAGAGTAGCGTATCAAAATTTTGCTCGCGCATCGCGAAAATCCGAGCTACTCGCACGCAAAACTGGCAAAATCGCTAAAAGTTGCCAAATCAACCGTTACAAATGTAATTAAAGTGTTTGGGGAACGTTTGGGGAACGACAGCCAGGAAGTCTGGATCAGGGGGAAATCGAAAACCGGAAGCCGCTGAGACGACAAAGAGAGTTGCCGGTAGTTTCGAGCGGAACCATAACCTCTCTCTCCGAGATGCTGCAAATAAGCTGGGTGTATCGTCTACAACCGTGCATCGAGCCAAAAAACGAGCCGGATTATCGACTTACGAGAAGGTAGTGACTCCAAATCGCGATGATAAACAAAATACGACGGCCAAAGCGCGATCCCGGAGGCTGTACACGACGATGCTGACGAAGTTTGACTGCGTGGTAATGGACGACGAAACATAAGTCAAAGCCGACTACAAGCAGCTTCCGGGACAGGAGTTTTATACGGCAAAAGGAAGAGGAAAGGTAGCAGATGTTTTCAAGCACATAAAACTGTCAAAGTTCGCAAAGAAATATCTGGTTTGGCAAGCCATCTGTACCTGTGGCTTGAAAAGCAGCATTGTCATAGCTTCCGGGACTGTCAACCAAGAAATTTACGTGAAAGAGTGTTTGAATAAACGTCTGCTGCCTTTCCTGAAGAAACACGGTTGTTCCGTACTGTTTTGGCCGGATTTGGCATCTTGCCATTACGGTAAAAAGGCCATGGAGTGGTACGCCGCCAACAACGTGCTGGTGGTTCCCAAGGACAAGAACGCTCCCAACACGCCAGAGCTCCGCCCAATTGAGAAATACTGGGCTATTGTCAAGCGGAACCTAAAGAAGACCAAAAAACTGCTAAGGACGAGTAGCAGTTCAAGGCAAACTGGCTTTCTGCGGCGAAGAAGGTGGACAAGGTGGCTGTACAAAATCTGATGGCAGGTGTCAAGCGTGAGGCCCAGCAATTCGGATTTGGAAAAGCGAAAGACTAACTGAATATTTTTCCTGAATTTTATACTAATTGAACTTGAAAAAGAAATTTAATTTGATTTTTTAAATAAACGATTTCACCGATTTACACGCGTTTTCCCTTGACCAAATTTTGACCGTATCACCCTTTAGCATAATGCAGAACAAAAAACAGGTAAATTTTTTCAATTACACTTGTTTGTGTTCACGTAAAACCACGTGCCACTTCTGAATAAATAACTTAACACAATACACAGTAAATCCGTATTTTCCGTCCATTCTAAGAAACAATCAACACACGACTGACGCGAAAAATGAAAATCGTGTGTACCTGTTCAATGTTTTTATAACATTATTTTCGCTGCAAAAAATTAAATGGACACGAAAATAATGTACATGGTCTTTATGGTCATGTAAAGGTTCTAGACATGTCTATACTTAACCTATAAAAATACTTTTTTCCCTGTAAAAAAGTAAAAAAATTGAATGGTCAGGTAATTGATTTTCCCGACCATTTAATGGTCTCAACTTCTATCATTTAAATGATAGAAAATTTTTGTGGTATTTGAGAACCATTCAAATGTTTATTGCCACCATACATTTTTCTCCGCTCGAAAACTATTTTTGCAAAGACAAAATACATGGTTGTCGCGGCAATTACATGCTCTAGATAAGCATTAAGCAACCATGTCCAAACATGGTTTTTCTGTGCGTGTGAATAATGATTCACATATCAATGAGAAAACTACTATCGATTTCTAATTATAGACTATAGATGTACATCAATAATACAAAGTAAGTAATGAAATATGAAAATTGCACCCTATTGATAATAAATGCTAGATTTTGTACGATAGGTATAACGGAGTGTATGAATTGATACATTCAATCTTGCCACAGTGGTGCAATGATTAGCATACCCGCATTGCCAACATAGGGTCATGGGTTCAATCCCAGTTACGGCGAAACATCAAAAAGTTTTTCAGCGTAGGATTATGGCCTTTCAGTAACGTTGGTGACATTTCCTACACCCTAAAAAATTCCTTCTGTAACATATATCCCAAACACATTTTGCTTCAAGCATATATATTTTCAGGATTGGTGCAAACAAAATGTTGTTTGTATTGTTCAAACATATTATGTTTCACCTTAGGGCATACACTGGTAGTTAAAAATTTTAATGATTTTATAAAAATGAGGTCCCTTGTCATTGAGGTAAACATAGAATCGGGCGGCACTCGGTGATAAGAGAGAAGTTTACCAATGTGGTTTAACTATGAACTGAATAGTCTAAGTGAGTGTGAAATATCGGACTGCCACTATACCTAACCTAATCTAAACCGATCTCCAATATATTTAACGGGCCAAGAATGTTTCTTTAAAACAAATAGTCCTTTGATAATATAAGTACCAACATATAACTCACTAATTAGCCGTGGCAATAAACTCATCTAACTTCTCTAACCACTATGCCCAAGTCACACGTTTAATTTCATATTGCATGACTACACCTTAATTGACATTCACACTCAAATATGAGGGGTTATTATTGAAACACATGGGGCTTATACCATAACTAGTTATTATATAATCTTATTATTTCAACTTGGCCTGAGTAATCCAATATCACATATTAAGGTGTTATGACTTATTGTAAACACATAATACGAGGGTATTAGTTGCCAAATGCCAATATCAACGTTATAACCCCCAAATACATTGATGTGATAGTTTCACCCTCAGTTTATGGTAAGCAGTTTTATGACACTGGTATCAATAATGTCAACACCTTCACATTTCGGTTAAGCCTTCTTATGGTATCAATAAACTATTGTGTATTCCCCCCTCCTCCTTCACGATGGCAAATCACACCTTCAGCAATCCATAATCCGATAATAGTTTGAACCGCTGATATACATTCAACCCCCCTTGCATATTACATGAGTAAGAGCCCAATATACTTTCATGAAAATCCATTGAAAATAACTTGGCTTTTTATTGCCATCTTAGCATAAATTGCAGATTTTCTTTCTTAACAATTTTGAGGAAGGGTTTGGTGTTGGTGGTGGTTTGACACTTAAGCCAAACCTCAAAGCTCCAACCTACCTACCATACACATGCTAACATTCTTTGCGAACTCCTGCTGCTCGAACGAAATCGAATGAACCAATTGCTGAATTTGAATGGAAGCTTGTCTAGAAATAGTCATGAGGCTGAGACCTTCTGTGTATTTTTATATTCAGCATTAGCACTTGTACGAGTTACGAGTTACCACCTTCTATTGTGATGGCTGTTTATCAATCCCATTTCAAATATGCACAGAAAACTTTTGCCCTTAAACATAATCAAAACTTAAGAATTTCTATTAAGTTCACTAATTTTTAAGTCCTCCCATTTCTCTGTGACTTATTGTGTTGTCCTTTGATCTTTGTTAGAAATACAACTAAATCGATTTTTAAGTGGTACTTTCACAACTGGATATAAATACAAAAGTGAATTCCTGGAACACAACTTTCAAACACAGAGAACTTTGCACAAAACAATCATAACCAGCATTAATGCTAAGGATAACATGAAAGGCAATGGCTTTACATAGTATAGGGCAAAGAGATGGAAAAGTTTTTCTATTGACAATGCATATCTACGAAACACTAAGTAAAGGCTAAAGGTTTGAAGTTTTAATGCACTTATTAATTAGAGCTATACTCTCTACGGGGGAGGAGCGGATGTTTCCGAAAAGTAACAATGAATGTTAGACACACCTTAGGGAAATGGTTGACTAGCTTTGAAATTTCTTAATTAATAGCGTTGTTTCAGTTAAAGTGGATTTTGCTAAAATTACCTCATTAAATGTAAAGCAACCAATTTCTTGCATGAGAATTTCCAAAAGCAAGTTATAACATAGAAATGGAATTAAAGAATTTGTAGATTTAATTATATATAGGCCTAATATGAAATATTATGAAACGCAATTTTTACAATACGCAGTTTTCACAATATTAAGTATAAATTTCTTCTAAATAAAGAAATTCTAATAAAAAGAAAGGTCATAAATTTATGGCTTGAATCTTTGAAATTTGGGTTCCATAATTATTTTGCTTTTTTTACTTGTTAAGAATTAATTGTAGATTGAAGGGAAATATAGAGTTCAAAATAACAAAAAAGTTTTCAGCGCCACTCGAAGTTCAAAATGGGCGCATTATTGGTAAAATTTAAAAATTTTGATACCCCTACGGGAAATTAGTGCAAATTGCCAGTTTATCAACATTTTTAATTGTCATATAATTTATTGATTTTTATACTCACTTGATATTAAAATCTTTTTGAAACCACACTTTTAGTACAATACAACTATCAGAATTATTTATTATTCAACATATTACTTTCTGGTGCGATACGGAATGGAAACGGGGTCCTAAAAGTTTGTCTCAGACTGTTTCATGAGCAGTTGCCTATGGGGTAGTCCTACACAGAAAAAAAGTGCCTCGTAAATTGAAGAAAATTTTTACAAGAATTTATTACAAGAATTTTCCAGAATTTTAGTTCATTTTTCGTATCTTCAACGAAAATTAACTACTCGGAAGGAAATTTTACAAATTCTAAGTAGCAATCGTTTAATTCATGGCCCACAAAATACGATGGAAATTTCCTTAAAAAATTTTTTAAATGGTAGTTAAAAATTCGTTTGTCATACTGTAAAACTAATTGTAAAATGTAAAGTATTTTGTAAATAATAAGTGCAATTTACTATACGATTTTTTTTGTATGGGAAAATATTTTTTTACGAAAAATGAACTTGAAAGTGGATAGCAAGTTCTTACTGACAATTTCTATAGTTAATAATTGTTGGTAAAAAATTACCCAATGAAATATTTTTAGTTCACATGTAATTAAATTTATAGACACTTTCGTCAAAAATGGTAGATAACATTTCTTGAAAATTTTGCAAATTTTAAGTTAAACGTTTCATCGTTCATAAACTGGTGTGCCTTTACGAATATTATTCTTAGAGTAAATTGTCAGCAGATGCGATGAACTAATGCATAGTACAGAGATCTTTATCGGAATAGTGGAATGTGATTAATGTAAAGATGATGTTACTTGAGTTTTGTTGTGTATACATAAGCGTGGGTTGTTTTTATTTTTGTTCATTTAGTGGTTTGTGTGTGTGTTTGTTATTCGTGGATGGTTTATTTGGCTGGATGAGGTGTTGTTTTCAATAAAGGCACATGTGTTTTTGTTGTTGTAGGGATGTTTTGGCTTTGCTTGGTTTTGTTTGGCATGCTTCAGTTGTAAAGTTGGCGTTGGCGTGGGCTGTTGCATCTTTTAAGTAGGTATGCAACAAGGGAATATAAAGGCATGAAATATTTTGGATTTTTGATACATATATTTGTGTTTGTTTATTAAACCTTTTAAATGAAAGTTATTAATATTTTATCGGTAGTTTAGAAAAAAGTTATTACGAATATTTAGGAAAATATGTTGAAATTGAAAGTGTATTGAAATTTTTATTATTCTATGTAAAAAATTAATATTCAATTCCAGATGAATTTGGAAAATTTTTGTTATATCTCATCGTATAGTTTATTCATAAATTGGAAAGTATTTTTATACCCACCACCATAGGATGGGGGGTATATTAACTTTGTCATTCCGTTTGTAACACATCGAAATATTGCTCTAAGACCCCATAAAGTATATATATTCTGGGTCGTGGTGAAATTCTGAGTCGATCTGAGCATGTCCGTGCGTCCGTCCGTCCGTCTGTTGAAATCACGCTAACTTCCGAACGAAACAAGCTATCGACTTGAAACTTGGCACAAGTAGTTGTTATTGATGTAGGTCGGATGGTATTGCAAATGGGCCACACACTTTTAGTACAATACAACTATCAGAATTATTTATTATTCAACATATTACTTTCTGGTGCGATACGGAATGGAAACGGGGTCCTAAAAGTTTGTCTCAGACTGTTTCATGAGCAGTTGCCTATGGGGTAGTCCTACACAGAAAAAAAGTGCCTCGTAAATTGAAGAAAATTTTTACAAGAATTTATTACAAGAATTTTCCAGAATTTTAGTTCATTTTTCGTATCTTCAACGAAAATTAACTACTCGGAAGGAAATTTTACAAATTCTAAGTAGCAATCGTTTAATTCATGGCCCACAAAATACGATGGAAATTTCCTTAAAAAATTTTTTAAATGGTAGTTAAAAATTCGTTTGTCATACTGTAAAACTAATTGTAAAATGTAAAGTATTTTGTAAATAATAAGTGCAATTTACTATACGATTTTTTTTGTATGGGAAAATATTTTTTTACGAAAAATGAACTTGAAAGTGGATAGCAAGTTCTTACTGACAATTTCTATAGTTAATAATTGTTGGTAAAAAATTACCCAATGAAATATTTTTAGTTCACATGTAATTAAATTTATAGACACTTTCGTCAAAAATGGTAGATAACATTTCTTGAAAATTTTGCAAATTTTAAGTTAAACGTTTCATCGTTCATAAACTGGTGTGCCTTTACGAATATTATTCTTAGAGTAAATTGTCAGCAGATGCGATGAACTAATGCATAGTACAGAGATCTTTATCGGAATAGTGGAATGTGATTAATGTAAAGATGATGTTACTTGAGTTTTGTTGTGTATACATAAGCGTGGGTTGTTTTTATTTTTGTTCATTTAGTGGTTTGTGTGTGTGTTTGTTATTCGTGGATGGTTTATTTGGCTGGATGAGGTGTTGTTTTCAATAAAGGCACATGTGTTTTTGTTGTTGTAGGGATGTTTTGGCTTTGCTTGGTTTTGTTTGGCATGCTTCAGTTGTAAAGTTGGCGTTGGCGTGGGCTGTTGCATCTTTTAAGTAGGTATGCAACAAGGGAATATAAAGGCATGAAATATTTTGGATTTTTGATACATATATTTGTGTTTGTTTATTAAACCTTTTAAATGAAAGTTATTAATATTTTATCGGTAGTTTAGAAAAAAGTTATTACGAATATTTAGGAAAATATGTTGAAATTGAAAGTGTATTGAAATTTTTATTATTCTATGTAAAAAATTAATATTCAATTCCAGATGAATTTGGAAAATTTTTGTTATATCTCATCGTATAGTTTATTCATAAATTGGAAAGTATTTTTATACCCACCACCATAGGATGGGGGGTATATTAACTTTGTCATTCCGTTTGTAACACATCGAAATATTGCTCTAAGACCCCATAAAGTATATATATTCTGGGTCGTGGTGAAATTCTGAGTCGATCTGAGCATGTCCGTGCGTCCGTCCGTCCGTCTGTTGAAATCACGCTAACTTCCGAACGAAACAAGCTATCGACTTGAAACTTGGCACAAGTAGTTGTTATTGATGTAGGTCGGATGGTATTGCAAATGGGCCATATCGGTCCACTTTTACGTATAGCCCCATATAAACGGACCCCAAAATTTGGCTTGCGAGGCCTCTAAGAGAAGCAAATTTCATCCGATCCGGCTGAAATTTGGTACATGGTGTTGGTATATGGTCTCTAACAACCATGCAAAAATTGGTACACATCGGTCCATAATTATATATAGCCCCCATATAAACGGATCCCCCGATTTGGCATGCGAGGCCCCTAAGAGAAGCAAATTTCATCCGATCCGGCTGAAATTTGGTACATGGTGCCAATATATGGTCTCTAACAACCATGCAAAAATTGGTCCACATCGGCCCATTATTATATATAGCCCCCATATAAACCGATCCCCCGATTTGGCTTGCGAGGCCTCTAAGAGAAGCAAATTTCATCCGATCCGGCTGAAATTTGGTACGTGGTGTTAGTATATGGTCTCTAACAACCATGCAAAAATTGGTCCACATCGGTTCATAATTATATATAGCCCCCATATAAACCGATCCCCAGATTTGACCTCCGGAACCTCTTGGAAGACCAAAATTCATCTGATTCAGTTGAAATTTGGTACGTGGTGTTAATATATGGCCTCAAACTCCCATGCAAAAATTGGTCGATATCGGTCCATAATTATATATAGGCCCCATATAAACCGATCCCCAGATTTGACCTCCAGAGCCCCTTGGAAGAGCAAAATTCTTCCCATTCGGTTGGAATTTGGTACGTGGTGTTAGTATAGGGTATCCACCAACCATGCAGGAATTGGTTCCTATCAGTCCATAATTATATATAGCTCCCATATAAACCGATCCCCAGATTTGACCTCCGGTGCCTTTTGGAGAACCAAAATTCATCCGATCTGCTTGAAATTTGGTACGTGGTGGTAGTATATGATATTTAACAACCATGCCAAAAGTGGTCCATATCAGTCCATAATCGTACATAGCCCCATATAAACCGATCCCGAGATTTGGTTTTGGAACCTCTTGGAGGAGCAAATTTCATCCGAGTGAGTTGAAATTTGGTACATTGTGCTAGTATATGGTCGTTAACAACCATGCCTAACAAGGTCCATATCGGTCTATAGTTATATATGGCCCTCAGATAAATCGATCCCCAATCACACAAAAATTGGTCCATATCAAGTTCATAATTGTATATAGCCCCCATATAAGCGACCCCCATATTTCAATTCTGGCTCTCTACGTACAAAAAGTCCATATCGATTCGTAATTATTTGTAGACTTAACTATACATAACTTTTTTGTCTAATATATACCATGTATGGACTAAATCACAATTTAGAAAACGATGTTAAGAAGTTTTAAGATACCACAACCCAAGTAATTCGATTGTGGATGATAGTCTTTCGTAGAAGTTTCTACGCAATCCATGGTGGTGGGTACATAAGATTCGGCCTGGCCGAACTTGCGGCCGTATATACTAGTTTTAATATGACTTTCTTATAAAAAGAATATTTTTTATGTATATTATTATTTGTTAATTATTTTTTTTTTTTTTTTGGAAACCAGTTTAATGTTTTTTCTTTGTTGTAGAAACAATATTTAATTTCAGAGCAACTCCAGATGGATTCGAACAAATTGAAAAAATAGAAAATTGGTAAGTTTTCTTTTAAAAATTGGCTTTATTTCAACTACAATATTTATGTTTTTGTGACCTTTTTATCATCAAAATTACAGGTTTTTAATGCCTTATTGTAGTATTTCTTTAATCAAATTTTTTGGAAACCAATGTAATATTTTTAATGTAAAAACAAATATTTAATTTCAGAATAACCCCTTAAAAATTTGGACAAATTTTTAGTGCTCCTTTGCCTGTAATTTAATAGTGAATTGGTAAGGATTCTTTAACTTTCTTTTAGCCCTGGACAGTCATCCTTATTTTTGTACATTAGCGCCATCCTTCGTCATTTTGACTACGGCTGATTTCAAGACGCTATAATTTTCATCGTGAGCGAAAAAGTGAACCAAACTTGAGTTTATTTTCTTACTCAATTTGGTTTTAAGTAGTATAAAACAAAAATTCATAAAACGGTCGAATTAGTATAACTTAAATTTACCATTTCCCAATAGACTAAAATGCATTTTAAATCGAAAATTAAATTACGTGTCGTCATTTTGACGAATGATGACTATCTAGGGTTATCAAGAATATTTGGTTTTTTATGCATATTATAATTTTTTTCATTAGATTTTTTGAAAACCTATTTAATAATTTTATTTAATGTAAAAAATAAATATTTAATTTCAGAGTAACCCAAATAAATTTGGACAACAATACAATTACAATTTAAGAGAGAATTGGTAAGTTTTATATTAAAACTTTGGCTTTCTTTCAACTAGAATATTTATTTTATTATATCCTTTACATCGATAACAACACAGTTTTATGAGTTTATTTAGAATACCTCTAATTGTTTCAGGTACAAATTTTATGAGATACGTTTTCCAAAGAAAAGTTGAATTCCTTACACCATTTGATAAAATGCCCCAAATATGGTAAGTTACAAGCTAAAATTAAGAATTAAAAATTATATTTCATTACTTGGTGTTAATTTTTAACAACTTTCATTATTGTTTCCATTTTTTCCAGCAAGATATGTGAAAAAATTACCTACGGTGAATAAAAAAAGGATAAGTCAAAATGTCCAAACAGCGGGTTCAAATGAACTACTCTCTGTTCCACGTGGTCATAATTTTTATTCACAAAAAACATTATATTAACAACTTTCATCATAAGCTTTTATAATGTAGTACTTTAGTTTAAAGAAAGTTTAATTTTAATGTATGAAAATTTTCGTAATAGTAAAACGGTTTGTTGTTCCTTTAATTATTTAATTTCTCTGTACTGTGGAATGATTGATTTAAAAATAGTTCAGTCGTCGACTTTTTAAAGAGACTGTTAACCAATTTTTATTATCGGGTTCCCACAAAATAAGCAAGTAAATCAAAATAATACTGACTTTTTAACTTGGTAGGGGTATATAAATCTTATGGTGTTGTAAAAATGAACTAAACTACAATGTTATAGATGAACTAAAATTTAAGAAAATTATATACTAGACAAATTGAAAAAAAACTTAAGGGCTAAATCATGGTCAATATTACTACAGTTTAGTTCATTTTGCAATGGAAAAGTGTTCACTGTTTTTTCAGTGTACTAAGTTGTTCCAGGACGTGTCCTTTGGGATGAGTCCAAGACGTGTCCTAAAGTGTAAATTTTCCCAGCCAATGACAAAGACCTGTTTAAGTGACCGGTCCATTCCATATGCTTGGACCGGAAGTGTGACTGGTCTATACACACCAGGGACTAAGGTTGATCCATTTCCCGTAGGGACATTCTGAAATTTTTCCGATTGAATTTAAATTTTACACAAGTATGTATTTTGAGCCAGTATCGAACCCTATTGATTTTGGAAGAAATCGCTTCATATACAGATATACCTCTCATATACACAGAAAAAATTTTCCGTAGTTAAACTAACGCTAAATTTAACTTGTTTTATTGGAAACAAATTATTTGCTTGTAGTCAAATTTTATTATTTTTATCGAAATTTTCCACAGCTTAATGAAATCTTACTTTTTTTAAGTATGTATAAAAAATTTTATGAACTAAACTTGAATATAAAGTTCAATGACGGTACACATAAGTTCAATATGAACTAAAACAAATGAAAATTTTCGTACGATTCCCAAAAATAGTAAGAATGAACCACTGTATGGTTAAAATGGTCATGATTTGGCGCCGATGATTTTCTTCCTTACTTTTAGTTAATTTTTTTTCTTCTATGAGATGATGTAATTTCGTGAACTGCAGTTAAAAAGTACAGCAGGGCATTAAAATTTCCTGGTTTTAATAACACGAAGTAGAATTAACATTCTAACTGTGTATGCCAAGGTCACTCATGTCCAATGTTTTACTCGGGGGAGTGGAATTAACATTCTTACTATGCATGCCAAATTTGGTATAAATCGGTTCAGATTTAGATATAGCTGTCATATATAGCTTTCGAACGATTTACACTCATATGAACCTACAGTCCAATGTTTTACTTCGATTTACGTGAATTTATGCACAGGGAGTAGAATTAAAATTTTAGCCATGAATGTTAACTTTGGCTGAAATGGGTTTCAATTTTCCCCGATTTACACTCATATGACCGTCGTAGATTTTTGATTTAAATACCATATTCCCATATGTTTATACCCTCTACTATAGGTATATTAACTTTGTTATTCCGTTTTTAACACATCGAAATATTGGTCTAATACCCCATAAAGTATATATATTATGGGTCGTGGTGAAATTCTTAGTCGATCTAGCAATCCGTCCGTCTACTGAAATCACGCTAACTTCCGAAGAAAGCAAGCTATCGACCTTAAACTTAGCACAAGTAATTTTTATTGATGTAGGACAAATAGTGTTGCAAATGGGCCACAACGGTATAGCTCCCATATAAACTGACCCCCAGATTTGGTTTCCGGAAATTTGAAATTTGGTACGTTGTTTTTGTAGGCCATATACCATGCTAAAATTGGTTCATATCGTTCTATAATTATATATAGTCCTCATATAAACCGATCTCCAGATTTAGCTTTCGGAGCCTCTTGCAGGAGCAAATTCCTTCCGATTCGGTTGAAATTTTGTATTCAAAAATTGGTCCATATCAGCTGATAACTATATATAGCTCCCACATAAACCGATCCCAAGATTTGATCTCCGGTGCCTCTTGGAGGAGCAAATTTCATTCGAGACGGTTGAAATTTTGAACGTTGTGTTAGTATATGTCCACTAACAACCATGCAAAAATTTGTCCACATTGATCCATAAATATATATAGGTCCCATTGTTGGGGGTGCTAAATATATATTGATACCGCTGAATTCACGCAAGAAATTTTTTTCTGATTCAATCACGAAATTAATTGATCCAATTAATTTTTTAATTGAAATGTCTTCAATCACCGAAATGATAGTATCAATTAAAAAATTAATTGAAAGTTAATTAAAAAATGTATTAAATTTTGTGATTGATTTTTGTTTCAAATAAAAAATTTGTTGAATAAATTAAATTTTTAATTGAATATTTTTCAAAACGCAATTAAGACTTTAATTCGAAAAATTTTCATGAACATTTTTTCTGTGTTTGTTTGATTCACAAATATATTCAAACGAAATATTATACATACTGTTTACAACGTAGGTGGGAGTGTGACGGCATGCAAGTGGCGTTGGAAACCGCATATTTCTTAAAGGAAATATATACAAAATATATAATTTAAATATTCTGAAAAATAATTTGGCCGAATCTGCCCAAAAAATGGATCTGGAAGACGGATTTGTGATTGTCCAAGATAATGGCCCCAAGAATTCGTCCCATATTGTTTGCTATACACCACAAAAAAGTATTACCTCACCCTCCCCAGAGCGCGACATGAATCTAATTGAACACTTATGCACATATATGAAGACAAAGCTGAAGAACTTTAACATTTTTAGCAAAGAAACTTTTAACAACATCTTTATGGATATATGGAGCTCAATTCTCGTAGATTTGACGAAACCCCTAACCCACTCAATGCCAAATAAGCTCCAGGCAGTAGAAAACACCAAGGGCTACCATACAAAACATTAAAAATTTGTAATATGTATTGTTTAAGCTAATAATTTTTATTTATTTTTAGTGTACTATTTTTGTTTTGGCTAAATGAAATTAATTTTTTTTATTATTTCCCTAAACAGAGTTAAATCTGAATTTATTTTCCGTCTATATTGTAGCCCGGATCTCAAGCTTTAATTTCAGGTATAATACCTATGTAACATACTTAGTTCATATTTTTCATGTTGTTTTACAATTTATTTCAAATTAATTGGTATACAACTTTTTTTGCTGGCTGTATGCAGTGTTGCCAGTATTGGGGATTTTTCCCCAAATCGGGGATTTTTTTACGTGGATGGGGAGAAAATTTTTATGTTCGGGACTTGGGGATTTAGTGGGGAATTTCCACAAATTTGGGGATTTTTTTGGGGAATTTTCGAAATCTCTTCAGTATAATTATCAGAGTAAGAACTATGGTTTATATGAAATTCTGTACTTCTACATGCTTAAAAAAAAGGCTTAAAGAAGTACAGAGATTCTCAAAAATATAAAAAAACTTTCCTCCTCTTTATTCCACGGAATTTATTTGGGTGGCCCAAGAGCTTCTTTACAATTTACTCTTTTTCCTAAGAAATTTTTTACTATTGTGAGATTATTTCGTAAGGACTCATCTGCGTACATCACTGATTTTAAAAATATATTCCATATCCCGCACATATAGAGTCGGGACAGCAACACATTTTGATCGACAAGCCAATTTTATTTCTTGACTATATGTTGACCGAACTCCCACTTTTATTTCTCGAGCATTTAGAAGAGGATTTGCATAAGATGGATAGATGACTCTTCGTACAAATAATTAACTCTATTGGGGGCTGTTATCGGATGATATTTTGAGCACCCATCTCCTGGTTTTGTGTTTTGAAATCTCCATCTTTTTATAACTCGCAAACTGGTATAACAAAAATTACACATTTTTATTTTATTTAAAATTTTTTTTTTATAATTTTTTACGGACTTTCTACAGGAGAGTCTATTTTTTTACTTTTTTTCAAAAAAACTTGCCAACAATTTCTTGGGCACTGAAAAAACAGTGAACCCTTTTCCATTGCAAAATGAACTAAACTATAGTAATATTGACCATGATTTAGCCCTTAAGATTTTTTTCAACTTGTCTAGTTTATAATTCTCTTAAGTTTTAGTTCATCTATAACATTGTAGTTTAGTTCATTTTTACAACACCATAAGATTTATATACCCCTACCAAGTTAAAAAGTCAGTATTATTTTGATTTACTTGCTTATTTTGTGGGAAACCCGATAATAAAAATTGGTTAACAGTCTCTTTAAAATGTCGACGATTAAACTATTTTTAAACCAATCATTCCACAGTACAGAGAAATTAAATAATTAAAGGAACAACAAACCGTTTTACAATTATGAAAATTTTCATACATTAAAATTAAACTTTCTTTAAGCAAAAGTACTACATTATAAAAGCTTATGATGAAAGTTGTTAATATAATGTTTTTTGTGAATAAAAATTATGACCACGTGGAACAGAAGTAGTTCATTTGAACCCGCTGTTTGGACATTTTGACTTATCCTTTTTTATTCATCATAGGTAATTTTTTCACATATCTTGCTGGAAAAAAAATGGAAACAATAATGAAAATTGTTAAAAATTAGCACCATGTAATGAAATATAATTTTAATTCTTCATTTTAGCTTGTAACTTACCATATTTGGGGGCATTTTATCGAATGGTGTAAGGAATTCAACTTTTCTTTGGAAAACGTATCTCATAAAATTGGTACCTGAAACAATTAGAGAAATAATGAAGTATTCTATATAAACTCATAAAACTGTGTTGTTATCGATGTGAAGGATATAATAAAATAAATATTCTAGTTGAAAGAAAGCCAGAGTTTTAATATAAAACACAGAAAAAAAAGTGTACTATTTTTTATGAAAAATGAACTAGCCCATAGTAAGAATGACCATGATTTGGCGCCAAAGATTTTTTTCATCTAGTTAAGTTCATGATTTTCTTATAAATTAGTTCATGTATTACATCGTATTTTAGTTCATTATTACTATGATGTGGGAAGAATATAGTTAAACTCATTCAAAATATTCCTGCTATCCGGAAAAATTAACAATTTTTTGGGAAACATGTATTAAGAAATTGGTTTGAAATAAACTGTTTGTCGGTATAATTTTCAAAAAAGTAGAGAAATTGAGGAATCAAAAGTACAAAAAGCATGTATACAACTAAGAAATTTTTCGTACAAAACAAGTCAATTTTCTATAACCACCAGTATTTTATTTCAAAAAATTATTATAATATTACAAAAAACTATGATATAATATATAAAGGATTTTATTATTATATATAAAGGAAATATTTTTATTAGTACGTTGGACGCATTCACTTGTCGGTAGTTAGTAATTGCTCCTTCAAAAGAGTAATATTCTATGTTATTAGGACTAAACTAATTAATTTAAATGTTCATGTTTTCTATCCATATGAAAGATATATGTGGCATAAGTTGCTATATTCAATTGAATTGTCCAATTTCATCGATTTTGGCTAACTTTTGTTGGGCGGATTTGGCTTAGAGGCATCTGAAGTTATACAAAATATAAGAAAAATATTATTAATTAATTAATTCTATCGTTCATATTGATCTTTAACTTACGGTTTTCAAGAGTATTTCCTAGAGCCAATAAGGATATCAGCTTAATTAGTATTAAACAGTAAGAATATTCAAAAAATTACCATCACGAGACCTGTCTACCTGCAAGTGAAAAAAATAATTTTTAATAAATTGAAATTTTGGTTTTATTAAAAACGGACAAAATGCCGTTTACAGAAAAACTTACCACATTGAAAAATCCATCCAGTAGGTACATTATTGGAATCATATCCATGGACAAATGGGACGTTATTGAAATTATTCTCAGAATATAATTGAAATAAAAAATATTATAAAATTAGACATAATTTCCACTTGTCAGTATAGCATTTAGTATTTAAGGTGGATATTAAGTTCGAGTTTAGCGGCTAAAATTGCAATTTCCATGATAAGTTTTCTTTAATAATCCATTATAAAAAATAATCTTTATAAAAAACTTGATTTGGGCTATTCTCCATCAAGTTATATTTAAATTTGTATCGAAGACGTATAATTGTATACTTTGCTTAGTGATTTATTTTTAATTTTAGCGGCTAAACTCGAACTTAGTACTCACCTGTAGGAATTGCTGTAACATAAAAAATATAGATTCAAAAAAATGGTTGCTTCTCAACCTGTGATCCAGATGTAGAATAAATATGAATCATCCTATTACCACTCATGTTGTATATTTTTTATGTAAATCAATTTAAAATCCGCACTAATTTTAAACTAACATATTAACAGAAATATACAGTTCCTAAATCTGTTGTTTGTTTTTTATCAATAAAAAGCGTTTTTGATTCCTCTAACATCACATCATTCACTTCTCAGTTTCTAAAATGTTTCGAAATAAATGTATTTTCATTAATAAACACCAATACCGCACGTACAATTTTGCAAAATTAAATCCACGTGTGCACTTCATAAATGCATCAACATAACTGAATGCAACAATAAAACTGAAAGACACAAATAGTCATAAGGGATACATACCTGCCGTAAAGAAAAACAACTCCACACACACGTTCCCTTTCTGATCTTGCTATTGCAAAAAAACAACTCTCACCACAAAAGATACCAACAACACACAAGGAACATTCCATTGTCTCTAGAATCAAAACAACCAACAACAGCATAAATGACGCAATAACAAACACAAACAATCATACGAGATATACACAAAATGTCTCTAAAATCTCCCTCGCATGATGCACTCACATTTTCCAGTAGCACGTTTATTGATTAGTAGGAATTCTATCTATAAGTTAAGGTAAAATATATACCAAATCTATGAGGAATCTATAAAAATTATATACACTTGTCAAGGATTATATTAACTAATTTTTATTCTATTTTAACTAAAATTTTCAATGTGAGTAAAAACACTCCAACATATAATAAAAAGGGAAATAATCTGTAGGTAATCATCGTACGAATTGGTAATGTCGTTAAGTTAATTTTTACTACAAAATTTTTTTTCCATACAAAATTTTGTCTTAGTAAATTGTCCACATTTCGTAGTAAGATTTTTATATTGCCCATGTATTTTTATAATAGAATCAACGATGCATTAACTACTGTGTTGGAAATTTATTTAAGGAAAAATCCTTCCCATTTCGTAGTTAGTGAACTAAAAAACATTTACTGAATTTTTATAAGTTTTGCTTTAGCTAAGTTAATTTTCGTTGTGGTTACGAAAAATGAACTATATTACAGTAAATTTGTTGAACTATGTGGAAGTCAAAATGGTCCTTAAATTTACAAGACACTTTTTTTTCTGTGAACTTACCAATTCTCTATTAAATTGTACGCTGAGGGGAAATATAAAAAGTTGTCCAAATTTATTTGGGCTATTCTGAAATTAAATATTTATTTTTTACATTAAATAAAATTATTAAATAGGTTTCAAAAAAATCGAATGAAAAAAATAATATTATGCATAAAAAACACAAATATTCTGGTTAAAAGAAAGTTAAAGAATCCTTACCAATTCACTATTAAATTACAAGCAAAGGAGTACCAACATTTTTTTCAAATTTTTAAGGGGTTATTCTGAAATTAAATATTTGTTTTTTTTACATTAAAATATTACATTGGTTTCCAAAAAAATTGATTAAAGAATTACTTAAATAAGGTATTAAAAACCTATAATTTTGATGATAAAAAGCTCATAAAAACGTAAATATTCTAGTTGAAAGAAAGCCAAATTTTAAAAGAAAACTTACCAATTCTCTATTTTCGAACCCATCTGGAGTTGCTCTGAAATTAAATATTGCTTTTACAACAAAGAAAAACATTAAACTGGTTTCAAAAAAAAAAAAATAATTAACATATAATAATATACATAAAAAATATTATTTTTAAAAGAAAGCCATATTAAAACCAGTAAGGAAAGTCTAAAGTCGGGCGGGGCCGACTATATTATACCCTGCACCACTTTGTAGATCTAAATTTTCGATACCATATCACATCCGTCAAATGTGTTGGGGCTATATATAAAGGTTTGTCCCAAATACATACATTTAAATACCACTCGATCTGGACAGAATTTGATAGACTTCTACAAAATCTATAGACTCAAAATTTAAGTCGGCTAATGCACTAGGGTGGAACACAATGTTAGTAAAAAACCAGTAAGGAAAGTCTAAAGTCGGGAGGGGCCGACTATATTATACCCTGCACCACTTTGTAGATCTAAATTTTCGATACCATATCACATCCGTCAAATGTGTTGGGGCTATATATAAAGGTTTGTCCCAAATACATACATTTAAATACCACTCGATCTGGACAGAATTTGATAGACTTCTACAAAATCTATAGACTCAAAATTTAAGTCGGCTAATGCACTAGGGTGGAACACAATGTTAGTAAAAAAATATGGGAAACATTTAAATCTGGAGCAATTTTAAGAAAACTTCGCAAAAGTTTATTTATGATTTATCGCTCGATATATATGCATTAGAAGTTTAGGAAAATTAGAGTCATTTTTACAACTTTTCGACTAAGCAGTGGCGATTTTACAAGGAAAATGTTGGTATTTTGACCATTTTTGTCGAAATCAGAAAAACATATATATGGGAGCTATATCTAAATCTGAACCGATTTCAACCAAATTTGGCACGCATAGCTACAATGTTAATTCTACTCCCTGTGTAAAATTTCAACTAAATCGGAGTTAAAAATTGGCCTCTACGGTCATATGAGTGTAAATCGGGCGAAAGCTATATATGGGAGATATATCTAAATCTGAACCGATTTCAACCAAATTTGGCACGCATAGCTACAATGCTAATTCTACTCCCTGTGCAAAATTTCAACTAAATCGGAGCAAAAAATTGGCCTCTGTGAGCAAATGAGTGTAAATCGGCCGAAAGCTATATATGGGAGCTATATCTAAATCTGAACCGTTTTGGCTGATATTTTGCAAGTTTTTCGAGACTCATAAAATATTCGGATGTACGGAATTTGAGGAAGATCGGTTGATATACACGCCAATTATGACCAGATCGGTGAAAAATATATATGGCAGCTATATCTAAATCTGAACCGATTTTTTCCAAAATCAATAGGTATCGTCTTTGAGCCGAAACAGGACCCTATACCAAATTTTAGGACAATCGGACTAAAACTGCGAGCTGTACTTTGCACACAAAAATACATCAACAGACAGACAGACGGACAGACAGACAGACATACAGACAGACAGACAGACAGACAGACAGACAGACGGACATCGCTAAATCGACTCAGAATTTAATTCTAAGACGATCGGTATACTAAACGATGGGTCTCAGACTTTTCCTTCTTGGCGTTACATACAAATGCACAAACTTATTATACCCTGTACCACAGTAGTGGTGAAGGGTATAAATATGGGAAACATTTAAATCTGGAGCAATTTTAAGAAAACTTCGCAAAAGTTTATTTATGATTTATCGCTCGATATATATGCATTAGAAGTTTAGGAAAATTAGAGTCATTTTTACAACTTTTCGGCTAAGCAGTGGCGATTTTACAAGGAAAATGTTGGTATTTTGACCATTTTTGTCGAAATCAGAAAAACATATATATGGGAGCTATATCTAAATCTGAACCGATTTCAACCAAATTTGGCACGCATAGCTACAATGTTAATTCTACTCCCTGTGTAAAATTTCAACTAAATCGGAGTTAAAAATTGGCCTCTACGGTCATATGAGTGTAAATCGGGCGAAAGCTATATATGGGAGATATATCTAAATCTGAACCGATTTCAACCAAATTTGGCACGCATAGCTACAATGCTAATTCTACTCCCTGTGCAAAATTTCAACTAAATCGGAGCAAAAAATTGGCCTCTGTGGTCATATGAGTGTAAATCGGGCGAAAGCTATATATGGGAGCTATATCTAAATCTGAACCGATTTCAACCAAATTTGGCACGCATAGCTATAATGCTAATTATACTCCCTGTGCAAAATTTCAACTAAATCGGAGCAAAAAATTGGCCTCTGTGGTCATTTGAGTGTAAATCGGGCGAAAGCTATATATGGGAGCTATATCTAAATCTGAACCGATTTCAACCAAATTTGACACGCATAGCTACAATGCTAATTCTACTCCCTGTGCAAAATTTCAACTAAATCGGAGCAAAAAATTGGCCTCTGTGAGCAAATGAGTGTAAATCGGCCGAAAGCTATATATGGGAGCTATATCTAAATCTGAACCGTTTTGGCTGATATTTTGCAAGTTTTTCGAGACTCATAAAATATTCGGATGTACGGAATTTGAGGAAGATCGGTTGATATACACGCCAATTATGACCAGATCGGTGAAAAATATATATGGCAGCTATATCTAAATCTGAACCGATTTTTTCCAAAATCAATAGGGATCGTCTTTGAGCCGAAGCACGACCCTATACCAAATTTTAGGACAATCGGACTAAAACTGCGAGCTGTACTTTGCACACAAAAATACATCAACAGACAGACAGACAGACGGACAGACAGACAGACAGACAGACAGACAGACAGACGGACATCGCTAAATCGACTCAGAATTTAATTCTAAGACGATCGGTATACTAAACGATGGGTCTCAGACTTTTCCTTCTTGGCGTTACATACAAATGCACAAACTTATTATACCCTGTACCACATAGTGGTGAAGGGTATAAAAACAATACTTACCAATTTATGGCTAAACTATACGCTGAGATATAACAAAAATTGTCCAAATTCATCTGGAATTGAATATTAATTTTTTACATTGAATAATAAAAATTTGAATACACTTTCAATTTCAACATATTTTCCTAAATATTCTTAATAACTTTTCTCGAAACTACCGATAAAATATTAATAACTTTCATTTAAAAGGTTTAATAAACAAACACAAATATATGTCTCAAAATTCCAAAATATTCCATGCCTTTATATTCCCTTGTTCCATATTAAAAGATGCAACAGCCCACGCCAACGCCAACTATACAACTGAAGCATGCCAAACAAAACCAAGCAAAGCCAAAACATTCCTACAACAACAAAAACACATGTGCCTTTATTGAAAACAACACCTCATCCAGCCAATAAACCATCCAAGAATAACAAACACACACACACAAACCACTAAATGAACCAAAATAAAAACAACCCCACGCTCATGTATACACAACAAAACTCAAGTAACATCATCTTTACATTAATCACATTCCACTATGCCGATAAAGATCTCTGTACTATGCATTAGTTCATCGCATCTGCTGACAATTTACTCTGAGAATAATATTCGTAAAGGCACACCAGTTTATGAACGATGAAACGTTTAACTTAAAATTTGCAAAATTTTCATGAAATGTTATCTACCATTTTTGACGAAAATGTCTATAAATTTAATTACATGTGAACTAAAAATATTTCATTGGGTAATTTTTTACCAACAATTATTAACTATAGGAATTGGCAGTAAGAAATTGCTATCCACTTTCAAGTTCATTTTTCGTAAAAAAATATTTTCTCATACAAAAAAATCTTATAGTAAATTGCACTTATTATTTAGAAAATACTTTAAATTTCACAAGTAGTTTTATAGCATAACAAACGAATTTTTAACTACCAGTTAAGACATTTTTTAAGGAAATTTCCATCGTATTTTGTAGGCCATGAACTAAACGATTGCTACTTAGAATTTGTAAAATTTCCTTTCGAGTAGTTAATTTTCGTTGAAGATACGAAAAATGAACTAAAATTCTGGAAAATTCTTGTAATAAATTATTGTAAAAATCTTCTTAAATTTACGAGACACTTTTTTTTCTGTGTGCAAACAAAACAACACGTGAGGAATTTTGTAAAGTGGCCTGTGGGCAATTTTGGTAGTAAAATCATATATTTTTGGACATAGACCTAGATAAAAAGTTTGAAAAACAATGATATTGAACAAATTTTGAACGTCGTATGGGATGTCTCAGTGACGAGAAATGCGGTGATGATGTGGAATACATATCTGCAGTGCTGGGGAGGAATTTGGAATGAATAGTAAAAAGGGAGGAAGCCATAAATATCGGCCTTCTTGGAAGAGCACGAATATGGCAGATTTATTATACTTTGATTTTTTACACCGCCAGTTAAAAAACAGAACTGTGTCATGCGTGAGTAAAAATAAAATTGTGTATGAGTAAAATTTCTCCAAAATCACGCTCACGATAAAAATCACGTTCACGATCCAACGCAATCTCGCGCTAAAATTCACGTTCATGATAAAATGCATGTTCTTGTTCACTGTAAAACAGTGACACAAAAAAATCACACTCACGAACAGAATAACGTTCACGATTAAATTCAATCTCACCGATTTTAATCATCTTCACGTATTTTATCACGCTTATGATTTCAATAGCGCCCATTGTTTGATTGTGCAACATATTTTAATTGTGCCAATACTCATCAGTAATTGCAGCTAGTCATGAGATTTGTCGTGAATTACAAGAATTTTCGTGAATGCTAATTGTTGTGTCACGAACATTTCAGAAAATTGTCGTATTCCGATAATATTCGTGGATCACGAGATTTGTCGTGAATCGTGCGGGAGCGTGAGACATAAACAGTGTTCGTGCGCATGCAAGTACATATTTACTGTAATAATAACAACAAACATAAAAAATCCAATAAAACGTAATACGTCTATCATTACAAAATAAACTATTTTATAGCCGCAATTGCCCAAATTTGCACTGTTAGAAAAATATGTTTTTCATATGTTCCGATATAAACCAAATGTGTTTCGGGCACAATTTTTAAACACAATATATTTAAGTGCAAACATGTAATGTTCCTAAACTAACACTAAATGTTTGGGACACATATGTTAATATGTTAGAATATATTATGTTTGGGGCATGAATGTTTTATAAAAATAATATGTGTGAATGTAAACATATATAAATTTACAAATTTCGAATAAACATATATATGTTGTGATATTTTATTCAGAGAGAGAGAGAGAGAGAGAGTATAGAGAAAGAAATAGAGATGGAAACCGGGAGGGTTGACGAAAGATATCAACATAACACAGCGAGAGAATGAAAAGAGAGCAATTTCTGTAAAACCGCTTGTATGTTGTTTCGGAAAACTGTTTTACGATAATGCCAAAAATTTGATATGCTTAAGTCTAAATATTATTTAATTTCAATATTAGAATGAGTATTCGGAGTAAAGGGAATAGACATTCGGAACTAAGAGAATAGACATTTGAAGAAAAAAACAGCGTGCGTGTGTCTTGAGAGCAGCATTTTATGTATGTGTGGACATGTGTTTTTTTTATCATTTTGGCATTATCGGCACAATTTTTTTTCTTGGTTCGTTAAAAGAAATCGAAACGTATGCTAACCACTGCTCCACGTGGCCAACAAATGTATGTTTCTGTTAAATAATGTTATGTTTGCATGGGCTCGTGGGCGCTGCAAACTATGCTATATAAATGTAACATATAACGATAATTGTCTATTGGTGACTATAACAGCTACGTAGCCCAGTGGTAGTGTGTTGGCTTACAAATTGCATGGTTCCCGGTTCGATTCTCCGTCCAGGCGAAAGGTAATATTTAAAAAAATTATAAAATTGAATAATTTCTTCAACATTATTCGTATTACAGAAAAAGGTGCCAAGATCTAAAAATTTCGTGGAAGTGAAAATTATGTGAGGGAATGAGCACAATCTTCTTGGGGAGAAAATTCTTCCAAGCATATAATATTTTTGGGCTCAAAATGCTTCCAAGCATATAATATGTTTACATAAAACAAACATAATAATGTTTCGGCAATATCCAATAATATATGTGCTTCCTGCAAAATATGTTTGGAACATATTTTAGAGATGTGTTTTTTTTTATCATTTTGGCATTATCGGCACAATTTTTTTTCTTGGTTCGTTAAAAGAAATCGAAACGTATGCTAACCACTGCTCCACGTGGCCAACAAATGTATGTTTCTGTTAAATAATGCTATGTTTGCATGGGCTCGTGGGCGCTGCAAACTATGCTATATAAATGTAACATATAACGATAATTGTCTATTGGTGACTATAACAGCTACGTAGCCCAGTGGTAGTGTGTTGGCTTACAAATTGCATGGTTCCCGGTTCGATTCTCCGTCCAGGCGAAAGGTAATATTTAAAAAAATTATAAAATTGAATAATTCCTTCAACATTATTCGTATTACAGAAAAAGGTGCCAAGATCTAAAAATTTCGTGGAAGTGAAAATTATGTGAGGGAATGAGCACAATCTTCTTGGGGAGAAAATTCTTCCAAGCATATAATATTTTTGGGCTCAAAATGCTTCCAAGCATATAATATGTTTACATAAAACAAACATAATAATGTTTCGGCAATATCCAATAATATATGTGCTTCCTGCAAAATATGTTTGGAACATATTTTAGAGAAGCGATTTTTTTTGAGGGTGTGCCCGCAGGCAACATTCCCTACCGCCTAAACGAATAGGCGTGGCGACACGAAATTTTTAAATGACTTCAACATGATTAAAAGTAAAAAAAAAAAATTGCGATACCTGTAAAAATTCGGGATCGAAAGGGTTAAAGAAAATAAACTTTTTGAATTAGGTAGTTTGGATCATAAATAATTGTAATAAATGTGCCACACATATATATCTTTCATTTAGTTGACCTTTAGTTTTCATTTATTTATTCATTTCTTATTTCGGCTTGAGGTCCATTTATAATTGCTAATTGTCAATTACATAACTTTCTTTAGGAACGGAAAAAAGTTCTCTTTTTTCTTCTTTTTGTTTATGCGTTAAAATAAAAATGTTAGTCGAAATATTGGAAAAATAAATTCTACAATTAATCAAAACTCGAAAAAAGATTTTTTTTAAAGGGTTTCAATCCAAAAAAGGAAATAAATAAACAAAACTGTATAATTTTATTTTGCTTTAACTGTATATTGCTTTTACTCTATAAAATTAAAATTGTAATAAAAATTTAATTTATCGAGTTTTATTTCTTTTTTGTTTTTTAATATATACTATCGAAGCACTTGAAGATAAATGTAAGTGTAAAAATCCAACAGGAATTGTTTTCTTAATTAAAAAAGAAAAAACTACACTAATTCGTGCGGAAAGTTAACTAAATTGTAACCAGCGTTGCCAATTTAGCTTTTTTCCCGCTAGATTTGGCTTTTTTGAAGACGTTTAGCGGGAAAAAATGCATTTAGCTTTTAGCTTTTTTTCTGGCTTTTTTTCATGACCCTTTTAGCTATTTTTGGCTTTTTTTATTTTCGACATGTTCCTATTGAAATATGGATAAAACTTCGTTTTTATCTAAGTCTTGCTGCCAGAATAAGGTTTTCCGCATATTTCAAAGCTCAATTGAAGCCAAATACACCTTGATGTAAAGTTTTTTCCTCGTATTCATAAAAGTTATCGTAAACTTTAAATCTACTATTACCATACAAATTCCTTATATAAACTGTCAGTAAATTATTAGGAATAATAGTATTTGACTCGTTTATCCTTTTTATGTTATTTTAATACGTATTCTAAAGTTATTATGATATTACTAAATTAAAATAGTGGATGTGAATTGCTTTGTACACTGAAAAAATATTGCCATGAGGCCAAAGATTTCATGTCTTTAAAATACGAACGCGAATTTTGGTTATAATAGCATTTGTGAATTTCTCTTATATGTTATAAACTGTTTTCCTTGTCCAAAAGCCGATAAAATGGTTTTGTCCTTATAGTTAAGTGATTCAACTTAAAAATGGGTATCTTTTCATGAAAGAAGGCTAGGGTCAATTCTAAAAAATTCTTAAAATTAATTAAATAGTCTTTAAATTTGTGGAGTTTTTGTATCTTGACCACAAACCAAAATAGCGTTCAAAAATAGAAGAGGTTTTTCAACATTTTATTTTAAAAACGTATACCCAGAATAATTTCTACTTAAAGTCGAGTCTGAATTTGGAAATTTAAGTTGTCGTTAGCACATTTTTAAAGCATTGTGATAGCTCATGAAGAAAAAGCTGAAAAAACGAATAAATTCAAATTTGACTCTGAATCAATACCAAAATCATTAGTGTACAAAATCTTTGGAACCGAACATAGAAATAATTAAGGAAATAAAGTTTTGAATGTGGTATTATTTTTTTAACATCAAAAAAATGCAATAAAAAATTCGTAGTGATAGGATCAAAACAAATCTGCTATTTATTAATGGAATGGATTTACATTTACGAAAATTGGACAATAGGTTTGTTTGGGAAATTTTCGAATAAAAGTTATTCAGTATAAACTTGCAAGACAGTTAGAATGGGTTTTATTCTCTTGGGTAATATTAGGTGAAGTGTACACGATCACGAATTTATCATTAATTCAGTTAAAACGAAATATATTGATATTTTCTAATGCAGTTCTATGCGACATTGGACTTGTTGACGATTAACTAGCTGATAATTGCAAGTTTACCGGGAAAAAAGTTTTTTACTAGGAAATATAAATGAAGGACTTGTGATAGTAATCAAAATGTATCGAGTATGCAAACAGAGCTAATATGACATAGATTTTCTTACAGTCTCACAGAAATGGAAATAAAATGAATACAATTAAAATAATATGCATTTTAAGTGAAATAAAGCCTTTAAGTTTGTTAAATTTCAATCAAAAATGTGACTTTTGATACAAAAAAATTTAGCTTTTTTTCTAGCTATTTTTTTAATTTTTTAGCTTTTTGTGGCTAGTTTTTTGGACAAATCTAGCGGATTTTGGTGAAACAATTCTGGCAACGCTGATTGTAACCCACATTTTGAAATTTGCACAAAGCGTTGTTAATAATAATTAATACCCTGTTGTGTTTTTTATCTGCAGTTCTCTCATAAAAGAAAAAAATGATCTGTAAGCAAAGAAACAAATCTTCGGCGCTTAATCATGACCATTTTAGCCATACTGTAGTTAATTTTTTTGATTTAATTCAAATTAAAATTAGGTGTATGATGATTGAACTTTATACTCACGTTTAGTCCATAAAATGTTTGAGAGATCATTAAGAAAGGAAAAATGCATTAGGATGTGGATAATAAAAAAATAAACTACAAACAAATAATTTTCTTTGTTATATAAAACAAGTTAACTATAGCGTTCGCTTATCTTTGGTTTTTTCGTAACACATTGTACGTTAATATTTTTCTCATTGTAGGCTCGGGAAAATTCTACCAGTTTTCACTATGACAAACAAAAAAAAAATAAAAAAATCAATTCGAGAACAGCTTTTGTATTGGTATTGGTAGGGTATCTTTATAAATATTTCGGATTGATTTCATGTATGTGTGTAACATATGTGGGAGGAAATCTGTTACTTTTGTGAGACAGTTGTGGTTGAGTGCGTATAAGTGCGTACAAGTGAGAACAAGTTGTATGGGACTAATTATTACCTTCATTGTCGTTGTTGCTATTATTTTGTCTCTTTTTTGTGGACGACATTGAATGACTGTGAGTGTGAAAATGTAGGACCAATCACATGAACGTATGCATTGGGGAGGATCAATAGAAGATGAACACCACAAAATAAAAAATTGTTGAAGCTAACTAAATCAGCATCAAAATAATGCTAGAAATTAAAAAAAAATCAAAATGCAAAAAAAAAAGTTAGTAAAATCGAATGTCGGGCGGGGCCGATTATATTATACCCTTCACCAACGTTTTTGATACGATCTCAACTCTTTCCAATTTGTTGGGAGCTATATACAGATTTAGATTCCCATATACAAATATCAGAACCGATTGGGAGAAGCATTTTTAAACTTCAACAAAATCTCTTGACATAAAATTTAAATTGGCTAACGCCCTGAAATGAAACACAATTAAGTAAAGTCCAAAGTCGGGCGGGGCCGACTATATTATACCCTTCACCACTACGTAGACCAAAATTTGTGTTACCGTCTCATGTTAGGTTAGGTTATTATGAATGGGAGTTATTATGAATGTGTATATTCCCATATATAAATATTTATATCCTAACCGATTTAGAGACAATCTACAAAATCTAATCTCTAGAATTAAAATTTAAAACGGTTAACGTCCTGTGATAAAACACAAAGTTAGTAAAAAACAAGTAAGTAAAGTCTAAAGTCGGGAGGAGCCGACTATATTATACCCGTCACCACTACACGGATGAAAAAGACTGTTTTTCATATGTTTGGCTATAAACATTATATGTTTGGAACACAAATTTTTAAACACAATATTTTTGAGTGCAAGCATATAATGTTCATAAACTAGCATAACATGTTTGGGACATATATGTTAATATGTTAGAACATATTATGTTTGGGACATAAAATGTTTGTAAATATAATATGCTTGGATGCAAACATATATTAATTTAGAAATAGCCTATAAACATATATGTGTTTAGTAGCTTTGAGCGCTATTTAACAGGGAGCGATATTGAATTAAGTTGGTGGTTGTTGCTTGTTGTTACAAAATTAACATTTTATTTTTCCTTGGGCAATTGATCAGCTACTTCTTTGATCCTTACAAACTGTGTGGTCCGCTGATCGAATCCCCGTCCGGCAAAAGATAAAATTAAAATAAAAAAAATCATACAATTGAATAATTTCTTCTACAATGTTTGTATTACAGAAAAAGGTGCTAAGAACTAAAAAATCTCGTGGAAGTGAGAAAGATGTGGGGGAATATACAATTGGGCAGAAACAAAATTTTGAGCATTCAAGTCGAAAACCTATGTTGTTAGCACCTATATTACCTGTTTATTTTCATAATTCATTATGATTGTAAATATATAAATAAATAAATAAAATTTTCAGCACAATATTGTTTGGGAGAATATTTTTTTAAGCATATAATATTTTTGGGTGCAAAATGCTTCCAAACATATTATATGTTCACATAATAACATATTGTTTTTTGAAAGACAACATTATTGAATTTGGATGCAAAAATACAAAATGTTTGGAACTTAGACTACCCAAACATATATTGTTTAGACCAATATGCTTTCAAACATATTATATATTGGAAGAGATCAAACATATAAATGTTTGGGCAATACCCAAAAATATATATGCTTGAAGCAAAATATGTTTGGGAGTATATGTTACAGAAGCGATTTTTTGTGAGCGTGTATGTAGACCAACATTTGTATTACCATCTCAATTACTTCAAATTTGCTCGGAGCTATATTAAGGTTTGCATTTCTAGATACAAATATTTGTAATGGAGACAATTTTTTGTTCTTCTACAAAATCTCTAGAATTAAATTTGAAATCGGCTAACGACTTGGAATGAAACACAATGTTAGTAATAAATGGGAAATATGAAGCGAGAGAAATTTTAATGCAATTGTACAAAAGAGCATATATGATTTATAAGGCGATAGTTATGTATTCGAGATATAGGACAATTTTGACGATTTTACAAGGATATTGGTTAGATCTTGCCAAGATATGTGGTCAAGTGTGGGTTGTGATATATTATTTGGTGCAACCGGGCGACTTGGAGCCTTATTTAAAACTCAACCGTTCTGTGGAATTTTGAAATATTTGTATAAACCGGAAGAACGAACATTTGGAGGCTTTCTCTAAATCAGAATCAAATTAGATCAAACTTGACACACTTAAATATCATGTTAAATATATTCTCTGTGGAAACTATCACGTCAATTGGAGGAAAATGCCATTGCAAATGGGTCTAAAATATGAAATAGTCTACCATATTTTCCCAACTCTGGTGTACATATATATGGGAGTAATATATAATCTGAACCGATTTTGACTAAATTTGACATGTATAGTTAAAATAATAATTCTGCTATCTCTGCAAAATTTCACGTAAATGGGAGTATAACTCTGACCCCCGTGGTCATTTGAGTGTAAATCGGGCGAAAGATATATATGGGAGCTATATCTAAATCTGAACCGATTTTAACCAACTTTGGCACACATAACGATACCATTAAACGTACCTCTCGGTCAAAATTTGAAGGAAATCACTGCAAAACTCTGGCTTTCAACGCCATATAAGTGCAAATCGGACGAAAGATGTATATGTGAGCTATATCTAAATCTCAACCGATTTTAACCAAATTTTGCACACATAATAATACCATTAAACGTACCTCTCGTGCCAAATTTGAAGCAAATCAAGGCAAAACTCTGGCTTTTGATGCCATATAAGTGCAAATCGGGCGAAAGATATATATGGGAGCTATATCTAACTCTGAACCGATTTCAATCAAATTTACCAAGTATTGGTATAATTTCAATTCTACTATATATGCAAAATCGGTAGTGAACTTTGGTCTCTGTGGTCATATGAGTCTAAATCGGACGAACGATATAAATGGGAGCTATATCTAAATCTGAACCGATTTGGCTGATCTTTCGCAAATCATAAAATATTCGTATGTACTGAATTTGAAGAACATTGGTTGATAAACACGCCAATTATGACCAGATCGGGTATAAATATATATGGCAGCTATATCTAAATCTGAACCGATTTTTTTCAAAATCAATAGCGATTATCTTTGTCCCAAAAAAACGACCCTGTGCCAAATTTGAGGACGATCGGACGTAAACTGCTACCTGTACTTTGCGCAAAAATACATGAACAGACAGACAGACGGACGGACAGACAGACAGACGGACATTGCTAAATCGACTCAGAATTTAATTCTAAGACGATCGGTGTACTAAAAGATGGGTCTATGACTACTATTTCTTGGCGTTACATACAAATGCACAAACTTATTATACACTGTATCACAGTAGTGGTGAAGGGTATAAATATGGGAAATATAAAGCTAGAGGAATTCTAGTGCAATTGTACAAAATAGCATTTATGATTTATCAGACGATACATATGTATTCAAGATATAGGACAATTTGAGTAGTTTTTACAATGTTTGCTACTTTGCAATGACCATTTTAAAGGATATTGGTTAGTAGATCTCACCAAGATATGTGGTTAATTGTGGGTTGTGATACATTATTTGGCAAAGTCGGGCGATATTTCCACAAGTCGGAGCCTTATTTAAAACTCAACCATTCTGTGGAAAATCTGGCATTACAGTGCGTAGGATATGACTAAGATATGGGGAAATCATCTCAGAATTTTGTGTAAATGTAAATTAGATCAAACTTGACACACTTAAATATTATATTAAATAAGTTCTCTGTGGAAAGTACCGAGTCAATTGGAGGAAAATTCCATTGAAAATGGGTCTACAATACGAAACATTCTTTCATATTTGCCCAACTCTGGCGTACATATATATCTAAATCTGAACCGATTTTGACCAATTGTGGCATGCATAGTTAGAAAAATAATTATGTTATCTCTGCAAAATTTCACGTAAATCGTAGTATAACTTTGGCCTCCGTGGTCATATGAGTATAAATCGGGCGAAAGATATATATAAGAGCTATATGTAAATCTGAACCGATTTCAACCAAATTTGGCAAACTTAACGATACTGTTAAGCGTATTAAGGACTCCTTGTGCAAAATTTGAGGGATATCAGGGCAAATTCTGACTTTTGGGGTCATAGAAGTGCAAATCGGACGAAAGATATATATGGGAGCTATATTTAAATCTGAACCGATTTTTACCAAATTTATAACATGTAAGGACTTCTTGTGCAAAATTTGAAGCAAATCAGGGCAAGCCTTTGTCTTTCAAGGCCATATATGTGCAAATCGGATCAAATATATATATGGGAGCTATATGTAAATCTAAACCGATTTCAATCAAATTTGGCAAACTTAACGATACTATTAAGCGTACTTTTTGTGCAAAATTTCAGGGAAATCAGGGCAAATTCTGACTTTTGGGGTCATAGAAGTGCAAATTGGACGAAAGATATATATGGGAGCTATATTTAAATCTGAACCGATTTTAACTCATTGTACAAAATTTGAAGGAATTCAGGGCAAACTCTGGCTTTTGGGGTCATAGAAGTGCAAATCGGACGAAAGATATATATGGGAGCTATATTTAAATCTGAAGCGATTTTTACCAAATTTATAACACGTAAGGACACAATTAAACGTACACCTTGTGCAAAATTTGAAGCAAATCAGGGCAAGTCTTTGGCCTTTAAGGCCATATATGTGCAAATCGGATCAAATATATATATATATGGGAGCTATATCGAAATCTGAACCGATTTGACCGATATTTTGCATATTTTACAAAACATTTGGCTGTACGAAATTTTAAGAATATACGTTGATAAAAACGCCAATTATGACCAGATCGGTGATAAATATATATGGCAGCTATATCTAAATGTGAATCGATTTTTTCCAAAATCAATAGCTATTGTCTTTGTCCCGAAAAAAGACCCTATGCCAAAAAGAAAAAAAAAAAAAAAATATATATATATATATATATATATATATATATATATATATATATATATATATATATATATATATATATATATATATATATATATATATATATATATATATATATATATATATATATATACCATCAAACGAAAACTCAGTCGATAGAAAAGCAGTCACTCGATTTCGAATCAATTTTGGTTTCTGTATTTTTGAAAGTTTGTTTGTGTGAGAATACATTGCCAGCAAAAAAAGCGTCACCGAAAAAGTAATGAAAATGTTCTTTTTGGATCCGGAAGTGGTGCAAAATTGACGCAGAAGCGATGAATTTAACATGGGCTTGTCATAGGACGGAGGCCGTCCATTTCAACAGCCGTTGCACTGAATTTGCATCACTTCTTTAGGTGTGATCCGAATTCAATTTTTTGGATGTAAATTAAAAAATTCTGTGATATTTTGTCAAAAAAATAATTTTTATAATTTTTAATAGATTCTAACGCTTGTCGGAAACGTTAGACCTCAAATATTTTCAAAAATTCACAATTTTTTCAGATTGGATTTAGTATTTTTTCCGACAAAATTTAAATGATTTGTACCATTTTATGAATTATTACTCTGTTTTTAACCTCTTTGAAACAAAAAAAGTTAAAATTTCCCATTAAAAGTATGAAAAAAGCAAGTTGTAAAAAATTGAATTAAAAGAAATTCCTGGGTAGTTAAAATAAAGAACATCATTGGGAGTGCATCTTCTGGAAGTGCTTTTAAAGTTGTGACTTTTGAAGAACTTCCAAATTTTTTTTGCTGGGTGTCTAAAATGAGTATTTTCAAATTCTTGGCCTCTGAATTCATTCACTCACTCAGAAAGAAGATAGGCAGATATTGCCCATCGCAATATTGGTCAACTCCGGCCCTTAAGTCGATCATGTCCGTCCGTCTGTGAGCTGTCAACTTCAAATTTGTCACAAGTGTGTATTTTGGGATAGAATAGAACCGTATTGATATTTGCTTCAAATTTTTCACAAGCAGTACAATTGATAGTGTCGCAAAATATGTTAAATTTGGATGAAATCGGATCAGATTTATATATAGCTTTAGCATTGTATTCAAAGGGCTTGTAATGAATTTGAAGATCGGTTTATATATGGGGGCAATATATAAGTATGGATCGATAAGAATAAATTTTTGCGTAAAAAATCACTGATGTCATTATTCCCATGTATACGGTTACTACCTCTGGGCAAAACTACTTACCCCGTTTTTGCTGGGTTAATCTGACGTCTTTAGTCAGTATACGACCATGTGTGGCAGTCAGTTTGTATTTTCGTCTCTACTACAAATTGGCAATTGTGAAGTGCTATAAAAATAAAGCGTAAGAGGCCAAATAACTGAAAACAACTTCACATGGCAAAATAACACATGGACGAATTCAAAGGAAAATGTTTTTCGGTCTATATGTTTTAATACAATGAACGTATTAAAGCTCATGATTTCTGCACTGGGGTGCCTTGAGACCCAATATCAAAAATTTCCTAATTGTATATGTAGATGTATTGTGTAAACCATTTTTTTGTCATCTATGTAAATAGAAGTCAAAATATGTTTGTTTGTATGCTACGGGTAAGCTTGTTCAGAAATAACCCTATCTCTGAACAAAAAAAGCCTAATTATCCATATTTGATCGGGGAGGGGGACGTCCCTTTGTTTTAACAATAGAGCAAAATCTAAAATACTCCAGTTTACTTGAAATTTACACTTTGCCTGTAAGTGTAAATTTCAGGTGAGTAAATGAATATAGGGTGCATGATTTTTTGCTATCTGGTCGACTATTTACACCTCTTTCTTGCTCGATTTTTTGGAAATTGAAAGTTTTCAGACTTTTGTGATTTACTCGAAAATTATTGAGAACAATAGAGAGGATATCTCCTCTTTGTCTGATTTTTTTGAATATTTTGTTTTCTGATTTTCATGGTAGAGGGTGGACATTTTATGGGAACTGAGTACTTAATTTTTTGATATTTGCAAGAGAGTGGAAGCTCTATTTATTTGACAGGAAAAATGTAATGTTTCTATGCAGTTGAAACAGGATACTCCCCATGGATTCCATACAGAAGAAGGAAAAAGGTGTACTTGTTGTGGAAGTAATGTGTTTCCTTAAAAGAGTTCTCCGGTTCATTTTTCTCCACCGAGTTTCAGGAAATTCGATATCTAGAGGAACTTTAGGTTCATAAAGAGCTATGTCGACTTTGATATATATCGGTCCAGATTTAACTTCTGATCATCCGAATGCACGAAACTAGAAGTAAAAATTCTCGATTTTACTTATCGAGCTCATTCGAATAATGGGGACAGAATTTAAATTTCAAAGCGTATGAAATGACTTATATCCTAGGATTTTCGGACACACTTAGACGAGATGCTAAGGACGCCTTTAAAACTTAAACTAAAATGGTGCTCATAAATCCATATTTTTAAATTTAACTTTGGGAAGGGAACAGACCTTCATGAGATAGATTCTATAGACATAGACTTGTTACCACTCTATAGACATAGACTTGTTACCACCACTGAAATTTGAAATCTAGACGTACTATGGGCCCACAAATAGGTGAGCTGAATACGGTGCGCGCCGGTCTCTTCACCACTACTGTGATACAGGGTATAATAAGTTTGTGCTTTTGTATGTAACGCCAAGAAATAGTAGTCATAGACCCATCTTTTAGTATACCGATGGGCTTAGAATTAAATTCTGAGTCGATTTAGCGATGTCCGTCTGTCTGTATATGTAATTTTGTGTACAAAGTACAGCTCCTAGTTTAAGCCCAATCGTCTTCAAATTTTGCACAGACTTTCACTTTGGTTCAAAGACAATCGCTATTGATTTTGAAAAAAATCGGTTAAGATTTGATATAGCTTCCATATATATTTATCGCCGATCTGGTCATAATAGACGTATTTAAATATCAACGTATATTCTTAAAATTTCGCACAGCCAAATGTTTTGAGATTCTCGTAAAATATGCAAAATATCGGCCAAATCTGTTCATATATATATATATATATATATATATATATATATATATATATATATATATATATATATATATATATATATATATATATATATATATATATATATATATATATATATATATATATATATATATATATATATATATATATATATATATATATTTCGTCCGATTTGCACATATATGGCCTTAACAGCCAGAGGCTTGACCTGATTTGCTTTAAATTTTCCACAAGGAGTACGTTTAACAACATAGTATCCTTAAGTGTTTTAAATTTGGTTAAAATCGGTTCAGATTGAAATATAGCTCCCATATATACTTTTCGTCCGATTTGACTCATATGACCACAGAGGCCAAAGTTTACTACCGATTCTCGTGAAATTTTGCATAGAGAGTAGAATTGACATTATACCAATGCTTCGTAAATTTGATTGAAATCGGTTCAGATTTAGATATAGCTCTCATATATATCTTTCGTCCGATTTGCACTTATATGGCCTCAAAAGCCAGAGGTTTGACGTGATTTGGATCAAATTTTGCACAAGGAGTGCGTTTAATAGTGTCGATCAGTGTAACAAATTTGGTTGAAATCGGTTAAGATTTAGATATAGCACCCATATATATCTTTCGCCCGATTTGCACTTATATGTCATCAAAAGCCAGATTTTTGGCGTGATTTGCTTCGAATTTTGCACGAGAGGTACGTTTAATGGTATAGTTATGTGTGCCAAATTTGGTTAAAATCGGTTGAGATTTAGATATAGCTCACATATACATCTTTTGTCCGATTTGCACTTATATGGCCTCAAAAGCCAGAGTTTTGCAGTGATTTCCTTCAAATTTTGACCGAGAGGTACGTTTAATGGTATCGTTATGTATGCCAAATTTGTTTAAAATCGGTTCAGATTTACATATAGCTCCCATATATATATTTCGCTCGATTTACACTCAAATGACCAGGGGGGCCAGAGTTATTTTAGACCCATTTGCAATGGGATTTTCGTCCAATTGATGTGATGGTTTCCACAGAGAATGTATTTAAAATGATATTTAAGTGTGTCAAGTTTGATCTAATTTGATTCTGATTTAGATAAAGCCTCCATATAAATATTCGTTCTTCCGGTTTATACAAATATGACAAAACTCCCACACTTTACACAAAATTCTGTGATCATTTCCCCATATCTTACACACTGTAATGCCAGACTTTCCACAGAACGGTTGAGCTTAAATAAGGCTCCAAGTCGCCCGACTTGACCAAATAATATATCACAACCCACAATTGACCACATATTTTGGCAAGATCTAACCAATATCCTTGTATAATCGTCACTGCTGAGTAGCAAAAATTGTAAATGTTACTCAAATTGTCCTATATGTCGAACACATTGTACAATTGCATTAAAATTTCTCTCGCTTCATATTTCCCATTTATTACTAACATTGTGTTTCATTCCAGGTCGTTATCCGATTTCAATTTTAATTCTAGAGATTTTGTAGAAGTACAAAAAATTGTCTCCATTATAAGTATTTGTATCTAGAAATGCAAACCTTAATATAGCTCCCAGCAAATTTGAAGTAGTTGAGATGGTAATACAAATGTTGGTCTACATAGTGGTGACGGGTATAATATAGTCGGCCCCGCCCGACTTCAAACTTTACTTACTTGTTTTTAACTAACATTGGGTTTCATCCCAGGACGTTAAACGTTTTAAATGTTAATTCTAGAGATTTTGTAGATTTTCTCCAAATCGGTTAAGATATAAATATTTATGTATGGGAATGTAAACATTCATAATAACTCCCAACAAATTAGAAGGAGTTGAGATGGTAACACAAATTTTGGTCTACATAGTGGTGAATGGTATAATATAGTCGGCCCGGCCCGAGTTTAGACTTTACTTACTTTTTTGGTATAATACCGATCTCCCGATTTAAATGCTTAAGTTTCTAAAAATCGCTATTTTTGTCAGAGCTGTCGTGCTCAATCGAGTAAGACGAGTAAAACGTTATAGAATTAAAATTTCAGGTCATATGAAAGTCGTTCTTCATCGGATTTTCTTGCGTGCTTAGACAAGAAGAAACTTAAAATTTAGTTTTGGGAAGTGTACTAGTTGAACCGATAGAGTATCTGTCATTAAACCTTCATGTATTTCTATATATATATTCAAGTAACCCACACAGAAAAAACTGAAGCAAAATAAAAATCAATTATTGGCATAATTGAATGAAAAAATTATATCAAATACGATTTTTATTAAGTCAAACATGAAAATAATTGGTTGAATGAAAAACTGGCAAAAATATCAAAATTCACTGGTAATTGAATTCACAACACATCAATTACTATGTTCAATTGGACTAAGTATAAAAGTTATTGATTTAAGTATAATGCGTAATTGCCTGATAAAACTGTTTATGACGTTGCTACGTAACGAAAAATAAATTAATACAAACAATAAAATGTCATTTATTGTTATTATTAAGAATCTTCTTAAGAAAATGGTCGAATTTACCCGCAAATAAACCGTGGTATCGGTACCGCGATTCGAAATGTTAACATTTACAACATTTTTGGCGCACCATATTGTATTTTTATCTCAGGTAAGTACCTTTATCTAAATACCAGTTTTTTTGGTCAAGCGCATTTTATGGAAACTACACTGAAAGAATTCTCTTCGTAAAAATGAACATTTTCATTGTGAGTCTAACCTGTGACGTGTTGGTAGAATTCTTTCTCTCTCTCAAGCACATTCAAGAAATACTCATGTACGTTCACGCAAACAGAACTTTTAAAGACGATTAACGGTTCACAACAATTTCTAGACTCACGAGAATTCTCGTGACTTCGACTATTAGTCGGGATCACGACGAAAGTATCACAGCACAAACTTTTTACTCTGGAAAGTTAATTTAATATATTTAGTACATATTTCTACGTTCGTAAAATTTTTAAAATTGGCTGAAAACTTTAATAAAATATGTAAATGATTTCTTTCGTTGTATAAACTTACACACATCCTGAATTGGGTCGTTTAAAAACTTGCGAATAAGCTTTGGAATGTATATACAATTACATTCTTTCTATTTTGTTTTTGCAATTAGTTCGTGTACACGTCAAATTGCCCTATTAATGGATATAAGCCGACTGTCAAAAATATGTGGCCTAGAGGAAAATGTGTTTACTTCGAAAACGGGGATTTCGAGGATTTCTTCCCAGCAACAGAAGGTAAAATCATGTAAAACTTTGAAATATTTTCGAAACTTTGAAGTGAATAGATGTTTGTATTACAGAAGAGCAGGATGCCTAAACAAATCGCATATCAATGAGGAAGATTTGGGAAATTCCAGCAGGTGGTACAGATAATTAAAAACTTTGTGCGTTAGCCTGTTAAATACGTCGTTTATAATGAATATTCTGTATTTTTCTACCAAACATGTACTTCGCTGTATTTTCAATTATACATATTTTCAGAATTTCTTTTTTATAATAAAATGCATAAAATTTTTTTCAGAGTGTATTTGTATAATTTTCTTAAATTAATATAGATTATATAGTACAAAGATTGTATTGATTAACATCGTAATAAACACAATTACGATAGTAATTGTATAGGTTACAAAATTCTATAAACATTGTACTCAGTTCAATTACGACTGTAATTGAAAACACTATATACTTCAAATACTAATGTATTTGGATTGAGTACTATGTCATTTGAATATTTTGACAAATTCCAATTATATTTATACTCAACGCAAATATTACTTCATTTGAAAATAGTTTTATGACAACCTTACAATTTGGGTAATTGGATTTACAATTTTCGTCATAAGCTGAAAATCAAATACAAAAATAATTGAATTCACAATTTTTGTATTTGATTCAATTATTCACTTTTTTCTGTGCACGCGACGAAGAGTTTGAAAGGAAACCATTATATTTGATTCATGGTGGTAGGTACTTGCGATTCGGCTTGGCTGAACTTAAGGCCTTTTTACTTATTATACTCTGCGCCGCACTGTGGAACAGCACTGTTAGAAAAATATGTTTTTCATATGTTCCGATATAAACAAAATGTGTTTCGGGCACAATTTTTAAACACAATATATTTAAGTGCAAACATGTAATGTTCCTAAACTAACACTAAATGTTTGGGACATCTATGTTAATATGTTAGAATATATTATGTTTGTGGCATGAATGTTTCATAAAAATCATATGTGTGAATACAAACATATATAAATTTACAAATTTCGACTAAACATACATATGTTGTGATATTTTATTCAAAGCGACAGAGAGAGTATAGAGAGAAATAGAGATGGAAACCGGGAGAGTTGACGATAGATATCAATATAACACAGCAAAAGAGTCAAAAGAGAACAATTTCTGTGAAACCGCTTGTATGTTGTTTCGGAAAACTGTTTTATGATAAAGCCAAAAATTTGATATGTTTAAGTCTAAATATTATTTAATTTGAATAAAGAGAATAGACATTAGGAACCAAGAGAATAGACATTTGAAAAACAAACAGCATATGTTTTCGCCTTGAGAGCAGCATTTTATGTATGTGTGGACGTGCGTTGGGTTTATCATTTTGGCATTATGGGCACAATTTTTTTCTTGGTTCGTTAAAAGAATTCAGGGGTCTTCATAAAAATAACGAAAGGGCACTATACTCTTTTTAGAGTTGGGACAGTAAAATGAAATAAGGAGGAAATAGTGAAAAATTACACAGTAAAATGTAAAAAAAACAAACTTTAGTTCCTCTTTATTAAAAAGTAGTCCACGAGGAGTTGACGGACACCATCAAATATAAAAGCGGGCATTAAGTTCGAGTTTTACAGCTAAAACAATTTAAAAAGTTTATTTTCTTTAAAATGAATTGTTAAAGAAAAATAAAAGGAATTTTAGAGCGATGGTGTTAAATGCTAGTAAAAAACTGTTCACTCCTAAATAAATTTATGTTTATATTATAAAGTTATGTATGTATGTTTATACTCGACTCCACGTTCTCCTTTTGTTAGTTTTTGAAGTCCTTCCAAATTTTAAAGTTTTGTACAAAAACAGTTTTTTATTACAAGATTGTTATTTTTGCAATAAAAAATAATATTTTATCCAAAAATCATTCAATTTCGTTTATATCAAGCACTGTTACTGACTATAAATCTTTAATAACGCACATTTCGATGTTTCATTTAAAAAAATTAATGTAGTATAAATATAAATGGGTAAATTAAAAAAAAAAAAAAAAAAAAAAAAAACAAAAAAAATGTTCGGTCGTAGCAGGGATTGAACCCACGACCCTTTGCATGCAAGGCAGACATGCTAACCACTGCTCCACGTGGCAAACAAATGTATGTTTCTGTTAAATAATGTTATGTTTGCATGGGCTCCTGGGCGCTGCAAACTATGCTATATAAATGTAACTTAAAACGATAATTATCTACTGGTGACTATAACAGCTACGTAGCCCAGTGGATAGTGTGTTGGCTTACAAACTGTATGGTCCTCGGTTCGATTCTCCGTGCAGGCGAAAGGTAAAATTTTAAAAATTTATAAAAGTGAATAATTTCTTCAACATTATTTTTATTACAGAAAAAGGTGCCAATAACTATAAAATTTCGTGGAAGTGAAAATTACGAGTATGTTAGGGAATGAGCACAATCGTGTTTGGGAAAAATTCTTCCAAGCATATAATATTTTTGGCTCAAAATGCTTCCAAACATATAATATGTTCACATAAAACAAACATATTAATGTTTCGGCAGTATGCAATAATATATGTGCTTCCTGCAAAATATGTTTGGAGCATATGTTAAAGAAGCGATTTTTTTTGAGGGTGAGGGTATTATACGTTAGTGAATATGTTTGCAACACCCAGAAGGAAAAGAGATATACACATAGTGTCTTTAGCAATAATGCTCAGTGCCGGCCCCTGAGTCGATCTACATTTGTCCGTCTGTCTGTGAACATATTTTTGTAATCAAAGTTTAGGTCTCAAATTTAGTCCATTCGACTTCAAATTTGTGTTTTGGGTTAGAATAGAATCCTACTGATTTTGGAAGACATCGGTTCAGATTTAGATGTTGCTCCCAAATTTACATATAGCTCCCATATATATATTTCTCCCGATTTACACTCATATGACTGCAGAAGCCAAAGTTTTACTTCGATTTGCAAAAAATATCATTCTATGGCAGTTTTTCTCTTTAGCACCAACAACAGAGCTTATTTTCTGTCTTTCTTACACTTCAATACCAATAATCATTAATCACATTTGAATACTTTTGCCTTTAATCCATACTCAAATAGCACTTACAGTCGTATCTGTGAAATAAATAGTTTTTTTTATGTCGATTTACTGCGATCATCATTCCGAGATAATAAAATTGCCAATGTCAATGAAAAGAAAAGACGACAGACACTAAAAGAAAATCATCCCCAACATAACAAATGTTTCAAATGTCAAACATTCCGAGGACAAAGGCGAGAGGAAAATCGTGTGAAAATAACGCAAAAAATCGATAAGCCATTGAATAATTTTGTTTTGTCCATTTTGGTTTTTCTTTGTGTTCATGTCAACATAGATGATGATGAACAGTTTTTTTATCCTTCGAAGTGAAAGCATAGGCCATTGATTTTTTTGTTGGCTTGTTGATGGAATATGAATGTTTTCATGTTCACGATATTGTTGTACTAAATTTGAAGACAAATTTCGACATTACCTTCTAGCTTTGGAATATCAAAATGGAAAATAAATATTCTTTTGAGAAAAGGATGACCAATGATAAATACAAAGAAGCGGTCGCAGGGGCAGGAATTTACCCTAAGTCGTAGGTTGCGCGGTGTATGAAATTGAAACTAAATTACTTCGATTTATATGGGGCCTATACATAAAATATAAGATCTTTTACCATATTTGTTCAATTTGGACATATCGGCCACATTTAGCACACTGAAAAAAAAGCTTGTGCGGTTTTTTGTCTTTACACTAATGATTGTGATATTGATTCCGAGCCAAAGAAGCGGATATACATTTCCCATTTAAATTTGAGTTTTGCATACCTGATACTAAGAACCAAATTTGAATTTATTTGTTTTTTCTGCTTTTTTCTTCATGTGCTATCGAAGTCCTTTAAAAACCTTTTGACGATATCATTAAGAATTTTAATTTTTCTTAAATTATTAAAGCCAGGTTGACCTTAGTTCAACAAAATTTTCTTTCATCTAGAGACATCCACTTTTACGTCCGATCAATTAACGATCGACTTCTGGAAAAAGAAAAAAATTATATCAGAAAAATACCTCCTCTATTCTAAGCAAAAAACGCATTCGTATTTTAAGGGTAAGAAATCTTTGGCTTTACGAAAACATTTTGTTAAGTGCGACAAATATATATGGCAGCTATATCTAAATCTGTACCTATTTTTTCCAAAATCAATAGAGATTGTCTTCGAGCAAATATTGAACTGCGAGCTGTACTTTGAACATAAAACTACGCGAACAGACAAATAGGTTAGGTTAGGTTAGGTTAAAGTGGCAGCCCGATTAAGATTCAGGCTCACTTAGACTATTCAGTCCATTGTGATACCACATTAACTAAAAGTACCTATTACATATGGGCACTTCTAGTTTTAACCGCTGAACCTTCTTGATTATTTTTCTTTGTTGAACCAACCAGATTGTTCCAAAAACAGTAGCAAACTGCTTAAGTTAACGTTTTCCAGATCCGCCAGTAATCTGAAGCTATATGCTCCTAAAAGTTGCTTGCGCTTTACACAAAATGCAGGACACTCACACAAGAGGTGTTTAATTGATTCTTTTTCCTCCGCATCATGACAGCTCATACAATAGTCATTATACTTCGCGCCAATAGTTTTTGCAAAATCGCCTATCAGGCAGCGACCCGTTATAGCAGATATCAGGAGTGATATCTGACGTCTCGAGAACATTAGCATATCTAGTGTGCGGTTTAAGTTGAAATGGGGCCATATTTGCTTGGTGTCGTTACAACCCTTGCAATTCTCCCATCGAACATTTGCCATCATAACAGCCTTCTCACGCAGCATGAGCTTGCAGGTAGCTAGGGGCATACCAACAAATTCTAGTTCCCCTGGAATATGTAAGGTAGTCCCTAGCCTTGCCAACTCATCCGCTTCGCAGTTCCCCGGTATGTTCCTATGGCCAGGCACCCATATTAGGTGAATATTGTACTGCTCAGCCATCTCATTGAGAGATTTGCGGCAGTCGATGGCCGTTTTCGAGTTGAGGAACACAGAGTCCAAGGATTTTATTGCAGGTTGACTGTCTGAGTATATATTAATGCCCACATTTTTTGGAACATTACTTCTCAGCCAATTCGCCACCTCTCTTATTGCTAATATTTCAGCCTGAAAAACACTACAGTGATTAGGTAATCTTTTCGCTATTCGAAGTTCCAGATCATTAGAATATACTCCGAACCCCACTTGTCCATCCAATTTGGAGCCATCAGTGTAGAAATCTATATATTCTTTATTCCCCGGGGTCTGTGTGCACCACGCCTCACTGTTGGGGATTAGAGTCTCAAACTTTTTGTCGAAAAGTGGACTCGCCAAAGTGTAATCCACTACGTTAGGCACATCTGGCATTGTTTTGAGGACAGAACTGTGACCGTAACCTTTTTCCGACCACAGCGATAGTTCGCGCAACCGCACAGCCGTTGTTGCAGCTGACTGTTTGGCCAAAATGTCTAAAGGCAATAGATGCAGCACGACATTAAGGGAATTTGTTCCTGTCTTGCTGAATGCGCCTGAAATACACAAACACGCCATACGCTGAACTTTATCTAAACAAGTCGGTTTCTGAAGTGCCGGCCACCAGACTACAACACCATATATCATTATAGGTCTAACCACTGCCGTGTATAGCCAATGCACAATTTTTGGTTTCAGTCCCCACTTTTTTCCTATTGCCTTTTTGCACGAGTACAAAGCTACAGTTGCCTTTCTCGCCCTTTCTTCAATATTAAGCTTAAAGTTCAGCTTCCTGTCCAAAATAACGCCAAGGTATTTTGCACATTCACCAAAGGGAATTTCAATACCCCATAAGGAAATAGGCCTAACCGTGGGAGTTTTGCGATCGTTGCAGTACATGACTAATTCTGTCTTTGCAGGATTTACCCCAAGACCATTGTCTTTCGCCCATTTCTCAGTCATCCGGAGGGCCCTCTGAATAATATCTCTGATTGTGGATGGGAATTTTCCCCTGACTGCCAGAGCCACATCATCTGCGTATGCCACCACTTTTATCCTTTCTTTTTCTAGAGTAACCAGAAGGCTATTTATAGCAACATTCCAAAGAAGAGGTGATAGGACTCCTCCTTGGGGAGTGCCTCTGTTCACATACCTTTGTATGTTTGCTTGTCCTAGTGTGGCTGAAATACGTCTCTTCATTAGCAGTTCGTCTAACAGCCTGAGTATAAATGGATCAACATTCAGAGTTGTCAGTCCATTTAATATCGAGCTCGGATGGACATTATTGAACGCCCCTTCGATGTCTAGAAACGCCACGATTGTGTATTCTTTGACAGATAGTGAGCTTTCAATAAAGCTGACTAGTTCATGTAGTGCGGTCTCAGTAGACCTGCCCTTCGAGTATGCATGCTGTCGTTTCGAGAACAAACTTGAATCGATGCTAGTTCTAAGATAAATATCTATCATCCTCTCCAGAGTCTTAAGTAGGAATGAGGATAAGCTGATTGGTCGGAAATCCTTCGCCCTCGAGTGAGAGGCTTTTCCCGCTTTAGGTATGAAAACGACTTTTGTTTCCCTCCACTTTCCTGGGATATATGATAAGTTGATACATCCTTTATATATCACCGACAACCAGGGGATAATTTTGTCAGTTACAGCTTGTAACTCCGCCGGAGTAATTCCATCAGGTCCAGGGGATTTGAATGGTCCAAAGCTATTTAGCGCCCATCTTATTCTAGTTTCCGATACAATTTCCTCGACAGGAAACGACCGCTGAGCAACTGTGGCACCGCCAGTACATGGTTCAACCGTCTGATTTCCAGGAAAATGTGTGTCCAATAGTACCTCCAGCGTCTCCTTACTGGACGTTGTCCAATTGCCCTCCGATATACAGACAGACGGATTGACATTGCTACACTAAGAAGTTAATTTTAAGACTACTGAAGCTATAAATTACAAAGATTTCTTTAAATTAAATTTTAGAACAAATTCGAACTATCTTGCGGGAACTTTGAGTAAAATACTATGTTAAAATTACCCAGTAAAAAAATTTAGAAGCTATTCTTAAGGCGCAACTTTAAAAGCACTTCCAAAAATGACCCCATAAAGTATATATATTAAATTAAAATTACCCAGCAAAGCTATTCTTAAAGCGCAACTTTAAAAGCACTTCCAAAAATGTCCTCCCAAAGAATTTCTTTATTGTAACTACACAGGAAGTTCTTTTAATTAAATTTGTATACCCTCACCATAGGATGGGGGATATATTAACTTTGTCATTCCGTTTGTAACACATCGAAATATTGCTCTAAGACCCCATAAAGTATATATATTCTGGGTCGTGGTGGAATTCTGAGTCGATCTGAGCATCCGCCCATCCGTCCGTACGTCTGTTGAAATCACACTAACTTCCGAACCAAACAAGCTATCGACTTAAACCTTGGCACGAGGAGTTGTTATTAATGTAGGTCGGATGGTATTGCAAATGGGCCATATCAGACCACTTTTACGTATAGCCCCCATATAAACCGACGCTCAAATTTGGCTTGGGGAGCCTCTTGGAGGGGAATATTTCCTCCGATCCGGTTTTAGTACATGGTTTAAGTTTATAGTCTCTCAAAGTCATGCAAAAATTGGTCCAAATCGGTCCATAATTATATATATATAGCCCCCATATAAACCGATCCCCAGATTTGGCTTGCGGAGCCTCTAAGAGAAGCAAATTTCATCCGATCCGACTGAAATTTGGTACATGGTGTTAGTATATGGTATCTAACAACCGTGCAGACTTTGGTTCACATCGGTTCATAATTATATATAGCCCTCATATAAACCGATCCCCAGATTTGAACTCCGAAATCTCATGGATGAGCAAAATTCATCCGATTCGGTTGAAATTTGGTACGTGGTGTTAGTATATGGTCTCTAACAACCTTGCGGGAATTGGTCCATATCGGTCCATAATTATATGTAGGCCCCATATGAACCGATCCCCAGATTTGACCTCCGGAGCCCCTTGGAAGAGCAAAACTCACCCGATCTGGTTGAAATTTGCTACGTGGTGTTAGTATATGGTTTCTAACAACCATGCAAAAATTGGTCCATACCGGTCTTAATTATATATAACCCCCATTTAAACCGATCCCCAGATTTGACCTACGGAGCTAACAATCATGCCAAAATTAGCCCATGTCGGTCTATAGTTATATACAACCGATCCCCAAAAATAATCTACCAAAATTTTATTTCAACATAGGTTAAGCTACTCTTGTAGTTTAGTTAACACAATGGTTTTAAATCTGAGATCAAAACAACAAATATGATTGAAGTACAAACCAACAATAAAAAACAAAACACAAACACTTTATTACTATAGAAAATTTTGTCAAAATTTTATTGCTATAGAAAATTTTGTAAAAATGTTATTACTATACAAAAATTTTGTCAAGATTTTATTTCTACAGAAAATTTTGTCAAAATTTTATTTCTATAAAAAGTTTTGTCAAAATTCATTACTATACAAAATGTTGTCAAGATTTTATTTCTATAGAAAATTTTGTCAAATTCTATTGCTATAGAAATTTTTTTCAAAATATTATTTCTATAGAAAATTTTTGTCAAACTTAATTATTTACGTATTTAATCAGCCTTTTTTTGTTTAATATATACCCCGTATGGACTAACATACAATTGAGAACACTGTGTTAAGAAGGTTTAAGATATCTTGCCATCGGCACGTGTTACCGCAACCCAATTCGATTGTGGATGACAGTCTTTAGTACAAGTTTCTATGCAATCCATGTTGGAGGGTACATAAGATTCGGCCTGGCCGTACTTAACATACGGTCGTATATAAAGGGTGGTTTGGGAAAAATACGGCCCGATGATGCCGCTAGCCCATAAACCGCATCAATCAGTCACTCTTTGTGGGTGCATTGTTTTTTCGACAATCACTCTTGGATTCTCATTCGCCCAAATGCTGCAATTCTGTTTATTGACGAATCCACTGAGGTGAAAATGTGCCTCATCACTGAAGATGAAGGTGAGCGATATGCATTTTGATTTGAACGCCCATTTTCATAATAAGTCTGGATAACTTTAACACATCGTTGGATTGTGTATCTCTCCATGGTTCAAATTGAGTAAGTCTGAAATAGAGAAATGTCAAATAAAATTCGGAAAAAAACTTAGCGAATTTTTGAAAATATTTCAGGTCAAACGTTTCAGACCAGCATTAGAATGCATATAAAATCATAAGAAATTATAAAAATTATTTATTTGTCAAAATATTTTAAAATTTTATAATTCACATTCAAAACACTGAATTCGAATCACACCTTAAGAAGTGATGCAAATTCAGTGTAACGGCTATTGAAATGGTGGATATCCATCCTATGACAAGCCCGGGTTAAATTCATCGCTCCTGCGCCAATTTTGCGTCACTTCCGGATCCATAAAGAACATTTTCACTACGTTTTTGGCGACGCGTTTTTTGCTAGGTATGTACACGGACGAAAAAGACAGTTTTTCATATGTTTGGGTGTAAAAGGTATTTGTTTGAAACTCAAATTTTTTAACACAATATTTTTAAGTGAAATCATATAATGTTCATAAACTAGCATAACATATTTGGGACATGTATGTTAATATTTTAGAACATATTATGTTTGGGACATAAAATGTTTGTAGATGCAAACATATATTAATTTGGAAATATCCTATAAACATATATATATGTGTTTAGAAAGAGAGACCTAGAGAGTATGCTGCATGTAAAATAATGGAAGTAACCAATTGGCGCCTTAAAAATATATCCACACAAAGAAAATTCCATTAAATTTTTGTACTACCAGTGTATGCCCTAATGTGAAACATCATATGTTTATACAATACAAACAATATTTTGTTTGGACCCATCTTCAATATATGTATGTTTCAAGCAAAATGTATTTGGGGTATATGTTACAGAAGCGATTTTTTGAGGGTGTATAAGAGTATTTCTCATTTTTAATTAATTTAATTAAAGCAAACAAACCTATGTTAAAGTAAAAGAAATTCTGTCGTATTGGCGAAATTGAAACATAATAATTTCTGTGAACTAAATTAAATTGGCTATAGTGCCCCCTTTTTCTGGTGTGGATAAAAAATGAATGCTTCGAATGAAGCCACACCCAGAGAAGGAATAAGATATGATCACCTCAAACACGTTTCAAGAGCAAAATATTATTTTTGGACGGTGAGCATGGAACATTTTTCTCGCAGTCATGTTGTATTCTCGAAAAATATGTACCCGATGCCGGCAAATATGTATCTGCACTGTTAGATAAATATGTTTTTCATATGTTCCGATATAAACAAAATGTGTTTCGGTCACAATTTTTAAACACAATATATTTAAGTGCAAACATGTAATGTTCTCAAACTAACAACAAATGTTTGGGACACATATGTTAATATGTTAGAATATATTATGTTTGGGGCATGAATGTTTCATAAAAATAATATGTGTGAATGTAAACATATATAAATTTACAAATTTCGAGTAAACATATATATGTTGTGATATTTTATTCAGAGAGCGACAGAGAGAGAGAGAGTACAGAGAATGAAATAGAGATGGAAACCGGGAGAGTTGACGAAAGATATCAACATAACACAGCGAAAGATTCAAAAGAGAGCAATTTCTGTGAAACCGCTTGTATGTTGTTTCGGAAAACTATTTTATGATAAGGCCAAAAAATTGATATGCTTAAGTCTAAATATTATTTAATTTGAATATTAGAATGAGTATTCGGAGTAAAGAGAATAGACATTCGGAAGCAAGAGAATAGACATTTGAAAAAAAAACAGCATGTATTTTCGCCTTGAGAGCAGCATTTTATGTATGTGTGGACATGTGTTTTGTTCATCATTTTGGTATTATGGGCAAATTTTTTTTTCATGGTTCGTTAAAAGAAATCGGAACGTACGATTTCTTTCGATTTCTTTTAACGAACCAACGTCTTCTATAAATGTGTAAATAAAAAAAAAGTGTTTCGTCGGAGCAAGGATTGAACCCACGACCCTTTGCATGCAAGGTAGACATGATAACCACTGCTCCACGTGGCCAACAAATGTATGTTTCTGTTAAATAATGTTGGTTGCATGGGTTCGTGGGCGCTGCAAACTATACTATATAAATGTAACTTATAACGATAATTTTCTACTGGTGACTATAACAGCTACGTAGCCCAGTGGATAGTGTGTTGGCTTACAAACTGTATGGTCCTCGGTTCGATTCTCCGTGCAGGCGAAAGATAAAATTAAAAAAAATTATAAAATTGAATAATTTCTTCAACATTATTTGTATTACCGAAAAAGGTGCCAAGAACTAAAAAATTTCGTGGAAGTGAAAATTATGCGAGGGAATGAGCACAATCTTCTTTGGGCAAAATTCTTCCAAGCATATAATATTTTTGGGCTCAAAATGCTTCCAAACATATAATTTGTTCACACAAAACAAACATATTAATGTTTCGGCAGTATCCAATAATTTATGTGCTTCCTGCAAAATATGTTTGGAACATATGTTAGAGAAGCAATTTTTTTGAGGGTGTGTTTACCGAGAAAACAACATTTTTGCTAGAAAAATTGTCCATGCTCCCCCTTCAAAAATAATATTTTGCTCTTGAAACATGATTGAGGTGATCATATTCCTTCTCTGCGTGCGCCAACCCATAAACCACACCAATCTCTAACTTTTTCTGAATGCTTTGATAGCCTTTGTATTGCTTCTGGCTGATTTTCTCTTCAAAATTGACAATTCTCTTATTTGCGTACCCATGGAACCGAAAATGAGATTCATTCTTGAACACAAGAATAGCTACGAACTTTCTTAACAGAGCACAGTGAAACAAGGGACAATCTATCGACCTGAAACGTGGCAAAATAGATGTTGTTGAGGTAAGTCGCAAGGTATTGTAGATTTGATTTCTGAAGCCTTATGAGCAAATTTAATCCGATTCGTTTGAAATTTGACAAGTAATATATGACTTCAAACAACCATAGGAAAATTTGTCCATATCGGTCAATGATTATATATAAACCTTTTAACAACTATGCTTACTAGGTCAATAATCATTTCATTTAAGGGGGTTTAGTAAAAGAGGTATATATTCCCTTAATGACAGGTTACACTTTTACTATTTATTATATTGATATTTAGTTTCAGCGTTGCCAGAATTGTTTCACCAAAAACCGCTAGTTTTGCCCAAAAAAATAGCTAAAAAAAGCTAAAAAATGCTAAAAAAAATAGCTAGAAAAAAAGCAAAATTTTTTTGTATCAAAAGTCACTTTTTTGATTGAAATTTAACAAACTTAAAGGCTTTATTTCACTTACAATGCATATTATTTTCATTTTAATTCCACTTCTGTGAGACTGTAACAATATCTAAGGCATATTAGCTCTGTTTGCGTATTCGATACATTTTGATTACTATCACAAATTTTTTACTGGAAGTCCTTCGTTTTGTGGGAGCTACCTTCCCAACACCTTTATTTTATTTACTTGTTATTTTAAAATATTAAATGATCTAAGCATGCTTTGGATTTGGTAAAAAAATGATTTGTCATTTTTTTAAATAAAATTTTAGTTTGGTTTTGAAATTGTGAAAAATTCGAAATACATTACTTTTATTTAAATTGTAGAAAATACCTATAGTTTACATTTCCCAGTAAAAACATTTTCCTTTTCTTCATGAGCTATCAAAGTGCTTTAAAAACGTGCTAACACCAACTTAAATTTCCAAATTCAGACTCGACTTCAAGTAGAAATTATTGTATATATACGTTTTTAAAATAAAGTGTTGAAAAACATCTTCTATTTTTGAACGCTATTTTGGTTTGTGGTTAAGATGCAAAAACTCCTCACATTTAAAGACTACTTCATTAATTCTTCCTTCTTTCATGAAAACATACCCATTTTTAAGTTAAATCACTTAATTATAAGGACAAAACGACTTTATCGTCTTTTGGACAAGGAAAACAGTTTATATAAAAGAAATTCACAAATGTTATTATAACAAAAATTCGCGTTCGTATTTTAAGGAGACGACAATATTTTTTCAGTGCACAAAGCTATTCACATCTACTATTTTAATTTAGTAATATCGTAATAACTTTAGAATATTATAATAACATAAAAAGGATAAACGAGTCAAATGATAATATTCCCAATAATTTACTGACAGTTTATCTAACCAATTTGTATGGTAATAGTAGATTTAAAGTTTACGATAACTTTTATGTATATAATGAAAAAAACTTTACAACAAGGTGTATTTGCTACAAAAATGCCCGCATAATGGCTGGACTCATTATTAATGTTTCAACTGAGCTTTGAAATATGTGGAAACCCTTATACTTGCAGCAAGGCATAGATAAAAACGCCGATTTATCCATATTTCAATAGAAACATGTCGAAAATAAAAAAAAGCCAAAAATAGCTAAAAGGGTCATGAAAAAAAGCCAGAAAAAAAGCTAAAAGCTAAATGCATTTTTTTCCCGCTAAACGTCTTCAAAAAAAAGCCAAATCTAGCGGGAAAAAGGCTAAATTGGCAACGCTGTTTAGTTTATATATAAATTTTAATATTTATTATATTAATATTTTCTTTGATTTTTATAAATAACACATCTGACAAATGGAACGATAAATGCAAGATACCTATTATTTAGCAATGAATATGTTAACGTTCAAAATGAAGCCCAAAAGACCACATTGATGACGAACATTTGTAAGTATTAACACACATAAAAAATGACATCTACAAACCCATAGCTAATCTAAGGTCATTGGCTATTAGAGGGATATTTGATGTAAACAAGTCATTCGGGCGATACGTCTCATATAAGAGACATTTAGGTGGAAAAAAAGAATAACATTTCAACTCAAAAGATTTTGCGCCGGGTGGAATTGATGGCCGCATGGCATGTGTCCGAACAGGGAGTTATGTTTACTGAATGACTATAACAGTTATTGATGGCACTAGAAAAACAAATGACAAACGTAAATACCGGACAACATTTGCACAATCATTAGAGAGAGTACCAAACTAATCGTCCTGTAGCATTTATAGATTATTACTTCAATTTTGCGATAGACAAATGTTTGCATAATTGTTTTGCTACCCAACATGCGAAATGAAATATATCATGTATATATGAAGGTGTGTCATTTCGAAACATATCTTCAGTACTACACGGTTGAAAAAGACTGTTTTTCATATGTTTGGCTATAAACATTATATATTTGGAACACAAATTTTTAAACACAATATTTTTGAGTGCAAGCATATAATGTTCATAAACTAGCATAACATGTTTGGGACATATATGTTAATATGTTAGAACATATTATGTTTGGGACATAAAATGTTTGTAAATATAATATGCTTGAATGCAAACATATATTTATTTAGAAATAGCCTATAAACATATATGTGTTTAGTAGCTTGGAGCGCTATTTAACAGGGAGCGATATTGAATTAAGTTGGTGGTTGTTGCTTGTTATTACAAAATTAATATTTTATTTTTCCTTGGGCAATTGATCAGCTACTTCTTTGATCCTTACAAACTGTGTGGTCCGCTGTTCGAATCCCCGTCCGGCAAAAGGTAAAATTAAAATAAAAAAAAAAATCATAAAATCATAAAAAATTGAATAATTTCTTCTACAATGTTTGTATTACAGAAAAAGGTGCTAAGAACTAAAAAATCTCGTGGAAGTGAGAAAGATGTCGGGGAATATACAATTGGGCAGAAGCAAAATTTTGAGCATTCAGGTCGAAAACCTATGTTGTTAGCACCTATATTACCTGTTTATTTTCATAATTCATTATGGTTGTAAATATATAAATAAATAAATAAAATTTTGAGCACAATATTGTTTGGGAGAATTTTTTTAAGCATATAATATTTTTGGGTGCAAAATGCTTCCAAACATATTATATGTTCACATAATAACATATTGTTTTTTGGAAGACAACATTATTGAATTTGGATGCAAAAATACAAAATGTTTGGAACTTAAACTACCCAAACATATATTGTTTAGACCAATATGCTTTCAAACATATTATATATTGGAAGAGATCAAACATATAAATGTTTGGGCAATACCCAAAAATATATATGCTTGAAGCAAAATATGTTTGGGAGTATATGTTACAGAAGCGATTTTTTGTGAGCGTGTACGAATTCTGAAGTTGTTTTAAATTTTTGAAGTTTATAAGATACAAAATATAGGGAATTTACGCGATTTATATTTGGCGTTTTGCGATTTTTGATTAATATAAATAAGATACCAAATGAGGATGTATGTGGAAATAAAAAAAATGAATATTTCACAAGATATTGCGTTTAGTAAATTTACATACTCGAAATCATATGTGCCCCTTAATCAAAACAAAATTCAACAAACAACAATAACTTGAATATAGTAATAAAACATTTTTAAATGGATCAATTAATTTTTATACCCTAAACTATATAGTGGTCAGAGTACAATAACTTTGATTTGCAAAAAAATGTGCGTACCAGAAATATTGATTTAGACCCCATAAAAAAAATACCGATCGACCCAGAATCACCTCCTGAGTCGATCTAGCGCTTGGTGGATGTCCGTCTGTCCATGTATTTGTTGTTCACACGATTTCGGTCGCAATTATTAACCAATTTTGATTAAATTTGGTACAGGGCGTTCTTTGGGCAAAATGACGAACGCTATTGAAATTGGATCAAATTTAAACATAGCTTCCATATATTTCGACTTCGACAAATGAGATCACGTTGCACTTTTACTAACCGATCGTCAAATTTGGCACAAGACAATATTTTCCATCACCTTTCAAGTCTGCACAAAATTATCGAAATCGGTTCATATATAGATATAGCTCCCATATATATGTATCGCCCGATTTTCAAAAATGTTTTCCGTAATAACCCTATTTTTATACCCTCCACCATAGTATGGGGGTATATTAACTTTGTCATTCCGTTTGTAACACAACGAAATATTGCTCTAAGACCCCATAAAGTATATGTATTCTGGGTCGTGGTGAAATTCTGAGTCAATCTGAGCTTGTCCGTCCGTCCGTCTGTTGAAATCACTCTAACTTCCGAACGAAACAAGCTATCGACTTGAAACTTGGCACAAGTAGTTGTTATTGATGTAGGTCGGATGGTATTGCAAATGGGTCATATCGGTCCACTTTTACGTATACCCCCCATATAAACGGACCCCAAATTTGGCTTGCAGTCCCTCTAAGAGAGCAAATTTCATCCGATCCGTCTGAAATTTGGTACATGTTGTAACTATATGGTCTCTAACAACCATGCAAAAATTGGTCTTCATCGGTTCATAATTATATATAGCCCCCATATAAAATGATCCCCAGATTTGGCTTGCGGAGCCTTAAGGAGAAGAAAATTTCATCCTATCCGGCTGAAATTTGGTACATGGTGTTAGTATAGGGTCTCTAACAACTATGCAAAAATTGGTCCACATCGGTCAATAATTATATATAGCCCCCATATAAACCGATCCCCCGATTTGGCTTGCGGGGCCTCTAAGAGAAGTAATGACCATGCAAAAATTGGTCCACATCGGTGCATAATTATACATAGCCCCCATATAAACCGATCATCAGATTTGACCTCCGTAGCCTCTTGGAAGACCAAAATTCACACAAAAATTGCCCATATCAAGTTCATAATTGTATATAGCCCCCATATAAGCGACCCCATATTTCAATTCTGGCTCTCTACATACCGTGCAAAAAGTCCATATCGATTCGTAATTATTTGTAGACTTAACTATACATAACTTTTTTGTCTAATATATACCACGTATGGACTAACTCTCAATTTAGAAAACGATTTAAGATACCTCAACCCAAGTAATTCGATTGTGGATGACAGTCTTTCGTAGAAATTTCTACGCAATCCATGGTGGAGGGTACATAAGATTCGGCCTGGCCGAACTTACAGCCATATATACTTGTTTACCATAGTGACTTCATGCATTAACCGATTTTACTCAAATTTAGCGCATGGTAATCTTCTGTTATATCAACCAAATAACCTTATTTATTAACCAATCTTACTCAATTTTAGCACAAGGTAACATTCTCTGGCATCAGTCAAACCTGCAAAGAATTATCCACCCAGCAAAAAAAAAAAAAATTGGAAGTTCTTGTAAAGGCACAACTTTAAAAGCACTTCCCAAAATGTCCTCCCAAAGATTTTAACAACACAGGCATTTCTTTAATTCGATTTTTTTGAAACTCGCTTTTTTCATATTTTTAATTGAATATTTTAACTTTTTCTGTTTGCAATACGTTAAAAACAGTGTAAAAATCAATAAAATGGTACAAATTATTTAAATTTTGTCGAAAACAATGCTAAATCCAATCTAGCAAAATTACGAATTTTTTCAAAAATTTGAGGTCTAACGTTTCAAAAAAACGTTAAAATGCATTAAAAATCATAAAAAAACTATAAAAATTATTTATTTGGCAAAATATCACAAAACACTGAATTCCGATCATACCTTAAGAATTTATGCAAATTCAGTGCAACGTATGTTGATATGGTGGTCATCCGTTCTATGACAAGCCCATGTTAAATTCATCGTTTGTGTGCTAATTTTGCAATACTTCCGAATCCAAAAAGTTACTTTTTTGGTGAAGCTTTGTCGCTGGCATAGGTGGTCCGAGTAGCATTTTTTTGAGTTTTCTATTGTCAAAAACTTGTAAACGTCGAAAACGTTATATGCCTGTATAAAACGTAAAAAACGTAGTAAATGTCAAAAACATGTACAGGATCCTTACATTTGGTTTCGAAACCTTTGTTTAATATCCTAAGTCATAGAAACGTCATATTGAAGTATTTTAGAATTTTTTTATAAGAATATTTTGAAATTTTTACTCAAATGCAATTTGCACAATTTGCAGGCATAAACGTTTGAATGCAACGCGTTTTCAAATTGCTGAAATTGCAAAAATCGGATTTAGTGTGGGTATGCAAAATACCAACCACGCAGATTTAAATTTATTAATTACTCCGAATTTAATACGGCTATGTGAAATCCAAAGCAGTACGCCTATTTTTACTTTTTTAATAAGAAAAAAGGTATTTTCAAATCAAGTAAAACATAAATGGTTCTAAAAAAACGTATACTGTACAAAAAATGCTTATATTGCAAAAAAGCTAAGTATTTGACGAAGGTTAGCATTTCCTTTTAATGAAACGAATGCCTTTCGTAAATACAAAAATTTTAAAAATAGTACGAAAAATTGTAAAAATAAAGGGTGATACGGTCAAAATTTGGTCAATATAAACTTGACGTATTTCTTTCAATTTTGCATCTAAAAAACCTGAACACCCCTCATTTTGAAATTGTGTGTGTAGAATGTTGCTCCTATTTTGATTTTGGAATTCACTCTTCAGTTGTCAAAATGCCGTCCAAGCAAGAAGAGCAGCGTATCAAAATTTTGCTCGCGCATGGGGAAAATCCGAGCTACTCGCACGCAAAGTTGGCAAAATCGCTAAAAGTTGCCAAATCAACCGTTACAAATGTAATTAAAGTGTTTGGGGAACGTTTGTCCACAGCCAGGATGTCTGGATCGGGGGGAAATCGAAAACCGGAAGCCGCTGAGACGACAAAGAGAGTTGCCGGTAGTTTCAAGCGAAACCCTAACCTCTCTCTCCGAGATGCCGCAATTAAGCTGGGTGTATCGTCTACAACCGTGCATCGAGCCAAAAAACGAGCCGGACTATCGACTTACAAGAAGGTAGTGACTCCAAATCGCGATGATAAACAAAATACGACGGCCAAAGCGCGATCCCGACGATGCTGACGAAGTTTGACTGCGTGGTAATGGACCACGAAACCTACGTCAAAGCCGACTACAAGCAGCTTCCGGGACAAGAGTTTTATACGGCAAAAGGAAGGGGAAAGGTAGCAGATATTTTCAAGCACATAAAACTGTCAAAGTTCGCAAAGAAATATCTGGTTTGGCAAGCCATCTGTACCAGTGGCTTAAAAAGCAGCATTTTCATAGCTTCCGGGACTGTCAACCAAGAAATTTAAGTGAAAGAGTGTTTGAATAAACGTCTGCTGACTTTCCTGAAGAAACACGGTTGTTCCGTACTGTTTTGGCCGGATTTGGCATCTTGCCATTACGATAAAAAGGCCATGGAGTGGTATGCCGCCAACAACGTGCAAGTGGTTCCCAAGGACAAGAACCCTCCAAACAAGCCAGAGCTCCGCCCAATTGAGAAATACTGGGCTATTGTCAAGCGGAACCTAAAGAAGACCAAAAAAACTGCTAAGGACGAGCAGCAGCCTAACTGAATATTTTTCCTGAATTTTATACTAATTGAACTTGAAAAAGAAATTTAATTTGATTTTTTTAAATAAACGATTTCACCGATTTACACGCGTTTTCCCTTGACCAAATTTTGACCGTATCACCCTTTAGTACGAAAAAAAGAATAAAAAGAATACTATACAAGTGTACTGTACAAATTCTTATATTGTCAAAAACTATGTATTTTCAGAAGGTTTACGACGTTTTTGACGTATGTTAAAATACGTCGTAAATGTATGTCAAATACCTTACAGTTTACGACAGATCATCTCTGGTCGCTGGGCAATGTTACTCAAATTTAAAGTTCTAGGACTTCTAGAAACCGAAGTTTTTTATCCGATTTGCCTTAAATGGGAAATCTAGAGGTATTTGGGGTCCATAAATAAGCGTGCTGAATATGGTGTGTATCGGTTCATGGTTTGGTAAAGCCTCCATATAGCCTGATTTCCCGATTTAACTTTTTGGACTGCGTGACACCGCAATTTTTATCCGAATTCAAAATTTACAGGTATTTTGGGTCCGCAAATGGGTATAGCGAATATGGTGTGAATCAGTCCATGTTTTGGTAAAGGCTCAATGTGTTAAGTCTTCCGATTTCCATGTTGGTACACAGAAAAAAATTTCCGAAGTTAAACTAACGCAAAATTTAATTTATTTTTATTGGAAAAAAATTATTTGCTTGTAGTTAAATTTTATTATTTTTATCGAAATTTTCCACAGCTTAACGAAATCTTACTTGTTTTAAGTATGGCTCAAGAATTGTATGAACTAAACGTGAGTATAATGTTCAATGACCGTACACATAAGTTCAATATGAACTAAAGCAAAAGAAGATTTTCGTACGATTCCCAAAAATAGTAAGAATGAACTACTGTATGGTTAAAATGGTTATGATTTGGTGCCAATGATTTTCTTCTTTACTTTTAGTTAATGTTTTCTTCTATGAGACGATGTAATTTCGTGAACTGCAGTTAAAAAGTACAGCAGGGCATTAAAATTTCCTGGTTTAAATAAAGCTTTGTGGAAATCTGAAAATGTGGAGTAAAATTTAGTTCAATTTTCGTGCGAAGTAGTTCATTCTTCCTATAAAACAGTTCAGTTTTTTTCGGTGTATATATTTTTGCCTGACAGAGTATCTGTCATCAAATCCATCTGAAATTTTAAGAGGGCAGTTCGGAAACTTCTTAGTCTAGTACAAAAAGCGCGGTATAAACAGAAAAAAGTTACATGTTTTTGAAACTTCCATCTCTGTTACGAACACATGTACAATTTTGTTTCGATCTGGCAACTCCTTCATATAGAAACAGTTGTTCAAAAAAGACGCATCCGCAACTTTTTCACAATGGAAAAATTAGAAATGCGTGCTGTCATTAAATATTTACATAAAAAAGGTTTATCGGGACAAGAAATTCATAATGATATGGTGAATGTGTCAGGTGAAAGTGCTCCTTCATATGCAACAGTAAAAAAATTGAGTTGCTGAATTTAATCGTGGTCGTACAAGCATTGAAGGTGAACCATGTAGTGGACTCCAAAAATGGTATTAAATGATCGACGAATAAAAGAGCGTGAAATTGCTAATATCATGGGCATCTCAAATGATCGAGTCCATTTAATTTTGCATGAAGAACTACAGATGAAACAGCTTTCTGCAAGATGGGTGCCGCACTTGTTAACAGTCGATCAAAAACGCATAAGAATAAACATTTCTCAAGCTTGTTTGGATCGTTTTAAGCGAAATAAAATGGATTTTAAGCATCGTTTTATAACTGTTGATGAGACATGGATCCACCACTATACTCCAGAGACAAAAGAACAATCCAAACAATGGACTGATGCTGAAGGAAGTGCTCCAAAGAAGGCAAAAACAATTCAATCGGGTGGTAACGGTTTCTTGGGACTTCAAAGATATATTATTGATTGACTATCTGCAAAAGGATAAAACAATAAATTCAGAGTACTATTGCAACCTTTTGGATCAATTAAATGTACAAACTTGAGAAAAAATCCTGGCTTATAACACAACAAGTATATACGGCCGTAAGTTCGGCCAGGCCGAATCTTATGTACCCTCCACCATGGATTGCGTAGGAACTTCTACTAAAGGCTGTCATCCACAATCGAATTACTTGGGTTGCGATAACACTTGCCGATGGCAAGGTATCGTAAAACTTTTTAACACTGTCTTCTAAATTGTAAGTTAGTCCATAAGGGGTATATATTAAACAAAAAAAAAAAAGGCCGATTAAATACGTATATAATTCATTTTGACAAAATTTTCTATAGAAATAAAATTTTGACAAAATTTTCTATAGAAATAAAAACTTGACAAAATTTTCTATAGAAATAAAATGTTGACAAAATTTTCTATGAAAGTAAAATGTTGACAAAATTTTCTATAGCAATAAAATTTTGACAAAATTTTCTATAGAAATAAAATGTTGACAAAAATTTCTATAGAAATAAAATGTTGACAAAATGTTCTATAGAAATAAAATGTTGACAAAATTGTCTATAGAAATAAAATGTTGACAAAATTTTCTATAGCAATAAATTTTTTACAAAATTGTCTATAGAAATAAAATCTTGACAAAATTTTCTATGGAAATAAAATGTTGACAAACATTGCTATAGAAATAAACTTTTTACAAAACTTTCTATAGAAATGAAATTTTGACAAAACTTTCTATAGTAATAAAATTTGACAATTTTTACATGGCTGTTAGAGGCCATATACTAACGAAATGTACCAAATTTCAACCGCATCGGATGACTTTTGCTCCTCCAAGAGGCTCCGGAGGTCAAATCTGGGGATCGGTTTATATGGGAGCTATATATAATTATGGACCGATATGGACCAGTTTTTGCATGGTTGTTAGAGACCGTATACTAACATCAGGTACCAAATTTCAACCGGATCGGATGAATTTTGCCCCTCCAAGAGGCTCCGGAGGTCAAATCTGGGGATCGGTTTATATGGGAGCTATATATATTTATGGACCGATATGGACCAATTTTTGCATGGTTGTTAGAGACCGTATACTTAGAACTCGTACCAAATTTCAACCGGATCGGATGAATTTTGCTGCTCCGGAAGGCTACGCAAGCCAAATTTGGGGATCGGTTTATATGGGGGCTATACGTAAACGTGGGCCGATATGGCCCATTTTCAATACCATCCGACCTACATCAATAACAACTACTTGTGCCAAGTTTCAAGTCGATAGCTAGTTTCGTTCGGAAGTTAGCGTGATTTCCACAGACGGACGGACAGCCGGACAGACGGACAGACGGACGGACGGACGGACATGCTTAGATCGACTCAGAATTGCACCACGACCCAGAATATATATACTTTATGGGGTCTTAGAGCAATATTTCGATGTGTTACAAACGGAATGACAAAGTTAATATACCCCCATCCTATGGTGGAGGGTATAAAAAGGCCGATTAAATACGTATATAATTCAGCTTGACAAAATTTTCTATAGCAATAAAATTTTGACAAAATTTTCTATAGAAATAAAATGTTGACAAAATTTTCTATAGAAATAAAATGTTGACAAAATGTTCTATAGAAATAAAATGTTGACAAAATTTTCTACAGAAATAAATTTTTTACAAAATTTTCTATAGAAATAAAATTTTGACAAAATTTTCTATGGAAATAAAATGTTGGCAAACATTGCTATAGAAATAAACTTTTTACAAAACTTTCTATAGAAATGAAATTTTGACAAAACTTTCTATAGTAATAAAATTTGACAATTTTTACATGGCTGTTAGAGGCCATATACTAACGAAATGTACCAAATTTCAACCGCATCGGATGACTTTTGCTCCTCCAAGAGGCTCCGGAGGTCAAATCTGGGGATCGGTTTATATGGGAGCTATATATAATTATGGACCGATATGGACCAATTTTTGCATGCTTGTTAGAGACCGTATACTAACACCACGTACTAAATTTCAATTGGTTCGGATGAATTTTGCTCATCCAAGAGGCTCCAGAGTTCAAATCTGGGGATCGGTTTATATGGGAGCTATATATAATTATGGACCGATATGGACCAATTTGTGCATGCTTGTTAGAGACCGTATACTAACATCAGGTACCATATTTCAAACGGATCGGATGAATTTTGCCCCTCCAAGAGGCTCCGGAGGTCAAATCTGGGGATCGGTTTATATGGGAGCTATATATAATTATGGACCGATATGGACCAGTTTTTGCATGGTTGTTAGAGACCATATACTAACACCACGTACCAAATTTCAATCGGGTAGGATGAAGTTTGCTCCTCCAAGAGGCTCCGGAGGTCAAATCTGGGTATCGGTTTATATGGGAGCTATATATATTTATAGACCGATATGGACCAATTTTTGCATGGTTGTTAGAGACCGTATACTAACATCAGGTACCAAATTTCAACCGGATCGGATGAATTTTGCCCCTCCAAGAGGCTCCGGAGGTCAAATCTGGGGATCGGTTTATATGGGGGCTATATATAATTATGGACCGATATGGACCAATTTTTGCATGGTTGTTAGAGACCGTATACTTAGACCTCGTACCAAATTTCAACCGGATCGGATGAATTTTGCTGCTCCGGAAGGCTCCGCAAGCCAAATTTGGGGATCGGTTTATATGGGGGCTATACGTAAACGTGGGCCGATATGGCCCATTTTCAATACCATCCGACCTACATCAATAACAACTACTTGTGCCAAGTTTCAAGTCGATAGCTAGTTTCGTTCGGAAGTTAGCGTGATTTCCACAGACGGACGGACAGCCGGACAGACGGACAGACGGACGGACGGACGGACTTGTTTAGATCGACTCAGAATTTCACCACGACCCAGAATATATATACTTTATGGGGTCTTAGAGCAATATTTCGATGTGTTACAAACGGAATGACAATGTTAATATACCCCCATCCTATGGTGGAGGGTATAAAAAGTTAATATACCCCCATCCTATGGTGGAGGGTATAAAAAAATAATTTTTCATCAAGGCAACGCGTCAGCGCACAAAAGTGTTTTAACAGTGACTTTTACTTGTTCCCAAATCTAAAAAAATTCCTTGCTGGCAAGCGTTTTACCTCAAATGAAAATGCAATTACAGTTGTAAACCACTATTTTGAAGACCTTGAGGGAAACAATTTTAATCAAGGGATAGAATTGCTAGAAAAGCGTTGGACTAAGTGTATTGACGTTTCATGAGATTATATTGAAAAATAAAAATATTTTTGAAATCTAACTATTCTCTTTCATTGACAGGCTAAGAAGTTTCCGAACCGCCCTCGTATATGTGTATTTCCAAGTAACCTGATGAAGAAAAAAATAAATTATTTGATTCATGGTGGTGGATATTTAAAATTCGGCCGATTTTAAGTCCGTATATACTAGTTTAGTAATGGAATTAATATTAGTGGAATACTAACTCAGTATGTTCAAAATCAACTATAGCTCATAATAGTCTGACATTTCTGTTCAGATTAAAATATGGAAATGGTGTGTATCTCCCAAACCTATACCAATGATATGGGGCAAATGCTTATGTTTACTAAGTCAGCAGGGTTCGCTTAGGATATGATATAGTCGGTCCCGCCCGACTTTCTACTTTACTTACTTCTTTTACTGGTGGAGGTGATTTCGTATTTGCACAAACTTCATTTAAAAATTAATTTGATTAATTAATCAACCATGAAGATTGGATCCAATTTGAAGTTGTTTGAACAAGTTATGATCATTATGTGCCAGTATCAGGATTTGAGAGTATATATTACAGAAATGATTTTTAATGTGTCATATAAGGGCTCATAATATTATTGTAAATATTTATAAAAGCTTTCAAAGATCCATTTATACTTTAACTTATATGAAATACATTAAATTTTCACAATAAAAATTTATAGTTTTATCTTTATAACTAATATCGAAAAAAAATCATAATAAATTCTTTAAAAATTGAATGCCATTCCTGAAAAAACTATATCGACCAATAAAACTTTTTTAAACTATTTATGTTGCTCTTCATTGGAACTTATGTTGAAACCAAATATTATCACTATCTTTTACTGGCTAACACGAAGAAAAAAACTTTTTTCCGATTTAAATCAAATAATAAAAAAAGAGAAACTAAAATAGAATAAAATATACCACAAGAATTTTCACAAGAAATCTATTATTCCCCCTGAAAACTTTGAAACCAATTAAAAATGCATTTATCTTTACTCACATACTTCTTAGAAAACCAAATTTATATCCCCATAGACAAACACACTTGAGTTCTTTGCATTTGCAGAAGCCAGTTGCTGGTATACAATTCGTCGGCAACTTCTCACATTTTCTCGATTTGGGTTCTTTTTCATAATTATCACACATGCCACAAAATCCAAGTTTGCCACATAAAAATGTATGCAAACATTTTCCATGATGCATCATCCCATCGGTAGCTATTGTCCATAGACGTATACAAATAGAACATATAGGGAGACACACAGTGTATTTAGTCCGCACAATTATTTAGAAATTCCCAATGATATGGGAATATAGGAAATTATAAAGTGACTTGAATTGGGGGTAAATTCGTGTGAGCTCTGGTTAGTGAAAATTTCACCAAAAGCCTCAGTTATAGTCGCAAATTTGCTAACCAGAGATCCTAAGTTGGCCGGCTATGTTTTTATAGGCCTTCGGCGGAATTCCACATAAATCTAAAGGTGGTACTTGCAAAGATTAAATTGGAATCTCAACCTAAAATATTATAAATATAAATAGTTTTTTGTTTGAATTTTGGTCGACCTTTCTGTAGAATAATAAATTCAAACTCGAGGACTTTTTAAATATTTTATTTATTTTTCCCAATATTACGCGATTTATAGAAATTACATTTCATAAATATCACTGTATTGCACATTTTATAATTTAAATAAGTCTAACGGCCGGTTTCATGTAGCTCCGTTAGGCTTTAACTGCCAGTTAACAGAAAGTGAATTGCAAATATCTTCTCTCCGGTTAACTTTAACTGAAAATTTTTCTTCAGTTAAGTTCCTAACTGGCCTATTGAATATAAAGACAAGATTACAGCTTCGTCTATAATACGGTTTAAAAGTTGGTTAGTTAACGGAACACTAACAGAGCTTTATGAAAATGGAGGTAAATATTATTTACTATTAGTTAAAAATTTAAATTAGTATTATAAAATAAGTGAGTAAAGTAGAAACTCGGGCGGGGCCGACTATATCATACCTTAAACACACCAACTGAGTTAGTAATCATAAGAATTTGTGGGGTATTATTGGTATAGGTTTGGGAGATAAATCGCATTTCCATATTTAAGAACATTAAGGGGTATGTGTTTATGGGAGTTCTATCACATATTGAACAGAAATGTCTGATATTAGGAGCTATAGTTGATTTTGAACCTACAGTGTTAGTATGTCAATAATATTGAGTCTATTAGTAAAAAAAAGAAAATCTCTCAATAAGTGTGGGTAATAAATCCAAATTTGTGGAAATAGGGCAATATATTTATGTTTTTTTTTTTCAAATTTACATAAATAAAAGTATTATAGCCAAATTTGAGAAAATCGAGCGGGGCATATAAATGAGAGCTCTATCTAAATCCGAACCAATTTGGATAATATTTTGCAGGTTTGATTGATACTAGAGAAGGTTATGTTGTGCTAAATTTGAGTAAGATCGGTTCATAAATAAGGATATTATGGTACAAAAATAGGTAATTAGGGGAAATTTTTGAAAATTGGGCGATACATATATATGGGAGCTATATCTAAATCTGAACCTATTCGGATTATATTTTGGAGGTTTAATTGATATTTCAGAAGATTACCTTGTGCTAAATGTGAGTATAATCGGTTTATAAATGTGGCCACTATTGTCAAAAATAAGGTTATTATGGGAAATTTTTGAAAATTGGGCGATACATATAAAGGGTGATTTGTTAAGAGCTTGATAACTTTTTTTTTTAAAAAAACGCATAAAATTTACAAAATCTCATCGGTTCTTTATTTGAAACGTTAGATTGGTCCATGACATTTACTTTTTGAAGATAATTTCATTTAAATGTTGACCGCGGCTGCGTCTTAGGTGGTCCATTCGGAAAGTCCAATTTTGGGCAACTTTTTCGAGCATTTCGGCCGGAATAGCCCGAATTTCTTCGGAAATGTTGTCTTCCAAAGCTGGAATAGTTGCTGGCTTATTTCTGTAGACTTTAGACTTGACGTAGCCCCACAAAAAATAGTCTAAAGGCGTCAAATCGCATGATCTTGGTGGCCAACTTACCGGTCCATTTCTTGAGATGAATTGTTCTCCGAAGTTTTCCCTCAAAATGGCCATAGAATCGCGAGCTGTGTGGCATGTAGCGCCATCTTGTTGAAACCACATGTCAACCAAGTTCAGTTCTTCCATTTTTGGCAACAAAAAGTTTGTTAGCATCGAACGATAGCGATCGCCATTCACCGTAACGTTGCGTCCAACAGCATCTTTGAAAAAATACGGTCCAATGATTCCACCAGCGTACAAACCACACCAAACAGTGCATTTTTCGGGATGCATGGGCAGTTCTTGAACGGCTTCTGGTTGCTCTTCACTCCAAATGCGGCAATTTTGCTTATTTACGTAGCCATTCAACCAGAAATGAGCCTCATCGCTGAACAAAATTTGTCGATAAAAAAGCGGATTTTCTGCCAACTTTTCTAGGGCCCATTCACTGAAAATTCGACGTTGTGGCAGATCGTAAGTCTATTCATGATGAAATGTCAAAGCATACTGAGCATCTTTCTCTTTGACACCATGTCTGAAATCCCACGTGATCTGTCAAATACTAATGCATGAAAATCCTAACCTCAAAAGAATCACCCTTTATATGGAAGATATATCTAAATCTGAACCGATTTGGATCATATTTTTCAGGTTTGCTTGATAACACGGAAGATTACCTTGTTCTAAATTTGAGTAAGATCGGTTAATAAATAAGGCTATTATGACCAAATTTTAGAAAATCGGGTAATGCATATACACAGTCTCACACAAGTTTACATACCCCTGAGTTTTTTTTACCTCTTAACTAAACCTGTTTCTTGTTGTTGTTTATAACCCACACCAAAAAAAAAATCTTCTTGAAAATTAACAAGTACTTTGTTTTTCAACTTAATTTACTAAAACTAAAGGATATATATGTATATTTTTTGAAATTTTATTATTTAAAGAAAATATAACTTTTTTAACCGTATGTAAATTTGTGTGAAATTGTGTATATTCGAGCTATATATAAATAGGAACCGATTTCCATGATTTTTCGCACTATAGAAGATTAGAGTAAGCCAAATTTGAGTAAGATCGGTTGGTAAAGAAGGGTTTTATGGCTAAATTTATAAAAATCTGGCGATACATATATATATGAGAGCTATATCTAAATATCAACGGATTTTGATGAAATTTTTTCGACTTGAAGGGTGATGCAAAATATTTCTTTGTGCCTAATTTGACGACGATCGGTTGATAAAAATACGGTATTGAAATTTCTATTATATAAGCCACTAACTAAGAAAAATGAACATATGATTAAAACATTGTGACTAATTTAAAATGTTAACAGACCCCTTACACCAACGATAGATATAAATTAAAAGAAAACAAGGAAGTATTCAGGAAAAATACTGATTACTTAGCAGATGAGTTATTTGGTCGCGACAAAACAAAAGCACGAAGTAATTGGTACTTAAATTCTTTATAAAATCACCAACACTTTTCTGAGTATCATAAGAATATAGAAAACTTTACACGTGCAAAATGGGTAATAATAAGTACTCGTTGCATTTAAGAGAAAAAATTTTAAGTGATTACAATAAAGGTGAATCAGTCACATCCATTACAAACAAATTTGGAATCCGTCATAGTGTAATTTCGCGAACAATTAGCCGTTTTCGTTCTTCAGGCACATTAGCTCCCATAAATACCGGTGGTCGACCGAGAAAAACCAGTAAACTGCAGAAATACGGACGAACCTTTCCGACAAGTTGAAATGCATGGAATGACATATCCGGGGATATTGTATCGAACCTAATCGGGTCCATGCCACGCAGATGCGAAGAAGTTTTAAAAAATAAGGGCTACTCTACAAAATATTAGTATTAAACGTATTTTTTACACATACATTGTTTATACCATAAATGATGTGCATTTGCTTTGTCGCATAGAAAAATCTTTCTGATGATCAAATATTAATTTGCTACTTTTTTTTATATATAAATAAAGTTATTTTTGTTTTGTTTAATTCAATTTAAATTTTATGAATAAAGTAAAAAAAAAACAAGTATATACGGCCGTAAGTTCGGCCAATCCGAAGCTTATGTACCCTCCACCATGGATTGCGTAGAAACTTCTACTGAAGACTGTCATCCACAATCGAATTACTTGGGTTGCGGTAACACTTGCCGATGGCAAGGTATCTTAAAACTTCCTATTTAACACCGTAATATATACCACATAGTCCATACGTGGTATATATTAAACTACAAAAGGCCGATTAAATACGTATATAATTAAGTTAAAAGTTTCTATAGAAATAAAATTTTGACAAAATAAAATTTTGACAACATTTTCTATAGAAGTAAAATTTGGAAGAAATATTCTACAGAAACAAAATTTGGAAAAAATTTTCCATAGAAATAAAATTTGGAAAAAATTTTCCATAGAAATAAAATTTGGAAAAAATTTTCTATAGAAATAAAATTTGGAAAAAATTTTCTATAGAAATAAAATTTTGACAAAATTTTCTATAGAAATAAAATTTTGACAAAATTTTCTATAGAAATAAAATTTTGACAAAATTTTCTATAGAAATAAAATTTTGACAAAATTTTCTATAGAAATAAAATTTTGACAAAATTTTCTATAGAAATAAAATTTTGACAAAATTTTCTATAGAAATAACATTTTGACAATGTTTTCTATAAAAATAAAATTTTGGTAGTTTATTTTTGGCTCGAGTGGCAACCAGGATTATGAACCGATATGGACCAATTTTTGTGTGATTGGGTATCGGCTATATATAACTATAGACCGATATGGACCAATTTTGGCATGGTTATTAGCGGCCTTCTACTAACACCACGTTGCAAATTTCAACCGGATCGGATGACTTGTGCTCCTCTAAGAGGCTCCGCAAGCCAAATCGTGGGGGCTATATATAATTATCGACCGATGTGGACCAATTTTTGCATGGTTGTTAGAGACCTTATACTAACACCATGTACCAAATTTCAGCCGGATCGGATGAGATTTGGTTCTCTTAGAGGCTCCGCAACCCAAATCGGGGGATCGGTTTATATGGGGGCTATATGTAATTATGGACCGATATGGACCAATTTTTGCATGGTTGTTAGAGACCATATACTAACACCATGTACCAAATTTCTGCCGGATCGGATGAAATTTGCCTCTCTTAGAGCAATCCCAAGCTAAATTTGGGGGTCCCTTTATATGGGGGCTATACATAAAAGTAGACCGATACGACCCATTTGCAATATCATCCGACCTACATCAATAACAACTACTTGTGCCAAGTTTCAAGTCGATAGCTTGTTTCATTCGGAAGTTAGCGTGATTTCAACAGAAACAGACGGACGGACGGACGGACATGCTCAGATCGACTCAGAATTTCACCACGACCCAGAATATATATACTTTATGGGCTCTTAGAGCAATATTTCGATGTGTTACAAACGGAATGACAAAGTTAATATACCCCCATCCTATGGTGGAGGCTATAAAAATAATCGAAATTAGTTTTCTTAGTTATTAAATGCCAATTGAATTATGTGTAAGTTCGTGCATATGTTTTGTCGCAGACTGTATATGGGAGCAATGTCTAAATTTGATCCAATTTTTTCCAAATTCAATAGTGTTCGTCCTTGTGCCCAAAAAACCACCCTGTCAAAATCGGTTAATAATTGCGACCGGAATCCTGTGAACAACAAATACATGGCAGACGGACGGACACCAAGCGCTAGATCGACTCAGGAGGTGATTCTGAGTCGATCGGTATATATTTTATGGGATCTAAAATCAATATTTCTGGAAGGCACATTTTTTTGGCAGATCAAACTTATTATACCCTGACCACTATGTGCACTCAAAAAAATTTACTTGGATCCAATGATTTTGACATTTCCTTAAGGATTTTGGTATTGATTCCGAGCCAAAGATGCGGATTCTTTAAAATAAAGACATCTTTGACGGACCTCCCTGGCTTTAAATCTAGGATAAATGTAATTAAATCTAGATAAAGATCTCATTCATCGAATTTGTATCCTGTTTTTGCGATATATTAATAAAAGTATTTATGTACAAACAAATTCCAATTTCAAAATTCAAATTTTCCCAGGTACTTCAAAGTAAAAACAGTTTTCTTAATACTAAAAAAACTTTAAACCAAAGATGCAAATCCTTAAAATAAGTCGTAGCCTATATTTGAAGCGATTTTATCTTAAATTAAAAATGCAATATGTCAGTTGAGTTAAAGACGATTTCTTTTTCTTTATTTTAAGGAAAATTTGCCTTACTTCAAAGATCTACAACTTCAGCAGAGAGACGGAAAATTTCAAGATTTGTGTGCTAAATTTAATAAAAAAAAATTTTTTTTTGAAGCAAGGATTCTAAACTTTCATTTAATTAAAATGTCATTATTTTAAAGAATTTTGTCCTTAACTTTGGGTAAATTTCGATTCCTAAAATGTAAGTTGCATAATCTTCCATATTAGGTCAATATTTTTTGCAGTGTGGTTTAGGGTATAATAATATAATGGTACAAAAATCGAACAGACATATCTTAATCTCACTTTACAAGTACTAGGCGAACAGAAAATTAAAACAGCAACACAACTACGAAGTCTTCCAATTTTGTTTGAATTTGGGATGTTTGTTACTTTTCCTACATATACGGCCTTTACAACTTTGCGACAGTCACAAACCTAAACAAGTAAGGAAAGTCTAAAGTCGGGCGGGGCCAACTATATTATACCCTGCACCACTTTGAAGATCTAAATTTTCGATACCATATCACATCCGTCAAATGTGTTGGGTGCTATATATAAAGGTTTGTCCCAAATACATACATTTAAATATCACTCGATTTGGACAGGATTTAATAGACTTCTACAAAATCTATAGACTCAAAATTTAAGTTGGCTAATGCACTAGGGTGGAACACAATTTTAGTAAAAAAATATGGGAAACATTTAAATCTGAAGCAATTTTAAGGAAACTTCGCAAAAGTTTATTTATGATTTATCGCTCGATATATATGTATTAGAAGTTTAGGAAAATTAGAGTCATTTTTACAACTTTTTGACTAAGCAGTAAGCAGCGATTTTACAAGGAAAATGTTGGTCGAAATCAGAAAAACCTATATATGGGAGCTAAATCTAAATCTGAACCGATGTCAACCAAATTTGGCACGCATAGCTACAATGCTAATTCTACTCCCTGTGTAAAATTTCAACTAAATCGGAGTTAAAAATTGGCCTCTGTGGTCATATGAGTGTAAATCGGGCGAAAGCTATATATGGGAGATATATCTAAATTGAACCGATTTCAACCAAATTTGGCACGTATAGCTACAATGCTAATTCTACTCCCTGTGCAAAATTTCAACTAAATCGGAGTTAAAAATTGGTCTCTGTGGTCATATGAGTGTAAATCGGGCGAAAGCTATATATGGGAGCTATATCTAAATCTGTAGCGATTTCAACCAAATGTGGCACGCATAGCTACAATGCTAATTATACTTCCTGTGCAAAATTTCAACTAAATCGGAGCAAAAAATTGGCCTCTGTGGTCATTTGAGTGTAAATCGGGCGAAAGCTATATATGGGAGCTATATCTAAATCTGAACCGATTTCAACCAAATTTGACACGTATAGCTACAATGCTAATTCTACTCCCTGTGCAAAATTTCAACTAAATCGGAGCAAAAAATTGGCCTCTGTGGGCAAATGAGTGTAAATCGGTCGAAAGCTATATATGGGAGCTATATCTAAATCTGAACCGACTTGGCTGATATTTTGCAAGTTTTTCGAGGCTCATAAAATATTCGGATGTACGGTTGATATACACGCCAATTATGACCAGATCGGTGAAAAATATATATGGCAGCTATATCTAAATCTGAACCGATTTTTTCCAAAATCAATAGGGATCGTCTTTGAGCCGAAAGAGGACCCTATACCAAATTTTAGGACAATCGGACTAAAACTGCCAGCTGTACTTTGCACACAAAAATACATCAACAAACAGACAGACAGACAGACGGACATCGCTAAATCGACTCAGAATTTAATTCTAAGACGATCGGTATACTAAACGATGGGTCTCAGACTTTTCCTTCTTGGCGTTACATACAAATGCACAAATTTATTATACCCTGTACCACAGTAGTGGTGAAGGGTATAAAAAGTTCGATACAGACCAACTCTGATTATAGGGAAGATGTAAGACAGCATTGAAGCTATGGGCAGATAAGCATTTTGGCCGCAGACCATGGATTTTTCAACATGTCTTTATTTCTACCACACATGTCTTTATTTCTACCACACAATGTTCACCAGAACCCCTATAAATTAATCCGTTGAAATTTTGGTCCTCGCGGCATTTTTGAGAGTAAGGTTGGCACTAAAAATGACAAAGTGTCGATCACCTTAACATGACGCTTTACAAAAGCTTTTTCAATGGAGTCATCAAGAATGACCTCCTCACAGATCTCGTTGACTCTCTCAATAACCCCAGGTTCAACTTTCGTGAGTTGTGAGGCACCTCCTTCTCTCGCATACGGTGCCCCTCCATGTCTGTATTTTTGGTATCTCCTTCGACTTCGCAAAAAAATCTGCTCACTTATGATTCAGACTAAGGCTTTTTCATTTTGGAATCCTTTGAGTGATCGCTTTAGTACACCTTCATTTGGATATAATGAAAGCCATAATATACACGGTCCTGGGACTTGGCTAGATGTGGCAAATACTGAATGTTCAATACAAACACTGCATGTCGTCTTGGATCGTCCACTCCATCCAAACGGCCAACCTTCCAATCAGCGGTTGGAGAACTGGATTGCATCGTCTCAGTCTATTTAAAATATATTCAAGATCAGCAGGGTTTGCAGTTATCTATGCATGCGACTAACTCTAGCGCAGTTCCTTCCCAAACTTCATTAGTTTAAATGCGGCTTTAAAACAATCAATAGACCTCTGGTCCTCAAACGCGATTAGCTCAAAATCGTCCTTGATATCAAATAGCTTCTTGGTGCTAAGTCGTATAGCACAATTCACCGACATTACTTAGCTTCATAATATTATTAGGAAATAGTCTTTTGTTGGCTATGAACACTGTTCCATCTGATCCAAAGTTCGACCAAAGTATTTTTTGTTTTATTTGAATTGAATTTTGCTGCAGTGATTTTATTTAAAATATTTTTTTATTGGTACGTTAGAAGTAACGTTATCCTTACACAAATGCAGAAATATTTCCAAAATCTTGTATGTTCTAGTCTGATATTTAGTCAACCCTTTCTCGCACACAAAAAATGCACGATAATTCATATAATGTATGTGAAAGCCACACCTGGACACGTATGGTTGGGAGATATCTTCACAGCGCTAGATAAAATGCAAAAATCTCAAATTATTGAAAATATAAACAATATCGAAATATTGAAAATACCGTAGTTAGCTTCGTGAAAACATTTTTTAGGACTAATAATATGGACTATATGTTCATTAGTTTCATGTTAGAATTATTAAATAAATAATGAATGAATTAAGGTAATACATGTCCTTAATTTGGTGAATTGTAGTTCTAATGTGCTTTCAATAAATGAGAGAAGAATTAACATTTAAGCAATGTGTGCCAAGATTTAGATATATAAAGTTCCCATATATATGTACGCCTTATTTGGGGAGATGTGGTCGAAAATTTAATATTTTACGCCCATTCACTACGGAGTTTACTCCAATTGACTTGATATTTTACGCACACGCTAGATTTACCATAATTTCTAAGTGTGTCCAATTTGAAGATTGCGGCATCTACACCTCGAGAAATCAAATTGGGTGTTTGTTCTATATGCAGAAGATGTACAGATAATACCAAATTTTTCACATTTTATGGTATTGGGTATTAAAATTCAAGGACAAGTCTTCAATATACAAGTAAAAACTTTAACTTATCTATTTCATATTTTACAAAATCTATTTTGATGTTCTTAAAATATAATATTCTTAGCTAAAACAAGTAAGTAAATTCTAAAGTCGGGCGGAGCCACTATGTAGGAAAACATTGTGTTACCATCTTAACTACTTCAAATTTGCTGGGAGTTACATAAAGGTTTGCATTTCCAGATACAAATACTATAGAATTAAAATTTAAATCGGCTAACGCCCTGGGATGAAACACAAGGATAGTACAAAAATATGGGAAATATGAAGCGAAAGAAATTTTAATGCAATTGTACAAAAGAGAACTTATGATTTATAAGGCGATACATATGTATTCGAGGTATAGGACAATTTTAGTAATATTTACAATTTTCGCTACTCATCAGTGGCGATTTTACAAGGATATTGGTTAGATCTCACCAAGATATGTGGTCAAGTGTGGGTTGTGATATTATTTGGTCAAGTCGGGCGACTTGGGGCCTTATTTAAAACTCAACCGTTCTGTGGAAATTCGTACCTCTCGTGCAAAATTTGAAGCAAGTCAGGGCAAAACTCTGGCTTTTGAGGCCATATAAGTCCAAATCGGACGAAAGATATATATGGGAGCTATATCTAAATCTGAACCGATTTCAATGAAATTTAACAAGCATTAGAAGAATGTCAATTCTACTCTCCGTGCACAATTTCACAAAAATCGGTAGTAAACTTTGGCCTTTGTTGCCATATGAGTCTAAATCGTACGAAAGATATATATGGAAGCTATATCAAATCTGAACCGATTTGGTTGATATTTTGCAAGTTCTTCGAGATTCATAAAATATTCGGATGTTCGGAATTTGAGGAACATCGGTTTATAAACACGCCAATTATAACCAGATCGGCGATTAATATATATGACAGCTATATCTAAATCTGATCCGATTTTTTCCAAATGCAATATCGGTTGTCTTTTTCCCAAAAAACGACCCTAGACCAAATTTGAGGACGATCGGACTTCAACTGCGACCTGTACTTTGCGCACAAAAATACATGAACAGACAGACGGACGGACGGACAGACAGACAGACGGATATCGCTAAATCGACTCAGAATATAATTCTAAGACGATCGGTATACTAAACGATGGGTATCAGACTTTTCCTTCTAGACGTTACATACAAATGCACAAACTTATTATACCCTGTACCACAGTAGTGGTGAAGGGTATGATAAGTCTCTGGCAGACATTCACTTTAGCATTAAATACGTCCAGGTGGACGTATAATCAATATTCACAGCATGGAAAAACATAAATCAGTACTCATACGCACCAGAGCACCACGAAGACTGACAATGATGTGACAACTTTACGTTAAAAATCTGATTATTGATAACAATTGTGCGCTTGTTAAATTTTCATCACGTTGGCCTAATTCTTTTGGTGAAGGTATTATAAATGTATACAAGGAATTTTGTCGTGTACTTTCCACAATTAGAAAGTGATCATCATTTCGATTAAGTTTTATGTAGCACCCGATTCTGGTAGATGTGGGTAGAAAATATCCATTATCTAGGTACAAATCGTAAATCAATTCGAATTTTATGTCCGATAGTCCTCAAATTTGGTGTGGTGTCTTTTTTCGGCTAAAAGACGACCTCTATCGGTTCAGATTTAGATATAGCTGCCATATATATTTATAACCCATCTGGTCATAAATGACGACCGATCTTCTTCACATTTCGTATTTACGAATGCACAGAGAGTTCTAACTGTGAACGGCAAGGTTGATTGCAATGGGTTCAGATTTAGATATAACTCCCATATATAGCTTACACTAGATTTACACTCAGATGTGAAATTTTGTACAGCAAGTAGAATTAACACTATAAATAAGCATAATGAATTTGATTGCAATCGGTTCATATTTAGATATAGCTCCCATATACATATGCCTTTTGTCCGATGTATACTCATATGACCACAATAAATCCAAATTTCACTCCGATTTACTTGTGCACAGGGAATGGAATTAACATATTTACTCTGCATGCCAAATACGGTTGAAATTGGTTCAGAGTTAGATATAGGTGTCATATATATCTTTCGTCCGATATGCACTTACAGTGACTCACACGTCTAACCGGGCGCTACCAACGTTAGGTTCAATTTTATCAAATCTCTGTGAAAAATATAGATTTATGGGTAAAATGATGCACCAAAATAAAGGTAATTTTGTTTATTATCCATTACAAAGCAAAATGCACAAAAAATGTAACGAAACATATGAAATTTATTCCACACATCTAACCGGATTATTCAAAAAGCATATTCATATTTTATCGCATATCCTTTAGCAAATATTTTTGCAAATTTGAGGATCCATATTGATCCATGTTTCCAAAATAGATGACTTGAGCTCCTGGACATTAGAATGCCCCTTTGGTAATTTGCTCGATAATAATAAAAGTATTGATAATAATAATAATAATAATAAATTATCTCTATTTTTCACTATATATCGTACATTTTAATTTGAAGGTGCACGCGTCCGGTTAGACGTGTGATTCACTGTATATGGCACCAGAGGCCAACATTACACTCTTAATTACTTTTGCACAGAAAGTACGTAGAGTTAACATTATTGCTATGCGTGTCATAATTTAGATATTACTCCCATATATATCTTTCGCCCGATTTAGATTCATATGACGACGGAGACCAAAGTTTCATTCCGATCCGAAATTTTAAATTTTTGCACAGAAATTGCAATTAAAATTTTAGCAATGTGTGTCAAGTTAAGTCAAAATCGCCGCGGATTTGTACAAAACCCCCATATATACTTTCCACCTATTTGAGAAGATATGGCCAAAACACCCACTTTTTATACCCTAAACCACATAGTGGTCAGGGTATAATAAGTTTGATCGGCCAAAAAATGTGCCTACCAGAAATATATACCGATCGACTCAGAATCACCTCCTGAGTCGATCTAGCGCTTGGTGTCCGTCCGTCCGTCTGTCCATGTATTTGTTGTTCACAGGATTCCGGTTGTAATTATTAACCGATTTGGATGAAATTTGGTACAGGGTGTTTTTTGGGCACAAGGACGAACGCTATTGAATTTGGAAGAAATCGGATCAAATTTAGATATAGCTCCCATATATATGTATCGCCCGATTTCGAAAAATGGAGTCACGTTGCGCTTTTTTATATACCGATCGTCATCAAATTTTGCACATAGTAAACTTTTTCATCACCCTTTAAGTCTGCAAAATTTCATCGAAATCGGTTCAGATTTAGATATAGCTCCCATATGTATGTATCGCCCTATTTTCCCAAATTTGGCCATAAAAACCTTATTTAGTAAGCGATCTTACTCAAACTTGGCTTACTCTAATCTTTTATGGTACTGACAATACGTGCCAAAAATAATCGAAATCGGTTCAGATTTAGATATAGCTCCCTTATATATGTGTCGCCCGATTTTGCCAAATTTGACCGTAAACCCCTTATTTATCAACCGATAGTATCCAAAGTTGGCTAAATCTAATCTTCTATACCTCTAACTGTATGTGCGAAATTTCATCGAAATCGGTTCAGATTTAGATATAGCTCCCCTATATATGTATCGGTCGATTTTGCCAAATTTGGCCGTAAAACCCTTATTTATCAACCGATCGTACTAAAAGTTAGCTAAATGTAATCTTCTATAGCACTAACTGTATGTGCAAAATTTCATCGAAATCGGTTCAAATTTAGATATAGCTCCCATATATATGTATCGCCCGATTTTGAAAAATTTGCCCCTAATAATCTTATTTTTGACCATAGGGGCCTCATTTATTAACTGATCGTACTCAAATTTTACACAAAGTGACCTTCTGTGGTATCAATCATACCTGCAAAATATTATACAAATTGGTTCAGATTTAGATATAGGTCCCATATATATGCATCGCTCGATTTTGTCATATTTGGCCATAATACTCTTATTTATTAACCTATGTTATTCAAATTTCAAATTTTTGATGTACTAGGTGATCGTATTTAGACTTATATGTAGCTCTTACATAAATCTATTGCCCTATTTGCAGAAATTTGGATTTATTACCCACAACTAATTGACCGATTTCCTCTTTTTTAATAATGGACTCAATATTAGTAGCATACTAACTCTTTTGGTGCAAAATAAACTATTGCTCCTAATATTAGACATTTCTGTTCAGATTGTGACAAGACACCCATAAACATGTACCCCCCCCCCTTTATGTTCTCCAAAACCTATACTAATGATACTCCAAAACCTATACCAATGATACCCCACAAATGCTTATGTTTACTACTTCAGTAGGGGTGGTTTAGGGTATGATATAGTCGGCACCGCCCGACTTTCTACTTTACTCACTTGTTCATTATAAAATCGCCACTGCTAAGTCGAAAACTAGTAAAACTGATTCAAATTTACCTATACTCTAATTCGTATGTATCGACCGATAAATCTAAAGGCTTATTTTCGAAATTTTATGCAATTGCTTTAGATTTAAATATTTCCAATATTTTTTACTTACATTGTGCTCCGTCCCGGTCATTGACCGATTTAAATTTTGAGTCTAAAAAATGTTGTCCAACAAATTTTAAGGAATTACGATTAGAGTGATCAAAACAGGTCGGTGAAAACCGGTGGACCGGTTTTTCATTTTGCACCGATTGTCGGTTTTGCATAAAATCCCATTTTCGGTGGACCGGTAGAACTGGTGTTTTTAATATCAAAAAAACCGGTTTTCGGTTTTTTATTTTCAATGTAAAATGAATTAAGAAAACATCCCGAATGTATTTTCTGCACTGTTCCAACTCGTTTCTGAACACTTCCAGCATAGTATTCGTCCAAGATGTAAAATAAAATACGTTGGTTTTCTAAAAAATCTCAGAGCTATTTCAGTGAAATATAAGCAAATCGTGCTTGTTCAATTAGGAGCGTACATTTTTTCAACAAAATCTATGATTGTTCTTACCTTATTATTATTCGACTTAATTTGGTGTACCTTTCCGAGCTCTGTTTGTGAATATTCTGAAAAACAACAAAATGAAAGCCAAAATTGTCCAGACTCTTCGAAAGCCAAAATTGTCCAGATTCTTTAACACCGTCTTTAATATAACATTTCAGATATACTAACAAAAAGCACATGGATCCAAAAAATTACAAAAATCCAACATTTTAATGTTTATCTTCGGTATTGTTACCGCAATTACAGTCAAGGAATTTAATTTTTACATTGAAACATTGAAGTATTTTTCCTTCATTTATATTAGATTAAGCGGTTTTGCTACTTTTGGAGAAAAAAAAAAACGGTTGGACAGGTTATGACGGTCATTTAATTTTAAAAACACCGCCCACCGGGTCCGGTTTTTTTTGAACGGAGAAACCCCGATCACTTTTTTGATCACTCTAGTTAAGATGATATCAAAAAATCAAAATCAAAAAATTTGGTACGTGTACAGTGGTGTAGGGTATTTTATTAGTTGATCGCAAAACTCAATTAATATTTTAATTGAGACATTTAATTATTTATTATATTTTTATTTATTTATAATTATTTCAAATTAAAATGGAATCGTTTTCTTGTAGTCAATCAAAAAGTTCAATTTTCATGTTCTTTACGATTATATTTTCATTGAATTTGATCAAACATTTAATTTTTACATTTTAAAGAATCGGTATAACGACATTTGTAGATGGTTTCTGAACCCTGGGGCTACGGAAGATTCATTCCATTTTCTATGCCAGTGTCCATCATTATCTATCAGAAGAAACAAGGTACTGGGCCCTTATTTCATTTAGACTATGACCGACATGCGAGAATGCAGCCTGAGGAGTATTCATGCTTTGATCAAGGCCTATGGGTGAAGAACCTAGGCAGATCTGAAGGACATCTTATCATATGATGGGATTATCCCGGCCGGGGTGCAACAGAAACGAAGAAGGAGAGAAAATGAGTTCGAGCAACCGCAATGGACCTATTATTGCCTAAGTGCAGACAAATCCGCTTGGTACGGATTCGTGACATCCTCTATAACCTAACCTTACCTATGAAATGAGCGTTTTTATTTGCCGCCATTTGCTTTAGTCTCAAAGGGTCGTCTCCATTCAGTTCGGCGTCTTCAAACTTTTTGGTGGTCATTACTTCTGAACCGCTGGATTAGGTTAGGTGGCAGCCCGATGTATCAGGCTCACTTAGACTATTCAGTCCATTGTGATACCAAATTTGTGAACTTCTCTCTTATCACTGAGTGCTGTCCGATTCCATGTTAAGCTCAATGACAAGGTACCTCCTTTTTATAGACGAGTTCCACATTACAGTGAAAACACTTAGAGAAGCTTTGAAACCCTCAGGAATGTCACCAGCATTACTGAGGTGGGATAATCCACCACTGAAAAACTTTTTGGTGTTCGGTCGAAGCAGGAATCGAACCCATGACCTTGTGTATGCAAGGCGGGCGTGCAAACCATTGCACCACGGTGGCTCCCGTTAAAACCATCTTTTGCATGCGGCTTTTTATAGATCATAATCACCACATGCCTCGAAAAGCATTCGAAGCTACTCTGCAGAACTTTTCTTCAAAAATTAATGTTTTCCGCAAATCATACGAAAAGATGACACCCGCACTAACATAGGATAAGCCCACATTTCCTTTGGTCCGTTTTAAACTACTTCGGAATCTCAAAAAGAACATATTAATAGATTTTTGGCTCCTACATTATCCCTAATATAACCGTAACCACAATTAGTCTTGGATCTTAGCTACCTTTCCTCTCATTCGTGTACAATTTCTCTACTTGTTATACTCTTTTACATTTTATCAGACAATATGCAAATAGATATGGCAATTTAGAGTGAGATCTGAAGAGGGTAGCTGGCCAAATTGCACGGCATTAGAGTCCACCTAACACCTGGGGAAATTGTTGAAAATGTGGCTGCTTGGTACTTTTTGACTGCAGAATACATTACATCAGTTCCATATGGTAATCAAGTGATTTGGGACTTTGGTTTATTTGCTTTGTGCTGTTCCGGTTTTTTGGCTCTTCTCCGAACAGAGGGAAAATAACAAAACAATTGCTTGAATGATTTCCCCGGTTGTTCTGATTCTGGAAGTGGTTGTGAAGCTTTAAAACCAAATGGGGAAACCATAATATGGTTAGATATATCATTATTTTGGTTTTGTTTTGTCCTTGGTATACGTAAATTATAGCGGGTGAAAGTATATAAATGATGTAATAGCCCAAAGGCTAAAGAGAAATGCTATTAAACATTTTTATACAATGAGCCAGTTTAAATCTTGGTCAGATAGAAATACGCTATAATATGTGTTTGATTTATAAATGAAAGTAAAATTGCATTGCTTACCAAAACTAAAACTTTCTGTAAAAAGGAGGTCCCTTGTCAATGAGCTTTTCATAGAATTGGGCAGCACACTCAGCTCCTGTGGTATAACGATGGAGTCTATTGGTAATTTCGTTTGATGATAAAAGTGTTATATGCAAATGGTACAACATTTTATGGTGTTAACACGATGTTTCCGAAACCCACAATGTATGTCCAAAATTGATTAAAAAAAAAGTGATTTGTAAAAAAAGAAAATTCAAGAAAATATTCTGATTGTTGTTAACAACATCACTAAAACCTTATTTCTTTTTTGCATTTTTCTTTTATTTCATAAATATTTAATCACGAATTTGTTATAACAAAATGCTTCTTCTTGGTAAATGCTTCTTTTGGTACCCAGCAAGAAAATAGCTTCCAAAAAAGTAGCTTGGATCCCCAATTTGTGATCCGGAAGTTGTGCAAACGTGGATTATCTCCATTGCATTGGATTATCTCCATTGATCCTTTGTATTGCTTTATAAGTTGTGCCTTGGAAGTTCATTTGGATGAAGAAATTTAAAAACTAAGAAACTATTTTTTTTTTCAATTTGACTTTTTATTTTTTATCAGTATTATTTGTTACATTTTTATTTTCTTATTATCTAATTTTTACAAATTGAAAAACTTTTTCGCTTCCACCGGGAACTGAACCTGGGTCTGTTGGCACCATACCAGAAAGCCTTAGCACACTCAGCCACAAGCGCCATTGAACATGGTGCATCAAAACGTCTACTCAAATTTTTGTGATGTGAACGTAATATGACACCACGGCATAACATTCTAACTAAAGGGTGATTCTTTTGAGGTTAGGATTTTCATGCATTAGTATTTGACAGATCACGTGGGATTTCAGACATGGTGTCAAAGAGAAAGATGCTCAGTATGCTTTGACATTTCATCATGAATAGTCTTACTAACGAGCAACGCTTGCAAATCATTGAATTTTATTACCAAAATCAGTGGCAGAAAATCCGCTTTTTTATCGACAAATTTTGTTCAGCGATGAGGCTCATTTCTGGTTGAATGGCTACGTAAATAAGCAAAATTGCCGCATTTGGAGTGAAGAGCAACCAGAAGCCGTTCAAGAACTGCCCATGCATCCCGAAAAATGCACTGTTTGGTGTGGTTTGTACGCTGATGGAATCATTGGACCGTATTTTTTCAAAGATGCTGTTGGACGCAACGTTACGGTGAATGGCGATCGCTATCGTTCGATGCTAACAAACTTTTTGTTGCCAAAAATGGAAGAACTGAACTTGGTTGACATGTGGTTTCAACAAGATGGCGCTACATGCCACACAGCTCGCGATTCTATGGCCATTTTGAGGGAAAACTTCGGAGAACAATTCATCTCAAGAAATGTACCGATAAGTTGGCCACCAAGATCATGCGATTTGACGCCTTTAGACTATTTTTTGTGGGGCTACGTCAAGTCTAAAGTCTACAGAAATAAGCCAGCAACTATTCCAGCTTTGGAAGACAACATTTCCGAAGAAATTCGGGCTATTCCGGCCGAAATGCTCGAAAAAGTTGCCCAAAATTGGACTTTCCGAATGGACCACCTAAGACGCAGCCGCGGTCAACATTTAAATGAAATTATCTTCAAAAAGTAAATGTCATGGACCAATCTAACGTTTCAAATAAAGAACCGATGAGATTTTGCAAATTTTATGCGTTTTTTTAAAAAAAAAAGTTATCAAGCTCTTAACAAATCACCCTGTACTTCCTGAGATGTTCTTTATTATTATGAATGAAAAAAATAAGGAACGCTGGTTCAAAACTTACCAGCGGCAATTATTTTATTAAATATTTTTTCAAACAAATTATTTTCTTATGTTATTATTTTATTGATTTTATATTCTTTTTTGCGAAATTTAATTGTCCAAAACTTACATTTTCACTTAAAACGGCGTAATTCCATACTTTCTAAGGCTTGTCCAAAAGGATTGCATCGGAAGTGAAAAAATCGATTGGAGATCCCGGGATGGGCTTTAAAAGAAATATTTATGGACTTGTCCAAAAGAACAGCATCGGAAGTAGAAAAACGCTTTAGAAAAAAACGCGCTACTATTTAGGTCGAAGAATAAAAGCGTCTTCAACAACTATTGAAATATGCAAGCATCGGCACAGTCGACTACCTAAAATTTTGGTCTTGCAATGGGTTACACCCTCGGTTGCCACAGTTGGTAGAATTCTACAAAAACTGATATATTTTTTTACTGTTTGATAGATTGGTAGAATTCTTTATGTTTTGGTAAATTGGTAGATTTTGCAGAAATAAAATTTTGAACATTTTTAAATTTTGACAAAGAAATAAAATTTTGACAAAATTTTCTACAGAAATACAATTCTGACACAATTTTCTATAGAAATAAAATTTTGATAAAATTTTTTATAGAAATAAAGTTTTGACAAAATTTTCTATGGAAATAACATGTTTACCAAATTTTCTATAGAAATAAAAAAATTTGAAAAAATTTTCAAGAAAATAAAATGTAGATAAAATTTTCTATAGAAATAAAATGTTGACGAATTTTTCTATAGAAATAATATTTTGACAAAATTTTCTATAGAAATAAAATTTTGACAAAATTATCTACAGAAATAAAATTTTGCCAAGATTTCCTATGGAAATAAAATTTTGACAAAAATGTCTATATAAATATTTTGGCTTGATTGATTTTTGCAATCAACATCAAATATTTTATGAATCAAATATTTCCTTTTGTACAATTAAAACTGTGATTGATACATTCTTTTTGGTTATTGAAAACATTTAAATTGAAAAAGTAAGTGGATCAATTATTTCGTGATTGAATGAGAAACCAAAATGTTTTGTGTATGTGTGTGCACCGCCTCATAATTATATTTATATCTACGTTTTCTATCTATTGCCCCAAAATAAACCATATACAAGATTTGACTTTATTGAGCTTTCTGGAGTCGCCATTTTTTCACATGCGATTTTCTTCAAATTTTACACAAGAAGTACATTTGATAGTGTCGTTATGTATGCAAAATTTTGTTGAAATGGGTTTAGATTTAGATATAATTTCCATATTTATCTTTCGCTCGATTTACACCTATATGACCACAGTAGTCGTAGTGTTACTTCGATTTACGTGACATTTTGCGCCAGGGGTAGAATTAATATTGAAGGATTTGAGATGGTATCGAATATGTAGATCTTCAAAGCGGGCCATTACACATTCCTTGACTTAACAACGCTTTGTGGAAATTTTAAAAAATCTAGTACAATTTAGTTGAATTTTCGCTCAAAGAAATCTATTTATTTTTCTGTGTATGTATATTTAACATTGCGTAGCTAGACAATTTTCCTAGGGGGGGGCTATAGCCCCCCTAGCTGAAAATTTATAGACTGAACTTATAGGTTCAATTAATATTTATTTCATAAACATATAGGCATCAAAATAACTCGACAATTAATTTATAATAAAGCAACTAAAAGTAGTTCCACACTTTTCTCAGCAAAAAAATTGGGAGTTGTTCTAAAGGCACAACTTTAAAAGCACTTCCAAAAATTTCCTCACTAAGAAGTTAATTATTTTAACTACACAGGAAGTTTTTTTACTTTATTTTTTTCATAGTTTAAGGTGTAATTTTTTTTCTTTAAAAAAAAGTAAGAATTAATAAAATGGTACAAATTATTCAAATTTTGCCACAAAAATGCTAAATTCATTATAGAAATTTTTATAAAATTTTTGAAAATATTCGAGGAAAAACGTTTCAAACAAGAGTTAGAATGCATTAAAAATCATAAAAAATATAAAAATTAATTATTTGGGAAAATATAACAAAATTTTTTAATTCACATTCAAAACACTGAATTTGGATCACAACTTAAGAAGTGATGCAAATTCATTGCAACGGCTGTTGAAACGGTGGACATTCGTTCTATGACAATTTCATATTACAATCATCGCTTCTCCGCCAATTTTGCACCACTTCCGGACCCAAAAAGAACACTTTCACTTTTTGGCTATGCTTTTTTGCAGCATTATTAAGATATTAATTTATAAAAGAATAGTATCAATTACTATTTTTATACCCACCACCATAGAATGGTGACGGGGGTATAATAAGTTTGTCATTCCGTTTGTAACACATCGAAATATCGACTTCCGACTATATAAAGTATATATATTCTTGATCAGGGAGAAATTCTAAGACGATATAACGATGTCCGTCTGTCCGTCTGTCTGTCTGTCTGTCTGTCTGTCTGTTGTAATCAAGCTACAGTCTTCAATAATGAAGCAATCGTGCTGAAATTTTGCACAAACTCGTCTTTTGTCTGCAGGCAGATCAAGTTCGAAGATGGGCTATATCGGTCCAGGTTTTGATATAGTCCCCATATAAACCGACCTCCCGATTTGGGGTCTTGGGCTTATAGAAATGGTAGTTTTTATCCAATTTGCCTGAAATTGGAAATCTAGAGGTACTGTAGGACCACAAATACGTGTGCCAAAAATTGTGAGTATCGATCCATATTTTGGTATAGCCCCCATATAGACCGATCTCCCAATTTTACTTCTTGGGCTTATAGAAACTGCAGTTTTTATCCAATTTGCCTGAAATTTGAAATCTAGAGGTATTTTAGGACCATAAAGAGGTGTGCCAAAAATGGTGAGTATCGGTCCATGTTTTGGTATAGCCCCCATATAGACCGATCTCCCGATTTTACTTCTTGGGCTTAAGCAACCGCAGTTTTTATCCAATTTGCCTGAAATTTGAAATCTAGAGGTATTTTATGACCATAAAGAGATGTGCCAAAAATGGTGAGTACCGGTCCATGTTTTGGTATAGCCCCCATATAGACCGATCTCCCGATTTTACTTCTTGGGCTTATAGAAACCGCCGTTTTTATTCAATTTATCTGAAATTGTAAATCTAGAGGTATTTTATGACCATAAAGAGGTGTGCCAAAAATGGTGAGTATCGATCCATATTTTGGTATAGCCCCCATATAGACCGATCTCCCGATTTTATTTCTTGGGCTTATAGAAACCGCAGTTTTTATCCAATTTATCTGAATTTGGAAATCGAGAGGTACTTTAGAACCGTAAAGAGGTGTGCCAAAATTGGTGAGCATCGGTCCATGTTTTGGTATGGTGCCCATATAAACCGACCTCCCGATTTGGGGTCTTCGGCTTATAGAAACCGTAGTTTTTATCCAATTTGCCTGAAATTGGAAATCTAGAGGTATTTTAGGACCATAAATAGGTGTGCCGGAAATGGTGAGTATCGGTTCATATTTTGGTATAGCCCCCATATAGTCCGATTTCCCGATTTCACTTCTTGGGCTTCTAGAATTCGAAGTTTTTATCCAATTTGCCTGAAATTGGAAATCTAGAGGTATTTTCGGGCCATAAAGAGGTGTGCCGAAAACGGCGAGTATCGGTCCATATTTTAGTATAGCCCCCATAAGAACGATTTCCCGATTTAACTCCTTGGGTTTCTAGAAACCGTAGTTTTTATCTGATTTGCCTGAAATTGTAAATATTCTGGTATTTTAGGCTCACAAAAAGGTGATCGGATTAAGTTTTTATCGGTCCATTTGGTAATGCCTCCATATAGACCGACTTCACTTCTTGAGGGTGTAGAAGGCCAACTAATCATGAAAATTGCTTGAAACTCAATGTAAAATTTCCAAATTTTACTTCTCGGGTGAAAATCTACAGATTTAAAATTTCAAATCAAGACGTTATTGTATAATTTTCTTGCACACTTACAAGAGATGCTAATAATTCCTCTAAAACTCAAACAAAAATGGTTTTTATAAATCCAGAATCTGATATAGTCCTCATAGGTGAAATCTTTAAATTTATCTTCCGGAAGTGTCCTCAAGCCCTCCTGAAATTTCAAAGGAAAGCCTAATATTTGGTTCATGGTGGTGGGTATTTAAGATTCGGCCCGGCCGAACTTACTGCTGTATATACTTGTTTTAATTAAATTGACTAAACCAGACTAAACAAAATAATAAAGGAGCTTTAGTTATTCAACTAAATCAAAAGTTCAACCACAGATTTATTTTATAAATATCAGATCAAACATTGCCATCGGCAACTGCTACCACAACCAAAGTAATTCGATTGTGCATGAAAGTCTTTAGCGGAACTTTGTGCGGTTGTAAATACTTGTTTTTAGAAAAATGTAAAATCGTAAATAGGTTTTCAAATTCTGGGGGGCTAAAATTTTTCTGGGGGGGGTCTAAGCCCCCTCCCCAGAGGCCTTCCTACGCTTATGATATTTAATGACATGGAAAACAAAATAATGCCCTGTTCCTGTATATCGAACGAAACCCCATTCGAAAGAAAGGCAGTCACTCGAATTCGAATGAATTTGGGTTTTTCTATTTTTGAAAGTTCGTTTCGTTTGTATGAGAATACATTGATTATCAACAAGTATATACAGCAGTAAGTTCGGCCGGGCCGAATCTTAAATACCCACCACCATGAACCAAATATTAGGCTTTCCTTTGAAATTTCAGGAGGGCTTGAGGACACTTCCGGAAGATAAATTTAAAGATTTCACCTATGAGGACTATATCAGATTCTGGATTTATAAAAACCATTTTTGTTTGAGTTTTAGAGGAATTATTAGCATCTCTTGTAAGTGTGCAAGAAAATTATACAATAACGTCTTGATTTGAAATTTTAAATCTGTAGATTTTCACCCGAGAAGTAAAATTTGGAAATTTTACATTGAGTTTCAAGCAATTTTCATGATTAGTTGGCCTTCTACACCCTCAAGAAGTGAAGTCGGTCTATATGGAGGCATTACCAAATGGACCGATAAAAACTTAATCCGATCACCTTTTTGTGAGCCTAAAATACCAGAATATTTACAATTTCAGGCAAATCAGATAAAAACTACGGTTTCTAGAAACCCAAGGAGTTAAATCGGGAAATCGTTCTTATGGGGGCTATACTAAAATATGGACCGATACTCGCCGTTTTCGGCACACCTCTTTATGGCCCGAAAATACCTCTAGATTTCCAATTTCAGGCAAATTGGATAAAAACTTCGAATTCTAGAAGCCCAAGAAGTGAAATCGGGAAATCGGACTATATGGGGGCTATACCAAAATATGAACCGATACTCACCATTTCCGGCACACCTATTTATGGTCCTAAAATACCTCTAGATTTCCAATTTCAGGCAAATTGGATAAAAACTACGGTTTCTATAAGCCGAAGACCCCAAATCGGGAGGTCGGTTTATATGGGCACCATACCAAAACATGGACCGATGCTCACCAATTTTGGCACACCTCTTTACGGTTCTAAAGTACCTCTCGATTTCCAAATTCAGATAAATTGGATAAAAACTGCGGTTTCTATAAGCCCAAGAAATAAAATCGAGAGATCGGTCTATATGGGGGCTATACCAAAATATGGATCGATACTCACCATTTTTGGCACACCTCTTTATGGTCATAAAATACCTCTAGATTTACAATTTCAGATAAATTGAATAAAAACGGCGGTTTCTATAAGCCCAAGAAGTAAAATCGGGAGATCGGTCTATATGGGGGCTATACCAAAACATGGACCGGTACTCACCATTTTTGGCACATCTCTTTATGGTCATAAAATACCTCTAGATTTCAAATTTCAGGCAAATTGGATAAAAACTGCGGTTGCTTAAGCCCAAGAAGTAAAATCGGGAGATCGGTCTATATGGGGGCTATACCAAAACATGGACCGATACTCACCATTTTTGGCACACCTCTTTATGGTCCTAAAATACCTCTAGATTTCAAATTTCAGGCAAATTGGATAAAAACTGCAGTTTCTATAAGCCCAAGAAGTAAAATTGGGAGATCGGTCTATATGGGGGCTATACCAAAATATGGATCGATACTCACAATTTTTGGCACACGTATTTGTGGTCCTACAGTACCTCTAGATTTCCAATTTCAGGCAAATTGGATAAAAACTACCATTTCTATAAGCCCAAGACCCCAAATCGGGAGGTCGGTTTATATGGGGACTATATCAAAACCTGGACCGATATAGCCCATCTTCGAACTTGATCTGCCTGCAGACAAAAGACGAGTTTGTGCAAAATTTCAGCACGATTGCTTCATTATTGAAGACTGTAGCTTGATTACAACAGACAGACAGACAGACAGACAGACAGACAGACAGACGGACAGACGGACATCGTTATATCGTCTTAGAATTTCTCCCTGATCAAGAATATATATACTTTATATAGTCGGAAGTCGATATTTCGATGTGTTACAAACGGAATGACAAACTTATTATACCCCCGTCACCATTCTATGGTGGTGGGTATAAAAATGAGTATTTTCAAATTTTTGGCCTGAGAATTCATTCAAATGTTAACAATGTTTTTACTTTTTTCTTGACACTTATTGTATATGTTCGTTTCCCTGTAGGAATGTCTCGAACTCACTCAAAATCAAACTAACTTTTTACTAAGTAATTTGAGGCGACTTTAAGCTAACTCATTATTTATGCAGTCTTGAGTCAGTTGAGTTTTTCCCAAACTCACTTTTTCTCGATCAGTAATGAGTTACGTTTTTACTCACTCTAAGCTGATGCATATTTATGTGAAGTAAAGTCATGGAAACAATTCAAATAAACAAACAAAAAATATGTATTGGCTTCTATAACTGTCAATTTGGATTTGGCTTTTTATATTTGTTTCAATATAGCTTCTATTTTCAGAGAACTTTTGTAATTTTTTGTCACGGTTAGCGGTAAGTAGCATAGAAATGCATTATTCAAACGCAATTTAATAATTAAACTTTCCATATTTCCACTAGAACCCATCATTATCAGTGAAGGAATAAATGGAAACTTCGAATAAAAGTGTTAAATGGCTGTTTAAGGACGAAGATATTGGGAAATACACTTAAGCCTTTTGGACTTCCCTAACGAATGCCACTTCCATTCATCATTACATTACAAAGTCATTACAAAAGTAGGTACAACTCCCTCTGAGTTAAACGAGAAAATTAACACAACACTCAAACTCAAGACAAGATGAACTCAACTAATATTATCCGAATTTTTACTTACGTTATATTTTATTTATTGTAAAATAATTTTAAACAAGTATATACGGCCGTAAGTTCGGCCAGGCCGAATCTTATGTACCCTCCACCATGGATTGCGTAGGAACTTCTACTAAAGGCTGTCATCCACAATCGAATTACTTGGGTTGCGATAACACTTGCCGATGGCAAGGTATCGTAAAACTTTTTAACACTGTCTTCTAAATTGTAAGTTAGTCCATAAGGGGTATGTATTAAACAAAAAAAAGGCCGATTAAATACGTATATAATTCAGTTTGACAAAATTTTCTATAGAAATAAAATTTTGACAAAATTTTCTATAGAAATAAAAACTTGACAAAATTTTCTATAGAAATAAAATGTTGACAAAATTTTCTATGGAAGTAAAATTTTGACAAAATTTTCTATAGCAATAAAATTTTGACAAAATTTTCTATAGAAATAAAATGTTGACAAAATTTTCTATAGAAATAAAATGTTGACAAAATGTTCTATAGAAATAAAATGTTGACAAAATTGTCTATAGAAATAAAATGTTGACAAAATTTTCTACAGAAATAATTTTTTTACAAAATTTTCTATAGAAATAAAATTTTGACAAAATTTTCTATGGAAATAAAATGTTGACAAACATTGCTATAGAAATAAACTTTTTACAAAACTTTCTATAGAAATGAAATTTTGACAAAACTTTCTATAGTAGTAAAATTTGACAATTTTTACATGGCTGTTAGAGGCCATATACTAACGAAATGTACCAAATTTCAACCGCATCGGATGACTTTTGCTCCTCCAAGAGGCTCCGGAGGTCAAATCTGGGGATCGGTTTATATGGGAGCTATATATAATTATGGACCGATATAGACCAATTTTTGCATGGTTGTTAGAGACCATATACTAACACCACGTACTAAATTTCAATTGGATCGGATGAATTTTGCTCATCCAAGAGGCTCCAGAGTTCAAATCTGGGGATCGGTTTATATGGGAGCTATATATAATTATGGACCGATATGGACCAATTTTTGTATGCTTGTTAGAGATCGTATACTAACATCAGGTACCCAATTTCAAACGGATCGGATGAATTTTGCCCCTCCAAGAGGCTCCGGAGGTCAAATCTGGGGATCGGTTTATATGGGAGCTTTATATAATTATGGACCGATATGAACCAGTTTTTGCATGGTTGTTAGAGACCATATACTAACACTACGTACCAAATTTCAATCGGGTAGGATGAAGTTTGCTCCTCCAAGAGGCTCCGGAGGTCAAATCTGGGGATCGGTTTATATGGGAGCTATATATATTTATGGACCGATATGGACCAATTTTTGCATGGTTGTTAGAGACCGTATACTTACATCAGGTACCAAATTTCAATCGGATCGGATGAATTTTGCCCCTCCAAGAGGCTCCGGAGGTCAAATCTGGGGATCGGTTTATATGGGGGCTATATATAATTATGGACCGATATGGACCAATTTTTGCATGGTTGTTAGAGACTGTATACTTAGACCACGTACCAAATTTCAACCGGATCGCATGAATTTTGCTGCTCCGGAAGGCTCCGCAGGCCAAATTTGGGGATCGGTTTATATGGGGGCTATACGTAAACGTGGGCCGATATGGCCCATTTTCAATACCATCCGACCTACATCAATAACAACTACTTGTGCCAAGTTTCAAGTCGATAGCTAGTTTCGTTCGGAAGTTAGCGTGATTTCCACAGACGGACGGACAGCCGGACAGACGGACAGACGGACGGACGGACGGACATGCTTAGATCGACTCAGAATTTCACCACGACCCAGAATATATATACTTTATGGGGTCTTAGAGCAATATTTCGATGTGTTACAAACGGAATGACAAAGTTAATATACCCCCATCCTATGGTGGAGGGTATAAAAATCTGAATTGTTATTATTTTTTAATTAATTCAAAATAAAATGAATCAAAAATAATAAAACAAAAACAAATGTTTTATTATCCACAAAGAGCTCACCATAAACTAATCAGTTAAGAGCTAACTCATAGTATGCTCATATATTATCATCCTAAAGCTAACTCACTTTGAGCTAACTTTTGGTTAGCTGAAGCTTATGCAGGTTTGAGTGAGGACTGACTCGTTCCAATGACAACACGTGTTAAAACTGAATAGGATTTTACATGGGAAATGAGTTAGGATTTGAGTCACCTGTGACTCAGTTATGACTAACAATTTATTAACTTAAAGTCACCTCAATTTCCTACAGGGTTATTACTCGACAACAAAATATGAAGTGACTTGCCTTTCGAAATAGTAGAACTGAAATCAATTTTCTTTCGTTTGGAATACGACAGAAAGCTTTCGTTCGATATACATGAACAGGCCATAAGTTTCAGTTTTTCAATTACAAAAACCAGGCGAAACTGACCTCCTACTCCTGCTCTGTAAATCTGTTTGAACGTTACATTACTATCGAATCAATTGGAAGTTAAAAATTCGACACAGTGTAAATTTACAATTCCTACGATATTATTGTCACATTTCCCCAACATTTTGTCATTATTTAATTTCACCACACGTAATGCGATTTTTACATTCTTTGGTGTATTGAACTTATTTTTGTTGTTGATTATTGAATTTTTGTGCAGAGAATTTCCCAATATGATTTTATTGCAATTGCCTCAAAACCTACAGCTGCCAAGTAACGGGGACATGACAGTTCCAGCAGTTGTTTGTCTGGTCGAATTTCGCCTTCAACCCTCAATGGCTTTGGTTATAGGTTTGTGCGTTTTTAGAGGTTTCTTTGCTTTTCGAGGACAATGCTTGTACAATGCGTGTGTGGGTGTATGTGTGTGTATTTGACTCTGTTTGTTTTTCTCTCTTTATTTTTCTGTCGAAATGATCTCTGTGCAAAAGTGATTGAATTGGAATCAGGCAAGTGTAAAATCACCTGAAACGTGTACGGCTATAACAACAAATCCATTACACACGTAGTGTGCATCCTACCATGGCATTACGATAGCCAAATGGGTAAACAGCCATAACGTAGTAACTGTGCTGGTCTCTTCATGCACAGAGATATTCCAAGTATGAAATTGTTTCCACGCTCCTTTACCAGGATTCAACTGGCCGTCGATTGTCATTGATGTCAGTGTGGCAATGAATGACGACAGATACTAGACAGGAGACAACAAGAGAAGAATGTTGAACTATGCAATTGTGTGATTTTCAGGGACACCAACAAATTGCTCAAATTGTTTTGTGTTCCCATTGTGAGAATATGAAATCAATATGAAACACTAGAACGTGATGGTATTCAAAACGTGGTCTACCATCTAAAAAGGGGGAAGAAATTGGAATTTATCATAACTAACATTGTCATGAATATACATAGTTAGGTATTGTTTCATTTTAGAATCTAAACAGGTTCTTTTCGGAGAAAATTTTGTGAAAGTTCCATACGTGCACGATAGACTTTAAAATAAAATGACATCACTTAATGGAATTCATTAAATTTGGAGATTGTGAGCGTGGGCATTGTGAGAATCAATCGCAGTACTTACATAGATGACCTACGGTAAATGGGTGCATATTGCCACAGACCGATCCATCACAGGACTGTTACCGATGCTACAGTTTAGTTCAATTTTTGTGTAAAATTTTTATAGAAAAAACTTTACTAGTTTTTTCTATGAAAGAACAAATTTTTTACTTTTGCGGTCGCGGTATTTATTTGAACAAGCGATGGTTATATATGAAATTAGAATAAATGGGAATTTCGATTATCTATGGCAACTGTCAAACTAAAACATCTCAACTGGTTGTGAACGGTGCAATGAGTGGTGCAAAAAACGAATGAGGAAAACGAACCAGTGGGAATATATCATTACATTCAGTTCAAGAAAGCGAGCCGCCTCAACAGGATGAGTTCAGAGTTAAGTAGGTGTCAGGTCTGCTAGGTTCGAAGAACACGCAAAGAGATGTTTAGTGTTGGGAGGCGAATGTCCGCACCTTCGCAATATTTTGGGTTTTATACTGTCACAAAGTTGTAAACGCGAAAACGTTATATATCAAAAATATTTACGGGGTTCTTATATGTATTTGTTTTCAAAAACTATTTTTAATATCATAAGGCGTGGAAACGTCATATTGAGGTATTTTAGATTTTGTTTTTAATAATAATGTATTTTTAAATTTTTACTCAAACGAAATTTGCATAATTTACAGGCATATGAAAAACGTTTGAATGCAAAGCGTTTTCAAGTTGCTGTGGCAAAAATCAGACTAACCTACAACAAATTTTTAAATAACCTAAATTTTAATATTAGTATGTGAAATCCAACTGGTTGGATGAGTATGTAAAATCAATACTCGGTGCTGGGCGAAAGTAGCATTTTCTTACCATTTTTATAAGAAATAAACATTCGAAAATAAAAAAGTAAGACATTAATGCTTCTAAAAAACGTATACTGTACAAATACTTATATTGTCAAAAACTAAGTATTTTATGAAGGTTATCGACTTTTTGACGTATAGTAAAATACGTCGTAAATGTATGTCAAACACCTTACAGTTTACGACAGACCATCTCTGGCTGTAACTGTTCAGGTACATAGAAATGTCATATCCGATCTGCTCTCTCTAGGTTACCGTTTCTCGTCGTCGCTCGCAGGTCTTCCATCAAGTATGTTGCAATGCTGCACTGAAATTGTCTTCCAAATCGTTGCCGTGTCACTGTCACTTCCGTTTAGATGATTAATTGCTTGTAGGTCGCTTATTAAATCGAACCGGCTGGCCTTTGGCACTTTCGGAAGATGCCCACCTGACATCTTGCACTTTATCATGTACGCCGTAGCTCATTATACTGCACGCAGAGAAGAAACATGATTGTCACAATCATATTCGAAGAGCAAAATAATATGATAGGAGCTATTTTTGCGGCGACCATGTGACATTTTAACCTGCAACCATGTTGGCTCAGTGAACATGGTTCTAAGAAAAATACAATTGTCCTCATCTAAAATGTTATTATATTGATAAAAAGAATTTTGTTTCCATTAAAAGACAATGGTCGCGATCTAAAATGTTATGTTATTCGTCAAAAATGTTTTTCTTCTAGTTAAAAGAACATGGTCACAACCTAAAATGTTTTGATTTTTATGAAAAAACTATTTTCGTCGTCGAAAAAAGGAAGCCACTTGAGAAAAGAAAACACAAAATCAACTTTATTTATTTGTTTTTATTTATTTATAAACTAATTCATTGCTTATTTGTATTTATAATGTCGTGCAAGCAAACATCACATATTTTTACACACTCTAGTTTGGTTCAATTTCAACAATAAGTAATCATTCCATATTTACTTCGTGCCCATCAAATGTACAAACGCAGACATCATGTAACTGCAAATAAAAATAAATTATACCATATATCAAAATGCAGAACAAAAACCAGGTACATTTTTTTCAACTACACTTTCCTTTTGAATAAATAAATTAACACAAAACACAATAATTCCGTATTCTCCGTCCATTCCAAGAAACAATCAACACACGACTGACGCGCAAAATGAAAATCGTGTGTACCTGCTCAATGTTTTTATAAAATTCTTGTCGCTGCAAAAATATTAAAAAATTAAATGGTCACGAAAACAATGTACATGGTCTTTATGACCATGTAATTGTTGTAGACATGTCTATACGTAAACTATAAAAATACTTTTTTCTCTGCAAAAAAAGTAAAAAAAAATGAATGGTCAGGTACATGATTTTCCTGACCATATAATGGTCTCAAATTCTATCATTTAAATAATTGAACATGTTTGCGGCATTTGAGAACCATTTAAATGCTTATTGCCAACATATATTTTTCTCCGCTCGAAAATTATTTTTACAAAGACAAAATACATGGTTTTCGCGACAATTACATACTCTAAATAAGCATTAAATGGATGCGGCAACCATGTCTAGACATGTTTTTTGTGTGCGTGTGCATTGTCTGGAAAACCGAAGCCGCATTATCGATAAGCGACGATGTGGCTTCTGAAGCCATACAAGTGAAGTAACACCTCATTTTGCCAGTATCTAATATGGCTCCAAAAGCCACAGTTTCACTTCGAAAATTTTAATTTTGCTCGAGGTGTACAATTTGCTGGACATCGGTTCAGATTTAGATGTAGCTCCTATATAATATGGCCGCCGGGGACCAAATTTTCTCTCGGAGAACGAATTTTGCACAATGAGTATATTTGATAGTACACGCAGAGAAGGAATATGATCACCTCAACCATGTTTTGAGAGCAAAATGTTATTTTTGGACGGTGACCATGGAGCTTTTTTGTCGCAAAAATGTTGTTTTCCCGGCAAACATATACATTATTGCCGAAGTCGGACATAGGCTTTTTGAGAATATAACATGGTTGCCGCAAACATGTTACATGTTCTCCGTCCAAAAATAACATTTTGCTCTCGAAACATGGTTGAGGTGATCATATTCCTTGTCTGCGTGTATTATCATGTGTGAAAAATTTGGTCGAAATCTAATTAGATTGACCACACCGAGTTAATGAGGTTTAGTGCAATTTTTTGGCGCATTTTGGTAAGCAAAGAATATATCGTTGGAAACATAGTATAACATTTAAAAGGTATTTGAGAGAACTTTCTTTTTATATAATCGAAAAAAAAATACAAAAAGTTAATTTTTTTTGGGGTAAGCAACATTTTTTTTAATTTTTTGTGAATTAAAACTATAAATTGGAGCCTTTATTACTTTTGAACTAATTATAATATCATGATTGCAAGGAATTTTCTTTTTTTAAGAAATATTACTCAATATATAATTTTCTAAATTCATATCAAAAATCACCACAGTGGGGACATATGTTAAAAAGGTGTTATTTTTGTAACTTGCATCTGTAGGATGTTAAAACCTTTCACAGTTATTTAATGGAAAAATGAGGCTGTTTGAAAAGAGATCGGCTTTTTGGAATCGGTGCTTTTCGAAACAAGAATTTTTTAAAACATAATTTTTTCTTTTTTAAAAATTACCGATTTTGGGATGAGAACAAATCATATAATAATTGACCAAAATGACCAATAAATGAACGTATCCTTATTTGATATTCTATTTGATGATGTTCTATAAGAAAAAAATTGGAAGATGTCTAGAAAAAAATTTTACTACAGAAATAATGTAGATGCCTTTTCCGAATAATTCATCAAAAGTTCTGTATGTTTTTTTAAATTCCATATTGCACTGAAAAAAATATTGTCGTGAGGTCAAAGATTTCACGTCTTTAAAATACAATTGCTTAGCATAGAAGACGCATTTATCTAATATAAAGATTTTTTCCTTGACCAAAAGTCGGTAAACTTTTCAATGAAGTCGTATTGTCCTTATAATTAAGTGATTTCAATTAAAAATGGGTATCATAACATGAAAGAAAAAATGTTTGGTCTAATGTCAACTTGACTTTAATAATTCAGAAAAATTCTTTAAATTTAATGAAATTGCCTTTAAATTTGCTGGCTTTTTGCATCTTGACTACAAAGCAAAAAATCGTTCAAATATAGGACATGTTTTTAAACACTTTATTTTAAAGACGTTTTTTACTTGAAACATAGCACAATTTCTACTGGAAATCGAGTCTTAATTTAAAAAATAAAGTTGTCGTTAACTCGTTTTTAAAGCACTTTGATAGCATATGATGAAAAGAAGCTTAAAAAGCGAAAAATTTAAATTTGCTTCCTAGAAGCAAGTACACAAAGCCCAAATTTAAAAGAGAATTGTGTCTTAAAAGTATCCTTACTTGTATTCTCCGCTTCTTTGGCTCGGAATCAATACCAAAATTTTTAAAGTAAATACAAAATCTTTGGAACCGGGCATGCCTTTTTTTCAGTGTGTGAAGTCTACAACTTTTAAGCTAAAGTAAACTTTTTTGTAGAATTTTGTAGGGAATGTAGTTAAGAAAATAAAACAAGTATCTGTCCAAAAACGTACCTTCTAAGTATCAAATACAGACCTCACTTTGTTCAAATTTTGTGAAAAAGTAAATTGTGAGGCTTATACACTAAAAACAAAAAAAAAAAAAAAATCAGTGACCCCACCAGGAAGGAAAATTTTGGTTAATTTGAGAAATTTTAACTAAAACGCATTACAAACGATGTCACGCCGATTTTCATACCCACCACCATAGGATGGGGGGTATATTAACTTTGTCATTCCGTTTGTAACACATCGAAATATTGCCCTAAGACCCAATAAAGTATATATATTCTGGGTCGTAGTGAAATTCTGAGTCGATCTGAGCATGTCCGTCCGTCTGTTGAAATCACGCTAACAAGTAGTTGTTATTGATGTAGGTCGGATGGTATTGCAAATGGGCCATATCCGTCCACTTTTACGTATAGCCCCCATATAAACGGACCCCAAAATTTGGCTTGCGAGGCCTCTAAGAGAAGCAAATTTCATCCGATCCGACTGAAATTTGGTACATGGTGTTAGTATATGGTCTCTAACAACCATGCAAAAATTGGTCCACATCGGTCCATAATTATATATAGCCCCTATATAAACCGATCACCAGATTTGACCTCCGGAACCTCTTGGAAGACCAAAATTCATCTGATTCAGTTGAAATTTGGTACGTGATGTTAATATATGGCCTCAAACTCCCATGTAAAAATTGGTCGATATCGGTCCATAATTATATATAGGCCCCATATAAACCGATCCCCAGATTTGACCTCCAGAGCCCCTTGGAAGAGCAAAATTCTTCCCTTTCGGTTGGAATTTGGTACGTGATGTTAGTATATGGTATCCACCAACCATGCAGGAATTGGTTCCTATCAGTCCATAATTATATATAGCTCCCATATAAACCGATCCCCAGATTTGACCTCCGGTGCCTTTTGGAGAAGCAAAATTCATCCGATCTGCTTGAAATTTGGTACGTGGTGGTAGTATATGATATTTAACAACCGTGCCAAAAGTGGTCCATTTCAGTCCATAATCGTACATAGCCCCATATAAACCGATCCCGAGATTTGGTTTTGGAACCTCTGGGAGGAGCAAATTTCATCCGAGTGAGTTGAAATTTGGTACATTGTGCTAGTATATGGTCGTTAACAACCATGCCTAACTAGGCCCATATCGGTCTATAGTTATATATGGCCCTCAGATAAATCGATCCCCAATCACACAAAAATTGGTCCATATCGAGTTCATAATTGTATATAGCCCCCATATAAGCGACCCCCATATTTCAATTCTATATCGATTCGTAATTATTTGTAGACTTAACTATACATAACTTTTTTGTCTAATATATACCATGTATGGACTAAATCACAATTTAGAAAACGATGTTAAGAAGTTTTAAGATACCACAACCCAAGTAATTCGATTGTGGATGATAGTCTTTCGTAGAAGTTTCTACGCCATCCATGGTGGTGGGTACATAAGATTCGGCCTGGCCGAACTTGCGGCCGTATATACTTGTTCAAAAATAAGTAAATATTTTTGAACAAGTTCAAGAAAATTCATTACACATATATACGAGTATGCTTTTTCACTGGTAAAAGAAAATTTTGTAGTATGAAGGGAAAAATTGGAGTTCAAAATTGAAAACATGTGTTTAGTGCTATACGAAGTTCAAGATGGGCGCATTATTAGTCAAATTTAAACATTTTATGAAATTCTGAACTATTTTGTGGAAAACACCAATTTAGTAAATTTTACTTCATTTGTGTATAATGTTTCCCCCCCCTTTTTTTAGTTCATTTAACTAAAGTGATAAAAAAGTAAAAAAAAACCTTGTCAAAACATAATAGTTCCATTACTTAAAATAAAATTGGATTTAGTGAAATATAGGGTTCAGTTTTTTTAGTACACCTCGCATACTACAAAAGATATTCGCACGCTCACGGGTTTTTAAGTTCTATCCAACATAGAAAAAAATCGTCGAAATCGGTTCATTATTGACAGTTTAAACAATATTTCATATCCCCCAAGTGACCAACTTTCATCGCCTACAGTTCAACCCGTGGACCAACTAAGGACGCACACTCTTGCAAAGTTAGCTGTCACAGAAATAACAAATTTGTTGATATCTGTATCCGTTAAAAAGTTGCAGAATTATTAAGAAAAAAACGTTTTGAAACCACTGTGCATCCTACAAAATCATTTTCTGGTTCATTCCAAAGGGGAATAGGCTGTCAAATGTCAACAATACTTAATCCAATTTAACTATATTCAAGTTAATGGAATCATTATGTTTTAATTAAATGTTCCCCAATATGAGAAAGATTTCTACACTTTATTAATACTTACGTATATTATGCAGTAAAGAGGGAGAATAAAAAAAATTCTTAGCCATCCTAACGCATTGAAATTTTCGATTGAAAAATTTGTTTGATGCTGCTGGGCACTTCCCAGAACTCTCTAGCTACCACAACGGAAAAAATACACACATATGAAGTATAAAGATTTACTAAATTCGTGTTTCCCACAAAATAATTTGGAATTTCTAAAAATTTGTACATTTTATCGCAAATTCCAATTTTGAACTCCAAATGCGTCGTAAAATATTTACATATTTTTGTGATATCGGCGTTTGGAATAAGATTGGCAGTCTGATATTTCAGGCTCACTTAGACTATTCAGTCCATTGTGATACCACAGTGGTGAACTTCTCTCTTTGGAATTAAGTTTAGTTAAATTACATATTATTACAATCTTAATAAAAACTTATTGGACTTGGAGATGAAAAGAAAGCAACAGATACCAATTTCAGAAGCTTAACTAGAGAAATGTTTCTTTGCTGGCTAGTTCAAGTTTCCACACGAAGAGAAGAAACGTGATTGTCGCAATCATATTCGAAGAGCAAAATAACAGGTTGGCTGATATTTTTTATTTTTTATGATATTTATTATTTTTGTATAGTACCAACCTTCAAATGATTCGTGTCAAAATTTGACGTCTGTAAGTCAATTAGTTTGTGAGATAGAGCGTCTTTTGTGAAGCAATTTTATTATTGTGAAAAAAAAAAAGAATTTCGTGTTTTGATAAAATACTGTTTTCTAAAGAGAAAAAATACGGCGGAAGGAAAAAATTAGCTTGATAATAAGTTTCCGGACTCTGCCCCAGGGAAATCAACAATAATTGATTGGTATGAAATTAAGCGTGAAAACATCAAAAAAATCCACAAAATGATTTTGAATGACCGCAAAATGAAGTTGATCGAGATAGCAGAGACCTTAAAGATATCAAAGGAACGAGTTGGTCATATCATTCATCAATATTTGGATATGCGGAAGCTCTGTGCAAAATGGGTGCCGCGCGAGCTCACATTTGACCAAAAACAACAACGTGTTGATGATTCTGAGTGGTGTTTGCAGCTGTTAACTCGTAATACACCCGAGTTTTTCCGTCGATATGTGACAATGGATGAAACATGGCTCCATCACTACACTCCTGAGTCCAATCGACAGTCGGCTGAGTGGACAGCGACCGGTGAACCGTCTCCGAAGCGTGGAAAGTATGCTGGCAAAGTAATGGCCTCTGTTTTTATACCCACCACCATAGAATGGTGACGGGGGTATAATAAGTTTGTCATTCCGTTTGTAACACATCGAAATATCGATTTCCGACTATATAAAGTATATATATTCTTGATCAGGGAGAAATTCTAAGACGATATAACGATGTCCGTCTGTCCGTCTGTCTGTCTGTCTGTCTGTTGTAATCACGCAATCGTGATGAAATTTTGCACAAACTCGTCTTTTGTCTGCAGGCAGGTCAAGTTCGAAGATGGGCTATATCGGTCCAGGTTGTGATATAGTCCCCATATAAATCGACCTCCCGATTTGGGGTCTTGACCTTATAGAAATCGTAGTTTTTATCCAATTTGCCTGAAATTTTAAATATAGAGGTATTTTATGACCATAAAGAGGTGTGCCAAAAATGGTGAGTATCGGTCCATGTTTTGGTATAGCCCCCATATAGACCGATCTCCCAATTTTACTTCTTGGGCTTATAGAAACCGCAGTTTTTATTCAATTTACCTGATATTGGAAAGCTAGAGGTATTGGAGAACCACAAATGCGTGTGCCAAAAATTGTGAGTATCGGTCCATATTTTGGTATAGCCCCCATATAGACCGATCTTCCGATTTTACTTCTGGGGCTTATAGAAACCGCAGTTTTTATCCTATTTACCTGAAATTGGAAATCGAGAGGTACTTTAGAACCGTAAAGAGGTGTCCCAAAAATGGTGAGCATCGGTCCATGTTTTGGTATGGTTCCCATATAAATCAACCTCCCGATTTGGGGTCTTGGGCTTATAGAAATCGTAGTTTTTATCCAATTTGCCTGAAATTTTAAATCTAAAGGTATTTTATGACCGTAAAGAGGTGTGCCAAAAATGGTGAGTATCGGTCCACGTTTTGGTATAGCCCCCATATAGACCGATCTCCCGATTTTACTTCTGGGGCTTATAGAAACCGCAGTTTTTATCCTATTTACCTGAAATTGGAAATCGAGAGGTACTTTAGAACCGTAAAGAGGTGTGCCAAAAATGGTGAGCATCGGTCCATGTTTTGGTATGGTCCCCATATAAATCGACCTCCTGATTTGGGGTCTTGGGCTTATAGAAATCGTAGTTTTTATCCAATTTGCCTGAAATTTTAAATCTAGAGGTACTTGAGGACCATCAAAAGGCGTGCCGAAAATGGTCCGTATCGTTCCATGTTTTGGTATAGCCCCCATATAGACCGATCTCCCGATTTTACATCTTGGGTTTATAGAATCCGTAGTTTATATACAATTTGCCTTGGAAATTTATATGTATTTTGGCACCATAAAGAGGTGTGCCACAAATGGTGAGTATCGGTCCATGTTTTGGTATAGCCCCTATATAGACCGATATCCCGATTTTACTTCTTGGGCTTATAGAATTCGAAGTTTTTATCCAATTTGCTGAAATTGGAAATCTAGAGGTATTTTCGGGCCATAAAGTGGTGTGCCGAAAACGGTGAGTATCGGTCCATATTTTAGTATAGCCCCCATAAGAACGATCTCCCGATTTAACTCCTTGGGTTTCTAGAAACCGTAGTTTTTATCCGATTTGCCTGAAATTGTAAATATTGTCATATTTTAGGCTCACAAAAACGTGTATCGGATTAAGTTTTTATCGGTCCTTTTGGTAATGCCTCCATATAGACCGGCTTCACTTCTTGAGGGTATAGAAGGCGCACTGATCATGAAAATTACTTGAAACTCAATGTAAAATTTCCAGATTTTACTTCCCGGGTGAATCTACAGATTTCAGATTTCAAATCAAGACGTTATTTTACAATTTTCTTACACACTTACAAGAGATGTTAATGATTCCTCTAAAACTCAAACAAAAATGGTTCTCATAAATTCAGAATCTGATATAGTCCTCATAGGTGAAATCTTTAAATTTATCTTGGGGAAGTGTCCTCAAGTCCTCAAGCCCTCCTGAAATTTCAAAGGAAACCCTAATATTTGGTTCATGGTGGTGGGTATTTAAGATTCGGCCCGGCCGAACTTTCTGCTGTATATACTTTTTTGGGATGCGCATGGAATAATTTTTACCAATAATGTTGAGAAGGAAAAAAACATCAACAGTGACTATTATATGGTGTTATTAGAGCGTTTGAAGGTCGAAATCGTGGAAGAAAAAAGTGTTGTTCCACCAAGTCATTGAGAACGATGGCAAAAATTCATGAATTGGGCTTCGAATTGCTTCCCCACCCACCGTATATTCCAGATCTGGCCCCCAGCGACTTTTTCTTGTTCGCAGACCTCAAAAGGATGCTCGCAGGGAAAAAATTTGGCTGAATGAATGCCTATTTTGAGCCAAAACCAAAGGAGTACTACCCAAATGGTATCAAAAAGTTGGAAGGTCGTTATAATCATTGTATCGCTCTTGAAGGGAACTATGTTGAATAATAAAAACGAATTTTGACAAAAAAAAAAATGTGTTTTTCTTTGTTAGACCGGAGACTTATCAGCCAACCTGTTAATATGATAGAAGCTATTTTTGCGGCAACCATGTAACATTTTCACCCGCAATCATGTTGGCTCAATGAACATGGTACTAAGAAAAATAAAATTGTCCTCATCTAAAATATTACTATATTGATAAAAAGAATTTTGTTTCCAATGGTCACGATCTAAAATGTTATGGTATTCGTCAAAAATGTTTTTCTTCCAGTTAAGAGAACATGGTCACAACCTAAAATGTTTTGATCTTTATGAAAAAAACTTTTTTCGTCGTCGAAAAAAGGACGCCACTTGAGAAAAGAAAACACAAAATTAACTTTATTTATTTGTTTTTATTTATTTATACACGAATTCATTGTTTATTTGTATTTATAAAGTCGTGCAAGCAAACATCATATATTTTTACACACTATATTTTGTTTCAATTTCAACAATAAGTAATCATTCCATATTTACTTCGTGCCCATCAAATGTACCAACGCAGACATCATATAACTGGAAATAAAAATAAATTATACCATATACCAAAATGCAGAACAAAAAAACAGGTACATTTTTTCAATTACACTTTCCTTTTTTGTGTTCACATAAAACCACGTGCCACTTCTGAATAAATAAACTAACACAAAACACACTAATTTCGTATTCTCCGTCCATTCCAAGAAATAATCAACACACGACTGACGCGCAAAATGAAAATCGTGTGTGCCTGCTCAATGTTTTTATAAAATCCTTTTCGCTGCAACAAAATTAAAAAATTAAATGGTGACGAAAACAATGTACATGGTCTTTATGCCCATGTAATGGTTCTAGACATGTCTATACGTAACCTATAAAAATACTTTTTTCTTTGCAAAAAAGTAAACAAATTGAATGGTTAGGTACATGATTTTCCCGACCATGTAATGGTCTCAAATTCTATCATTTAAATAATAGAACATGTTTGCGGCATTTGAGAACCATTGCCAATATATATTTTTCTCCGTTCGAAAGTTATTTTTACAAAGACAAAATACATGGTTTTCGCGACAATTACATACTCTAAATAAGCATTAAATGGATGCGGCAACCATGCCCAAACATGTTTTTTCTGTGCGTGCATAGTCTTTAGTGTAGAGGGTGAGATGATTCAATTTGGTTCTTATATGTAATTTCCTTTGGAGATTACATACGAAAATTAATACTCCCAAATTGAACCATTTTTCACCACCACTGTGCATCATCTTCTCACGTAGCTACAATTCAAAATATTGTTTTTATGTTGTACATGGTTGTTATTTTGTTATTTTCGGCGGTTTTGTTTTTGTAGAAATATGTATATTCTTTCGTTTAAACTCAATAAAAATTTGAAAATTGTAGCAATTTGCAAAAACTTCCTCCTTTACAAAGCTGCTGAAAAATTCAACAAGTTTTTGGCTGGTAAGTTTCCATAAAGTACTAGACTTTTCTCTGTGAATAATTAATTACAAATTCGAATATCGACTTTTGATTTTCTCTACACCCAGAGAAGGAATATGATCACCTCAAACATGTTTTAAGAGCAAAATGTTATTTTTGGGTGGTGACCATGTAACATGGTTTTCGCAACCATGTTATTTTCTCGGAAATCATGTATCTGGTTTCGGCAAGCAGGTTATATTTGAGGAGAAAACAACATTTTAGTGACAAACATGTTACATGGTCACCATACAAAAATAACATTTTGCTCTTGAAACATGTTTGAGGTTATCATATTCCTTCTCTGCGTGTAGGCTTTATTGAATCTGGCGGCAAGATTAAATGGAAAATCCTTAAGAATTTCTTTAAAATATTTTAAAATATTAGTACACTTTATAGTGACCAAAAATCGCTTAGGGGCAGATTGTCTATACTGATAAAACTTATTTCGAAGCCTTCCTTAATTCCACAGAAACAAAATAATCAATTTCCAAGATATTTCGTTTATTTTATTAATTTTATTTTTTCTCTTACCATTATCTTTATAGAAAGAAGTAGCCATTTTACACTCAATTTTCGAGAATCCCATTTATGGCTTTATAATCTGAGTTGGCATTTTATTGCTTGCTTCCGCTCTTGATTTAGATTTTGGTTTAATACACTCTCAAATAGTCCCTTGGCTATTTCAGTGACCGAACATCCAGACAGATTTCATATATAGGAGGGGGCAATAAAAAACACCATAACACTCGTACACATATACATATCAACCTTTTGGTTGCGATTTTGGTATTTATGCTTGTTAATAACAGACCATAAGGAATTCCCATAAACATGTTTTAGGTCCCAAATCTCAGGAATTTCGGATAGCAAGGAAAAATGACAATCCTTTGAAAATAGAAATTCCCCTCCCCCAAAACATTCACATATACAAACATATAAACAATTTATTCATCCTAGAGTAGAAGGGTTGTGAAAGGTTTTAATCCTTCACACAGTGGTAGCGCCGGAGAGAAGCAAATCGTGTCCTCGAGTGTAGGTCGTTTATTTGTTGTTTTTATTTTGTGTCTCATCTATGATAAATGAGGCTAATAAACTGTCATATGTGAATGTTTTTCAGAACTGGTAGTTTATATCCTTTATCGGTTGCCATAAAAAAGGGTACAGTATTAGAGCTCAATACCGACAGACCAGTTCACAGATTAGCTGCGTAAAGTTGTTAAACATCAACTCCAGCCATGGCCTTAAGCAGGGAGGAGAGGCCAACAAATGTTGGAAATTCAGTGAAAATACCAACGAAAATGTTTTATTTTCTATATGGAGATTTTATTTTGACCAAACAGTTTTTTTTGCTGGTTTTTTATATCTAAACCAAGTTTAATTGCAGCCAATTTGTGGGTCACATGGAAGATTTGTTTTGCCATTGAGGCCAATGAAAATTGTTCGTAGGTGAAAAATATATCATTTGGGATTAAAAAAAAAATTGCATTGTTTGTATATTTGGGACACAACAAAATGAAAAACAAACAAACATTTTTAAGGGACATTATATTGAAAGGGTCAGCCAATGTATTGCCTATGAAAAACCCAGAAGTTGGAACTTTTAACATTTTGGTAAATGGATAATAATTTACACTAAACATATGTTTAACAGACACCAAGTTTTCTATTCTTCCTATTCGAAGAGACTTTCTTTACATATTAAAAGTAAACAGTGTACACTCAAAAAAGTGATCTATATGTGACACTAAAGACAATTTAATTCTACTTTAGTTTGTGAACATATTATGTTTTGAGAAAATGCTCTTGACTTTAATAATTTTTAATGTATGTTAGTTGAATGAACGAAAGAATTGGAAAAATTATATATAAACCCAGCAAATCTGGGTAAGCACTAGTGATTCTTTCAGTAATACTGGCAATCAAAAAGTTACTACTTGCTGTATTACCTGGGATTTCAAAATAATAACTTACTTGTGTACGCAAAAGGTGATTCTTTCTATTAATACCGGTAATCAAAATCATATAGTAGCGATAAGTAATGCCAAATTACATTTCAGAAACAAATTGCCAATAAAATATACCTTTGCTTTCTAAAGTTGTATAGTACATAATTTATATTACAAAACAAGTATATACGGCCGTAAGTTCGGCCGAGCCGAATCTTAAATACCCACCACCATGAATCAAATATTATAGTTTCCTGTGAAAATTTCAGGGGGATTTGATGACAAGCAGATCAGTTCAACCAGTACACTTCCCGAAGATAAATTCAAAGATTTTACCTATGAAGACTAGATCAGATTCTGGATTTATAAGAACCACATTTGTTTGAGTTTTAGAGGAATCATAAACATCGTGTGCAAGTGTGCAAGAAAACGATGAAATAAGGCCTTGATTTAAAATCTAATATCTGTAGATTTTTACCCCCATTATTTAAATGATTACCAGAAGTAAAATCTGGAAACTATAATTCAGTTTCAAGCAATTTTCATTATCAGTGCACATGGACCTATATTCACCATTTTCGGCACATCTCTTTATGTTCCTAAAATACTTCTAGATTTAAAATTTCATGTAAATTTAATAAAAACTATGGTTTCTAAAAGCCTAAGAAGTAAAATCGGGAGATCGGTCTAATTGGGAGATAAACCAAAACATGGACCAATACACGCCATTTTCGGCTCTCATATTTAAGGTCCTAAAATACCTCTAGATTTCTCATTTCAGGCAAATTAGATAAAAACTACGGATTCTAGAAACCTAAAAAATAAAATCATTTCTTGCACACCTATTTATATTCCTAAAAACCTCCAGATTTTCGATTTCAGGCAAAGTGGACAACAATTACGGTTTCTAGCCCAAAAAGTAATACCGAGATATCGTTCTATCTGATGGCTATATCAAAACATGGACCTATACTCACCATTTTCGGCATACCTTTTTATGGTCCTAAAATACCTCTAGATTTCCAATTGGAGGCAAGTTGGATAAAAACTACGGTTTTCATAAGCCCAAGAATAAAATCTGGAGATCGGTCTATATGGAGGCTATATAAAACCATGGTCCGATACTCATCATTTTCAGCACACCTCTTTAGGGTTTTAAAATACCTCTAGATTTCTAATTTCAGGCAAATTGGATAAAAACTACAGATTTTAGACGCCCAAGAAGTAAAAACTGGAGATCGGTCTATATGGGGGCTATACCAAAACATGGACCTATACTCACCATTTTCGGCACACCTCTTTGTTGTTCTAAAATACCTCTAGATTTCCAATTTCAGGCAAATTGGATAAAAACTACCATTTTTAGCACACCTCTTATGGTGCTAAAATACCTCTAGATTTTCAATTTCAGGCGAATTGGATAGAAACTACCAATTCTAGAAGTCCTAGAAATATAATCGGGAGATCGGTCTATATGGGGGCTATACCAAAACATGGACCGATACTCACCATTTTTGACACACCTCTTTGTGGTCCTAAAATACCTCTAGTTTTCCAATTTCAGGCAAATTGCATAGAAACTAATGTTTTTATAAGCCCAAGACCCCAAATCGGGAGGTTGGTTTATATGGGGACTATATAAAAACTTGGACCGATATAGCCCATCTTCGAACTTGACCTGCCTGCAGACAAAAGACGAGTTTGTACGAAATTTCAGCACGATGGCTTTATTAATGAAGACTGTAGCGTGATTACAACATACAGACAGACAGCCAGACAGACAGACGGACATGGCTATATCATCTTAGAATTTCTCCCTGATCAAGAATATATATATTTCCGACTAGGAAATCGACATTTCGATGTGTTACAAACGGAATGACAAACTTATTATACCCCCGTCACCATTCTATCGTGGTGGGTATAATAACATCGTTGAATAGATCCATGTCGTGGAGCATGGTGTTGTGTGTTGGATTACAAAACAACAGGGATGAGTTCGCTCTTTTTGGGTATCTTTGTGGTAAAGATATTATTTTTGGAGAGCTGGTATGCTTGCGAAGAAGTACTTATTTTTCGACTGCTGGTATGCTTGCACGGAAGTACTTTCCTCCAATGTCATTCCCGTGTAAAAGTATTACTTCTGATATATGTACGAGGAAGTTGTTACCAATTTGGCGCAGGCATACTTGTACTCATACCTGGTAATAGGAGTTTTTGCTGGGAATGAAGCATAAAGATTTACTGAATTCGTGTGGCCAAAAATAATTCAGAATTTAATAAAATTTGTAATTTTACAAACAATGCGCCCTGAACTTCGAATGATACTAAAGACGTTTTTACAATTTTGAACTCGAATGTCTTCCTTTAAACTTCAAAAATTTCTTTTACAAGTGAAAAAAATAACTATGATTAATAATTTTTTTTGAATTTGTCGATACATACTCGTATGACACTAGAGCCAATTTAATTCTACTTAGTACATGAAATTATTATGTTTTGAGAAAATGCTCTTGACTTTAAATTTGTTTTTGTGTATGTTAGTTAAATGAACCAAATAACTGGAAAAATGATATATAAATGAAGCATAAAGATTAACTAAATTTGTGTCCCCAAAAATAGTCCACAAATTGTAATTTTACTAATAATGCAAGCTGAACTTCGTACGACACTAAAGACATTTTTGCAATTTTGAACTCGAATTTCCTGCTTAATACTTTGAACTATCTCGTAGTTTAAATCCGATAACATTTTCATGATAAATAATAGCTAATATTTCTAAACTCAAACACATAAACTACATTAATCATGTACCACTTTGTAGATCCACATTTTCGATACCATATCAAATCCGTCAAATGTGTTGGGTGCTATATAAAGGCTTATGTTCCGATACACATATATTTAAATTTGCCCGATCTAGATAAAATAAGTATATATGGCCGTAAGTTCGGCCAGGCCGAATCTTATGTACCCTCAACCATGGATTGCATAGAAACTTATACTAAAGACTGTCATCCATAATCGAATTACTTGGGTTTTGGTATCTTAAAACTTCTTAACATCGTTTTCTAAATTGTGAGTTAGTCCATACGTTGTAGAGAGCCAAAATTGAAATATGGGGGGTCGCTTATATGGGGGCTATATACAATTATGAACTTGATATTGACCAATTTTTGTGTGATTGAGAATCGATTTATCTGAGGGCTGTATATAACTATAGACCGATATGGACCTAGTTACGCATGGTTGTTAACGGCCACATACTAGCACAATATACCAAATTTCTACTGACTCGGATGAAATTTGCTCCTTCAAGAGGCTCCAAAACCAAATCACGGTTTATATGGGGGCTATTGATTATGGACTGATATGGACCACTTTTGGTATGGCTGTTAAATATCATATACTACCATCACGTACCAAATTTCAACCAGATCGGATGAATTTTGCTCTTCCAAGGGGCTCCGGAGGTCAAATCTGGGGATCGGTTTATATGGGGGCTATATATAATTATGGACCGGTTTCGACCAATTTTTGCATGGGTGTTTGAGGCCGTATATTAATACAATGTACCAAATTTCAACTGAATCAGATGAATTTTGGTCTTCCAAGTTGATCCGGAGGTCAAATCTGGTGATCGGTTTATATGGGGCTATATATAATTATGGACCGATGTGGACCATTTTTTGCATGATCATTAGAGACCATGTACCAAATTTCAGCCGAATCGGATGAAATTTGCTTCTCTTAGAGGCTCCGCAAACCAAATCGGGGGATCGGTTTATATGGGGGCTATATATAATTATGGACCGATGTGGTCCAATTTTTGCATGATTGTTAGAGATCATATGCTGACACCATGTACCAACTTTCAACTGTATCGGATGAAATTTGCTTCTCTTAGAGTCCCCGCAAGCCAAATTTGGGGTCCGTTTATATGGGGGCTATACGTAAAAGTTGCAATACCATCCGACCTACAGCAATAACAACTACTTGTGGCAAGTTTCAAGTCGATAGCTTGTTTCGTTCGGAATTTAGCGTGATTTCAACAGACGGACGGACGGACATGCTCAGATCGACTCAGAATTTCACCACGACCCAGAATATATATACTTTATGGGGTCGTAGAGCAATATTTCGATGTTTTACAAACGGAATGACAAAGTTAATATACCCCCATCCTATGGTGGAGGGTATAAAAATTGTTAGACTTCTACAAAATCTACAGACTTAAAATTTAAGTCGGCTACAGCCCTGGGGTGGAGCACAATGTTAGTAAAAAACAAGTAAGGAAAGTCTAAAGTCGGGCGGTGCCGACTATATTATACTCTACACCACTCTGTAGAGCCACATTTTCACCATATCAAATCCGTCAAATGTGCTGGCTATTATATATAAAAATTTCCAATATACATGCAATTTTAATGGAATTGTACAAAATAACATCTATGATTTATCAGACGATACAAATGTATTCGAGATATAGGAAAATTTCAGTAGTTCTTACAAGTTTTGCTACTTAGCAGTGGCCATTTTAAAATGATATTGGTTGATATGTGGTCAATTGTGGGTTGTGATATATAATTTGGCCAAGTCGGGCGATATTTCCACAGGTCGGAACCTTATTTAAAACTCAACCGTGCTGTGGAAAGTCTGGCATTACAGCGCGTAGGGTATGACTAAGATATGGGGAAATCATCACAGAATTTTGTGTAAAATGTGGGTATTTTGGTCATATTTGCATAAACCGGAAGAACAACTATATGGAGGCTTTATGTAAATCTGAACCAAATTCTCGTATATCAAAATTGACACACTTAAATATTATATTAAATACCGAGTCAATTGAAGGGAAATCCCATTGAAAATGGGTCTAAAATATGAAGCATTCTACCATATTTGCCGAACTCTGGCGTAGATATATATCTAAATCTGAATCGATTTTGATCAAATTTGGCATGCTTAGTTAGAAAAATAATTCTGTTATCTCTACAAAATTTCACGTAAATCGGAGTATAACTTTGTCCTCCGTGGTCATATGAGGTAAATCGGGCGAAAGATATATATATACTAGCTATATATAAATCTGAATCAATTTCAACCAAATTTAGCAAACTCAACGATACTATTAAGCGTACTCTTTGTGCAAAATTTGAAGCAATTCAGTGCAAAACTCTGGCTTTTGAGCCCGCACCCAGTGACCACAAAAGTGACCCCTTCTTTAAGTTAACATTAACTCATTGTGAAGAAAGTTGAACTTCGTATAGCGCCAAAGACTTTTTTATTTTTTTGAACGATGTGATTTTCGATGAAATTAGGTAGAATGCATTCCATATATTAGTTAACATTTTCCTATATTTATGTACCCTTATACTACAGAATGAAAAAATTAACTGTATTGAATTCATATATGGAATGATTTTATTGAACTTTTTTCATTCATTGGGACAAATCTTACTTATTTGTGGTAAACCTTTTTACTTCAAACTTACAAGTGCTTACCTTCGTTTTTAAATATTTTTTATTAATACATTAAATATATTTATTAAGAATCAACAGCATCGACTGGCGTTGAAATATTAGTTTATTATTCCAGTATTTCAAATTTCCATGTAATGTCATCAACTGTAAAACGCATTTTTTCTTCTTCTTGTGCCTTTCGCTTTTAATAAGTTGCTGTGTAACGATTTTGTCCTCCTTTTACAATTTCGATACCTACAAATATAAAAAAATCATAAACAAATTTTTTCCCAAAAGGTTAGCATCACTGAATGTTACCTGTTAATTGAAGATTCCAAAATGAAGACGAATGAAGGGGTTGTTATTCTGTTTTCTTTCTTTATATGTTACACCATCACGAACATAATTTTTTCTCACTAATTTAAAATAACAAATATTTTATACATTTTATTTGTTATTTATTATATTTATACCCTTCACCACTACTGTGGTACAGGGTATAATAAGTTTGTGCATTTGTATGTAACATCAAGAAATAGTGGTCATGCTCAAATCACGGCAAAACTCTGGCTTTTGTGGCCATATAAGTTCAGATCGGCCATATAAGTTCAGAAACGGCCCTATGCCAAATTTGAGGACGATCGGACTTAAATTGCGAGCTGTATTTTGTACACAAAATTACATATACAGACAGACAGACAGACGGACATCGTTAAATCGATTCAGAATTTAATTCTAAGCCCATCGGTATACTAAAAGATGGGTTTATTACTACTATTTCTTGGCGTTACATACAAATGCACAAACTTATTATACCCTGTACCACAGTAGTGGTGAAGGGTATAAATAGGGAAAACATTTAAATCTGAAGCAATTTTTAGGCAACTTTGCAAAAGTGTATTTATGATTTATCGGTCAATACCCAGCAAAAAAAGCGTCGCCAAAAAATTAATGAAAATGTTCTTTTTGGATCCGGAAGTGGTGCAAAATTGACGCAGAAGCAATGAATTTAACATGGGCTTGTCATAGGACGGAAGTCCTCCATTTCAACAGCCGTTGCACTGAATTTGCATCACTTCTCTAGGTGTGATCCGAATACAATATTTTGGATGTAAATTAAAAAATTCTGTGATATTTTGTCAAAAAAATAATTTTTATAATTTTTTATAATTTTTAATGGATTCTAACGCTTGTCGGAAACGTTAGACCTCAAATATTTTCAAAAATTCAAAATTTTTTCAGATTGGATTTAGTATTTTTTTCGACAAAATTGAAATGATTTGTACCATTTATGAATTATTACTCTGTTTTTAACCTCTTTGAAACAAAAAAGTTAAAATTTCCCATTAAAAGTATGAAAAAACCAAGTTGTAAAAAATTGAATTAAAAGAACTTCCTGGGTAGTTAAAATAAAGAACATCATTGGGAGTGCATCTTCTGGAAGTGCTTTTAAAGTTGTGCCTTTGGAAGAACTTCCAAATTTTTTTGCTGGGTAGTTACAATATTATTTATACTCCCTGTGCAAAATTTAAACCAAATTAGGGCAAAACTCTGGCTTATGGGGTCTTATAAGTGCATATCGGGCGAAAGATATATATGGGAGCTATATCTAAATCTGAACCGATTTCAACCAAATTCGGCACACTTTACGGCACTAGCAATTGCACTTCTTGTGCAAAATGTAAAGTAAATCTGGCTGAAATTCTGGGTTTTGCGGCCCTATTAGTAGATATCGGGCGAAAGATATATATGGGAGCTATATTTAATACTTAACCGATTTCTTCCAAAATTTCTAGGGTTCTATTGTGACCCAAAATACATACTTGAGCCAAATTTGAAGTCGATAGGACTTAAATTGCGACCTAGACATTGATTACAAAAATGTGTTCACAGACAGACGGGAATGGCTAGATTGACTCAGGGGCCGACCCTGAACAATATTGCCAAAGACACCATGTGTCTATCTCGTCTTCTTCTGGGTGTTGCAAACATATTCCACAGTGTGGCGCGGGGTATAACAAGTGTGGCGTGGGGTATAAAAGTCTAAAGTCGGGCGGGGGCAACTATATTATATCCTGCAAAACATTGTAGATCCACATTTTCGATACCATATCACATCCGTCCAATGTTTTGGGTGCTATATGTAAAGGTTTCTGTTCCTATATAGATATATTTAAATCTGTCCCGACCTGAACAAAATTTGTTCAGAAATTTATAGACTTTAACTTTAAGTCGGCTAATGCCCTCGGGCTAATGCGAGCTGTACTTTGCGCACAAAAATACATGAACAGACAGACGGACGGACATCGCTTAATCAACTCGGAATTTAATTCTAAGACGATCAGTATACTAAAAGATGGGTGTATGATTGTGCCTTCTGGGCGTTCCATACAAATGCCCTGTACCACAAAGGTGGTGAAGGGTATAATTATGGACATCTGTGGGAGAACATTTTAGGAAGTGCTTTCAACGTTGAGGCTTCAGAACAATTTCCAAATTTGTATGCTATTCTCATAAAACACAATCATCATAACAATGTACTTATAAGAAAAAGTTTTATTAAAGAAAATTTGATTATACCGAGTAGAGCTGAAAGTTTCCAAAATTGTTAAACTTCTCCTCGCATTCCATAATACATCATAATTTTCTTTTGTTTGCCTCCTCAAGGAGATTTGCGGTCTATGCCTAGCCGTGGCTAGAATATAAATAAGTAATTTATCATTTCCTCTGGATGAGGCTCAAAACAGGAAATGGATTTCAAATCCTTGTATCCTTGTCTGCCAAAGATGACCCTTTGATATTAAATATCACTTGAGTAGTGTAAATCCCCTACTCTAAATATCTGTATAAATTTTTAAACTCATGCGCTGTATCACCAGGCAGCAATGTTATTTGCATTACTCCACCTAGCTTAATTTTTCAATTAAATTTTTATTTGCCTAATAAACCAAGAATGCTTGCGTTTGATTTTTGTCCTTGGCATCCTGAGTCGTTAGAAATTGATTTTATCATTCCATCCGAATGCTCTAAGGCGCATTTATTTGATTTCTATGCAAACATTTCAGTTGCCTCTGGCATCAGGAGAGAAACGGCAGTAGTGGCATTGGTTGATGCTGTCGTTGCATAGCGATACCTTGAAAGTTTTGTGACACAAAACTTTACTTTTCACTTGGCTTACAAGGTGCGACATTGCAAGTTTCTTTCTGGCTTTCGACTATGGATGATTGTGATTGCCGAGGTGTAATTTATTGATAAAATGCAAATTCAAATAAAGGTGTTGCAAGACAAACTTTTTTAACACTTTTCAATTCGCCCATTCGTTCCTTCGTTCGCTCGTTGGTTTGTTTGATTGTTTGTTTGTTTGATATTCCTGAAAATCACTGCAAATTGAATTGAAGGTATATCGGGCCCGAGGGTTGGGGGTGGGATTTGAATAGATATTGAAGAAATAAATCAAATACACATGAAGCCTTGGTTATATAACAAATTAAATAAAGTAGCCATTTAAATTTGTTAAAGCATTGGAAAGACCGATTACTATGCCATAACTAAGAGAGAAACAGAATGGATATGACATGAAAGAAATGAAATAAATTTCAAATGCATGTAATGAAACAAATTAAATAAAGAAAAGCAATTTCAATAAGGAATTTAAAATTTAATTAACACATTGCACCCGGAGAAATAATTGGGTGGAATTTACATGGGACAACAAATGTATTGAGGAGGCCCACGATTTTTTTTCATGTGTGCAATATTTATCGGTTAGTTGTTTGGTTTTTAACACAATATCTTTGTAATCAATATAGAGTTCTCATTACCAAATGTTAGTTTTTGTTGTATCAACTAAATTTGGAAGCAAAATTCTAAAAATTTCAACCGGATCAGATGAAATTTGTTCCACACATCATGTTTCTGAAGTTAAATCGTGGAAGGTCGGTTTATATAGGACCGAGCAAAAAAAACAAAAGTCGCCATAAAATTAGTGCAAATGTTCTTTTTGGATACAAAATTGGCGCAGAAGCGATTAATTTAACATTGGCTTTTTATTGAGTTCAAATGGAAATAATATATTTCTACACAAATATACGCTGCAAATAAAAAAAAACATGTAAACATAAAAAACAATTTTTGAAAAACTATGTGACAAAAAAATTACCGCTGTTGAGATTTGAATCTGTGTTCCTTATTATACCCTCCATCATAGGATGGGGGTATATTAACTTTGTCATTCCGTTTGTAACACATCGAAATATTACTCTAAGACCCCATAAAGTATATATATTCTGGGTCGTGGTGAAATTCTGAGTCGATCTAAGCATGTCCGTCCGTCCGTCCGTCCGTCTGTTGAAATCACGCTAACTTCCGAACGAAACAAGCTATCGACTTGAAACTTGGCACAAGTAGTTGTTATCGATGTAGGTCGGATGGTATTGAAAATGGGCCATATCGGTCCACTTTTACGTATAGCCCCTATATAAAGGGACTCTCAGATTTGGCTTGTGGAGCTTCTAACAGAAGCATATTTCATCCGATCCGGCTGAAATTTGGTATATGGTATTGGTATATGGTCTCTAACAACCATGTAAAAATTGGTTCACATCGGCCCATAATTATATATAGCCCCCATATAAACCGATCCCCAGATTTGGCTTGCGGAGCCTAAAAGAGAAGCAAATTTCATCCGATATGGCTGAAATTTGGTACATGATATTGGTATATGGTCTCTAACAACCATGCAAAAATTGGTCCACATCGGTTCATAATTATGTATAGCCCCCATATAAACCGATCCCCAGATTTGGCTTGCGAATTCTCCAAGAGAAGCAAATTTCATCCAATCCGGTTGTAATTTGGAACATGGTGTTAGTATATGATCTTTAACAACCGTGCCAGAATTGGTCCATATCGGTCCATAATTATATATAGCCCCCATATAAACCGATCCCCAGATTTGGCTTGCGGAGCCTCAAAGAGAAGCAAATTGCATCCGATCCGGCTGAAATTTGGTACATGGTATTGGTATATGGTCTCTAACAACCGTGCAAAAATTTGTCCACATCGGTCCATAATTATATATAGCGCCCATATAAACCGATCCCCAGATTTGGGTTGCGGAGCCTCAAAGAGAAGCAAATTTCATCCGATCCGCCTGAAATTTGGTACATGATATTGGTATATGGTCTCTAACAACCATGCAAAAATTGGTCCACATCGGTTCATAATTATGTATAGCCCCCATATAAACCGATCCCCAGATTTGGCTTGCGAATTCTCCAAGAGAAGCAAATTTCATCCAATCCGGTTGTAATTTGGAACATGGTGTTAGTATATGATCTTTAACAACCGTGCCAGAATTGGTCCATATCGGCCCATAATTATATATAGCCCCCATATAAAACGTTCTCCAGATTTGACCTCCGGAGCCTCTTGGAGAAGCAAAATTCATCCGATCCGGTTCAAATTAGGAACGTGGTGTTAGTATATGGTCGCTAACAACCATACAACAATTGGTCCAATCACTCAAAAATTGGTCCATATCGGTTCATAACCATGGTTGCCACTAGAGCCAAAATTAATCTACCAAAATTTTATTTATATAGAAAATGTTGTCAAAATTCATTGTCAAAATTTTATTTCTATAGAAAATTTTGTCAAAATTTTATTTCTATAGAAAATTTTGTTCAAATTTTATTCGGTTCATAATCATGGTTGCCACTCGGGCCAAAAATAATCTACCAAGATTTTATTTCTATAGAATATTTTGTCAAAAGTTTATTTCTATAGAAAATTTTGTTAAAATTTTATTTCCGTAGAAATTTTTGTCAAAATTTTCTTTCTATAGCAAATTTTGTCAAAATTTTTATGTCTATAGAAAATTTTGTGAAAATTTTATTTCTATAGAAAATTTTGTTAAAATTTTATTTCTGTAGAAAATTTTGTCAAAATTTTATGTCTACTTTGTCAAACTGAATTATATACGTATTGGATCGATCTTTTTTGATTTAATATATACCACGTATGGACTTACATACAATTTAGAAGATGGTGTTAGGAGGTTTTACGATACCTTGCCATCGGATGGCAGTGTTTAGAAGAAGTTTCTACGCAATCCATGATGGAGGGTACATAAGCTTCGGCCTGGCCGAACTTACGGCCGTATGTACTTGTTTTTTCATTCATATCCAGCAAAAAAATGGAAGTTGTTCTAAAGGCAAAACTCTAGAAGCACTTTCAAAAATATCATTAAATAGATGTTCTTTATTTTAACTACGCAGGAAGTTTTTGTAATTCAATTTTTATACCCTACACCATAGGATGTCATTCCGTTTGTAACACATCGAAATATTGATCTAAGACCCCATAAAGTATATAATATATTCTGGGTCGTGGTGAACTTCTGAGTCGATCTGAGCATGTCCGTCCGTCCGTCTGTTGAAATCACGCTAACTTCCGAACGAAACCAACTATCGACTTAAAACTTGGCACAAGTAGTTGTTATTGATGTAGGTCGGACGGTATTGCCAATGGGCCATATCGGTCCACTTTTACGTATAGCCCCCATATAAACGAACCCCCAAATTTGGCTTGCGGGGACTCTAAGAGAAGCCAATTTCATCCGATCCGGCTGAAATTTGATACACGGTGTTAGTATATGGTCTCGAACAAGCATGCAAAAAATCGTCCACATCGCTCCATAATTATATATAGCCCCCATATAAACCGATCCCCCGATTTGGTTTTCAGAGCCTCTAAGAGAAGCAAATTTCTTCCGATCCGGCTGAAATTTGATACATGGTGTTAGTATATAGTCTCTAATGACCATGCAAAAATTGGCCCACATCGGTCCATAATTATATATAGCCCCCATATAAACCGATCACCAGATTTGATCTCCGGAGCCTCTTGGAAGACCCAAATTCATCTGATTCAGTTGAAATTTGGTACATGGTGTTAATATATGGCCTCAAATACCCATGCACAAGTTGGTCGAAATCGGTCCATAATTATATATAGCCTTCATATAAACCAATCCCCAGATTTGAACTCCGGAGCCCCTTGAAAGAGCAAAATTCATCCGATTCGGTTGAAATTTGGTACGTGATGTTAGTATATGGTATCCACCAACCATGCAGGAATTGGTTCATATCAGTCCATAATTATATATAGCCCCCATATAAACCGATCCCCAGATTTGACCTCCGATGCCTTTTGGAGAAGCAAAATTCATGCGATCTGGTTGAAATTTGGTACGTGGTGGTAGTCAGGGATCCGGAGCGGTCCATTTTTTTCGCTCCTCTCCGCTCCCGCTCCGGAGAAAAGAAAAACGCTCCGCTCCACGCTCCGCTCCTCTTCGAGAAAATTATAGTATATTATATAATTATATAATCTGAACCAATTTTCATAATATTTTGCGGGTTTAATTAATACCACAAAAGGTTACCTTGTGCAAAATTTGAGAAAGATCAGTTAAGAAATGAGGCCTCTACGGTCAAAAATAAGGTTATTAGGGGCGAATTTTTCAAAATCGGGCGATACATACATGGGAGCTATATCTACATCTGAACCGATTTCGATGAAATTTTGCACATACCGTTAGTACTATAGTGGACTTTGAGTAAGGTCGGTTAGTAAATAAGGGTTCTATGGCCAAATTTGGGAAAACCGGTCTATACATATATATGAGAGTGATATCTAAATCTGAACCGATTTCGATGATATTTCGCACATATAGTTAGTGCTATAGAAGATTACATTTAGTAAACTTTGAGTAAGATCGGTTGATAAATAAGGGTTTTATGGCCAAATTTAGAAAAATCGGGCGGTACATATATATGGGAGCTATAGCTAAATCTGGGAAAATCAGGCGATACATATATATGAGAGCTATATCTAAATCTGAACCGATTTGGATGAAATTTTGCAGACTTGCAGGGCAATGGAAAAGATTACCTTCTGTCAAATTTGGTGACGATTGAAAAAAAAGCGCAACGTGACCCCATTTGTCGAAATCGGGCAATACATATATATGGGAGCTATTTCTAAATTTGATCCGATTTCTTCCAAATTCAATTCTTCATTAAAACGAAATTTTCATTCATGTTAGGATACACATTTTTATGTCGTATCACTTAGCTATAAGGACAAACAGACTTCATTGAAAAGTTTAGAGATTTTTAGACAAGGAAAAAACTTTATTTCAGAGAAATACGTCTTCTATTCTAAGCAAAATTCGTATTCGTATTTTAAGCATGTGAAATATTTGGCCTCCCGACAATATTCTTTGCGGTGCCTCATCTACTATTTAATATGTGATAGAAACCAAATTTATGAAAATGACCCAAAATGGACCAAATTCTGTTTGGTCCGACCATCGGACCAAATTTAAAAATTAGAAATCTTTTGGACAAATTTTGGTCCGATCGGACCAAAACGGCAACTCTGATTGGAATTGAAAGTCTATACACAGAGTAGAAGTAACTACTCTCCGAACGAGGTTTTGTTATATTTGTAATGTGTGTGTTTATGTTTATGTTTGCAACAACCTCCATCGAAATCAGTCCGTGGTATACCTACGAATATTCTTACTCAGATCTAGTGTTATCTAATTTCGCTTTTTTCCCCTTTATTGTAAAAATACATTTTCGAACAGCGTTTTTAAGAAATGTTCGTTCTCAAAAAAAGTAGATAACATGCAATAATACAAATCAAGTCATTAGTTTTCAATGTGAGAAGAAGTTAAAATAAATGTATATGCGCACATTTTTAACCAAAAGTGAAACTATCCATAATTTTAATTAAATTTTCGAGAACTAATATCAGAAATAAGAGAATGCTAGGATATAGTACAATAGTAAAGCAAATATGAATGTCCTTACACTGAAAAAAAAAAACATGCCCGGTTCCAAAGATTTTGTCTTTACTTTAACAGTTTGGGTATTAATTCCGAGCCAAAGAAGCGGAGAATACAAGTAAGGATACTTTAAAGACACAATTCTCTTTTAAATTTGGGGGTTATGTACTTGCTTCTAGGAAGCAAATGTTAATTTATCATTTTTTTAGATTTTTTTCGTCAGTTATTATCAAAATCCTTTAAAAACGAATTAACGACAATTTTATTTTCCATATTAAGACTCGACTTCAAGTAGAAATTATGCTATGTTTCAAGTAAAAAGCGTCTTTAAAATAAAGTGTTGAAAAACATGTCTTATTTTTTTAAAGATTTTTTGGTTTGTAGGCAAGATTCAAAAAGCAAACAAATTTAAAGACAATTTTATTAATTTTAAAGAATTTTTCTTAATTATTAAAGTCACGTTGACCTTACCTCAAAAATTTTATCTTTCATGTTATGATACACATTTTTAAGTAAAATCACTTAGTTATAAGGACATTACAACTTCATTCAAAAGTTTATTGACATTTGGACAAGGAAAAAACTTTATTTTAGAGAAATGCGTCTTCCATGCTAAGCAAAATTTGCATTCTTATTCTAAGGACATGAAATCTTTGACTTCACGACAATATTTTTTCAGTGTAGAAAACTAAAAAATTAAATATAAATAAGATCGTTTAATTGTATTTATTTGGCGTTCATTACAAACATCTTTGTAGTAATACGGGGTGAAATTGATCGAAAGTACTGTTGTTACTTTTACAACACATACTAGAGATATATTTTGACATTTGCCGTTTTTGAAAACAATTACTAAAAAAACACGTTGTGTTCTCCCCAATGTACGTACGTACAAAAATACATATCGTACATTTTAAACCTTTACTCACACTACACTAAGTACTAGCTATATTTGAAATTATCTACACAGTGTACTTTCAAAGTTACACATATCATTCAAGTCATATTTTATTCGGAGCGGAGCGATTTTTCATTTGCAAACCGCTCCGCTCCGCTCCCGCTCCGCACCGGATTTTAGAAATACCGCTCCCGCTCTTGCAAAAAAAGGGCTTGCTCCGCTCCGCTCCACGCTCCGCTCCACGCTCCGCTCCACGCTCCGCTCCGGATCCCTGGTGGTAGTATATGAAATTTAACAACCATGCCAAAAGTGGTCCATATCAGTCCATAATCATATATAGCCCCCATATAAACCGAACCCGAGATTTGGTTTTGGAGCCTCTTGGAGGAGCAAATTTCATCCGAGTCAGTTGAAATTTGGTACATTGTGCTATTATATGGCCGTTAACAACCATGCCTAACTAGGTCCAGGTAGTTATATATAGCCCTCAGATAAATCGATCCCCAATCACCCAAAAATTGGTCCATATCAAGTTCATAATTCTATATAGCCCCCATATAAGCGACCCCCATATTTCAATTCTGGCTCTCTACGTACCGTGCAAAAGTCCATGTCGATTCGTAATTATTTGTAGACTTACCTATACATAACTGTTTTGTCTAATATATACCACGTGTGGACTAACTCACAATTTAGAAAAGTTAAAGAAGTTTTAAGATACCACAACCCAAGTAATTTGATTGTGGATGACAGTCTTTCGTAGAAGTTTCTACGCAATCCATGGTGGAGCGTACACAAGATTCGACCTGGCCGAACTTACGGCCGTATATACTTGTTTTAACTATACAGGAAGTTTTTGTAATTCAATTTTTTATACCCTCCACTAGAGGTGTGCAGGTGACCCGAAATTGCCGTGACTCACGCGTGAGTCGTGAGTCACCCTCATGGCAACGGCGTGAGTGTGCGTGAGCGTGATTAACAAACCAAAATGTCGTGCGTGAGCGTGAGTCACGAAAATATTATCTTCGTGAGTGTGCGTGAGTAAAGATTTACGCTCACGAAAGTAATCCCCCTCACCAACATAAAACGCTGAAGAGTTAAATTCATTTACAATTTTAGTGACACCTGGGATGTTAAAAGTGTAATAACGCTCTCGATTTTAATAATGCTCATGTTTTCAGACACGTCACTAAGGTAAATTACTCAAAAAATTGTTCGTGAGTCACGACATTTTTCGTGAGTCATGATATTTTTCGTGAGTCACGGTATTTTTCGTGAGTCACGACATTTTCGTGCGTAAGTGTGCGTGAGTACAAATTTCCTTTTCGTGAGTGTGCGTGAGCGTGAAATTCTGAGTCGATCTAAGCTTATCGGTCCGCTTGTTGAAATCACGCTAACTTCCGAACGAAACAAGCTATCGACTTGAAACTTGGCACAAGTAGTTTTTATTCATGCAGGTCGGATGTGATTGCAAATGGGCCATATCGGACCACTTTTACGTATATGCCGACGCCTAGTTTAGCCTTGCGGAGCCTCTTTGATTCATCCGATCCGGTTGAAATTTGGTACGTGAAGTAACTATATGGCTTTTAACAACCATGCAAAAATTGGTCCATATCGGTCCATAACTATATATAGCGCCCATATAAACCAATCCCCAGATTTGACCTCTGGGGCCTCTTGGAGGAGCAAAATTTATCCGATCCGGTTGATATTTGGTACGTGGTGTTAGTATATGATCTTTAACAACCATGCAAAAATTAGTCCACATCGGTCCATAGTTATGTATAGCGTCCATATAAACCGATCACCAGATTTGACCTTCGGAGCCTCTAGGAGGAGCAAAATTTGTCTAATCCGGCTGAAATTTGATATGTGGTGTTAGTATATGGTTTCTAACAACCATTCAATACCAAAATTGGTATATATCCGTCTACAATTATATATAGAAGACAGTGGTAAGAGGTTTTAAGATAACTGGCCATCGGTAAGTGTTCACAATCTTTAGTAGAAGTTTCTACGCAATCCATGGTGGAGTGTACATAAGATGCGGCCTTGCGTACGTATACACTTGTTTTATATTGCGTTTTTTTTTTTCTAATTTTAATGGTACAAACTATTTAAATTTTGTCGAAAAAACTTCTAGATACATTGCAGAAAAATTGCGAATTTTTGAAAATATTTTAGGCCAAGAGTTTCAAACAAGCGCTAGAATACATTACAAATCATAAAAAATTTTAGAAATTTTTATTTACGTCAGCCTGATACAAATGCAGGCTGGTTATTCGTCCAATTAATTGCTTTACATATTATTATTACAATTTAACCCTCTAGTGCCCCAATTTTTTTGTCAGCTTATTAAATTTTCAATGTTAACGACACAAAAGCAAGAGAACTAAGCAAGAAAAATGTATACCGTAAAATACAGCATATGCTGCAAAGCCTCTGGAATAGTTTTAAATAAGTTTTCTTTTTATTTTGCCCATTTTGTTGCCTAAAGGCGGGCTTGGGCATTAGAGGGTTAATACCAGTTAATTGGGCATGAAAGATTGACAAAATGATTGATTAAGAAGCTATTGAAAAGAAAACGCCAATAATCCATATGACTAAACGTATATTTATTTGCTGGCTAATGCAAGTTTTCATAGTGTTTAGTGTAACATAGATCTGGCATGGTGAGAGATGAATATTAATTTGGCAAATCATCACAAACATTTTTAATTCACATCCAAAACACTGAATTTGGATCACACCTTAAGAAATGATTCAAATTCCGAGCATCGGCTCTTGAAATGGCGGACATCCATCCTATGACAAGCCCATGTTAAATTCATCGCTTCTGCGCTAATTTTCAAAAATCCAAAACAACATTTTCACTACTTTTTTGGCGACATTTTTGTTGGGTACTATTAAAGAACATCCCTAGAAGTAGTTAGAATGTTATGCCTTGGTGTCATATTACGATCATACTACAAACCCTTGAATTGAAGTTGCGTGTTCAATGGTATTTGTGGCAGAGTCTTCTATGGCGTTATTTTATTGTGTAAACATATTCAGGTTCAACCCATGGTTGGACCGAAAAAGTTTTCAAATTGTAAAAATTAGATAATTACAATAATAAAGTGCAATAAAAAATGCTGATAAAAATAAAAAGAGAAATTGTCGAAGCTTTTTGTTGGTTTGTTAAATTTCTTCATTCAAATGAACCTCCAAGCACAACTTCTAAAGCAATGCAAATAAATGATTGGAAAACGAAGTACTTCCATCCTATGACAAGCCCATGTAAAATTCATTGGAAATGACCCAAATTTGCATTACTTCTAGATGGGGATTCAAACTACTTTTTTTTTTTTGCTGGAATGTTGACTAAATTATGAGAGTATCATAACAAACAGAGGAATAAAATGCTAGCGAAATCGTTTGATATTCTACAATTAAACAAGTAAAATTGTTTTATAAAATTAAAATTTTATGACATTTTTAAATTATCTAGAATGCATGGAATTTTCAAACAAAAATTATAATTTTCTGAAAGTCAAATTGAAAACGAAAACTATGAAAAAATATTAGAAAAAAAAAACAATTTTATAATATAAAGCAAATCAAAATTTGTAGTGGGAAAAATCTCTGTTGTACTTTCGCTAATATAAATTCCTTATCTTGCAAATACCTTGTTTGTATTTTATATTTATCGTGGTCATTTAGTATTGCATATAAAATAATTCTTAAATCGGAATCCACAAAAGGTAAGTAGTGGACTTAGAAAATGCTTTAATATTTACCAAACATTTTGCAGTGTCGCAAGAGGTCAATCTATGGATAGAGATCGATGCAAAAAACAAGACCCCAGGGGTTATTTACCCGACAGGTCACCAAACAGATCGCCAAGGCAAAGAGCTTGCGATATAAGTCCTCGCCACTTACCGGAAAGTCCGGAGGTTTTACGGAATGTTTCAACTCATCTGGGCAATATGTCAATGTATGACATTGACGATATCAATTTATATGATCAGGATGAATACAAACGTAAGTTTAATTAGTCTTTAGTGATTCTCAAGAATTTACATACCCTGCACTACTACTGTGAAATAAGATACTAGTCGATGTCATTTCAACTCCTACATGGAAGCATATTAGAATTGAAGAGTAGTTCATCAAAGTACGTAATTCTACTATGACCGTCCGCTAAGTACACAGATCTTATGTCAAAAATTCGAAGCAATTAGATATGACCAAAATACACCCAGATAATGAATATGATCACCTCGAACTTTTTTCAAGAGGATGTTAATTTTGGAGGGGAAACATGGAACATGATTTCCGAAATCTATATAATTTCCGAGAAAATAACATGGCTGTGACAAACATGTTATATGTTCCTTGTCCAAATGTAACATGCTATTGAAACACCTTTGATGTATCATATGTTATTTCTTCTCTGTGTGTAGAAAAAATTTCTTCACAATAACGAAATTGGGTCAATGATTCAATTGAAATTGAATTTCAATTGAAATATGCTTTGTTTTTAATAGCAACCTTTTTATACCCTCCACCATGGGGGTATATTAACTTTATCATTCTGTTTGTAACACATCGAAATATTGCTCTAAGATTCCATAAAGTATATATATTCTGGGTCGTGGTGAAATTCTGAGTCGATCTGAGCATGTCCGTGCGTCCGTCCGTCCGTCTGCAAATCACGCTAACTTCCAAACGAAACAGGCTATCGACGTGAAACTTTGCACAAGTAGTTGTTATTGATGTATTGCAAATGGGCGATATTGGTCCACTTTTACGTATAGCCCCCATATAAACGGACCCCCAAATTTGGATTGCGGATCCTCTAAGAGCAGCAAATTTCATCCGATCCGACTAAAATTTGGTACATGGTGTTAGTATATAGTCTCTAACAGCCATGCAGAAATTTGTCCACATCGGTCAATAATTATATATAGCCCCCATATAAACCGTGCCCCGATCCCCCGATTTGGCTTGGGGAGCCTCTAAGAGATGCAAATTTCATCCGATCTGGCTGAAATTTGGTACATAGTGTTAGTATATGGTCTCTAACAACCATGCAAAAATTGGTCCACATCGGTTCATAAATATATACAGCCCCCATATAAACTGATCACCAGATTTGACCTTCGGAGACCAAAATTCATCTGATTCAGTTGAAATTTGGTACGTGGTGTTAATATATGGCCTCAAACACCCATGCAGAAATTGGTCGAAATCGGTCCATAATTATATATATGCCCCATATAAACCGATCCCCAGTCTTGACCTCCGGAGCCCCATGGAAGAGCAAAATTCATCCGATTTAGTTGAAATTTGGTACGTGGTGGTAGTACATGATTTTTAACAACCATGCCAAAAGTGGTCCATATAAGTCCATAATCATATATAGCCCCCATATAAACCGATCCCAAGATTTGGTTTTGGAGCCTCTTGGAGGAGCAAATTTCATCCGAGTCAGTTGAAATTTGGTACATTGTGGTAGTATATGGCCGTGAACAACCATGCCTAATTAGGTCCATATCGGTCTATAGTTATATATAGCCCTCAGATAAATCGATCCCCAATCACACACCAATTGGTCCATATCAAGTTCATAATTGTATATAGCCCCCATATAAGCGACCCCCATATTTCAATTCTGGCTCTCTACGCATCGTGCAAAAAGTCCATATCGATTCGTAATTATTTGTAGACTTACCTATACATAACTTTTTTGTCCAATATATACCACGTATGGACTAACTCACAATTTAGAAAACGATGTTAAGAAGTTTTAAGATACCACAACCCAAGTAATTCGATTGTGGATGACAGTCTTTCGTTGGCTCAATTTTAATGACATTTTCTTTGGGCGTAGTTAGGCCATATTCTTATTAGAATATTGTAACGTGTACGACACGAGATGGGTACAAAACGACAAATAATCCTTTTCTCTGAAACGAAATTTTGAACAAATGAAAGACCCATAAATCTTCGTATATAGTGCCAGTCGCCCATCTTGCCTAAAAGAAATAACTTAACCTCGTTTCCGGAAAGGAAATCCAAAGGGTTTTTGGAAAATCGTAATTATACAGTTTTTTTCTTTTTTCATGTTCGTACAAAGAGAAATTCGCAGGGACCGTAAATAACTGTTATCCAGAAAATTTAAACTCTTCATGTTAGAGTCAACGGAGACCTATACTGTCATATACCATAAGATTCATCTCGGAAAGCTCTTTCAGAATCTATGGTGATATTAAAAAAACGCTCCCAACTCCAAAGTTAACGGATATTTTTCAACGTAAAAATAAAAGGTAATAAATAAAACTCTGTTTAGGAGTTTTCTTTTTTCCTTCAGAAAATAATACTCTTTTTTGGAGTTTTATTTTTTTCTTCAGAAAATAATACTCTTTTTTGGAGTTTTATTTTTTGCTTCGGAAAATAAAACTCTTTTTCACTAATAGTACTGAGAACACGGAGATTTTTTGAAAAAGGTCCCTTGAGACAGTGTTATCAGACTCGCTTTCATCATCCTCGTCGAATAATTTTACCATTTCAATCAAATTCCGACCAGTATCCGTAGTAATTGTGCAAATTTGTTCCCTGTCATGTTCCTAAAATAAATTTTAATTTAACTTACTAAAGATGGGAATTATATACACTCTTAGAAAAATATGTTTTTCATATGTTCCGATATAAACAAAATGTGTTTCGGGCACAATTTTAAAACACAATATATTTAAGTGCAAACATGCAATGTTCCTAAACTAACACTAAAAGTTTGGGACATCTATGTTAATATGTTAGAATATATTATGTTTGGGACATGAATGTTTCATAAAAATCATATGTGTGAATGCAAACATGTATAAATTTACAAATTTCGACTAAACATACATATGTTGTGATATTTTATTCAAAGCGACAGAGAGAGAGAGTATAGAGAAAGAAATAGAGATGGAAACCGGGAGAGTTGACAAAAGATATCAACATAACACAGCGAAAGAATCAAAAGAGAACAATTTCTATGAAACCGCTTGTATGTTGTTTCGGAAAACTGGTTTATGATAACGCCAAAAATTTGATATGCTTAAGTCTAAATATTATTTAATTTGAATAAAGAGAATAGACATTCGGAACCAAGAGAATAGACATTAAAAAAAAACAGCATGTGTTTTCGCCGTGAGAGCAGCATTTTATGTATGTGTGGACATGTGTTTTGTTTATCATTTTGGCATTATGGGCACAATTTTTTTTGGTTCGTTAAAAGAAATCAGGGGTCTTCATAAAAATAACGAAAGGGCACTATACTCTTTTTAGAGTTGGGACAGTAAAATGAAATAAGGAGGAAATAGTGAAAAATTACACAGTAAAATGTATAAAAACAAAGTTTAGTTCCTCTTTATTAATAAGTAGTCCACGAGGAGTTGACGGACACCTTCAAATATAAAAGCGGGCATTAAGTTCGAGTTTTGCAGCTAAAACAATTTAAAAAGATTATTTTCTTTAAAATGAATTATTATAGAAAAATAAAAGGCATTTTAGAGCGATGGTGTTAAATGCCAGTAAAAAACTGTTCACGCCTAAATAAATTTATGTTTATATTAATTATAAAATTATTTATGTATGTTTTTACTCGACGTTCTTCTTCTTTTGTTAGAGTTTTTGAATTCCTTCCAAATTTTAAAGTTTTGTACCAAAAACAGGTTTTTGTTACAAAATTGTTATTTTGCAATAAAAAAATAATATGTTATCCAAAAATCAGTCAATTTCGTTTATATCAAGCACTGTTACTGACTATAAATCTTTAATAACCCACATTTCGAAGTTTCATTATAAAAATTTAATATAGTATAAATATAAATGCGTAAATTAAAAAAAAAAAACCAATGGTGTTCGGTCGGAGCAGGGATTGAACCCACGCCCCTTTGCATGCTGGTGACTATAACAGCTACGTAGCCCAGTGGATAGTGTGTTGGCTTACAAACTGTATGGTCCTCGGTTCGATTCTCCGTGCAGGCGAAAGGTAAAATTTAAATAATTTATAAAAGTGAATAATTTCTTCAACATTATTTGTATTACAGAAAAAGGTGCCAAGAACTAAAATATTTCGTTGAAGTGAGAATTACGAGTATGTTAGGGAATGAGCACAATCGTCTTTGGGAAAATTCTTCCAAGCATATAATATTTTTGGGCTCAAAATGCTTCCAAACATATAATATGTTCACATAAAACAAATATGTTAATGTTTCGGCAGTATCCAATAATATATGTGCTTCCTGCAAAATATGTTTGGAACATATGTTAAAGAGGCGATTTTTTTAGAGGGTGTATATATATATATCTTGTATACAACAAAGATGCATAAAAGTCTAAGTCTCGAACGCGCTTTAATAAATCTACCAATTGTATCAAAGTAATCCTTCACAAACAGTTGCAGTGAAGGAGCAGCACACATGACTGATTGTTCTCATAACACGGAGATTTTTTGAAAAAGGTTCCTTGAGAAAGCTTTCAACATCCTCGTCGAATAAATTTGGCGAACATAGCACGGCCTTGGAAGTAGATCGTCTTAAATAAAAAATGAGTTGCATTTAAGACGGAAAAAATAAAACTCTTGAAAAGAGTTTTATTTTCCGAAGAAAAAAATAAAACTCCAAAAAGGAGCATTATTTTTTGAAGGAAAAAATAAAACTCATAAGAGTTTTTTTTTATGACGGATAAATAAAACTCTATTTTTAACAGTTTCAATCGAGTTTTTATTTTTTACTCACAAAATAACGATTAAAAAATAACTTTTTTGATAGCACTTATAACCGTTACGGTCCCTGGAAATTCGAGATCCTTTTTCCATCAAACTATAATCGTTGAGCTGAATCTGTTAGGGTTCTAGTAAAATTTATAATTTTCAAAAATCGTAGGAGATAAATCTAGTCCAAATCTATATTGGTTTTATCGAATTATTTATTGCATTTTTCCTTACATCTTTCCTTTAACCTTACAGAAAAAAATATCACCACAACATTTCCAATTGAAGATTTTTTTCAATTAATAAATTAATTGATACATTTGACATTTTAATCCAGATAGAAACAGTGCCCATCATATTTTGCAATCAATTTTCAGAATATTGCTCTCAATCGAAATCGCCATAAGTCAATGATAGAAAATTTAAAAATTTTTAACTAAAAATTGATACAATTAACTTTTTAATCAAACTCGGAAGACTAAGTCACTTAAAAAGAAGTGATGGATTTTTTTTAATTTTTAACTAAAAATGTATTTCAAACAGTTAATTTTTTAATAAAACTAAAAACACAAAGTCAGTTAAGCATGTTATAAAAAATAGTTACTTTAATGAACGAATTAAGTGAGTTTTGCAATCAACATCAATTAAATTTTTAATTGCATCAATAAAAAATTAATTGGAATTTTCTAATGAAATCAATTAATTTTTTCATCCAAGTATTTTTTTTAATATCCAATTGAAACTGTGGTTGATACTATCATTTTCGTGATTGAAGACATTTCAATAAAAAATTTAATTGGATCAATTAATGTAGTGATTGAATCAGAAACAATTTTGTTGCGTGTTGGACGTCGTTTAAGTTTAGATATAGCTCCGATACAAATCATCCGCCAGAGTTACACTCATATGACCGCCGGAGAACAAATTTCCACTCTGAGACCAAAGTTTCATTTCGATCTACTTGAAATTTTGAACAGATAGTAGAATTAACATTCTGGCGGTACATATCTAGGATAGCTTCGAGATGAGCCTATCTCTTACGAATGTTATATGCCACAGGGGTCTCACTTCCACATGAGGTCAGGAAAGTTGTGGGAAAGTCTCTATTATTTCCACATATATTATACGGAATTGTGATTTACTCGGGTGCCCCTTTGGGTACGCTTGATCGCCTCCGAATACTATTTAATAGGATTGTTTGCTTTGTTTATGATTTGAGTTACAACGACCACGTCAATTCTTATGTATTGCAGTTTCTGGGGTGTAGTTTTGGGAATACGGTTGATCTAAGTTTAATTTTATTGTTGTATAAAGTCATTAACCCTCTAATGCCCAAGCCCGCCTTTAGGCGGTCTACATTTAATAAGGAAGCTTTTATTAAAACACTTCTTAAGAGACCAAAAATGGGTAAAATAAAAAGAAAACTTAGTTAAGACTGTTCAAGAGGCTTTGCAGCATATACTGAATTTTACCGTATACATTTTTCTTGTTTAGTTTTCTTGCTTTCGTGTCGTTAACATTGAAAATTTAATCAGCTGGCAAAAAAAAAAAAAATTGGGGCATTAGAGGATTAAGCACGGTAATCCACCATATATGGCCTCGAATTTTGAGCTTGGATGTTCAAATAGGACTCATTCATTGCAGCTGCCTCAGTACCGCTCTTTAATTATGCAGCGTTAATTTCGTGTCCGGGCAATACGATTATGGAATTCGGTGATAATAGAAACTTTTTACGTCCAATATTCTATGATCGTAGGCATAAAGAAAAACATCTGTGATATTTTAATTTAGTTTTGTAATTATTTTTGAAATTATTTTAAATATTTGTTCAATGTCGTGGTGTTCCTGTGCCGTTGTTTTTACAATTTAAAATTAATTTTAAACAAGTATATATGGCCGTAAGTTCGGCCAAGCCGAATCTTATGTACCCTCCACCATGGATGGAGTAGAAACTTCTACGAAGGACTGTCATCCTCAATCGAATTACTTGTGAGTAATTATGTGGTATATATTAGACAAAAAAGGTATGTGTAGGTAAGTCTACAAATAATTACGGATCGATATGGACTTTTGCACGGTACGTAGAGAGCCAGAATTGAAATATGGGGGTCGCTTATATGTGGGCTATATACAATTATGAACTTGATATAGACCAATTTTTGTGTGATTGGGGATCTATTTATCTGAGGGCTATATATAACTATAGACCCATATGGACCTAGTTAGGCATGGTTGTTAACGGCCATATATTACTAGCACAATGTACCAAATTTCAACTGACTCGGATGAAATTTTCTCCTCCAAGAGGCTCCAAAACCAAATCTGGGGATCGGTTTATATGAGGGCTATATATGATTATGGACTGATATGGACCACTTTTCGCATGGTTGTTAAATATCATATACTACCACCACGTACCAAATTTCAACCAGATCGGATGAATTTTGCTTCTCCAAAAGGCACCGGAGGTCAAATCTGGGGATCGGTTTATATGGGGGTTATACATAATTATAGACTGATATGAACCAATTCCTGCATGGTTGTTGGATACCATATACTAACATCACGTACCAAATTTCAACCGAATCGGAAGAATTTTGCTCTTCCAAGGGGCTCTGGAGGTTAAATCTGGGGATCGGTTTATATGGGGGCTATATATAATTATGCACCGATGTGGACCAATTTTTGCATAGATGTTAGAGACCATATTCTAACACCATGTACCAAATTTCAGCCGGATCGGATGAAATTTTCTTCTCTTAGAGGCTCCGCAAGCCAAATCTGGGGATCGGTTTATATAGGGCTATATATAATTATGGACCGATGCGGACCAATTTTTGCATGGTTGTTAAAGACCATATACTAACACCATGTACCAAATTTCAGCCGGATCGGATGAAATTTGCTTCTCTTAGAGGCTCCGCAAGCCAAATCGGGAAATAGGTTTATATGGGGGCTATATATAGTTATTGACCGCTGTGGACCAATTTTTGCATAGATGTTAGAGACCATATACTAACACCATGTACCAAATTTCCGGCGGATCGGATGAAATTTTTTTCTCTTAGAGGCAAGCCAAATCTGGGGATCGGTTTATATGGGGGTTATATATAATTATGGACCGATGCGGACCAATTTTTGCATGGTTGTTAAAGACCATATACTAACACCATGTACCAAATTTCAGTCCGATCGGATGAAATTTGCGCCTCTAAGAGGTTCTGCAAGCTAAATCTGGGGATCGGTTTATATGGAGGCTATATATAATTACGGTCCGATATGAACCAATTTGGACATGTGTGTTCAAAGAAAATGATAAAAGGAATAAAATTTAGCATATATCGGCTCATGTTTTGGTATAGCCCACATATATAACGAACTCCCGAGTTGATTTCTGTATAGCATAGCAATAGTTCTTTTGGGTCTACAAAGAGATGTGTTAAAAACGGTGTGTATCGGTTGATATTCTGATATACATATATTCCCCATATATTTTCATTCATATTACCATAAGGGTATACTCTACCCAGCAAAAAAAGGCGTCGCTAAAAAAATAATGAAAATGTTCTTTTTGGATCCGGAAGTGGTGCAAATTTGACTCAGAAGCGATGAATTTAACATGGGCTTGTCACTGAATTTGCATCACTTCTTTAGGTGTGATCCGAATTCTATGTTTTGGATGTAAATTAACAAATTCTGTGATATTTTGTCAAATAAATAATTTTTATAATTTTAATGGATTCTAACGCTTGTCGGAAACGTTTGTCCTCAATTATTTTAAAAAATTCACAGATTGGATTTAGCATTTTTTTTTCGACAAAATTTAAATGATTTGTAAAGGGTGATTTGTTAAGAGCTTGATAACTTTTTTTTTTTTTCAAACGCATAAAATTTGCAAAATCTCATCGGTTCTTTATTTGAAACGTTAGATTGGTCCATGACATTTACTTTTTGAAGATAATTTCATTTAAATGTTGACCGCGGCTGCGTCTTAGGTGGTCCATTCGGAAAGTCCAATTTTGGGCAACTTTTTCGAGCATTTCGGCCGGAATAGCCCGAATTTCTTCGGAAATGTTGTCTTCCAAAGCTGGAATAGTTGCTGGCTTATTTCTGTAGACTTTAGACTTGACGTAGCCCCACAAAAAATAGTCTAAAGGCGTCAAATCGCATGATCTTGGTGGCCAACTTACCGGTCCATTTCTTGAGATGAATTGTTCTCCGAAGTTTTCCCTCAAAATGGCCATAGAATCGCGAGCTGTGTGGCATGTAGCGCCATCTTGTTGAAACCACATGTCAACCAAGTTCAGTTCTTCCATTTTTGGCAACAAAAAGTTTGTTAGCATCGAACGATAGCGATCGCCATTCACCGTAACGTTGCGTCCAACAGCATCTTTGAAAAAATACGGTCCAATGATTCCACCAGCGTACAAACCACACCAAACAGTGCATTTTTCGGGATGCATGGGCAGTTCTTGAACGGCTTCTGGTTGCTCTTCACTCCAAATGCGGCAATTTTGCTTATTTACGTAGCCATTCAACCAGAAATGAGCCTCATCGCTGAACAAAATTTGTCGATAAAAAAGCGGATTTTCTGCCAACTTTTCTAGGGCCCATTCACTGAAAATTCGACGTTGTGGCTCGTTAGTAAGTCTATTCATGATGAAATGTCAAAGCATACTGAGCATCTTTCTCTTTGACACCATGTCTGAAATCCCACGTGATCTGTCAAATACTAATGCATGAAAATCCTAACCTCAAAAGAATCACCCTTTACCATTTTATGAATTCTTACTCTGTTTTTAACCTATTTGAAACAAAAAAGTTAAAATTACCCATTAAAAGTATGAAAAAAACCAAGTTAAAAAATTGAATTAAAAGAACTTCTTGGGTAGTTCAAATAAAAAACATCATTGGGAGTGCATCTTCTGGAAGTGATTTTATAGTTGTGCCTTTGGAAGAACTTCCAAACTTCCAATTGTTTTTTGTTTTGGTTCTTCTAAAGGCAAAACTTTAAAGGTGCTTCCAAAAATGTCTTACCAACGATGTTCTTTATTTTAACTACACAGAAAGTTTTTTAAATTAATTTTATAACTTGCCTTTTTAATATTTTTAATGGGTAATTTTTACTTTTTTTGTTTCGTATTGGAATTAATATTTGGTACAAATAACTTGAAATTTGTCGAAAAAAGGTAAATCCAAAAGATTGGGAATTTTTGAAAATATTTGAGGCCAAATGCTTCAGACAAGCATTAGAATGCATTAAAAATCATAAAAAGGTTATTAGGAACAAGTATATATGGCCGTAAAGACTGTCATCCAGAATCGAATTACTTGGGTTGTGGTATCTTAAATCGTTTTCTAAATTGTTAGTTAGTCCATACGTGGTATATATTAGACCAAACAGCTATGTGTAGGTAAGTCTACAAATAATTACGAATCGATATGGACTTTTGCTAAGACCCCATAAAGTATATATATTCTGGGTCGTGATGAAATTCTGAGTCGATCTACGCATGTCCGTCCGTCTTTTGAAATCACGCTAATTTCCGAACGAAACAAGCTATCGACTTGAAACTTGGCATAAGTAGTTGTTATTGATGTAGGTCGGATGGTATTGCAAATGGGTCATATCGGACCACTTTTACGTATAGCCCCCATATAAACCGGCCCCCAGATTTGGCTTGCGGAGCCTCTTGGAGGAGCAAAATTCACCCGACCCGGTTGAAATTTGGTATGTGGTGTTAGTATAGGGTCTTTAACAAGCATGCAAAAATTGGTCTATAGTGGTCCATAAATATATATAGCCCCCATATAAACCGATCCCCAGATTTGACCTCCGGAGCCCCTTACAGGAGCAAATTTTATCCGATTCAGTTAAGAGTTTGTAATTTGTGTAAATATGTGGACACTAACAACCATGCAAAAATTAGTCCATATCGGTTCATAATTATATGTAGGCCCCATATAAATCGATCTCCAGATTTGTCCTCTGGAGCCTATTGGAAGTGCAAAAATTCATCCGATTCGGTTGAAATTTGCCAGACTTGGTCCATATTGGTCTATAGTTATATATAGCCCCAGACTTGGTCCATATTGGTCTATAGTTATATATAGCCCCAGATAAATCTATCCCCAATTACACAAAAATTGGTCCATATCGGTTCATAATTGTATATAGCCCCATATAAATCGACTCCTATATTTCAATTCTGGCTCTCTAATTACCGCACTCAAAAAAAGTTTACTTGGATCCAAAGATTTTGACCTTCTCTTAAGGATTTTGGTATTGATTCCGAGCCAAAGATTCGGCTTCTTTAAAATAAAGAAATTTTTTAGCGACTTATCTGGGTTTAGATATGGAACCAATAAAATTAGCATACAGATCTCATTTGTCAAATTTTCATTCTCTTTTCGCGGTTTTTTTTATACAGGTACTCACGTACAAACAAATGCCAGTTTAAAAATCCAAATTATAACGGATACGTCAAAGTAAAAAATGTTTTCATAATTCCAAAACAACTTTAAACCAAAGACGCTAAATCTTCAAAATAAATCTTAGCCTATATTTGAAGCGTTTTTATCATAAATCTAAAGATTTAATATTTCAGTTAATTTAGGGACAATTTCATTAAATCAAAAATGTGTTTCTTTACTTTAAGGAAAATTAGCCTTAGTTCAAAGACATGCGACTTTAACGAAGGGACGCCAATTTACAAAATTTGTGTCGTAAATTAGTTGAAAAGAATTTTTGAAGATTATAAACTTTATTTTAATTAAAATTTCATTATTTTAAAGAAATTTGTACTTAATATTTTGTAATTTTCGCATCCTAAAATTAAGGTTGCGTAATCTTTAATATCACGTAAATATTTTTTTCAGTGTACCGAAAATGTGATGTTTTTGTTACACAATAAATAAAAGTTTGGCCAAAAACATATTTAAATGAAAGGGTTTGTATATAGGATCCGTGTAAGAACATAAATTTAAAACAAAAATCCACAAATTTTGTCCACATGATGACAAAGTATGATACGTCCCACAGACGTATGTTTAGCTTATCCGTGACTTTCAGTAGGTTAAGCTTTCTAGGGTTAATAAGATAAAATCTTTGGATACGGGCATGCTTTTTTTTAGTGTAATGACCAAGGTAGTGGACATGAGGTCAAAATAAAGTAAAATAAAATAAAATAAAGTGAAGTACACAAAACTCAAATTTAAAAGAGAATTCGGTCTTGTATCCTTACTTCAATACTACAAAAATTTGTGTAAAGACAAAATCTTTGGAACCGGGCAAGTTTTTCAGCGTGATTGTCATTGGTTTTATTTTGATGTAGTCTCCCTCTTGCGAGTATTTTAACCGGACCTTGCACAATTCTACAGAAGTTCGGTAATTAATAATAGAAGTTAGATAATAGAAAGACCTAATTTGCATAAGATTTTCCTCAATATTTTGACCTAAAAACTAAGATTCATAAACAAATGTTTGGAATAAATCAAGAATCAGACATAGCCTCCGAGCGAAATTGCAAATTTAAATTCTGGAATCGTACAATTTGAATCGATGCCTGTTTCATCAAATATACTTAAAATTCTTAATATCCACCATTGGGATGGTCCATAAAAATGTATAATGTATAATTAGCTTGAAGGCGGTCAATATTTCAATCAAATTGGTTGTAAACAATTCTAATTTAAATTTTTTTATAAAAAAGTTTTCATGTCAGATTAAACAAATCTGAGAAATTTGTATATATATATATATTGATACTCGTATACTGGTAGTGCAGGGTTCAATTTAATCGATTTACTCCATTTCTAATTTACATTCATTGTGAATAAATTTGAGTTTATGCTATTACCGTCCTGTATCCAGAGACTTCTCATATTGTGGATCCCCACGAGGAGGACTTACAAGAGCGACCGCAGACAGCCCATAATGTTAGAGCTTTCGAAATTAACGATTTTTCAGAGGATATTCTTGAAGATTATGTTGAACCTTCATTCTATGAGCATGATTCATTCGAGGAAGTAATGTGCGCCTATGGAAGTCCACAGGTCCCACAAATGCAAAAATCACCTGTGGGAACAGCAGCTGCTGTTGAAGAAAAGCGTAAGCCAAATGAAGATGGATACAAACAAAAGCCCTTGACTCCAAAAAAAATAGAGCCATTGCCAGATGATCCAAATATAATTCCCCCACATCCCAAGGATCCAAAGGATTATGCTGCCATGATTCGAAGAGCTCGAGCTATTCAACGGCTGAAAGCAATGCAGGAAGCAGAACAGCAAAAAGAGAAGAAGGTTAAAACTAAGCCCACGGAAAAGGCGAAGTTGGGGGATCAAAAAATGAAAACAGCTAGGAAAGTTCCTGCTACACAAACCACACAAGTGAAGAGGAAAGCTCCACCGATGGAAAAACCTAAGAAGAAAGGATCAACAACAGCAGTAGAACATCCTCCGGATTATATTCCTCCAGATTATGCTGCTGCCATTTTACATGCCAGAAAAGTTGCTGGTATAAAAACCAGAAACCCAAAGCTTCTTCCACAACTTCCACAGGAAGCCAAACCTCGACCAGAACCACCCAAAGCCTGCCCCAAATCTCCTGTGCCACAGATAGTACCTCCAACGGCTACTAGAACACCTACATATGAGGATATTATAAAGCGTGCCGCTGGTATTCGAGCTAAAACGTATGCCACTGATGTGGGAGAACTTAAAAAACCATCTATAAGTGTGGATGACCAGGATCAATTGGAAGAATTCGAAGTTCTCGAACAACTTTACGATGCACAGCCCTCTCAACAATGTACTCCACTCTCTATACGAGAAAATGAGATCTTCGATCGTATTAAAAATTTAGAGGATCAACTACTGGAGAGATCACCGCAAAGAGCTCTAGCATATGAAGCTATGGAATTATCGCCCTCTGTACGCTATTATGATACGATGAAAAGGCAAGAAGAAATGTTTATTCCTGGAGCTAGAACTCCTACTCCTCCGCAAATCGGAAAGGAAGTAGAGAGGAATCTATCTCGAACTCCACCACAAGCAGTTTGTCCCACACCTCCATCTCAACTTAAACAAACAACACGAGATTGGGAAATGGCCGATATAAATTTGGATGACATAAACTTCGATGAAATGAACCTATATGTAGATATCGGCGATATATCAATGCCTTCCGAAGACTGGGACCAACCAGAGTCCCTTCAGGAATATGACTTGGAAGATATTACATCACCCGAATTAGATGATTTATCGATTTCATTGCCTGAAGCATTGGAACCCGACTATCCCATTGAGTTATCCGATGAAGCCATAGCCCCTGGAGATGATGAAGATCAGGATAAAACACCTGGTTTCTTGACATCAGTTGTAAGTGCTGTTGTTGATAAATTTAAAAATATTTTCAGTGGGTCACCCAGGGAAGAAAATGAAGCTATTGACGATGAACGTTCTTTTGACCTTGATTCGTCATTGCCCAATTTATTTGAAACTACTGCTCCAGAGAAGCCAAAACAATTGCCTTCACCTAAACCATCTGAAAAACCCATTCCACATCAGGATTTAGGAAAAGTTTCAGGGGCGCTTAGTCCTATAGTAATACCCCCACATCCAAAAGACCCTAAAGATTACCGGGCAATGGTGAAGAGGGCACAACTTATTCAAAAACTTAAAGCTAGGGAATTAGAAGCAGCTAAGGCTGAGGCCACTCCAGTTGCTGCAGAATACAGAGTGCGAAAAAAAGCTGAAGTAAAGTCAACCATACCAAAAAGAGTTCCCAAAAAGGTTGTGGCTAAAACCAAATCGAAAGCCGAACCTGTTCAGAAAGTATATCCACCTGGTGAATACTCTCCTAGTTATGTGGCTGCTGTTGCCAGGGCCAGAGCTCTGGCGGGTTATAAAAATCGAACAGCTCTTCTTAATCCAGAACTAGCGGCTAAAATAGCAGCTTTAAAAGCCCAGAAGGAGGCTGAATTGGCAGCTGAAGAGGCTCTACCACCCGTGGAGAGAATGCGTAAACGAATGGCAAGAATTCAAAGTAAAACGGGTCGACCAATATGTGTTCGTCCATCCATTGAAACTCTAGGCACATTAGAGGCTATACGGGAAAATCTTCCAAAGCCTTCGGTGCCATATCAGCCAAAAACTAAACGAGTTTCCCTACCAAGTGGGGGTAAGAGAAGCGATACAGTTTTCACGAAAAGTTATCGGAGACCAATGGACCAATACAAACCTATGACTCCAATAGCCGAAGAAATCAACGTTCAAGACGATCTTATAGACTTTTCTCCTCTAAGACCACACGAAGGTAAATTACGACTAAAATATCTTAAAGAATTGGCCGAAAGAAGGCAAGCAGAAGGTCAAGAATGCCCTAGGACTCCTATATTAACGGAAAGTCCTAGGACTCCAAAGTCTCCTCAATATACACCAATTACTTTGGAAAGTCCAAAAACCCCTTCGAGAACTAAAGAAGTACGAAAGGAAACTGTTACCACAACTTATAATGAAGTGGGTCTACAAGAGACCATCCATGAGGAGAGTACAAAACTTTCTCAAATACAAGAAAATGGAGAAGTCCATACGAGTGCTAAAAAAATAACAACCACAACAGATGAATTTGGTAATGTTGTCGAGTATCATGTTGAAGAGAAGGGAACTGATTCTGGTCAAAGAGAGCTGGCAATATTAGATGAGGATATTGAAGGTATTGAAGAACCCGATTTCATGGATATATCTGATGTATCACCACAACCAAAGGATAGCTCCATACCAACTCCTGCAGAACTGATTGATAAAATACGTCACCAAGTTCAACAGAAGATGCAACAGATTTTACCCCAAGAACCTACCGTGCCGAAAAGTCCAATTTTCCTTCGATTTCCGGAAGATTTGCCGGAAGAAGAACTTTCTGGTGTTGACATGCCTGAAATGCCTTTATCGCCTCAAGTGAGGACGCCTTTATCGCGATCGATCCAAGAAAGATCTCCAAATGTTTCTCTTCCCTATTGTTTTGGAGAAACAGCCCCATTAACGCCACCACCTCATCCCTCTCCAGAACGTCCAAAAAGTCCACTGAAACCGGTGGAACCTATTGAGGAAGTAGCTCCTACAAAAATAGCAGAATCCGATTCGTGTCCAAAACCTATAGTAATTCCACCTCATCCAAAAGATCCTAAAGATTATGTAGCAATGGTAAAGAGGGCTCAAGCTATCGAAAAACTAAGAAAACAAAGAGAAGCCGAAGCAGCAGCCCTTGCCCCACCTAAGTCAGTCGCTGTAAAACTGGAAAAAGACAAAAGAGTAGCATTGTCCAAACGTCCAAGTTTAGTTCTAAGGGAGCAAAGAAAAAAGATCCAAAAACTGAAGAAGAAACCTTCAAAACCTGTACAAATCGCACCCGAGGAATGTCCCGCAGAACCACCACCAATTCCTCCAGAATATGCAGCAGCCGTTGCTAGGGCAAGAGCCCTGGCAGGTTATAAAAATACAACGGCACTTTTGAATCCAGAACTTGCTGCAAAAATAGCAGCACAAAAGGCTGCAGAGGAAGCTGAAAGGGCTGCATTTGAACAACTACCACCCTATGAAAAAATAATGAAGAGAATGGAAAAGTTAAGAGGTTTGGTCAAGAAACAACCAATTCAGGTATCAGCTGATGTTTTGGGTGTAATTGAGGCAATACGCTCAACCATACCAACAGTTGAAGAAGAGAGAAAGCTAACTCCCGTTTGTCCACAAAAGCCCAAGGAAAAATTGTCTCCGGAACAGATCAATAAATCATTGCAGGAATTTGAAGCCATTGAACAGAAAATAGCCGCAGCTCAAGGAAAGTCACCAGCAGTTTGTCAACCAAGATCTTCTCTAGATAAATTTGAAGCTCTTGACGCGCAAATCATGACAGAAGAGAAAAAATCAGCTATTGTATGTCCTGCTAGAACCTCTTTAGAAGAGTTTGAAGATCTGGAGAAACAATTGATGCCAGATGAAATGCAGGATATAGGACCTGTAAGGACATCATTGGATGAATTTGAAGACCTTGAAAAAGCTTTAATGGATGAAGAAGAAATGACAAAACGGAAACCTGTTTTTCCTACCAGATCTTCCTTGGAAGAATTTGAAGATTTAGAAAGACAAATGGATCAAATTAAACATAGTAGAGAAGCAAGGTCATCTCTGGACGAATTTGAATATCTAGAAAAACAAATGGAAATCGAAGAAAAAGGCTATGAAACTCCTCGAGCTACTGCACCCGGACGGAGAGGGAGAAATCTTCTACAAGAAATCGCTTCGGCCCAACCGGACGAGGACAAAGAAGAATTTCACAAGAAATTGATAGCAGAATTTGAAATGGTCAAAAGAAGTCCACAAGACCTCAAAGCTAAACCCATAGAAAGCTTAATGCCTTCAACCCCTGAAAGTATTAATGAACGTTTGAGAAAAATTAAAGAAGCTCAACGCAGATCCAGTCCTCGTAAAGAAGCTGACATATACGCTATGGACAACACAACGCAATCACCTGCTTACAGTCCCATCATTTTATCGAGTCCTAGTGGCAAACCCTATACTAAAGCAGTTCCCAAAACTACACCTATTTCTACCATCGCTCGAGATGATGATGTATTGGTCGACCTTCATACTCCCCACCAAAAAGTCAAACGTGTCAAGCAATTTGCCGAACTAGAAGATATGCCTTTAGAAGATTTAGAATATGAGGATGTACCAGAATTTGCGGATATATCTTTTGATAAACCTATGTCACCTCCCCCACAACCCTCTGAGTTGATAGAAAGAATCAAAATACAGGTTCATAAGCGATTAAGGGAAGTGATACCAGATCATAGCATTATTCAATCACCACAAATTCTTAAGTTTCCTGAGGATATTCCAGAGGAAGAATTGTGGGAAGTTACAGCACCACCGTTTGCTCGTACACCACAAAAATCTCCATCGATTAAACCTCAAACACCACGTGTTTCATTACCATCTATCTGGGAAGAAAAACCACTACCAAGTCCTCATGCTACACCAAAACGTCAACAAAGTCCTGCTAAGACGTCACAAGCAGCTAGTCCACCGAAAATGCCTGAAGAAATTCATTCCCAACTCCCCAAAGTACCTTCGTCGGAACGTCCCATAGTTATACCACCACATCCCAAAGATCCCAAAGATTATAGGGCAATGGTGAAAAGAGCTCAAGCTATACAAAAACTTTTGCTACAGAAAAAAGAAGCTGAAATGGCTGTTGCAGGTTCTTCTGCCCCAGTCACATCCGCCACTGTACAAGTCAGAGGTAAAGAACGTGTACCGATATCGAAATGGGTGAAACCACCACCAAAACAAACAAAATTGCGGAAAAAATTGGTGATGAAGAAAAAAGTACCACCTGAACCAAAGGACCAAAACGAAAAACACGAAGACGTAGAATGTCCTCTGGAACCGCCTCCACTTCCCGCCGAGTATGTAGCTGCAGTTGCTAGAGCACGTCTATTGGCTGGATATAAAAATAGAACCGCTTTATTAAATCCAGCTATAGCTGCTAAAATAGCCCAAAAGAAGGCTGCCGAAGAAGCTGAAGCAGCAGCTTATGATGCATTACCCGAACATGAAAAACTGAAGATTCGTCTGGAAAAACTGAAATCGAAACGAGGTAGAAGCCGCCGTTTCAAACCAACCACTGAACAAATGGCATTTCTGCAACACCTGAAAGAGGCATATCGACCAGAGTCACCAATACCAAGAACACAGTTTGCCGATTCAGCTTATCCCCAACGTTTATCACTTTCCCCAAGGGCCACTTCTGATGCCGATGAAAGTTATCTCAAAGAATTGGCTGAATTTGAAAGATTGGAAAATATGGAAGGTATACAACCACAGTCCCCGATTCATCCATCAGAAATCGGTAAAGCCTTAGATATGAGTCAAATGATCGCCAATTTAGAGCAACAACTTTTGGATACACCTCCTCCCATGAAGCCTGAAGAAAGATATAAGCAACTACTGGCTCAAAGACAAGCTACACCAAAAACACCTCAGATCCCTAGTCCCATAAAAACTCCAGATGTGCACTATACCCCAATATCATTCGCAGTAAGCCCAAAGTCTCCTGACACGAAAAAACGTTCTATTAAAACTTCTACCCATATGAAGAAAAGTGGCGATAGTACCATTAGGGAAGAAGTCACCGAAAAATCTGAAATAATAAATGGCGATCTGGAAATTGTGACTAAACGCGTTACCACAACCACGGATTCAATGGGGAACGTTACCACCCACACTGAGGAAAATAAGCAAGTTCAGCATTTGGATTCTAATGATGAGTCGATGGCTTTGGAAAATGTTGAGGAGCCTAGTTTCTTGGATGTTACACCAGTGTCACCAACCGGAGCTCCTAGACCCAGGGATATTATTGAACGAATTCAAAAGGAAGTGCGCAGTAGGCAACCCAAACCAGATGTACCCATGGGTCAATTGATTGAATTAAGGACCCCTCCTAAGCAATTGCCACTGCCACAAGATATTAGCGTTGACGAGGAATTATACGCAATGACCTGTCCAGCACTTCCTGCCACTCCCATCTCCAGAACACCACCATCGCGATCGCCACCAATAAGTTCTCCAGATAAGGCGTCTCCTCATGACATGTCCTTACCTGAAGTATTTGTAGCAACTCCACCACCTCCAACTCCACCTTTACCTCCAGTATCTCCCCTTAGACGTCGTGTTCCTTCGCCAGAAGGCCCCATTATAATACCACCTCATCCCAAAGATCCAAACGATTATGCTGCAATGGTAAGGAGGGCGAGAAAAATTCAACAATTTATGGCACAGCAAGAGGCTGAAAGAGCTGCAGCTGAGGCAGAAGCTGCTGCTGCCGCAGCTGCTGAGGAGGCTAAAAAGAAAAACCAACGTTTACCTCTTAGCCGAAGAGGTGGAAAAAGACCTAGGCTAGTCTTAAAGAAGCGCAAAGTTTTGGAACCAGCAGCTAAGGTTTTGGAATGTCCAAAGGAGCCTCCACCATTACCTGCAGAATATATAGAACAAGTGGCTCGAGCCAGAGAATTAGCGGGCCTTAAAAACCTTGCTCCTATATTTAATCCAAAATTAGCTGAAAAAGAAGCTGCCAAGGAGGCTGCTACAACTAAACAAGAAGAAGCTGTCAGTGATCAACCTCCTCCTCTTCATCCTCCCCAACCACTTGACTATGGATCTATAATGTCGAGAGTTGAAGAAATGAAAGCTAAAGGATTGAAACTAAAAGAGGGACCACCCTTAGCAGCTGCTGCTTATATAAATGCCATGAAAGTTGGTATGGAGGCAGCTTTGGCACCTAAAACTACAACTGAATCTCCGAAAACACGTTACAAACGGTTGCTAGAGTCAGCAGCCACCGTTGGTACTGCTCCAGTAGTTGAGGATGAGAATATGCCAGATAGCTCAAAAACTGCAGATTTTTCATACACTCCCATAATGCTGGAAAGCCCCCAACGGCATCAAATGGCCGAAGCATGGAAATTTGACTCGGATAGATTTAAAGACTTAACAGCTTTCGAAGAAATTGAAGGTCTGGAAGAGCCAAGCTTAGTAGATATGAGTGACTTAGAAAAGCCAACAGTTCAGTCTAGTGAGATACCATCACCAAGGACGCCCCAACCAACTCCTTCTCGGCTAATTGAGAAAATACGAGAACAGGTGTTTGAAAAAATGAGAACAGAGAAACTGATTTCTGCTCCATCCCCCTTGCAAACTGCTGCTCCTTCTCCACCTCCACCAATGCAAAGTCTTCCACAAGATATAGACGATGAAGATTTATTTGAAATAAGTGCCATTGATTTTCCTCAAACTCCAAAACGCGCAGTGTCTCCCATACGATCACCAAATGTCTCCATACCGCAATATTTCGATTTACCACCTTCGCCAAAAAGTCCAGAGCGCCGCACCCCCAAAGCAGCAAGTCCTGATCGATTGAAAACACCAGCTTCTGGAGAAGAACCGGAAGAACATACATCACCGCCTTTATTAGGTGTACATCCAGGCCTACGAGTTAAAACGCCTCAAGGTACAAATGTGCAAATCCCGCCTCATCCTAAAGATACTAAGGACTATGTGGCCATGATACAAAGGGCTCAACTTATACAAAAAATAAAAGCTAAGCAAGAAGCTAAAGAAATGAAGAAGAAACAAACAAAAGCTGTGAGAGTACCAGAAACAGCAAAGCGAAAAGATAATAAATTGGCCACCACAAGAAGACCACTGCCATCTAAAACTATCAAAATCCCAAAGAAACCCAAAGAAACGCCACCCCCTCAAGTTGAAGAAGAACATCCAGCAGAACCGCCACAATTGCCATATGATTATGTTTTAGCCGTGGCCAGAGCTCGAAGAATGGCAGGACTTAAAACCACCGCCGATGTATTGAATCCACCTAAGCCACCTCAGGATTATGCCACAATAATGAAAAGAATACAAGCTATGAGGGCTCAGGTGGGACAAACAGAACCAACGGATGAAGAGTTGGAAGCGACTAAGGGATTCATAAAACGTCCCCAGTTAAAAGAAAGAGCTAAAAGTGAAGTCAAGCAGTCGCAAGAAGACAAGCAGGTTTTGAAAACTCCAATTCCACCTCAGGATCGTTATCGAGCCCTCAGGTCAAGAATACCTAAGGATACTCCTAAAACATCCCACATACCTTACAGCCCTCCCAAGACCCCTCAATTAGATGAACTACAATACGACTATTCACCAATACTAATGCCTCCCTCTCCAAGATGTCCATTTTTGGAGGATCTATCAGAGCAAGAGTTGGGAGATATTTCCATGCCTTTTGAATTGTATGAGCAATACCCGCATCTCTCTGATGATAATATTTCAGATATTTCAATGCCATTAGAATTGCAATCACCACAGAACATAGCAATGTGTCCTCGAACTGAAGTGGAAACTACAATGGTGAATAAGTTTTCTCCACTTACTGGTATAGAATTACGCACAGATTCTCTAGATGAATTTGAAGCCTTGGAGTTACAAGCTTTGGAAAAGATGGAACAATCAAAAATTACATCAAAACCATATAGTTCGGTGTGTGTATTACCAGACGATTCCCTGGATGAATTTGAAGCATTTGAAAAATATACCGAAAATATCTCGCCAAAGAAAGCACTATCGAGATCTATTAGAGCTGCTTGTGCTTTAGCCGATGATTCACTGGACGAATTTGAAGCTCTTGAGAGACAAATGGCAAATATGACACAAGCGGAATCAGCACCTACTCGAACTCCACACAGAAGTACTTCTCCTCATGGAAAATTGACATCGGGAGGATTTAGTGCAGTCCAATCGGTTGAAGCACATAGAGGAATGTCTAGAATTCAACATAGACGTTAATATTCTCTAACCGCTAGTAATGCGAATGGACCACTGAAATATATTAAAACAAAAGCAATTTAGGAATTATAAAAATTTAAAGTAATAGAAAAAATATTTATGAAATAAAATAGTTTTAATTAGTTTACTCACATATATATTTCAATAATTAACTTTTAATTAATAAAACAATATCGGTATATGTATAATGTAAACTTTCTTCCGTTTGTATTATAATTTTGACCCAACAAGGAGACACATGGTTACAGTCATCATAATATAAGAATAAAAAATATGGCATATTTTAAAGGTAAGCATACATATTTTGTAGTGGAAAATGCTTCCACTCAAAGGGTGATTTTTAAGAGCCATAGGAAAATTAAAAAAAGGAAAAAAGTTCAGAAAAATTAAATTAAATTTAGAATGCATAGTTAGAATGTTACAGATACTTGTCAAATTTGAGTTCAATTGGTCTAAAACTACGATTGGCCTAAAGCTGCGATCACAAAAATGTGTTCAGAGACAGATAGACGGACGGACAAATGAACATGGTTACACTGAAAAAAAGCATGCCCGGTTCCAAAGATTTTGTCTTTACTTTAAATATTTTGGTATTGATTCCGAGCCAAAGAAGCGCAGAATACAAATAAGGATACATTTAAGAAACAATTCTCTTTTAAATTTTGGTTTTGTGTATTTGCTTCTAGGAAGCAAATTTTAATTTTTTGATTTTTCATCTTTTTTTCTTCATATGCTATCAAAGTCCTTTAAAAACGAGATAACGACAACTTTATTTTCCAAATTAAGACTCGACTTCCAGTAGAAATTATGCTATGTTTCAAGTAAAAAACGTCTTTAAAATAAAGTGTTGAAAAACATGTCCTATATTTGAACGATTTTTTGCTTTGTAGACAAGATGCAAAAATACAACAAATTTAAAGACATTTTCGTTAAATTTAAAGATTTTTTCTGAATTATTAAAGTCAAGTTGACTTTAGCCCAAACATTTTTTCTTTCATACTATGATACCCATTTTTAAGTGAAATCACTTATTTATAAGGACAATACGACCTCATTGAAAAGTTTATCGACTTTTGGACAAGGAAAAAACTTTATATTAGAGAAAGGCGTCGTCTATGCTAAGCAAAATTTTGCATTCGTATTTTAAAGACATGGTGAAATTCTGGATCGATCCGTCCGTCCGTCTGTTGATGTCACGCTAACTTCGGAACGAAGCAAGCTATCGACTTGAAACTTGGCACAAGTAGTTGTTATTGATGTAGGTCAGATGGCATTGCAAATGGGCCATATCGGACTACTTTCACATATAGCCCCCATATAAACCGACGCTCAGATTTGGCTTGCGGAGCCTCTTGGACGAGCAAACTTCATCCGTTGCGGTTGAAATTTGGTACATGATGTTATTATATGGTATATCATAAACATGCAAAAATTGGTTCACATCGGTCCATAATTATATATAGCCCCCATATTAACCGATCCCCAGATTTGGCTTTCGGAGCCTCTAAGAGAAACAAATTTCATCCGAAATTTGGTACATGGTGTATGTATATGGTCTCTAACAACTATGCAAAAATTGATCAACATCGGTCCATACTTATTATAGCCCCCATATAAACCGATCCCCCGATTTGGCTTGAGGAGCCTCTAAGAGAAGCAAATTTCATCCGATTGGCTGAAATTTAGTTCATATTGTTAGTATATGGTCTTTAACAAACATGTAGAAATTGGTCCACATCGGTCCATAATCATATATAGCCCCCATATAAACCGATCCCCAGATTTGGCTTTCGGAGCCGCTAAGAGAAACAAATTTCATCCGAAATTTGGTACATGGTGTAAGTATATGGTCTTTAACAACTATGCAAAAATTGATCAACATCGGTCCATAATTATATATAGCCCCCATATAAACCGATCCCCCGATTTGGCTTGTGGAGCCTCGAAGAGAAGCAAATTTCATCCGATCCGGCTGAAATTTGGTACATGGTGTTAGTATATGGTCTCTACCAATCATGCAGGAATTGATCCATATCGGTCCATAATTATATGTAGCCCCCATATAAACCGATCCCCAGATTTGACCTCCGGAGCCCCTTGGAAGAGAAAAATTTGGTACGTGATGTTAGTATATGGTCTCTAACAACCATGCAAAAATTGGTCCATACCGGTCTTAATTATATATAACCCCCATTTAAACCGATCCCCAGATTTGATCTCCGGAGCTATGGGAGGACAAAATTCATCCAAACTGGTTGAAATTTGATACGTGGTGAAATTTGATACATTGCGCTAGTATATGGCCGCTAACAACTATGCCAAAATTGGTCCATATCGGTCTATAGTTATATGTAGCCGATCCCCAAAAATAATCTACCAAAATTTTTTTCTATAGAAAATTTTGTAAAAATTGTATTACTATAGAAAATTTTGTAAAAATTTTATTCTATAAAAAATTTGGTCAAAATTTTATTGCTATACAAAATTTTGTTAAGATTTTATTTCTATAGAAAATTTTATCAAAATTTTATTTCTATAGAAAATTTTGTCAAACTGAATTATTTAAGTATTTAATCGGCCTTTTTTGTTTAATATATACCCCGTATGAACTAACTTACAATTGAGAACACGGTGTTAAGAAGTTTTAAGATATCTTGCCATCGGCAAGTGTTACCTCAACCTATGTAATTCGATTTATGGATGACAGTCTTTAGTACAAGTTTCTATGCAATCCATGGTGGAGGGTACATAAGATTCGGCCTGGCCGAACTTACGGCCGTATATACTTGTTTTAGAGTGAGTTCTTATAATAATCAATTGCACAGTATGGTTTAGGGTCTAAAAATATATAAACTGAAACTTTAATTCACTTTTGATTTCAAAGAAATTACGTTCTGTTTGTTTGTGTATTGTTGACCAGGAAATGGAAATGGTTAGTGACATTAACCGAAATATTGCAAATAAGTACTTAGATAAAGCACAATTTTTTGTTTCTCTTTATTTTATTGTTTCAAGCCGAACAAAACTAAAATTAAAAGAAAATACATCCTTAAATTAAACTTATGACCCATTCACATTTAGCTCTAAATCCACTTTTTAGTACCGAATTCTAGTTGGAAATCTCAAGGACCACAATGTTAGTCAAAAATATTGGAAATATTTAAATTGCATAAAATTTCGCAAATCTGCATTTATGATTTATAGGTCGATATATACGAATTAGAGTATAGGTAAATTTTAATCATTTTTGCGTGTTTTCAACTTAACAGTGACGATTTTACAAGGAACATGGGGGTACTTTGACCATATTGGGTAAAATCGGAAGAACATATATATGGGGGCTTTCTCTAATTCTGAGCCGATTTTGATAAAATTTGACACACATTGCTAAAATTTTAATTTAACTCTCACTGCAAAACTTCAAAATTTTCGAAATGAAACATTAGTCTCCGTGGTCATATGAATCTAAGTCGGGCGAATATATATGAGAGTTATATCTAAATCTGAACCGATTTTGACCCAATTTGGCATGTGTAGCAAGAATGTCAGTCCTAATCTGTGTGCAAAACTTCAAGTAAATCGGAGTGAAATTTTGACCTCTGGGGCCATATAAGCTGCTGTGGGGCAAGAACTCTGGCTAGCAAAACACAATCAAACAAATCTTCATAATAAACTTTACCCACCTAGAATGCCCAACTGTAGCAACGTTCTGGAGTAAATGTGATTGCGTTTTTTTTGCTTGCCACAAGGTTCATCCCGTATGATCAGAAGAACTGTTGAAGCAGAAAAAAATGTGAAAAGCCTCGTTGTACATTATAAAGGTGATTTTTATACCCTTCACCACTACTGTGGTACAGGGTATAATAAGTTTGTGCATTTGTATGTAACGGTGGATTATCCCACCTCAGTAATGCTGGTGACATTTCTGAGGGTTTTAAAGCTTCTCTAAGTGGTTTCACTGCAATGTGGAACGCCGTTCGGACTCGGCTATAAAAAGGAGGTCCCTTGTCATTGAACTTAACATGGAATCGGGCAGCACTCAGTGATAAGAGAGAAGTTCACCAATGTGGTATCACAATGGACTGAATAGTCTGAGTCTGATACATCGGGCTGCCTCCTAACCTAACCCAACTTTATAAGTTGTTTCTTTTTCTACAGAGTTAGTTTATCTGTGGCCAAAATGTATGGGAAATTTCATCGCCGCTGGTGTATGAACTGGCGCCGTTTGATTTTTTTTTACTTCCATGGAAGTTCTGTTGAGAAGATTTTGCAAATTACTAGAATTTTTAATTTTTTGTTGATTTTTTAATGGCAAAAATATATTTATACAAAACTATATGCCGAAAATAACAAAATAAAAATTATGTATACCATAAAAAATAATTTTTAGAAAAATATTTGATAAAAAAATGCTTTGGCGAGATTTGAGCCAGCGTTATTTACTTTCTTATTCATAATGAAAAAGAACATCTCAGGTAAAATGTCATGCCGTAGTGTCATAGTAGATTCATTTCATAAAAGTTTGAATAGACATTTTGATGAATCGTGTTCAATGGCGTTTGTTGCTGAGTGTGCTAAAGCGTTGTTATGGTGCCAACAGATACAGGTTCAAACCCCGGAGGAAGCGAAGAAGTTTTTCAATTTGTAACAATTACATAATAAGAAAATAAAAATGTAACAAAAATTACTCGTAAAAATAAAAATTGAAATTGGAGAAATTTTGGAGTTTTTTTTTTTTAATTTGGAAATGATCCAAGCTTGCACTACTTCCGGATCACAAATTGGAGATCCAAACAATTTTTTTTTGGAAGTTCATTTTTGCTGCGATATTATATGGTCTGAAATTGCGATATGATATTGAATGTATCAATTCATACACTCCGTTATACCTATCATAAATCGTACAAAATATCGCATTAATTATCAATAGAGTGCAATTTTCATATTTCATTACTTGCTTTGTATCATTGTTGTACATCGATAGTCTATAATTAGAAATCCATAGTACTTTTCTCATTGATATGTGAATCATTACTGAGGCTATTGTTGAAATTCACAAATACTCAAATGTTTAGCATTTGAAATTGACATAAATAGTATATCCGATTGTAATTTCCACACTGATTTCCGGTCTAACAAAGAATATGACAAACGACAAAATGCAATTCAGGAGTGTACAAATATCAGAATATAGAACAAGAACAACAACAGTAAGGATATACGAATATGTAAGGTTGAGAAGGTCTATAAATGAGATTCATTCATTGATATTCTCTACAAACACAAACCTATACAGTAATCCCTCGATTTACGTCGTGATTGGTTCCGGAATTTGACGACGTTAATTGAAACGACGTAAACCAAATTAAAAATTTTTACTTCAATGCAGAAAAATTGGAATAACTCCCACACACATACTCAACAAAAATTTCAAGTCAACTTTTTAAAACTATACAAATAACACAGGAATTTCATATAATTGAATATAAATTTCACAGTAAGCTTTTAAACCTAGAAATAAAAGAGACAAACTCCATCATCAAGACCATAAAAATAGGAATCACCAATAAAAAACAGCAGTTGAGATCGAAACTCAATGACAAGGAATATGAAGATTTCATTAAAATTCAGACTAACAGATATATAGACATATTATATCACTTCACAACAGACACATTCCACAAAGATACAAGGACTATAGGAGAAGAAACTTGAAGAATACAACTTCAAAATTAATCCAACTTGGTTTATCAACAATACAAACATCACTTTTTCTGATGGAAGTAAATGGCTACTGTCCCTGGAACCAAAATTCGCCATACCAATAAATGGGAGTAAATTTTCAACAATAAATTTAATACACCGAAAAAAAAGATTACTATTTTTTTATGAAAAATGAACTAACCCATAGTAAGAATAACCATGATTTGGCGCCAAAGATTTTTTTCATCTAGATAAGTTCATGATTTTCTTATAAATTAGTTCATGTATTACATCGTATTTTAGTTCATTATTACTATGCTGTGGGAAGAATGTAGTTAAACTCATTCAAAATATTCCTGCTATCCGGAAAAATTAACAATTTTTTGGGAAACCTGTATTAAGAAATTGGTTTGAAATAAACTGTTTGTCGGTATAATTTTCAAAATTAGAGAAATTGAGGAATCAAAGGTACAACAAGCCTGTATACAACTAAGAAATTTTTCGTACAAAACAAGTCAATTTTCTATAACCACCAGTATTTTAGTTCAAAAAATTATTATTATATTACACAAAACTATGGCTTATGATATACAATAAAGGAGATATTTTTATTAGTACGTTGGACGCATTTACTTGTCGGTAGTTAGAAATTGCTTCTTCAAAAGAGTAATATTCTATGTTATTAGGACTAAACTAATTAATTTAAATTTCCATGTTTTCTATCCATATGAAAGATATACAATATGTCAAGAAAGTGTTTTGACAATAGGATAAAACTTATGTTTTGTTCCAAAATTAAATATAATTTAATTTTAAAAAATATTTTATTATGTATTTTGCAAAGTATACATATTTTATTTTTCTCAAAACGAATTAACAACTCGATTTTTACTTCAATTATTTCTGGAATTTTAAATATTTGGCAATGTCAAAAGACTTTCTTGACATACTGTATGTGGCATAAGTTGCTATATTCAATTGAATTGTCCAATTTCATCGATTTTGGCTAACTTTTGTTGGGCGGATTTGGCTTATAAGCATCTGAAATTGCAAAGTTATACGAAATATAAGAAAAATATTATTAATTAATTAATTCTGTCGTTCATATTGATCTTTAACTTACGGTTTTCAAGAGTATTTCCTAGAGCCAATAAGGATATCAGCTTAATTAGTATTAAACAGTAAGAATATTCAAAACATTACCATTACGAGACCTGTCTACCTGCAAGTGAAAAAAATAATTTTTAATAAATTGAAATTTGGGTTTTATTAAAAACGGACAAAATACCGTATATAGAAAAACTTACCACATTGAAAAATCCATCCAGTAGGTACATTATTGGAATAATATCCATGGACAAATGGGACGTTATTGAAATTATTCTCAGAATATATTTGAAATAAAAAATATTATAAAATTAAACATAATTTCCACTTGTCAGTATAGCATTTACTATTTAAGGTGGATATTAAGTTCGAGTTTAGCGGCTAAAATTGCAATTTCCATGATAAGTTTTCTTTAATAATCCATTATAAAAAATAATCTTTATAAAAACTTATTTGGGCTATTCTCCATCAAGTTATATTTAAATTTGTATCGAAGACGTATAATTTTATACTTTGCTTAGTGATTTATTTTTAATTTTAGCGGCTAAACTCGAACTTAGTACTCACCTGTAGGAATTGCTGTAACATAAAAAATATAGATTCAAAAAAATTTATGATTCTCAACCTGTGATCCAGATGTAGAATAAATATAAATCATCCTATTACCACTCATGTTGTATATTTTTTATGTAAATCAATTTAAAATCCGCACTAATTTTAAACTAACATATTAACAGAATTATACAGTTCCTTAATCTGTTATTTGTTTTTTATCAATAAAAAGCGGTTTTGATTCCTCTAACATCACATCATTCACTTCTCAGTTTCTAAAATGTTTCGAAATAAATGTATTTTCATTAGTAAATTTTGCAAAATTAAATCCACGTGTGCACTTCATAAATGCATCAACATAACTGAATGCAACAATAAAACTCAAAGCCACAAATAGTCGTAAGGGCAGTGTTGCCAATTTGGTGCTTTTAGCACCAAATTTAGTGCCTTTTGATTTCTAAAAAGCACCAAATTGCCTTTTTGGGACCTTTTCAAAAAAAGCACCAACTTGGTGCTTTCTGGCATTTTCATTTAGTGCTTTTGGTGCTTTTTTATTTTGAACAGTATTAAGTTTAATAGATACAAAAATTTTGATTAGACTTTCAAGAGCCGAAGAAACTCAAATTTATTGCCAAATATAGAATTTGATTGTTATGAAGTTATTTATTATTTTTTAATTAATATTGTCATTTAGGGTATTCTGTAGGAAAGTCGAGCGATGAGTGTCGAATTTTTGAATTTGGTAAAGATGCCATTAAAAACGTTAGTATTAAATCCACATAAGCACGCACAACTGAAATAAGCAATAGACTCCTTCCATATATTAATATTTTGAAAGTTGAAAAACATCACTGATCAAAATGAATTGGACGAAAGCATTAAAACTGATGAAGGTGTATACTTGAATAGCGGTTCATAATGGTGAGTACTAAATTTGAGTTTTGCGCTAAAGTGAAAACTATATCAGTAAAAATGGGCATAAAATTATGCATTTAATTTTCGATTTTGTGGTGGAAGGTGGTATGTTAGAATTTATAATATTTTTTTTGGTGCTTTTTGGCCTTGGGGAGTTGGCAACACTGCGTAAGGGATACATACCTGCCGTAAAGAAAAACCACTCAACACACACACGATCCCTTTCTGATCTTGCTATTGCAAAAAAACAACTCTCACCACAAAAGATACCAACAACACACAAGGAACATTCCATTGTCTCTAGAATCAAAACAACCAACAACAGCATAAATGACGCAATAACAAACACAAACAATCATACGAGATATACACAAAATGTCTCTAAAAACTCCCTCGCATGATGCACTCACATTTTCCAGTAGCACGTTTATTGATTAGTTGGAATTCTATCAATAAGTTAAGGTAAAATATATACCAAATCTATGAGGAATCTATAAAAATTATATAAACCTGTCAAGGATTATATTAACTAATTTTTATTCTATTTTAACTAAAATGTTCAATGTGAGTAAAAACACTCCAACATATAATAAAAAGGGAAATAATCTGTAGGTAGTCATCGTACGAATCGGTAATGTCGTTAAGTTAATTTTTACTACAAAAATTTTTTTCCATACAAAATTTTTTCTTAGTAAATTGTCCATATTTCGTAGTAAGATTTTTATATTGCCCATGTATTTTTATAATAGAATCAACGATGCATTAACTACTGTGTTGGAAATTTATTTAAGGAAAAATCCTTCCCATTTCGTAGTTAGTGAACTAAAAAACATTTACAGAATTTTTATAAGTTTTGCTTTAGCTAAGTTAATTTTCGTTGTGGTTACGAAAAATGAACTATATTACAGTAAATTTGTTGAACTATGTGGAAGTCAAAATGGTCCTTAAATTTACAAGACACTTTTTTTTCTGTGTAGCCGATCTTGAGCAATGGGTGCAAACTCTAACCGATGATAGGGAAAAGGACTTAGCTAGAACAAAGATAGCAAATAGAATCCTTACTCACAAAAGAACCTATAAAAATGATCAGAAGGAAAAGTTTAGTATCAACAAGAGTCGATATTCAACTGTTATCTAGATAATAGGAAAGCTCTGTGATATTTAGTTTTAAATCTGATTATTTTCAGCTAATGTTTAAAGTTTTTTGTTTGTCTCATGTTATATGTTAGCAAATAAGAAAACTTTAAAAGTGCAATAGAAAATAACCTGACTAAAGATTTAATATTCAATAAAGATACCATCCCTGATGAAGCTGGAATCGCCCAGCGAAACGTTGGATGAAAAAAATGGAATAAACTAATCTATTCGCATAAAAATACCTAACCTTAAAAGCCCAAAAGCAACAACAGATGTCTAAAAAAATTGCTCATACCTACTCCTAAGTCCATTTAGTTATGTATGGGTGTGCGTGTACATAATAAAAAACTTAAAAAATAAATGTAATTCAGTCTTTTATTCATAAAAAATAAATAAAGAAATATAAACATAAAGCTAATATATAAACAAACAAATAACAATTCATTTTAAAAAAATGGGTTTAAAAATTAAGTTCATAAACAAATGAAAACCCGTTACGTTGTATACATATAAAAAACATCGCCACTTCGACAATTGCGCAATATCAGTAAGAATTTGACGAATTTTCGAAAAGAAATTCAGAAATAAATGTTTCGATGCTGGTACTGGTACTGGTTGGTATGGAGGACATTTCCGATAAATTTGGAAAACAAAATCGACAACGTAAATCGAAGTTGGGTGGAACAAAAAATTTTATGACGTAAATCGAAACAACGTAAACCGAGGCGATGTAAATCAAGGGATTGCTGTATACACAACGGTGCAAAATTATAGCCGAAAGCTCTTTATTTCCTTGTATTCATATAAAAGAGTTTTAAGAAGTAATAAGCCATGTATCTTCGAAGTGCTGTTACACCAATAAGCCAATTTGCTGGTGTATAATTATACACGCAAAGAAAAAAAAACGTTTGGAAAACGTGTACCGAAAACGTTTTTCTTATGTTAGAGTTTTTTGAATTGCTTCGAAAATTTAAAACTTTTATCACCAAAAAAATTCGTTTGTTACAAAATTTTTATTTTTTCAATAAAAAAAGTTATTTTTGAAACAACAACACAGTCCATTTCGTTTATATCAAACACTGTTCTTTTCTGACTTTAGGTCTTTAATAAGACACATTTTATAGTACAAAATTGAATATAGTACAATGTTATGTTGAACATTTTTTCGGAATCTTCCGTACATATCTGGAATATATGTAAAAAAAAACAAAAAAACTTTGGTCGAAGCAGGGATCGAACCCACGACCCTTGGCATGCAAGTCGGGCGTAGCAACCACTGCTCCACGGTGCCAAACTAAATGTTTGTTTCTTTTAAATAAACTTTGTTTATTGGGTTCGTGGGCGCCGCAAGCTATACTATATAAATATGACTTATATGGATAATTATCTATTGATGACCATAACAGGTACATAGCTCAGTGGTTAGTGTGTTGGCTTACAAAGCGCATGGTCCGATTCTCCGTCCAGGCACTTCTCTAGCATATTTTGCAGGAAGCACATATATTATTGGATACTGCCGAAACATTAATAAAGGGTGGTTAAATTGTAAGGGCCGATGTTGAATGTGAACCACACCTAAACGCCAAGTTTTTTCCGAATTTTATTTGACATTTCTCTATTTCAGACTTACTCAATTTGAATCATGGAGAGATACACAATCCAACTACGTATTAAATGGTTCCAAGAAATGGCAACAGTGGATGATCAATTTTCGAAGAAAATCATCTTCAGTGTTGAAGCACATTTTCACCTCAGTGGATTCGTCAATAAACAGAATTGCCTCATATGGGCGAATGAGAATCCAAGAGTGATTGTCGAAAAACCAATGCACCCACAAAGAGTGACTGTTTGGTGCGGTTTATGGGCTGGCACACTGAAAAAATATTGTCGTGAGGTCAAAGATTTCATGTCTTTAAAATACGAATACAAATTTTGCTTAGCATAGAAGACGCATTTCTCTAAAATAAAGTTACTTTCCTTGTCCAAAAGTCGATAAACTTTTCAATGAAGTCGTATTGTCCTTATATTTAAGTGATTTGACTTAAAAATGGGTATCTTAACATGAAAGAAAAAATTTATAGGCTAAGGTCAACTTGACTTTAATAATTCAGAAAAATTCTTTAAATTTAATGAAATTGTCTTTAAATTTGTTGTCTTTTTGCATCTTGACTACAAAGCAAAAAATCGTTCAAATATAGGACGTGTTTTTCAAAACTTTATTTTAAAGAAGTTTTTTACTTCATACATAGTATAATTTCTACTGGAAGTCGAGTCCTAATTTGGAAAATAAAGTTGCCGTTAACTCGTTTTTAAAGGACTTTGATAGCATATGAAGAAATAAAGCTGAGAAAGCGAAAAATTAAAATTTGCTTCCTAGAAGCAAGTACACAAAACCTAAATTTAAAAGAGAATTGTGTCTTAAAAGTATCCTTACTTGTATTCTCCGCTTCTTTGGCTCGGAATCAATACCAAATTTTTTAAAGTAAAGACAAAATCTTTGGAACCGAGTACGCTTTTTTTCAGTGCGGCATCATCGGGCCGTATTTTTTCCAAAATGAGGCACGTTAGGCAGTTACTGTGAATGGTGTTCGCTATCGTGAGATGATAACGAACTTTTTATGGCCCGAATTGGAAGATATGGATGTGGACGATATGTGGTTTCAGCGGGACGGTGCCACTTGCCACACAGCTAACGAAACAATGGCTCTTTTGCGCAACAAATTCAATGGCCGTGTTATCTCATGTAATGGCGATGTCAATTGGCCGCCAACATCATGTGATTTGACACCGTTGGACTTTTTTCTTTGGGGTTATTTGAAAGAAAAGGTGTACGTCGATAAGCTAGCAACAATTCAAGAGCTAAAGGATGAGATAATTCGGCACATTAACGGCATAGAACCTCCATTATGCATCAGCGTCATCGAAAATTTGGACCATCGGATGAAGGTGTGCCACCGAGGTCGCGGCGTCCATTTGGCCGATATTTTGTTCCATACATAATTGAGTAATACCAATATATCACAATAAAATAAAATTACAATAATTTGCTAAATAGTTTGTGTTTTATTCAAAATCAACATCGGCCCTTGAAATGTTAACCACCCTTATGTTTGTTTTATGTGAACATATTATATGTTTGGAAGAATTTTGAGCCCAAAAATATTATGAGCTTGGAAGAATTTTCCCCAAAGAAGATTGTGACCATTCCCTCACATAATTTTCACTTCCACGATTTTTTTTAGTTCTTGGCACCTTTTTCTGTAATACAAATAATGTTGAAGAAATTATGCAATTTTATGAATTTTTAAAATTTTACCTTTCGCCTGGACAGAGAATCGAACCGAGGACTATATTGTTTGTAAGCCAACACACTATCCACTGGGCTACGTAGCTGTTACAGTCATCAGTAGACAATTATCGTTATAAGTTACATTTATATAGCATAGTTTGCAGCCCTTGCAAACATAACATTATTTAACAGAAACAAACATTTGTAATGAAACTTTGAAATGTGGGTTATTAAACAGTCAGAAAGAGTGCTTGATAGAAACGAAATGGACTGAGCTTTTGGATAAGATATTATTTATTTATTGCAAAAATAACAATTTTGTAAAAAAACTGTTTTTGGTACAAAACTTTAAAATTTGGAAGGAATTCAAAAACTCTAACAAAAGAAGAACGTGGAGTCGAGTATAAATATACATAAATAATTTTATAATATACATGTATTATAAAATATCTCAGTTTGATATAATGAATTTTTATAAATGAATTATATTCTTTGATATTATTTATTAGATACATATATTACTAAGTCAGTCTCCATAATGCCTAATGGCGCAGAGACGAAGTAGAGCTAAGTTTTGTAATTATTTTCACAAAAATACAAATAAATAAAAAAGAATATGGGGCATATCTATCGATTTTGATATACTCCCTATATAGACCGATTTCCCGATTTGACTTCTTGGGCTTCGAGACACCCCATTGTGCCTGAAATTCAAAATTTATAGGTATTGGTATATATGTTTGCTTGGCACAGTATCTGTCATCAAATCCAGCCGAAATTCTATATATGTATTTTGAAATAACCTGACGAAGTGTTTTCTAAGGAAACAGTTATATTTTTTTCTTCATGGTGGTGGGATTCGGTCCGGTCGTATAGACTTGTTTTTAAGTATTTTTTTTTGTTTTTTGCATATATAGCTCTTAAAACTCACCTTTTAATTACGAAAGGCACGTACGTGTTTAATTAGCAGAAATCAAAATTGGAAAAATGGTTCCCTTTCCGGAAGAAGGTTTGGATTGTCGAGAAAGTGTCCAAGAATAAATCGATCCGGAAATTTATATAAAAAAAATTTGAATGTGGTAAAAACGAAAAGAAATCATGACTAAATTTCTAACCAAATAGCTCACGATTTGGGTTTTAATATTTTTCTTTGGACTGAAAATAAAGTGTTAAAAAAGCTTACAGTCATTCGACGTCAGAAACTGCACCACGATTACTAGTATGAGTCCCTACACCGAAAGAATTTTCTTCGTAAAAAGAACGAAAAATTTCGTTAAAAGTACGAAATTTTTCATTGTTTTACAAAGAAACTTTTTATTAAAGTACGAAATATTTCGTACTTTTTACGAAGAAAAATTCTTCCAAATTTTTCTTAGTTTGTATAAAAAAAATTCGTACTTTTTATGAAGAATCTTCGTACTTTTTATGAAAAATCTTCATAATTTTTACGAAACAATTTATTTTATTTTATGAAATTGTTTCGTACTTTTTATGAACAATTTTCGTACTTTTTTCAAAAATGTTCGAAAGTGCACTTATAGTCGAAAGTGAATTTGGTTGTAGTAACAAGTGTAACAAGGAATACACTCAACCACATTATCAGAGGCAATTTTATGTCGCGAACGGAAATTTTACAACTTCAATGAAACTTCTTCTTTATTTTAAAGAAAATGTTTCATACTTTTTATGAAGAAATTTTAACGCAAAATGTTTCGTAATATATTCATAAATTTGTAAAAACTTCTTCACAAAAATCATGGAATTTGAAGAAAGTTTTATTAAAAGTACGAAACTTTTACGAAGAAAAATTAATGTAGAATATTTCGTAGACGTTTCGTATATTCGTAAAATGTTCTTCGAAAAATTTACGAAAATGTATGAAAATTTCGTTTTTTTTTAATGAAGAATTGACGAAGAATAGTTAATGAAGAATTCTTCGTAAAATTAACGAAGAGAATTCTTTCGGTGCATTTCCTTTCGGTGCAACAAGCTGTATCATGAATTGCTTTTTCACCGATATTGTTAACTCTTTACCTAGTTAAGGCACGGCAGTGTCAAATGTAATGTTCCAATATTTTATCGTCCTCAAAATACACCCTTTATGAACCATCCTCTTCTGCTCCTATTTGGCGCAAATGGGCTCTCAGTTTTTGGTGCCCGAGTCTTTTTCTTGTCTGGGGAACCCCACTGTATTTTCTTCGCCTTTACGGCAGTTACATTATGTTAGTTCACATTGCTTTATGTGTCTCCCGTGTCCATTCATCTAACTCAGCCCGCATTGACTCTATTGACTTTGCGTTCTCTAAGCAACCTATGTGTCGTATGTTTCCTAACTTTTATCGACTGTCTATTTACCTTTACATTTCCGCATATTCCATCATGTTCCGACAGAAACAAATATCACCAAAATGTTTCCAATTAAAAAGTTAATTGAAATTGAAAAAATTTTTCAATTAATAAATTAATTGATACTATTAACTTTTTAATCAAAATGGAAGCATTAAGTTAATTTAGTCAGTAATTGAAAATGTTTAAGTTTTTAATTAAAAAGTTGTTTCAAACAATAATTTTTTAATCAAACTAAAAAATCTAAGAAAGTAATTGAAAATATAATGAAATGATTAATCAAGCTCGAGGTCTCCAGACCTGATTAATCATTTCATAATATGTTGATAAAGGTCGAATAAAAATAAATTAATAAATTAATTGTAAATAGTTATGTTTTTAATAAAAAAATTAATGAGTTTTACAAACAATATCAATTGAATCAATTTAAAAATTAATTGAAATTTGCTAATGAAATCAAATAAATTTTAATCAGGTATTTTTTATGCCTAATTAAAACTGTTTGTGATTTTGGTCAATTAATTTCGTGATTGAATCAGAAAATGTTTTTCTTTTTTTTGTGAATAATCGTTGATCATGCTTTTGCATTACAATAAACAATACAGTTCGCAATCGAACCGTAATGTCTGCTATTACATTCCGTTAAGTGGAATAGAATATAGTTGTCTGGGTTCTCCACATATATGCCCAGTCCCCTCCACTCGCCAATCTTACATCCTTCGGTGTATCAGTTATTTTCCTCTGGTATCTGTTCTGGGGTGTCATTCTCCCAAATGTCACACTCGGCAGCTATGGCAACTTCAGGAATACGATCATGGTACGAAGTGGCCATAGCTACCGTGTATGATATTCTGACGTAAATAAGATGGTTCTGGGAGAATTACACCCCATTCATACAATCCTTTGGCCGTATATACTTGTTTAGAAAACGTATTTTATTTTCGTTGTTTTAGTATTGTCTAAAATTTATAATCATCGGATTATTCAGCAGCACATTACTAAATAGGAAAACCGCAAAATATTAAGTGTGGCTATAATTTTGCACCGCAGTGTATATCCCAGTGTATGTGTATGGGTATATATTGTGTGTCGATATACACTATTATGTTTCAAAATATCTTAAATATATTAACGAAAATCCAAGACGAAGGTATGAAGCGAAAATGGGGATGAAGTATAAACGTTGTAGGGTATGGGTTATGGTTATGGAGGATGTAAGGCTGGCGCCTTCTTCCCTTATATAAATTTTTATGTAAAATAAACAGCAATTATAATAATTTTATTAAGGACACAATAAGGTAAATTTACACAACAATAACAACAACACCATCATCTCCACCACCGCGACAACTACACAACAAGGATAACAAACCCAGGATTCCAACACGGGCGACAACAAACGGCAAACAATAAAATTATTTTAAAGGTAATTATTTTATTACCGAAGTCTTGGGGCTGTAAAGGAAGGAGCCTTTACAAAAAGACTCGTACTGTTTACTTTCACCGGGTGGACTTGTGTAAATTCGAATATGTGAGCGTATCACTGGGAACTTCTGTGTTTGTTTGTAGTGGCAGCCGTAGTTGATGTTATTATGTGTGTGTGTGTGTGCTAAACAAACATGTGAGAGGTGAAAAGCATTTGTTTATTTATGTGTTAATTTGGAAAATAAAATGATTGTTTTTGGCTAATGCCGCACTCTAAGTGTAGACAATTAAAATTTTGAAATCACTGTACTCTGAGTCCTTTTAGATTTAGAAGGCCAAATACAATGCGATTGGGCACACCAAGGTGTTGTTTATTATTAAAAATTTAAAGGTTATTGAGGTCATGATTCATTAAAACCATTGAGTGAAATATTGTGTAACAACAACGTTGTAACATAATATGTTAATTTATAAAAATGAAAAGTAATGTGGTATGAAGGCAATTTCTATGTAATTTACGTCATCCATTGACAAAGGGGATGTGTAATATCTTCATTTTGGGTTTATTCTTAGGTTAGAATTTCTCCACTTATAAAATGGGCTAAAGTCGAAAAGATCCAATTTTGAATTCAAGGTGCGAATTTTACGCTGAAAAAGTCAAACATTTTGAGATATTAATCAAGAAATATAAATACAAATAAATATGACGTTCAAAGTGACCGGCTGAGCTGTATGTATCCAGAACAAAGATGGTCTGTATCAAACTTTTTTAGGTTTGCGACTGTCGTAAAGTTGTAAACGTCGTAAACGTCACATACGCGTCGTAAATGTAGAAAAAGTAAAAAAAAGTCGCAAACTGAAAATACTTTAGTCGCGTCAGCTAGGCAGCGAATGCGATGATATTCAAGACGATGGTATGTGCGAAGAAGTTTCAATTCTTAGGAATATTCACAATTTTCGGTTTTAGTCCCCACATTTTCCCTATTGCCTTTTGCACGAGTACAGGGTAACCGTGGATTTTCTCGTCCTTTCTTAGCTTTCAAGTTCAGTCTCCTGTCTAATATAACCCCAAGGTATTTTGCACACTCACCAATGGGAATTTCGATACCACCTAAGAAAATAGGCTTGACCATGGGAAAACTTTCACAAATTTCTGCAGAAACTCACAGCGAATGCTGTCAAACTAAATTAAAAAATGTTCAGTATTTCTTCTATTCAAAATTTGGTTTTCTACAGTAGGTTTACGACTTTTGCGACATACGTATTATACCGTCGCAAATGTATGTCGCAAAAGTCACAGTTTGTGACAGGCCAACCCTGATCCAGAATAATGGAGTAATGAATAGAGGTCTGCACAATTCCATTTGTTAATGCAGAGTACACGTGTACTTGCTAAATGAGTACATATATTTGAGAGAGTCGCAAAACAATTGGTACACATTTTAATGAACACTAAAAGCCACGAGTAACTTCTTGTTGCTACTCTGATGTCTTCACTACCAACAAACACATATTCTTCTTTCTCTCTTATTGAAGTGTACTCAGAGTGATCACGTCGAGTATGTTGCGAGAACAAAACTTCATAGAGTACTCCATGTACCACGTGCAGTTTCAGAAATACAAGAAAACAGTTACTCTCCATAATATATGTTTTCGGATTGATATAAAGATCGGCAAACGTTAAGGTAACTGTGTGACATACATAAATATATGAAATATGTGACATACATACATATCTATGATTAATAATAATGGAAAGTTTTGCTTCGCACATAACTGAGCAATACTTGTGGTACCACGTGAAGTGAAGAGAATCCATGTTGTACTTTTTCTCAAGTACTTACATTTTTATTGTTCCTTTTTTTCGGAACACATATTGTTTCGGATAAGTACTTGGTGGTATTTGACAAGCAAGTGTTCTCTTCACTTCACTACTTGCTTTCTGAGAGAAAGACACTGTATGTACTATATTCGACAGCGAATTGCATACATGCATTGAAAAGTTATTCGATGCAGACCTCTAGTAATGAATGAAGTAACCAATTTTTTTAACAAAATACGTTTCCATCTTGTTATCAACTTTTCGAATTTTATTTTATACAATCCGAATCTGCCAAGTATCTACTAACCGATCTTCTTAAAATTTTGCACAGCCAAATGTTTTGTAAGTCTCGTAAAACTTGCAAATAATGAACCATATCGGTTCAGATTTAGAAAGAGCTCCCATATATATCTTTCGTCCGATATGCACTAATATGGCCTCAAAAGCCATTTACACGCATAAGGCAACTGAAGCCAAAGTTTACTCCAATCTACTTGAAATTTTGCACAGGGTATATAATTAATATTCTACGTACGTACATGCAAAAAATAAAAAATTTTTTCTTCCAAACGAAATTTTAGACAAACAAAAATCGTTCCCCATTTGCTTTTCGCAGTAAGAAAGTTTGTTTGGATAAACGTTGATTCGTTTGCAGGATGTAAAAATATTTTTATAGAGACTGACTCAAACTAATTCTGGCAAATTGCATCTTCCCTCCCATCCACGAGGTGTTTCAGTTCTTAGCACCTTTTGGACGGATAATCGAACCTCGGACCATACAGTTTGTAAGCCTACACACTAGCCACTGGGCTACGTACAGTGGCGTGTAGAAATGAGTACATAACATAATAAACGTTGATTCGTTTACAGGATGTAAAAGCATTTTCAAAAAACTAACTCAAAACAAGTATATACGGCCGTAAGTTCGGCCAGGGCGAAGCTTATGTACCCTCCACGATGGATTGCGTAGAAACTTCTGTCATCCACAATCGAATTACTTGGGTTGCGGTAACACTTGCCGATGGCAAGGTATCTTAAAACTTCCAAACACCGTAATATATACCACATAGTCCATACGTGGTATATATTAAACTGAAAAAGGCCGATTAACTACGTATAAAATTAAGTTTAAAGTTTCTATAGAAATAAAATTTTGACAAAATAAAATTTTGACAACATTTTCTATAGAAGTAAAATTTGGAAAAAAAAAAGTTTCTATAGAAATAAAATTTGGAGAAAAAAATTCTATAGAAATAAAATTTTGACAAAATTTTCTATAGAAATAAAATTTTGACAAAATTTTCTATAGAAATAAAATTTTTACAAAATTTTCTATAGAAATAAAATTTTGACAAAATTTTCTATAAAAACAAAATTTTGACAAATTTTTCTATAAAAACAAAATTTTGACAAAATTTTCGATAGAAGTACGATTTTGGTAGATTATTTTTGGCTCGAGTGGCAACCATGATTATGAACCGATATGGACCAATTTTTGTGTGATTGGGGATCGGCTATATATAACTATGGACCGATATGGACCAATTATGACATGGTTATAAGCGGCCTTATACTAACACCACGTTGCAAATTTCAACCGGATCGGATGAATTTTGCTCCTTCAAGAGGCTCCGGAGATCAAATCTGGGGAACGGTTTATATGGGGGCTATATATAATTATGGACCGATATGCACCAATTCTTGCGTGTTTGTTAGAGACCACATTCTAACACCACGTTCCAAATTTCAACCGGATCGGATGAATTTAGCTCCTCCAAGAGGCTCCGGAGGCCAAATCTGGGGATCGATTTATATGGGGGCTATATATAATTATCGACCGATATGGACCACTTTTGGCATGGTTGTTAGAGACAATATACTAACACCACGTACCAAATTTCAATCGGATCGGATGACTTTTGCTCCTCTGAGAGGCTCCGGAGGTCAAATCTGGGGATCGGTTTATATGGGGCTATATATAATTATGGGCCGATGTGGACCAATTTTTGCATGGTCATTAGAGAACATATACCAACACCATGCACCAAATTTCAGCCGGATCGGATGAAATTTGGTTCTCTTAGAGGCTCCGCAAGCCAAATCGGGGGATCGGTTTATATGGGGGCTATATGTAAATATGGACCGATATGAACCAATTTTTGCATGGTTGTTAGAGACCATATACTAACACCATGTACCAAATTTCAGCCTGATCGGATGAAATTTGGGTCTTTTAAAGGCTTCGCAAGCCAAATCGGGGGATCGGTTTATATGGGGGCTATATGTAATTATGGACCGATATGGACCAATTTTTGCATGGTTGCTAGAGACCATATACCAAACCATGTACCAAATTTCACCATGTACCAAATTTCAGCCGGATCGGACGAATTTTGCTTCTCTTAGAGCAATCGCAAGCCAAATTTGGGGGTCCGTTTATATGGGGGCTATACGTAAAAGTGGACCGATATGGTCCATTTGCAATACCATCCGACCTACATCAATAACAACTACTTGTGCCAAGTTTCAAGTCGATAGCTTGTTTCGTTCGGAAGTTAGCGTGATTTCAACAGACGGACGGACGGACGAACGGACATGCTCAGATCGACTCAGAATTTCACCACGACCCAGAATATATATACAAACGGAATGACAAAGTTAATATACCCCCATCCTATGGTGGAGGGTACAAAAAATCTTTTCTGGCAAATTGCATCTTCCCTCACATCCACGAGGTGTTTTAGTTCTTAGCACCTTTTGGACGGAGAATCGAACCTCGGACCATACAGCGAACAAATGAGCCACTGGGCTACGTACAGTGGCGTGTAGAAATGAGTACATAATTATTTTTTTCATTTCTAAACGAATAAAATAATCAGTAATTAAGAAACTCAAAATAATTTTATTTTTTCTTTATTCTTTCTTCATTTCTAAATAAAACGACAAAAAACGCAAAACAAAAAGTAAAGAATTCAGAGAGATAAATAAACATAACAACAAAAAAAACGCATGTACTCAATGTTGCACTTTTCTATACCGGTGTCGGTGGTGTCGGTTGGAACATTTTCTAGTACTTGGTCCATAACCCTTTATGTAATTTGTAGCGATTGGACAAAGTGTTCTTAGACTTCTACGAAATCTCTAGACTCAAAATTTAAATCGGCTAATGTCCTGGGGCAGAGTACAATATGAGTATGCAATATGGGAAATATTTAAGTATAAACCATGTATGAGTTATCGGTCGATAGATCTGTATTTAAGGTATAGGAAAATTTGACTCATTTTTACGATTTTTTTTTTTACTTAGAAGTGGCGATTTTGCATGGACAACTTGGGTATTTTTGCCCAAATCGGAAAAACATATACCATATATGGGACTAAATATTAATTTGAACCAATTTCAAACAAATTTGGCACGGTCAGTAAGAATGTTAATTCTACTCGCTGTGCAAAATTCCAAACAAATCGGAGTGATAATTTGGCCTCTACGGTCACATGAGTGTAAATCGGGCGAAAAATATATATGGGAACTATGACTAAATCAGAACTGACTTCAAATAAATTTGGCACAGACAGTTGAATGTTAATTCTACTCACAGTTCGAACGTCAATTATTCTCCCTGTGCAAAATTTCACATAAATCGGTGTAAAACTCTGGCTTTTGGAGTCATATAAGTTAATATCGGGCGATTGATATAAATGGGAGCTATACCTAAATCTGAACCAATTTAAGTCTCTAGAGGGTTCTATTCTGACCCAAAACACATACTTGTGAGACCTTGAATTTGGTCACAAAAATGTGTTTACCGACAGATGGATTTTGCTAGATGGACTCAGGGACCCACTCTGAGCATTATCGCCAAATGCACCATGTGTCTGTCTCGTCTTCTTTTGAGTGTTGCAAACATATGCACTATATTATAATAACCTGTTCCACAGTGTTGCGCAGGGTATGAAAATAAGATAAAGGCCTTCTTCTTCTTCTTTATTTGCAAATCCATTATCCGGATATAAGCGATCATACAATAAGTTAAACAAATATGGTAATAATGTCATTTCATAAACAACTCTCGATTTCTTGCAGCTGATATCATATTACATTCATCTCGGTAGCCTGTCCATTCTTGAATGTTTTTCAGCCAGTTTACTTCTCTCCTGCCTCTTCCTCGTTGTCCTTCAAATTTTCCCTTTATGATGGCTTGCAGAATTCTGTATTTGTTATTTCTCATGGTGTGTCCCAAGTACGCAATTTTTCGAGTTTTAAAATTTCGTAGCAATTGTCTCTCCAATCCCATTCTTCTTAACACTTCCTGGTTTGGTACACGATCTGTCCAAGAAATCTTCAAAATTCTTCGATACACCCATATTTCGAAGGATTCCAGTATCTTCTAATCAATATTTTTGATAGTCCACGTCTCAACTGCGTAGAGTAGTACCGACCAAATAGAGCATTTTACAAATCTGGCTTTTTTTTATATTTGAAAAAGGCATCTCTGGCCATCTCTATACGGCGTTTAATTTCCTTCGAAGAATCCCATTTTTCGTTTAATAATACCCCAAGGTATGTGAAGTTTGTGACTCGTTCGATAATGTTGTTATTAATTTTTAGTGTGGTGTGAACGTGATCGTCTTTTTTTCTCACAACCATATATTTCGTTTTTTTAATATTTATTTTGAGACCATATAATTCGCTAACACATGTAAGTTTGTCCACGAGCCTTTGTAAACCAGATATATTGATAGCTATTAGCACGGTGTCATCTGCATACCGTATGTTGTTTATTAGTAGTCCTTGTATTTTTATGCCTATTCGTTCATTTTAAATAGCTTCGTTAAATATTTTTGGGAATAGATGTTGAAGAGCATAGGGGATAGTATGCATCCCTGTCTCACGCCTTTTGTCATTGCAATTTCGTCTGTAGTTTCATTATTTATGTCGATACGAGCCCTTTGATTCCAATATAAGTTCTGTATACAACTTATTTCTTTCTCGCCAACTCAAATATCCTTCAATATATTAATTAGTTTTCATGTTGGACAGTGTCAAACATGAAACAAAGAAATATATCTTTCTGGATATATCTGCAATTCTGCACCATTACCAGCATAGATAATAAAGCTTCTCTCGTCCCCATTCCTTCTTTAAACCCAAAGTTTGGTTCTCCCATAACTTTTTCGCATATAGGATATATTCTTGTGTGTATAATTGTCAGAAAAATTTTCAGGATGTGGCTAATAAGTCTATACTCATTACCGTTCTTGGCATTTGTCTTCTTTGGTATTGGTATAAAGGTGGACAGTAACCAGTCATGGGGGTATTGGCCTGTATCATACACATAATTGAAGAGTTTTAGTATTAGTGGTATATTGCGTCCATTGATTAGCTTTAGCACTTCGGAAGGGATTTGATCAGGTCCTGTAGATTTTTTGTCATTTAGTGTCATAACTGCATGTTCCACTTCTCCGTAATTGGGTTTCCAACAATATTTCCAACAATATTACTGTCTTCATTGCTCGATCGGTTTTCATAAAATAAAGGCCTATTAACATACAATTCGGAGCCACCGTGGTGCATTGGTTAGCATACCCACCTTGCATACATAGGTTCGTGGGTTCAGCCCGATTTTCGATACCAACACCAACAAATTTTTCAGCGGTAGATTATCCCCTCTCAGTAATACTGGTGACATTTCTGCGTGTTTCAAAACTTCTCTAAGTGGTTTCACCGCAATGTGGGCTCGGACTCAGTGATAAAAGAGAAGTTGACCACTGTGGTATCACAGTAGACTGAATAGTCTAAGAGAATTTTCGTTTCGAAAAAAATATGGTGCCTTAGTGTTGCACTACTTTTTCCCTCATTGTATATTCGCCCAAATGATAGAGTCATTCAAAGTTATTAATAATTCATAATATTGTGAGGGAATGCAAAATTTACGACAGTGTCCTTCATATTTTGCTATTTTGCATAATTTCGAAAATATTGTACATTTTTGCCCAATCGAACCTAACATGCAATGGTTCCAAACGAACACAAAATTTTTCTTTCAGCTGTTGTTTATATTTCTTCAGGTAGGCAAGTACGGTCCAAATAAATTTAAAGTTTGAAGATTATCAGGTAGGCAAGTACGGTCCAAATAAATTTAAAGTTTGAAGATTATTTCACGACAATGGTAACCGCGACTGCGCCTCAAATGGTCAGCAGAATTCTAAGAATTTAAAGGCCTGTATAAGTCCCTTTAATGGTACAAACATGAAGTACACTGTTGCTTCCTCCTGTGTGGAATCCATGGAGAGTATCCTATTTCAACTGTCAAATACATGAGAGAAGTACATATTTAAAAAAAAACAACAACGGAAAACTTTAAATTTTCAACATTTAGGGCAAAGGGGGAGGTCCCTCTATCCATCCAAATATTAAACAAGTATATACAGCAGTAAGTTCGGCCGGGCCAAATCTTAAATACCCACCACAATGAATAGTTTCTTTTGACAACTCTTCGTCGTAGCGAGTTAGTTGATAATATATAGAATTTCAGGGGGTTTGATGACAAATATTCTCCCCAGCAAATCAGTTCATCCAGTACGTTTCCCGAAGATAAATTTAAAGATTCTACCTATGAAGACCAGATCAGATTCTGGATTTAGGTAGGTCAATATAGGGGCTATACGAAAACATGGACCACTACTCGATACACCCCATTTTCGACACACCAATTTACGGTTCTAAAATACCTTTAGATATTAAATTTCAGGCAAATCGGATAGTAAATACAGTTTCTGGAAGCCCAAGAAGTAAAATCGGGAGATCGGTCTATATAGGGACTATAACGAAACTTGGACCGATAGGCACCTTTTTATGGTCCTAAAATACCTCTAGATTTACAATTTTAGGCAAATCGGGAGGTCGGTTTATATGAGGACTATATGAAAACTTGGACCGATATAGCCCATCTTCGAACTTGACCTGCCTGCAAACAAAAAACGAATCTGTGCCAAATATCAGGACAATAGCCCCATTATTGAAGGCTGTAGCGTGATTGCAACAGTCAGACAGACGGACATGCTTAAATCGTCTTAGAATTTCTCCCTGATCAAGAATATATATACTTTATATAGTCGGAAATCGATATTTCGATGTGTTACAAACGGAATGACAAGCTTATTATACCCCCGTCACCATTATATGGTGGTGGGTATAAAAAATCGGGTAGCCCATATTAACTTCATAACCTCTGCAAATGTTAAATAAATCAAATAGGTTTAGTTTTTTACTGTACTTTAAAAAATCGGGCAAGGAATAGGTCCCCATCCCCGCCCAATTATCGAAATATAAAGTAGAGGATCTTTAACGCTATCCTTATCAATCTCTGAAAATTTCACGCAAATCGGTCACTCTAGCTCCATAATGTAGACTTGAATATTATAGACTCCGTAGCAAATACTGAATAATGCAACTAACTTCCATTTTAATCACAATTAATTTGGAATCATCTGGTGGAGGATACCATAAATGAACATGTTTGCATTTTAAATTTAAATGTATGTGTCCAACAGAATATCAAATTTGACTCAAATTGCCTGAGACATGTTTTCAAATATAATTTTTAGGGCTGGATTTAAAATAACTCTCTAGAAAATACCTTTTTTTAAGAAGCAGCATGTACCAGAATTTTCAAGGGACGGCAAGAAATTGTAAACTGTTTTTGAGTGCAGTACGAATTAACAGATAACTAATACTTTTTAGCATATGCATTTATAAGCCAACAAACAAAAAAGTGAACTCCTAAGATATCCATATATACACTGATAATAATACTTTCGTAAGATTTCATATCCTTAGCACACGAACGTCATTTTTGCGTAGAATATAAGATGTATTTTTCTGATCCGAAGATTTTTTGCTTGACTAAAAGTCGATAAACTTTCCATTGAAGGCCCTTTGTCCTTAAAATTTTAAAACTACTTTTTCTAGAAGACAATTAGTCAAATCAGCAGTTCCGTCTATATGGGGGCCATACCATATCATGGAGCTAGACACTAAATTCAGCTATACTCACATTTATTAACGCCATTATTAAACGCTGCAGCATATAGACAGACAGACAGACGGACATCTTTATAGTGGCAAGACGATATTTCGATATGATACAAACGAAACGACAATCTTATTATATCCCCATCACCATTCTGTGGTTGTGAGTATAAAAATTAAGTACGAGTAATTTCATTGACCACATCAATGTTTTTAAAAAGGTGGTCCCTTGTCATTGAGCTTAACATGGAATAGGGCAGCACTCAGTGATAAGAGAGAAGTTCACCAATGTGGTATCACAATGGACTGAATAGTCTACATCGGGCTGCCACCTAACCTAACCTAAGTCAATGTTTTGAAGTTAAAAATGTTCAATCAAAAATCTTAATGACGGGCAGGGGCTTAGCAAATTTAGTATACCCCATCCTATAATGCCAATATGAATTGTTTTCCACATTTATACTCAGTCGGAGACTGCTCCGACTGCAACTCCAAAAGCTATATCTGTTTATCACATATTGCAGAACAAAATGGAGAGAGGCTATATTCAATTTTAGAAAGTTTCCTCTCGAACACTTAAAAAAAAAAACATTTTATATCCGTTACCTCTGCTCTTTCACTACCCCTGTAAGTAAATCACTTTCTATGAGATTGCTATTTGCCTTAATATGCTGTCACATCTCATTCCCCATAGAGACATTACAATTTTTCAATAGATATTGAATGTGAAAGCCAATGATTCTTCAATTCTCAAGTGCCATATAATTTTTTTTGTCGTATTTCACATCATCCATTAACTTTTTACATGACCTTGTCATTTATTAGGAACATTAGATGGAAGTCCCTAAAGAAAAAGCATTTATTCCAAAGACTATCATTTCATTTTAAATTAAGAATCAGAGGGATTTATAAAGCACATTAGATTAAATCAACAGTTATTTATGACTTATTTATTTACATAATTTTCATATCATTCGTGAATAGCTAATAATTAAAATGAGTAGTGAAAGTAATAGCAAATAAAAGCCTAACCTAAAAAGTCCCATCTCATTTTATACCTTCCACCTTAAGTTTAGTACTAAGAACACGTTTTTGCACGAAAAACTGTTATACTCCATATCAAAAACGTTAGTGCGGACTAAATGCGAAATCTTTTTATTGAGCATTTTCAAACACATATTTATACAACCCTGGATTTTCACACGAAAAAATAGGCAGGTATATTATTTCGCATAAATAAGTAAACATTCCTGGGTTTGACAACCTATTTACGGAGATAGATGAAGATATTCGTTTTTTGCAGAAACGAACTTAGTACTAAGCATTGGGAGGGTACAATATTGTAACACTTCCAAATATTCGTCTCCGACCCCATAAAATATATATATTTTGGGTCGTGGTAAAATTCTGAGTCTATCTAGCGATATCCGTTCGTCGGTCCGGCTGCCCGTCCTTCCGTGGAAATAACGCTAACTTAAAACAAGTATATACGGCCGTAAGTTCGGCCAGTCCGAAGCTTATGTACCCTCCATCATGGATTGCGTAGAAACTTCTTCTAAACACTGCCATCCACATTCGAATTACTTAAGCTGCGGTAACGCTTGCCGATGGCAAGGTATCTTAAAATCTCCTAACACCATCTTCTAAATTGTATGTAAGTCCATACGTAGTATATATTAAATCAAAAAAGATCGATCCAATACGTATATAATTCAGTTTGACAAAGTAGACATAAAATTTTGACAAAATTTTATACAGAAATAACATTTTAACAAAATGTTCTATAGAAATAAAATTTTCACAAAATTTTCTATAGAAATAAAAATGTTGACAAAATTTTCTAAAGAAAGAAAATGTTGACAAAAATTTCTACAGAAATAAAATTTTAACAAAATTTTCTATAAAAATAAACTTTTGACAAAATTTTCTATAGAAATAACATCTTGGTAGATTATTTTTGGCTGGAGTGGCAACCATGATTATGAACCGAATAAAATTTGAACAAAATTTTCTATAGAAATAAAATTTTGACAAAATTTTCTATAGAAATAAAATTTTGACTATGATGAAAATTTTATTATGAACCGAATAAAATTTTAACAAAGTTTTCTCTAGAAATAAAATGTTGACAAAATTTTCTATAGAAATAAAATTTTGGTAGATTTTTTTTGGCTCTAGTGGCAACCATGATTATGAACCGATATGGACCAATTTTTGTGTGATTGGACCAATTTTGGTATGGTTGTTAGCGACCATATACTAACATCAGTACCAAATTTCAGCCGGATCGGATGAAATATGCTTCTCTTAGAGGCTCCACAAGCCAAATCTGGGGATCGGTTTATATGGGGGCTATATATAATTAAGGACGGATATGGACCAATTTTTGCATGGTTGTTAGAGACCATATACCAACATCATGTACCAAATTTCAGCCGGATCGGATGAAATTTTCTTCTCTTTGAGGCTCCGCAAGCCAAATCTGGGGATCGGTTTATATGGGGGCTATATATAATTATGGACCGATGTGGACCAATTTTTGCATGGTTGTTAGAGATCATATACCAACACCATATACCAAATTTCAGCCGGATCGGATGAAATATGCTTCTCTTAGAGCAATCGCAAGCCAAATTTGGGGGTCCCTTTATATGGGGGCTATACGTAAAAGTGGACCGATATGGCCCATTTTCAATACCATCCGACCTACATCGATAACAACTACTTGTGCCAAGTTTCAAGTCGATAGCTTGTTTCGTTCGGAAGTTAGCGTGATTTCAATAGACGGACGGACGGACATGCTTAGATCGACTCAGAATTTCACCACGACCCAGAATCTATATACTTTATGGGGTCTTAGAGCAATATTTCGATGTGTTACAAACGGAATGACAAAGTTAATATACCCCCATCCTATGATGGAGGGTATAAAAAGTGTTGTTCACCAAGACAACGGACCGTGCCACAAGTCATTGAGAACGATGGCAAAAATTCATGAATTGGGCTTCTAATTGCTTCCCCACCCACCGTATTCTCCAGATCTGGCCCCAGCGACTTTTTCTTGTTCTCAGACCTCAAAAGGATGCTCGCAGGGAAAAAATTTGGCTGCATTGAAGAGGTGATCGCCGAAACTGGGGCCTATTTTGAGGCAAAACCGAAGTAGTATTACCAAAATGGTATCAAAATATTGGAAGGTCGTTATAATCGTTGTATCGCTCTTGAAGGGAACTATGTTGAATAATAAAAACGAATTTTGACAAAAAAAAATGTGTTTTTCTTTGTTAGACCGGGGACTTATCAGCCAATCTGTTATGCTAATGGAGACATTGTGACTGCTTGTGTTACGATTCTCTACTCTACATGGGCCCTCATAGTTTCATCATAATAAATGCCATGCTAATCCTTTTCTATCTTGCATTCTCAATTCAAAATTCCCAGAGATTTTAATTTTTGTTGTTCTGTGTACTTTCAATATCGTTTACATTGCCTTGATAGCAAGTTTAGTTATGAAGAGATTTATATTCTAGTTTGATGACAGATACACACACACATCCATAGATACATATAGAGAGATATATTTGCATACGCACATATTTGCTGTAGTTTCATTGGATTTATGTCTGTGTCCATTGTCCTAGTACCAAATGGAAGGTGGAGTCTTCTTGGTCAAGAAATTGCAAGTGCTTATGTACATTTACAAACATTGATATGGTTAAATAAACAAATAATTGCCTTTTGTGGTTTTAGAATTAATTGTTATATGTGAATTTGTATGTGTATCCATGGTCTATGGTATGGCTTTGTTCTACTATTGTGTGTATTTAGGTGTGTAAAGCCGTGTGAGTTTATTGAATCTATTTTTCCTACAGAGGTGAAAATTCTTAAAGATTTATTTGTTTATGGTTAAATAATTGAATTGTTTATTGTTATTGGACAAAGACACATTGGTGTACGATATATGTACTAACTAACAACATTGCCGGATTTGTTGCTGTCATATATGCATTCTTAAAATTCTTAAGTATTAATAATAAATTTCTCAAAACTAAATTATGACAAAGTGAAAATTCAAAAATGTTTGGATTTTCTGAACAGCAGAATATAGCATATATTAACAAGTATATTAAGCAGTAAGTTCGGCCGAGCCAAATTTCCAATACCAACCACTATGAATCAAATATAAATGTTTCCCCGGAAAGCCCCACGTTGTAACGGGTTACTTGAAAATATGTACACTCTTCTACACGGACGAAAAAGACTGTTTTTCATATGTTTGGGTGTAAAAATTATATGTTTGGAACTCAAATTTTTTAACACAATATTTTAAAGTGCAAGCATATTATGTTCATAAACTAGCATAACATGTTTGGGATATATATGTTAGTATGTTATGTTTGGGACATAAAATGTTTATAAAAAATATAGAAATAGCCTATAAACATACATATATGTGTTTATAAAGAGAGACCTAGAAAGTATGCTGCAAGTAAAATAATGGAAGTAACCAATTGGCGCCTTAAAAATATATGCACACAAAGAAAACTTCATTAAATTTTTTTACTACCAGTGTATGCCCTAGGGTGAAATATAATATGTTTGAACAATACAAACAATATTTTGTTTGGACCAATCCTGAAAATATATATACTTGAAGCAAAATGTGTTTGGGGTATATGTTACAGAGGCGATTATTATAATACATGGACTGAATTACCTTTTATTGTTGTATTTATGCCTTTGTTGAAAAAATGCTAATATTTAACTAAAACACACCAAATTTCTTTAATTACAAATTGTAGAAAAATAATTGGCTTCGGCCGATTATTGCTTTTTTGCCGGACATCGGCTTCGGCCAAAAAAAAAACGCTTAGGTCGAGCTCTAGTCTAGAGGTATGTACGTGAGTAATATCTTACTTACGCTCACGCACACTCACGAAAAGAAAATTTGTACTCACGCACGAAAATGTCGTGGCACACGAAAAATACTGTGACTCACGAAAAACATCGTTACTCACGAATAATTTTATGGGACGTGTCTGAAAACATGAGAGTGATTAAAATCGAGATCGTTATTATACTCGTAACATCTTAGGTGCTACCAAAATTGTAAATGAATTAAACTGGTAAACGTCTTATGTCCGTGAGCAGGATTATTTTCGTGAGCGTATTTTGCACATTTATACTCTAGTTCTCATGTAATCCGACCTTTCGATTTAGTTTCTTGACCATCTAGATCCAGTAATATTTACCCGACTTATTCATTTTTTTTACTAATTGCAACATGATATTAATATGTTAATACTTTTTGTAAAATTGAGGAGAATGTTTTTTCTGTTGTTTAAGAAAATATTTTAATTTGAAAGGAAGAGTTTAAAGTTAGCGCTATACGAAGTTCAAGTCAAGCTCTTTACGAACCACTTGGAGCCTATATCGAAATACGGACCGGTATATACAAAATTTATCACAGCCCTTTATTGTCTTGATGTATCTGTTATTGAAATTTGAAACAACTTGGATTAAAATTGCGGCTACTATGCCCTCAAGAAGTCAAATCGATAGATCGTTTTATATGGGGAGTACAACAAAAGATATTTTTACCAAATTTTGCACTGCTCCTTGTGAACCTAAAATATCAAATTTGAAGCAAATCCCATGAAAAGTATTGCTTCCATGCCCTCACGATGTCAAATGGGGGAATCGTGATTACAACAGACAGACAGAGAGCCAGACAGACGGACACCGTTTTATCAGAATGGAAAACTTATTATACCTTCATCACCACTATGTTGGTGAGCATGATGTCTGTCAGACTGTTGTAATCAAGCTGCCGCCTTCAACACTGGATCCATGGTTCTAAAATTAGTTATTTTATAAATATTCTTAGAAAAGTTGTAAAAATTTATATCAAACAAATTTTGTCATTTTACCTCAAATAGCAAAAAGTCCGAAAAAGATGCAAATCTAAATCAAATACCTGAATTTTAAAATGTTCATCCAATCTGTTAACACTCTATTGGTTTAAGGTTAAAAATGCTCGTGTGTGTAACATTTGTCCATGCAGTCACTTATATATGTACATTGTACATATATGAGAAACTTTTCTAAAATTCATCAAATCAAAACGGTTGTAAACCACAAAATTTATCAATTTATTTTTTTGGGGTAAACTAATTGTTATTTATGGTATTTTGGCTAAAATGAACAATAAATTGTCAAATAATTGAATTTTGTTTGAAGTTAATGGGCCTAACAACACAAAGTGATTATTTATTAAGTCGTGGGTTGTTGTGAACAAATCGAAATATTGATAAATGCAGTTTAGAAATAGGCAAAAACAAACTACGATGTGATATGATTTAGACAAATACATGTATAATGTTAAACTTTAATTAGAAAAACCTTTCACTTTGTGCCCTCTAAGAGACAGAGATACTAGTTCCGAACATGTAAAATCGCTTAGTTTAAAGAAAATGCAAGAAGTTCCACTATCGACTCTGGAACCAAAAAAAAAACGTAAAGTAAATGGAAGTAGTTCCACTCTCGACTCCGAAATCAAAAAAACGTAACGAAATCGACTCCGGAGCACGGTTGTCCCTCGAGCCAAAAATAATCTACCACAATGTGGAGAAAATTTTATAAAAACTACCAAACAAGACAATCTTATTTTGAAAAATTTTACTTCTATAGACAATTTTCTAAAAATTTTATTTCCATAGAACATTTTGTAAAAGTTTTATTTCCATAGACAATTTTGTCAACATATTATTTCTATAGAAAATTTTGTAAAAAATTTTGTAATCTACCACAATGTGGAGAAAATTTGATAAAAACTACCAAACAAGGCAATCTTATTTTGAAAAATTTATTTTCCAAAGAAAATTTTGTAAAAGTTTTATTTCCATAGACAATTTTGTCAACATAGACAATTTTTTTGTAGAAATTTTATTTTGATAAGAAAATGTTTAAAAATTTTATTTCTATAGAATATTTTGTCAACATTTTATTTCTCTAGAAAAATTTTGTCAAAATTTAATTTCTATTGACAATTTTGTCAAAATGTTATTCTTATAGAAAATTTTGTCAACATATTATTTCTATAGAAAATTTTTTAAAAATTTTATTTTTATAGTTTTTTCTTTTCAAAATTTTATTGCAATAGTAAATTTTGTCAAAATGTTATTTCTATAGAAAATTTTATCAATTTAGTTTCTGTGTAAAAATCATATATATCTACAGATCAATTTCCCATTATGACGGTTTTATTGATAGGAAGAATACCAATACTTACATGTTCCAATAATGGAGGACGGGTAACCAAACAAAGATAAAATAACACGAGAGGGTTTAATTCAGCGGACAATGTATTTATTAGAGACTAGATAAATGTGTCCTGAGCGACAGATAGGAAAAGAAAAAGAAAAATGGCACAAACGGAACATACATAGACTATTTTAGGCTTCCCTTTATTCTATTACATTACTTTCTGTTAATATATTACATCTTGACGAATATTGGAGCCTTAATAAACCCAGCAAAAACTGGGTAAGCACTAGTGATTCTTTTATTAATACCGGTAATCAAAAAGTTACTACTTGTAGTATTACCTGTGATTTAAAAATAATAACTTACCTGTGTAAGCAAAAAGTGATTCTTTCTATTAATACCAGTAATCAAAATCATATCTTGAGGTCCGGGTTCGGCTCTACAATGGGCACCGTTAATAGTAGCGATAAGTAATGCCAAATTACATTTCAGAAAAAAATTGCCAATGAAATATACCTTTGTTTTCTAAAGTTGTATAGTACATAATTTATATTACAAAATAACATTGAATAACATTGAATATATCCATGTGGTGGAGCGTGGTATAATGTGTTGGATTACAAAACAACAGGGGTGAGTTCGCACTTTTTGGGTATCTTTATGGTAAACATATTATTTTTGGAGAGCTGGTATGCTTGCGAAGAAGTACTTATTTTTCGACTGCTAGTATGCTTGCACGGAAGTACTTTCCTCCAATGTCATGCCGGTGTAAAAGTATTACTACTGATATATGTACGAGGAAGTTGTTACCAATTTGGCGCAGGCATACTTTTACTCATACCTGGTAATAGGTGTTTTTGTTGGGAAGGATTAGTAACTAACTGACATATGGGAGATGACAGATACGAGGGCAGTTAGGAAACTTCTTAGCCTAGCACAAAAAGCGCGTTATAAACAGAAAAAAGTAAAGTGTTTTGGAAACATCCATCTCTGTTATGAATACATGCACTGTTAGAAAACTATGTTTTTCATATGTTCCGATATAAACAAAATGTGTTTCGGGCACAATTTTTAAGTGCCAACATGTAATGTTCCTAAACTAACACTAAATGTTTGGGACACATATTTTAATATGTTAAAATATATTATGTTTGGGGCATGAATGTTTCATAAAAATAATGTGTGTGAATGTAAACATATGTGAATTTATAAATTTCGAGTAAACTTATATATGTTTACAATTTCTGTGAAACGGTTGTATGTTGTTTCGGAAAACTGCTTTATGATAAGGCCATAAATTTGATATGCTTAAGTCTAAATATTATTTAATTTGAATATTAGAATGAGTATTCGGAGTAAAGAGAATAGACATTCGGAACCAAGAGCATATAGATTTGAGCATGTGTTTTCGCCTTGAGAGGAGAATTTTATGTATGTGTGGACAAGGGTTTTGTTTATCATTTTGGCATTATGGACACATATTTTTTAACGGCCTTAAAGATAAAAATGAAATTAAGTACAAAACACGATAAGTTTTAAAGGCATTTAAAATGGTATAATATGCTAGTAAAAAACGGTTCATGCCTAAATAAATTTATGTGTACATTATAAAATTATTTATGTATGTTTATACACTTCTTTTGTAAGAGTTTTTGATTTTCTTCCAAAATTTCAAACTTATTATAAAATTGTTATTTTTGCAAAAAAATTATAATATTTTATTCAAAAGCCATTTCGTTTATATCAAGCACTGTTTCTGACTGTAAATCTTTAATAACCCACATTTCGAAGTTTCATTATAAAAATTTAATATAGTATAAATGTCTAAATTACAAAAAATAGATTGGTTCGGTCGGAGCAGGAATTGAACCCAACACCCTTTGCATGCAAGGCAGACATGCTGACCACTGCTCCACGTGGCAAACAAATGCATGTTTCTTTTAAATAATGTTATGTTTGCATGGGCTCGTCGGCGCTGCAAACTATGCTATATAAATGTAACTTATAACGATAATTATCTACTGGTGACTATAACTGCTACGTAGCCCTGTGGATAGTGTGTTGGCTTACAAACTGTATGGTCCTCGGTTCGATTCTCCGTCCAGGCGAAAGATAAAATTAAAAAAAATTATAAAATTGAATAATTTCTTCAACATTATTTGTATTACAGAAAAAGGTACTGTTTAACTTTAACCGTTTGAAAATGAGAAGACGAAAATGGTATGTAGTTTCACTTTAAAATTTCAGGTTTTATTTTCACAAACTTTATGTTGGTAAGTATAAAAGGTTTTGTAATGGTAAGTATAAAGGGTTTGTAATGGTAAGTATTTAGGTTCAATTATTTTTACAGGTAATTGGTTTTTAGTGCAATAATTTTAAGTATATGAAATTCAACGAGGTATGGTAAGTATAAAAATGTAACTAGGTAGGTATGTAAATTTTCACTATGTACAATTTACTGTTTTTGCATGTATAGATTTTAGGTATAGTTTTTTTTGCTTTAACAAATGTAGATTTTAAAACAATTTTATTGTAGTTTTAAGATTTTAATTAATTTATTATTATTTTTTTTGCGTGTACAAACAATAGTTTAAGTGTTACTTCATTCTCTGTTCATTTTGTTTGTGTTAGATAATTTAATATTAAGTAGTTAGTTTATTTAAAATTTTAACAATTTCAATGTGCAATAATGTTTTTAGTGTAATTTTAATACAATAGTTCTGGGCTGTATTTTTCTTTTATACAATAGGTCTGTTCGCGTACTTTTCCAGTAAAAAATATCCAGTAAAAACTAGCAAGAGAGTAAGAGTATATTTTACACTCTTTGCTTAAAATTGCTGAAAAGTACACGAACGGTATCCAGTAACTATTTGCACATTGAAAATTTCAGCTGCTAAAACATTGAAAACAAAAAACGAATCATGTATATTTAACTTCCAATCGTAGTTGCCGAACATGTACATTGTATTGGTACTTTGTTTGTTATCAATAACCAGCTGGCAACGTATGCTATGGTTTGCAAGATTTTACTGGGGAAAAAATCTCTAGCAAAAACTTGCAATTTCTCTATCTCATAACTGTCAAATGTAGTCTCTCTCCGGCTCTCTTTTGGTGGCGTTTTGGTGTAAACGAACGACTTCCAGTAAAAATTTGTAACAATTATCAAAAATTATCGTGTTCTCGAACGGAGCTAATATTTATTTAATATCACTCTCTGTTTGTTCCAAATTTCACAAATTTATCTCTTCTTTATTTTTCAATTCACTTTTGTCGTATTTAATATTTGTCACGGCGACGTTTCGGCTTTAAAGTACGCAAACAATATGAAATATTTGACATCTTTCAATATTACTGGAGTTAATCGCCAAATTCGTTTTTTTCTCCATTCAGCTGATGAATGCAACAACACTGTGGAGAGAGCAACACCTGTAACTAGCGATGCATGTGTGTGTCAATGCACCGCTAGCTACAGTGCTGCTCAAAAGTGTAGCTCCACAGTGTTGAGCAAAAGTTTAGCGCAATGCTAAACATTCTGGGCCCGCCGTGACAAGTGTATTTTTACAAATTATTTGATGGTTTAGTTCGTTGGCATATTCCTGATAGGACCAGCAAAGGTGTAGCCCAGAATAGTTTGATATGCGTGCACATCGCCTAATCCGGTGAAAACATGCCCATCCCTTCTTAGCGCTGGGTAGACGTCCGCTCCAAGTTCTAAGTCTATAGTTGTATTTGCACGTGGGTCAATGTCTGCTAGCGTATCCGCAGCAAGGTCTCGGGTCGGGTCTTCTAGAATTGGGTCTGAGTACGGCCGGGTCGGCAATTCGTTAGTGATTAGGGCGTTAACACGCAGCGCCCACGTACTATTGGTACTCCGAGGTCTTAAACGAAATGTAGTGAACCGACGGCCTTGATGTATGAAGGACCGGAGACCTATGCGGCGAAAAGTCGAATATGCAATTCTTGACATTGTAGATGCTTGGTTGATTATTGCCCGTATTGTCGTCCAGGTATCAACTCCGTCTTCCGACACTCGTACCGTTGCCGTCGGTACAAAAACCAAGTCCCATCTCAAAGGTGCATCATTGTCTGGCGATGGCGCAGGATCTGATGGCGGCGCATCTACTAAGGGTCCAAAAAGATGTGCGGGTCTTAAGGGGTCATCAAATTGGGGGGCTCCATGAAGCAGAGAGTGGTGGCGCATATTACATCTTCGACATCCACTGAGAGAAGGGCAGTCGGGGGCAAGATGACTTCGTGCTAAACAGTTTCGGCAATAACCACGCCTCTCGACTACCTCATAACGCTGTGACACGGTTTTCTCTAGAAATCGAGAACAAGAACTGAGGGCGTGATCCTCTTGACAGAGGCCACAGGAGTATTTCCAAAAAGATGGTCTGCCGCGCCAATCCACATGCTGGTTTTGACGGTTATTAGAGCGATGTCGTTGAGTCCTATCTGTTGCCCTGTGGTTCCTATCCCGACCGCGTCTCTCATCATCCACTCTTTCAGGGCGTGGTAAATAGGCAGCCATATCTGAAATAAAAATTCGCTGCGAGTACCAAGTTTCTTTGATTAAGGCGCAAAAAGCTAGTCATGCGGAAAAAAGTTTGACCAGCTTCGTAACGGGTCTACTGAATGTCCCCTTTGCCGTTCGTATATCTACTACCCTTATGTTTTGGTCTGTTCCTGGATATATTTTCTCAACCCGACCCATTGCCCAGTCAGTTGGAGGAAATCTGTCATCTTTTATTACTACGAGATCATTTTCCTTTAAATTTTCTTGCTGGTACTTCCATTTGTTGCGACGATGCAATTCTTTAAGGTATTCTGACTTCCACCTCGTGCAGAAATATTGAGACACAATTTTGAGTCGTTGCCACCTGTTTGCAAGTGTGACATCTTGATCTGATATATCAGGCTCAGCTGGAGCCAACATGGAAGTTCCGATCAAAAAATGACCAGGGGTCAGAGGAGAAAAATCGTTTGGATCATCGTTTGCCCTATACAAAGGTCGTGAATTTAAACAAGCCTCTATACGGGCCAATATCGTAGATAATTCTTCAAAGGTGAAGCTCATACTAGGAATAAACTTTCTTAAATGGGTCTTCAGCGATTTCACACCCGCTTCCCACAAGCCGCCCATGTGAGGGGCACCAGGGGGTATAAATTTCCAAACAAGATTGTTGTGAGAATATTGTTGCAACGTTTGGGTTTGTAAAGCTTTCATAAATTGTAGACGATCTTTCTTCAAAAGTTCTGCTGCACCCGTGAAATTCTTCCCATTATCTGAATAAATACAAGAGGGACAACCTCTTCGAGCAATAAATCGTGAAAAAGCCGCAAGAAAAGACTGTGACGATAAATCACTTGTAGCTTCTAAGTAAACAGCCTTTGTCGCAAAACACACAAAAATACAGATATAACCTTTGGTTATTAAGCAGACCCTTGTTTTATAGTTTTTAATGTTGAAGGGTCCTGCAAAATCAACACCTGTATTAGTAAAAGGTCGGGAAAGAAAGGTACGTTCAGGTGGAAGTGAGGCCATTATCTGAGATTGTGTGTGTCTTTTAAATAAAATGCAAGTCTTACAGCTATGTATTACTTTCTTCACCAAAGGTTTTAATCGGAATATCCAGAATTCCGATCTCAAAACACGAGTCATAAGTTGATTACCACCATGAAGAGTAACCTTATGCGTAAATTCAACTAAAAGTTGTGTAAAGCGAGCATCGTATGGCAAAAGAATGGGATGTCTTTCGTTATAACTTAGAACAGGAGATTGTACAAGTCGCCCATTTGACCGCATAATCCCATTTGAGTCAATAAATGGGTTCATTGTCAATAAACTACTAGTAGACGCAATTTTCATTTTCTTCACTAAGTTAGTGTATTCGTGTGCAAAATATTGACTTTGAGTCATAATGAGCAAATGTCGTTTTGTTTCTTGAACTTCTTCTGGAGTTATCTCCTGGGTCGAAATTCTAAGATGTGATCTACTTTTCCCAGTATTTCTCCAAAAACGTAAAACATAACTCATTACCCTGTAAGCGCGTGACAATGAAGAGAATCGTAACAAAGGGTCTTCAAAAGTGGAAGCAGTTAAAACCTTCACAGTCTTTGTCTCTAAGTTTGTGTCTTCCAAAGTTTCAAAATTCGGCCATCTATCTCCAGGCAATTTCAACCATTGTGGCCCATGCCACCATAAATGATGAGACTTCAATTCAGAAGGCGTACAACCTCTACTAGCTACATCAGCAGGGTTATCTTCGGAGTCAACATGTCGCCACTTATCGTTGCCAACATTTTCCAGAATTTCAGATACACGATTTCCCACAAATGTACTCCACGCACATGGAGGCTTTTTCAACCACGCTAACACGATTGTAGAATCAGTCCAAAACTGGGTTGAGAAATTTGAAATTTGAAGATTTGTAATGGTTGCTGATGCTAATTTAGAAAGTAAAACTGCTCCGCACAACTCGAGTCGGGGCAATGAAATCTTTTTAATTGGAGCAACTCGGGTCTTAGCAGCAATCAGATGAGTTTCTACTTGGTTATCTTGGAGTTCCACACGAATGTATAAAGCTGCCCCATATGCACACTCGGATGCATCACAAAACCCATGAATCTCTATTTTTGATCTTGGGATAAAATGAATCCATCTAGGAATTCTTACAGATTCAATAGCGTCGCTATTTTTTACAAAATTTTGCCAATTCATGAGTGTAATTGTTTTCAAAGGATCATCCCAATCGATTTTGTCTAGCCATATTTGCTGCATGACCAACTTGGCTACTATAATTACAGGCGCTAACCATCCACATGGGTCAAATAGCTTTGCAATAGAAGACAAAACTTCTCTTTTGGTGTAATTTTGCCTAACTTCTATAGTGGGTTGATTAAATGTGAAATAATCCCCCGGTATATTCCACCTAACTCCTAGTGTCTTGGTTGACGAGTCTTCAGACAAATCCAACCAATTAAGTGGCAGCAATTGTTCCGAAGGTAAATCTTGAATAATTTCATGACTGTTAGACGACCATTTCATTAGTTGAAAACCCGCAGAGTCCAAAGCTAGAATTAACTCTTTACGAGATTTAATAGCGTCCTCAACCGTGTGCGCTCCAGTCAGAACATCATCTACGTACAAGTTTTCTCGTATAATCTGTGACGCAAGGGGATATGTGTCCGCCACATCTTCTGCAAGTTGAAGAAGTGTCCGGATTGCGAGGAAGGGAGCACAGTTGACACCAAAGGTGACTGTTAAAAGTTCAAAATCGTCTAATGGGTCCGTAGGCGATTTTCTAAAAAGTATGCGCTGGTATTGTGTTTGACTTTTGTCGAGCAGAATTTGTCTGTACATTTTTGTGACATCCGCACTATAAACATACCTGAAGAACCTCCACTTCAGAATTTGTATGACAAGATCTTGCTGGAGAATGGGTCCCGTAAACAGATTATCATTGAGACTACGTTTATTTGAGGAAGGGCTTGATGCATTAAAAACAACCCGAAGTTTTGTAGTCAAACGATCAGGTTTTATCACCGCATGATGCGGTAGATAATAATTAGGTGTCTTCGAGATTTCCTGAGGAGAAATTTTTCTCATGTGACCAAGTGCCAAATATTCTAAAATCGTTTGATCATATTGTAATTTTATATCAGGAGTCTTCATTAACTTCCGCTCCATTCGGAAAAATTGTGCCATTGCGATATTTCGAGAGTTCCCTAATTCTTCACAACTTTTAAATGGGAGAGTCACAATATATCTACCCTGTTCATTACGCTTTGTAGTGTTTTTGAAATTTAACTCGCAAAAGGCGTCATCTTCTGATCTCAAAATCTTTTTTGGGATTTCCTCCACCTCCCAAAAACGAGTGAGAATATTCTCTATGGAAACAGTGTTGTGTAAAGAAATTCGGTTTTCGACAACATTTCCTTGAACTATTGGTCCACCAACAATCCATCCAAAAACAGTGTGTTGGGCCAATAAAGAGCCGATTGATTTCATTGGAGTCTCAATATCAAAAATTAAGGGTCCAATATCCATTCCAATTAGAAGATCAACTGGTTGACTGATGTAAAATTTTGGATCTGCCAAATCAAGATTGACAACATCCCTAAGTTGTGCTAAGTCTAGGTTTTGTACTGGTAAATTGGATGGAAGGGTCCGCAAAACAGGAGCCCAAACTTCTAAATGGAAACTCGGGTCTAGGCGAGAATGTAAATTGAAAAGACAAGCTTTTGTAGAAGTTTCTGCCAACATCTCACTGACTCCCGTAATATGTACTAAATTTCGTCTAGTTGGCAAACACAATTTATTCTTGAGTTTTTCAGATATGAAAGTGGATTGAGATCCAGAGTCAATGATCGCTCTGGCATCAAACAATTGTCCTCGAGATTCGATTTGGACCAAAGCCGTGAAAAGTAATGTACCTCTGGGATGATACTCACAAGTTCGATCATCTTGAAGGGTTAAAGTCGTAATATTGTTTTCAATGTTTGGAGTGGACTGTATTTGAGTTGTTAAAGCCGCAGTACTAGTGCTGGGTCGTACCAAGTCTCTTGTTGGGTCATGAGTGATAGGTTGGGTTTCCGTTCCCTTATGTAACATTGTATGATGTCGCATGTTACATTCTCGACAAGTATATTTGCTTTTACAATCTTTAATGCCATGGTTGGATGATAGACAATTGTAACAAAGATGTGAAATTTTGACGACATGGATTCGATCATTGATATTTTTTTCAATAAATTTGGGACAATCCCGAATAAAATGCCTTTCTTTGCAAAGTGGGCACATTTGACTACTTGAACTTGAATTTGGAACAATGGTTTTCGAATTTACAGCAACTGGTTTCGGATTAAATTTATTTTTGATCCCCGAATAATGAGGCTTCTGTGAAACGTTGGTTTGAAAACTATTGACGAACTTTCCCTTATCCGATTTATATCTGTTATTATCAAATTTAATCTGGTTCTGTTTACTAAATATTGGTTTTATATTTCCCACCGATTCGAGAGTCTTGAACTTGTGAGTCAAAAAAAGGTCGAATTGATGCCAAATTGGGAGAGTCTTACAATCCTCTAAAGAATTCTCAAATTCCTCGAGAAAAGGTCTTGGTAATTTTGCAGAACAAAGATATATTAGAATTGGGTCCCATTCCTTGACTTCTACCCCAAGTGTCTCTAAAGTCCGAATGCAACTATTCACTGTTCTCTGAAGTTTTTGAACTGAATGACTTGAGTCGACGGAGACATTTGGCAAATTGAAAAGAGTTTTCAATTGCTCATTAACCTGCATTCTTTTGTTCTCGTAACGATCCTTCAAATTCTTCCACGCCAACGTAAACCCATCGTTGGTTAGAGGAACATTACTAATTATTTCTCTTGCTTCACCTGAAATTTTCTGTGTCAGATGGAAGAGTTTTTCGACGTTACTAAGGCGAGAGTTGTTAATGTAAATGGCAGAAAAAAGATCCCTAAAGGTGGGCCAAGCGCTGTATCCTCCACAAAAAATGTCCGTATCGCAGGGAGGAAGTCTTAAAGCTGGCGAAAAATCAAGATTCGTGTCATGGGTCTCTAAAGACTGCCTTTCTGCCTTTTCTTTGGCCGCGTGGTCCCTTAAGGCGATTACATCAGCATTGATCGAACTCAAAACTCTTTTGTATGACGACATCGCTTCGCTGTAGTGGGTCCGAAGTTTCGCTTTATCTATTGGTTGCTCATCACCTTGTGGAACATAATCGCGACAATCTAAATATGCTTTTTTAACATTTTTCCACAGGGTCTCAACTTCTACCCTTAGGGTCTCAAGTTCTCGAATATCTTCCGTGGTTTTTGCAACAGCATAAATACTTTCGAAATCGTTCAAATCATTGACACTGTTTACAAATGTCTCCTTAAAAATTTTCTCCATTTTGCCCAATTCGATTTCTTATGTCAAAATTTTGATACAACAAAACTTAGCAAAGATTAGCAAAATGAGAATTAAGTAAGCCAGAATCTTAACCACTTGCAAAATAAGTCATTAATTTTGAAGGGTTATGTTCGGATCTATAAATTTCAATAAATTTGAGTACAAGAAGAAAATGGTGTCAAATGATTAATTACTTCCCCGGACCAATAACAAAAATTCGCAAGACAAGACAACACAGGTTGGCAAAAATCCTAAAATGTCGGATCGTGAGACAAGCGGGTCACCGAGTCAAACGTTCTTGCAGGATAAAGTAAAACCATATAGTTCCAAAAAAAAACTTGATAATTATGTAAGATTTCAAAAATTTATAATTGGAAAAAGTATATGCAATTCTTGTAAGAACTTGAGGGTCGAAAATTTCGTATTAATCCACTCAGATGAAAATAGTTGACAAACTAATAAATTACTCAAGTATTCAGCTTTTATTTTGTGCAAATTTTAAATCCAACAAGCATACAATAAATCGCACCATTACAATTTTCTTCCAATCTCGTTATTGTTCAGGGTTCCAACAAACAAGAAAAATAATTTTTCCAAAACCAAGAAATAACCTCTTCAAAACGTATGAAAATGTCCCATGAGTATTTATAGCCGTTGAAAAGGGGAAATTGTGGTTTATATTTACAAACTTTTATTTTTAAGAGTTGACTTGGGTCATTTTGCAAAATATCGGTTGAATTTATTTTTAATTGACTTAAGTCAGTTTGCCAATTACCAAATGGAACATGTACGAGGGGTGGTGTAAAAGTAAGTATACGTGGGTCGGTGCAAAAGTTTCAAAATTGAAAATTGAAAAATTTCAACAAAGACAAAAATTTTCCAATACAGTTTTCTTTTTTGTTACCACAATACCATATATCCTCCGCAGAAAAGTCAGCAAAGAAATCGAATGTAAAACTTTCCACACTTCAAAGTTACCGCAAACATCGAATCAAAATGTACATGGGCATTGCTAAGAATTATTTCGGTACAATTTCCTTCAATCAATTCGATGATAGTTTAACTTCAATTCAGTTCTTTCATGAATTTCCAAAAAAAAATAATTTTATGTAGAAAATATATACAAGACCAATAAATTTTAGCCCAATTTTCGAGCGATTAAAAATTGTTTGTGTCATGTAAATTTCTGTTGCTAATTATCCGATTAAAATCAAGTTAGGTTATTTGGCAGATCAAAAGCGTGCAAAATGGCTACCAGCAAGATAATAAACACCAAAAACGAGAATAGAGATACGAATGATAAATCATGGCACCCAATAGCAATAACGATATACGTAATATTTTAATAAGGAGATCATGTAAAACGTTTTATTATTCGGTCTTTAAGTAAACAAATTGAGTCTAAACGCATTGATAATTTAACGGGTCAATTCTATCCAAGAAATTTGCTGCTCAATAAGGGGTCAAACAATTTTCCGCAAAAAATAGTTTATGCACGGGTCAAACACACAAAATATATAGGGTCAAGCATGTAAAAACAACAACTCATTGGATGAAATCATGGAAGAGTGCCGTATGTGCTGCGCCCAATGTATTCTGTTGTCTTGTCGCGCCAAAAAACGAAAAGAAAGCTTGTACTCACTTTGTATGTTGTACTTTGTTTTTTGTTTTGTTGGTGTTATGTGTGGCTGAAACTTATGTACCGCTTCAACGGGATCTTCCTTCCAAGATTCTAGAAGGCTCGATGGATTTTGTGTTGTTGTGTTTTGTAAAATTTCTTTTATTACCGAGCCGAATCGAAGACTGTTTTTGATTAAGAATTTGTTAATAATATTTTATATATTTTTTCCACTCTCGATGTTATATAGTTATGTTAATTTTGTTCTAGCGTTTGTTTGATAGATTCACAATGTTCACTTTTTTAAACTTTTCTACTTTTTTTGATACCAAGGGGTTATGTGCAATTCACGATGAAAATAGCAAGATTAAATTATTTCACAAATTTTTCACAATACGGTTCGAATGGACCAAATAATGTTTAACTTTAACCGTTTGAAAATGAGAAGACGAAAATGGTATGTAGTTTCACTTTAAAATTTCAGGTTTTATTTTCACAAACTTTATGTTGGTAAGTATAAAAGGTTTTGTAATGGTAAGTATAAAGGGTTTGTAATGGTAAGTATTTAGGTTCAATTATTTTTACAGGTAATTGGTTTTTAGTGCAATAATTTTAAGTATATGAAATTCAACGAGGTATGGTAAGTATAAAAATGTAACTAGGTAGGTATGTAAATTTTCACTATGTACAATTTACTGTTTTTGCATGTATAGATTTTAGGTATAGTTTTTTTTGCTTTAACAAATGTAGATTTTAAAACAATTTTATTGTAGTTTTAAGATTTTAATTAATTTATTATTATTTTTTTTGCGTGTACAAACAATAGTTTAAGTGTTACTTCATTCTCTGTTCATTTTGTTTGTGTTAGATAATTTAATATTAAGTAGTTAGTTTATTTAAAATTTTAACAATTTCAATGTGCAATAATGTTTTTAGTGTAATTTTAATACAATAGTTCTGGGCTGTATTTTTCTTTTATACAATATTTATTTAATATCACTCTCTGTTTGTTCCAAATTTCACAAATTTATCTCTTCTTTATTTTTCAATTCACTTTTGTCGTATTTAATATTTGTCACGGCGACGTTTCGGCTTTAAAGTACGCAAACAATATGAAATATTTGACATCTTTCAATATTACTGGAGTTAATCGCCAAATTCGTTTTTTTCTCCATTCAGCTGATGAATGCAACAACACTGTGGAGAGAGCAACACCTGTAACTAGCGATGCATGTGTGTGTCAATGCACCGCTAGCTACAGTGCTGCTCAAAAGTGTAGCTCCACAGTGTTGAGCAAAAGTTTAGCGCAATGCTAAACAGGTACCAAGAACTAAAAATTTCGTGGAAGTGAAAATTATGTTAGGGAATGAGCACAATCTTCTTTGGGGAAATTCTTCCAAGCATATAATATTTTTGGGCTCAAAATGCTTCCAAACATATAATATGTTCACATAAAACAAACATATTAATGTTTCGGCAGTGTCCAATAATATATGTGCTTCCTGCAAAATATGTTTGGAACATATGTTAGAGAAGCGATTGTTTTTGAGGGTGTGTTAAGGCTGGTAAGGTTATGGCAACGGTTTTTTGGGACTTTTATTGATTGACTATCTGCAAAAGGGTAAAACAATAAATTCAGAGTACTATTGCAACCTTTTGGATAAACTAAATATACAAATTCGAGAAAAACGTCCTGGCTTACAACACAAAAAAATAATTTTTCTTCAAGACAACGCACCAGCGCACAAGAGTGTTTTAAAAATGGCTAAAATCAACGAATTAAAGTACGAGTTGCTTGACCACCCACCTTATTCTCCTGATTTAGCTCCCAGTAACTTTTACTTGTTCCCAAACCTAAAAAAATTCCTTGCTGGCAAGCGGTTTACCTCAAATGAAGATGCAATTACAGTAAACCACTATTTTGAAGACTTTGAGGAAAACAATTTTAATCAAGGGATAGAATTGCTAGAAAAGCGTTGGACTAAGTGTATTGAAGTTTCAGGAGATTATATTGAAAAATAAAAATATTTTTGAAAAGCTAATTATTCTCTTTCATTGATAGGCTAAGAAGTTTCCGAACCGCCCTCGTATGTCCATAGTACGATTTACACGTTCCTTAGCTAAAGGAGCGTCATAAAAATAGAGTGTTAATGTAATTCATTTTATATAAGGATACAAGAGAAGTATGTAAGTGCACAAAAAACAAAAGTTTAATTGGATCCAAAGATTCCGTGCCACCTGCACTGAAAAAAATATTTACGTGATCTTAAATTTTAGGATGCGAAATTTACAAACTATTAAAGACAAATTTCTTTAAAATAATGAAATTTTAATTAAAATAAAGTTTATAATTTTGCTTCAAAAATTATTTTCATTACATTTAGGACACAAATTTTGTAAATTTGCGTCCCTCCGGTAAATTCGTATATATTTGAATTAATGCCAATTTTCCTTAAAGTAAAGAAACACATTTTTGATTTAAAGAAATCGTCCTTAAATTAACTGAAATATTGAATCTTTAGATTTAATATAAAAATGCTTCAAATATAGTCTAAGACTTATTTTGAAAATTTAGATCTTTGGTTTAAAGTCTTTTTGAAATTAAGAAAACATTTCTTACTTTGAAGTATTCGTTATAATTTGGAGTTTTAAACTGTAAGTGTTTTGTAATTGTATAGCATAATTATTATACCGCGAAAAGAGAATGAAAACTCGCTAAATGAAATCTGTATCCTAATTTTAATTTTATTGATCCTAGATTTAAAGCCACATATGTCGCTAATTTTTTTTTTATTTTAAAGAGGCTGCATCTTTGGCTCGAAATCAATACAAAAAATCCTTGAGGGAAGGACAAAGTCTTTGCATCCAAGGAAACTTTTTTTTGAGTGTACGATCAAGAACTAAAGAGGCTTATATAGGTAATTACTTTTACCTAACATAGACTCCATATCGATGTCTCCATTCCAAAGTACGCTAAGTCTAAAAAGTGCTTTTTACAGGAAACAAGTTCACAGTTTTTTATGGAATTTCTCAAAACCCGCACCGAAAAAAAAGCATGCTCGGGTCCAAAGATGTTGTCTTTACTTTAAACATTTTTTTTTATTTGTTTTGTTTTGTTATTGTTGGTTTTGTTCTTTAAGCATTGTTGTCGTTTTTTTATTTCAGCTTAAAACCATACATTGACTAAACTACAAGAGTAGCTTAACCAACAGAGGAAAAGAATGTTTGTCAAATTTATTTGGGCAAAGCCCTATAGACTGCAAGATGGTTGGATGGACGCACGTTTCGGAATTACCACATTCCTCATCAGCATCCTCTACTTGCAGCAAAACTATCAACCAATTATCAGAATAAATTCAGGCAGTTTATTAAACCCAACAAAAACCACACTTGAACCCTCCGAAAAAAGGTTTTACATTGATAGCCGGCTTATGCCAAATGAATTCGAAACAAACATATCTCTTTTCCTATGCCACTGTCAAATCATCGATTTGAATTCACATGGCTGGGTTTATTTTGAGCGTGCCTCCTCTTCTTTTTCCATTTGTTTTGTTTTGTTATTGTTGGTTTTGTTCTTTAAGCATTGTTGTCGTTTTTTTATTTCAGCTTAAAACCATACATTGACTAAACTACAAGAGTAGCTTAACCAACAGAGGAAAAGAATGTTTGTCAAATTTATTTGGGCAAAGCCCAAATTCAGACTCGACTTTCTGTAGAAATTATGCTATGTTTCAAGTAAAAAAGTCTTTAAAATAAAGTGTTGGAAAACGTGTCCTATATTTGAACGAAATTTTACTTTGTTAACAAGTTAATTAACTTTAAAGAATTTTTCTAAATTATTAAAGTTAAGTTGACCTTAGCCCAAAAATATTTACTTTCATGTTATAATACCCATTTTTAAGTCAAATCACTTAATTATAAGGACAATACGACTTCATTGAAAAGTTTATCGACTATTGGACAAGGATAACAACTTTACTCGTATATTAGAGAAATGTGTGTTGTATGCTAAGCAAAATTTGCGTTCGTATTTTAAAGACATGAAATCTTTGACCAAACTGAAAATATATTGTCGTGAGGTCAAAGATTTCATGTCTTTAAAATACGAACGCAAATTTTGCTAATATACGAGTAAAGTTGTTATCCTTGTCCAATAGTCGATAAACTTTTCAATGAAGTCGTATTGTCCTTATAATTAAGTGATTTGACTTAAAAATGGGTATTATAACATGAAAGAAAAAATGTTTGGGCTAAGGTCACTTTGACTTTAATAATTCAGAAAAAATCTTTAAATATAATGAAATTGTCTTTAAATTTCTTGTGTTTTTGCATCTTGACTACAAAGCAAAAAATCGTTCAAATATAGAACATGTTTTTCAATACTTTATTTTAAAGACGTTTTTTACTAGAAACATAGCATGATTTCTATTGGAAATCGAGTCTTAATTTGGAAAACAAAGTTGTCGTTAACTCGTTTTTAAAGGTATTTGATAGCATATGAAGAAAAAAAGCTGAAAAATTAAAATTTGCTTCCTAGAAGCAAGTACACAAAACCCAAATTTAAAAGAGAATTTTGTCTTAAACGTATCCTTACTTGTATTCTCCGCTTCTTTGGCTCGGAATCAATACCAAAATTTTTAAAGTAAAGACAAAATCTTTGGAACCGTGCATGCTTTTTTTTTCAGTGTACGTACAATATTAACCATAACTTTTGATAGAAGTGTCCAATAAATTCGAACTTTTGACAGGATGGAATTCAGCGTATTCTGGAATGAGGACATCGATATGGGCTTACATACAATTTAGAAGACAATGAAGAAGTGAGTTTAATATACACTGAAAAAAGTCCGTAGTTATATTACCCCTAAATTTAACTTATTTTTATTGAAACAAAAAATATTTGTTCGTAGTTAATTATTACAAACTTTTTAAAATTTTCCACAGTCCAATGCAATTTTTAGTTAAAATTTCTCACGAGGTAGTCCATTCTTCTTATAAACCAGTTTACTTTTTTCTCTGTACCTTGCCATCGGCAACTGTTACCACAACCCGAAAAATTGGACTGTGGATGACAGTCTTTAGTAGAACTTTGTACGCAATCCATGGTAGAGGATACATAAGATTCGGCCTGGCCCAACTTTCGTCCGTAATTATTTGTTTCGTTTGGGATTGGCGTAGTGAATCCACTTTATATCACCAGTACCTGTTTTATTCTACTGTATAGCTATATTGATATAATTTTCCGCAGACTTTATGATATGGCAAAAATTTCATAATTTATTCATACCCTTAAATATATACATAAGTAAACTCCTGCTTCGAAGTTTTAACATTTGAATAAAACCGAATGTATTTTAATTCTGGTTCATTTATTTTTGCAAATAAATTATTTTTCATTGTTATATTCCATTGAAATTATTTGCTAAAGTAGCCTCTACCTTATCAGCTAACATTTGCTGGATTTATCTAAAATATAAAGCAATCCAAAGTAATCTGCTATAACCATCAGATTTCAGGTTCATAAATTTTTATTTTCACTTAACCAGCCAATGGAACAATTTGACACGTTTTGTTGGTAACCACAAGCTAAATCTTTTAACTACCCCAACACAAGTACAAAAGGTAAGAAAAGACTTGTTGGCCAATACATTTCGTTTTTTTTTTCTTTCTACAACAAGAAACGGTAGTAAATTAGCCATGTTATAATAAAAGTGAAAGTGGACAAAAAACAAAAGTGACATAAAAACCAAAAAGGAGAGGTAACCAAAAGTAATGGCAATCAGTTCAAATGTTATTGTGTTTTTGTTTGTGGGTAAAGCTTCCTTTTCTCTTTTCAAGGTGTTCAAAGGGGCTAACATTCATTTAAACCAAACAATGAAATGAAATAAATTGTTCTTAAGGTATGGGAGAAGTTATCAGGACAATGACATTGTCGCCATCATCATCATCACCATCAACAACACCACTACCACTGCCGCCATTATAATAAAGCCTTTTGCCGCAAAATATTGTGGTCAAAGCCTTGGTTAATATAATTTACGCCCGATGCCATTGTTTTTCATTATCATTAATACACAATGCAATGCCCTTCACCTCCAGGACTCTTTACGGCTTTCAAACTTTTGGCAAAGTTTAGACACCAAATTTTGTAATAGAGTGAGGAATTTAAATTTGGAAATATTTTCATCTTGAAAATTCGTTTGAAAACAAAAATCTGACATTATGGTTTTGTGGTTTGATATAAATTTATCATATAATAAGACAAGGGATTAATGGTTCTGTTAATTAAGAACTGAATATCGTTTTTAAGGTTATTTGGGACGGTGAATCCAAATCTGCTCGATTTTTCATGATATACCGTTATGTTCAAAATTAAGGCACTTTCGCTACATATATCTGAATAACTTGAAAACGGTTCACCATATTAATATTAAAAATAAAATTCAAAAATCCCAAACAATATTCTCTTTAAGCCGTCTTTATATTGTTTTTCAATTTTTATACCCTCCACCATAGGATGGGGGTATATTAACTTTGTCATTCCGTTTGTAACACATCGAAATATTGCTCTAAGACCCCATAAAGTATATATATTCTGGGTCGTGGTGAAATTCTGAGTCGATCTAAGCATGTCCGTCCGTCCGTCTGTTAAAATCACGCTAACTTCCGAACGAAACAAGTTATCGACTTGAAAATTGGCACAAGTAGTTGTTATTGTTGTAGGTCGGATGGTATTGCAAATGGGCCATATTGATCCACTTTTACGTATGCTCTAAGAGAAGCAGATTTCATCCGATCCGGCTGAAATTTGGTACATGGTGTAAGTATATGGTCTCTAACAACCATGCAAAAATAGGTCCATATCGGTCTACTTTTACGTATAGCCCCCATATAAACGGACCCCCAAATTTGACTTGCGATTGCTCTAAGAGAAGCAAATTTCATCCGATCCGGCTGAAATTTGGTACATGGTATTATTATATGGTATCTAACAACAATGCAGAAATTGGTCCATATCGGTCCATAATTACATATAGCCCCATATAAACCGATCCCCCGATTTGGCTTGCGGAGCCTCTAAGAGAAGCAAATTTCATCCGATCCGGCTGAAATTTGGTACATGGTGTTGGTATATGTTCTCTAATGACCATGCAGAAATTGGTCCACATCGGCCCATAATTATATATAGCCCCATATAAACCGATCCCCAGATTTGATCTCCGGAGCCTCTTATAGGAGCAAAATTCATCCGATCCGGTTGAAATTGTGTACGTGGTGTTAGTATAGGTCTCTAACAACCATGCAAGAATTGGTCCATATCGGTCCATAATTATATATAGCCCCCACATAAATCGATCCCCAGATTTGTCCTCCGGAGCCTCTTGGAGGAGCAAAATTCATCCGATCCGGTTGAAATTTGGAACATGGTGTTAGAATGTGGTCTCTAAGAAACACGTTAGAATTGGTCCATATCGGTTCATAATTATATATAGCCCCCATATAAACCGTTCCCCAGATTTGATCTCCGGAGCCTCTTGGAGAAGCAAAATTCATCCGATCCGGTTGAAATTTGCAACGTGGTTTTAGTATAAGGCCGCTAATAACCATGCCAAAATTGATCCGTATCGGTCTATAGTTACACACAAAAATTGGTCCATATCGGTTCATAATCATGGTTGCCACTCGAGCCAAAAATAATATACCAAAATTTTATTTTTATAGAAAACATTGTCAAAATGTTATTTCTATAGAAAATTTTGTAAAAATTTTATTTCTATAGAAAATTTTTTCCAAATTTTATTTCTATAGAAAATTTTGTCAAAATTTTATTTCTATAGAAAATTTTGTCAAAATTTTATGTCTATAGAAAATGTTTTCCAAATTTTATTTCTATAGAAAAATTTTTCCATATTTTACTTCTATAGAAAATGTTGTCAAAATTTTATTTCTATAGAAACTTTAAACTTAATTATATACGTATTTAATCGGCCTTTTTAGTTTAATATATACCACGTATGGACTATGTGGTATATATTACGGTGTTAGGAAGTTTTAAGATACCTTGCCATCGGCAAGTGTTACCGCAACCCAAGTAATTCGATTGTGGATGACAGTCTTCAGTAGAAGTTTCTACGCAATCCATGGTGGAGGGTACATAAGCTTCGGCCTGGCCGAACTTACGGCGGTACATACTTGTTTTTATTATTATTCATCTATGGAGTAATCCTTACAGACTAACAATGCTATACTACAATATTTACAAATGATATCTTATGCCTAAGTATTTAACAATAGTGTTATATTCCTTTTTATAGTATATTTCTCTTCTGAAAGATCAAAATATTTATAGTATTTATTCAACTCATCACATAGTCGGCGAACAGGATCGTTATTTTCAAAGTTTGTGCGAAAGTACTGAATGCGAAGCAGTTCAAAATTACGAGTTGGTCTTGACGGTATATTGAATGAGATACTGTTAAGAAAGAACTCAGATTTAAATCTACCATTAATAATATCAACCATAAAACAGATATTCAGCATAGTACGTCTACTTTTCAGTGTAGGCAATTTGACAAGTGAAAGTCTTTCCTTGTAAGATGGCATGGTTTGAGGAGTCCAGTTGTTCCGACGTAAACAAAACAGTAGAAATTGCTTTTGTACAGATTCAACACGATTGCAGTGTATTTGATACTGTGGGTCCCATATTACAGATCCATATTCAAGGATTGGACGTACAAGTGAAGTGTACAAATTCCTTGTTACAAATGGGTCAGAAAACTCCTTACTCCAGCGTTTGACAAATCCAAGTGATCCATATGATTTATTGACGGTCATAGATATGTGAGATCTAAAATCTAGTCTCCGATCCAACAGTATTCCGATATCCTTAAAGGATTCAACAATTTCAAGCATGTCGTTAATAATATAGTAATTTGTAGCAATGTGGTTCAATCTATAAAAAGAGATGTGCTTGCATCACTATTCCGGATAATTTTCATAATTTTAACATCGTCAGCATACATAAGTGTATTACCAAATCGAATTGCTGATGGAAGATCATTTATAAATAAACAGAACAATAAAGGTCCAAGATGACTGCCTTGAAGAACGCCAGAAAGCACATGTATCGACTCCGAAATAATGTTATCCAAGACTACAAATTGAGTTCGATTTGTCAGATAACTTTCAAGCCAGGATACCATGAAGTCACTGAAACCCATGCGATGTAATTTGTACAGTAGAAGTGAGTGATTTACTTTGTCAAACGCCTTACTAAAATCAGTATAGACGACATCAGTCTGTAAACGATCTCTAAAGCCTTCATTAATCATTGTCGTCAGTTCCAAGACATTTGTTATGGTTGAACAAGATTTACGGAAGCCATGTTATTTGGGTGATAGAAAAGAGGAGACTTGATGAACCAAAATATCATATATAATATTCTCCATTAGTTTTGGAATAGCACTCAGTTTAGCAATGCCTCTGTAGTTAGTAATATCAGACTTGTTTCCATTTTTAAATAGTGGAATGATAAATGAGTCCTTCCACAGAGTGGGAAAGATACCGGATCGCAAAGATTCGTCTTTCTATTCTAGAAAGAGCGGTCGATAGAGAATGAGCACAATATTTTAGTATGTTACTGGGGATACCATCAGGCCCCGGACGAAAAGAACATTTTATTTTTTCCATGTAATTCAGCACAATATTAGGAGATATAAAAGGAGTGGAGAGTGTAGAATGTTCCATTATCTTATATGGGTACACATTGAAAATCTTATGGGAGTATGTTGTTGCAAAGTACTTGGAAAACATATTACATACGAGGGCAGTTTGGAAACTCCTTAGCCTAGCACAAACAGCGCGATCTGGAAACTCCTTCATATAGAAACAGGTGTTCAAAAAAGACGCATCCGCAATTTTTTTACAATGAAAAAAATTAGAAATGCGTGCTGTCATTAAATATTTACATTAAAAAGGTTTATCGGGACAAGAAATTCATAATGATATGGTGAATGTGTTAGATGAAAGTGCTCCTTCATAAGCAACAGTAAAAAATTGGGTTGCTAAATTTAAACGTGGTCGTACAAGTATTGAAGATGAACCACGTAGTGGACGTCCAAAAACAGCAACAACAATAGAAATTGTAGCCAAAGTGCATCATATGGTATTAAATGATCGACAAATAAAAGTGCGTGAAATTGCTAATATTATGGGCATCTCAAATGATCGTGTCCATTTAATTTTGCATGAAGAACTACAGATGAAAAAGCTTTCTGCAAGATGGGTGGCGCATTTGTTAACAGTCGATCAAAAACGCATAAGAATGAACATTTCTCAAGCTGGTTTGAGAAATGGGCTTAAGCGTCATTTCATAACTGTTTGTGAGACATGGATCCACCACTATACTCCAGAGACAAAAGAAAAATCCAAACAATGGACTGATGCTGGAGGAAGTGCCCCAAAGAAGGCAAAAACAATTCAATTGGCTGGTAAGGTTATTGATTGACTATCTGCAAAAGGGTAAAACAATAAATTCAGAGAACTATTGCAACCATTTGGATCAATTAAATGTACAAATTCGAGAAAAACGTCCTGGCTTACAACACAAAAAAATATTTTTTCATCAAAGCAGCGCACCAGCGCACAAGAGTATTTTAACAATGGCTAAAATCAATGAATTAAAGTATGAGTTGCTTGACCACCCACCTTATTCTCCTGATTTAGCTCCCAGTGACTTTTACTTGTTCCCAAATCAAAAAAAGTTCCTGGCTGGCAAGCGTTTTAGCTCAAATGAAGATGCAATTACAGTTGTAAACCACTATTTTGAAAACCTTGAGAAAAACTATTTTAATCAAGGGATAGAATTGCGAGAAAAGCGTTTGACTAAGTGTATTGAAGTTTCAGGAGATTATATTGAAAAATAAAAATATTTTTGAAAAACTAACTATTCCCTTTCATTGATAAGCTAAGAAATTTCCGAACCGCCCTCGTATTACATATAGATACATTATCATCCGCCTCAACAGTGCCATAGTGAAGATTTCTTGGATAAACATTCGATTGACGTTTGGAATTAACAAATTTGTAAAATGTTTTTGGGTTAAGTTTCAATTCATTTTTGATTTTTGTTAGATAATTATAGAGATATCGTTCAAGTTTTGAACAAACAAAAAAAAAAAAATAATTAAAAAAATAAAATAAAAATTGTACCTTAAAAATTCCTAAAAAAAAATGGGAGAAAAATCACTAACTTATTACATACAAACACTTACACATTCGAAAATGTTATTTTTATATGGTAATCGCGATTTATATCAATTCAGTAAATCGTGAACAAAATCAAAAGTTGTGAACCGATTGTAATGAATTAAAGGTCATTTTACTCGAAATATAACGGTTTCTAGGCGAAAACTGTAATTCTTTTATATTTATTAGTTTATGTACTTAAAATAATCTTCATTCGTATTTGGGCCTCAGCGCCATAAAGGCATTGCAGAGGCATGTGACAACAAATAATATTTCTTACCGTAAACTATTTACAAAATGAATATAATTTTTGTGTTATATAATTAATTTTATATTAATCTAATAAACTATTTTTATAACATGCTACTTATAAACTCTTTGCTCATAGTACTTTAAACAACCTGAATAATCTATTCTTTGTTTGTATTTTTCAAATCTACATGTAGGTACCCTCAATTTTTGTTGATTTCTGGGTTCGATTCTGATCAAATTTTGTAGTGTGATGGCCAATGTTATTAATAGATTTGTAGATAAAAAGCAGAACTGTTTTAAATTGTTTTTTAAATTCTCTCTATAAAACTACTTGGAAAATTAAAAAAACAATGTTTCGCATTTTTTTAAATTTAATATGGTGAACAATTTTCAAGTTATTCCAATATAATTTTGAGACATACTTAAAAAAGGTAAGATTTCATTAAGCTGTGGGAAATTTCGATAAAAATAATAAAATTTAACTACAAGCAAATAATTTTTTTTTAAATAAAAAATAAGTTAAGTTTAGCGTTAGTTTAACTACGGAAATTTTTTTCTGTGTAGGGTTCACTCTGTTTGAGTGTGATGCGGTGAATAATTTAGTTGGCCCCTCTTGAATTTAGACTTTTCTTTTTTGTTTTCTGTATGAGTACAATAAATATGAATACTATAAAAAAAAATTTGAAAAACATGTTTTGTGAAATACAAATCGAATGAAGAGATTTGCAATGCAATGCAATTTTTACAACGTTGTAAAATTGTCCAAGTGAAGAAAAGTTCTATATTAATGTCTGACACAAAAACAATTTTGTTGAATTTTGCGCAGCTTGTGTGACAATGTCATTGTATGACACTTATATATTCATGAAATATTGTGTATCAATTTTTACATTAACATTTTTCAAATATGAACTATACCTACATATATAATGACAAAAGAGATGCAAATAGATATTCAGTATATGGATATGGAAAGTGTTGTGTATTTTTTGATCGGAAATAAAAATCCAATCAATCATTTCAAGGGTATCAGGAAAAAAAGCTGTGGTTAAACTACATTCAAAAAACAAAAATTGAGAAATAAAAACTGAATATAAATAATTATTACCTGACATACAGTTGTATGCGTTCATGATTACACAGTGGGAAATTTTGAATAATTTATTTTTTTCTGTCACTGGTAACATATACAATAACGCTTGTTAGGAGTTATAAAACCAACACTGTGACTCTGTTATTATCTGTTTGCCTATACATTTATAAGTAAATATATGAATATGGTTTCTAGATCATAGATTATTTTATTATTTATTAGAATACACTCTTACTACATTTATATATTTAGGTCTATGAATTACAATTCTTACAGGCAAAAATTTTAAAAATAAATGAATTCTACACGCAAAAAAAGAATTATTTCCTCCCAAACGAAATTTAAGCAAACATATGAATCAATAGCATCGACTGGCTTTGAAATATTAGTTTATTGCTACACTATTTCAATTTCCATATTATTTTAGCTTTTCTCAACTTTAAAAAGTAATATTTGCAACTTCTACCTTTGTCATTGAGCTTAACATGGAATCGGGCAGCACTCAGAGATAAGAGAGTAGTTCACCAATGTGGTATCACAATGGACTGAATAGTCTTAGTCACCCTGATACATCGGGCTGCCACCTAACCTAACCTACCTTTCAGTTTTAATAAGATGCCGCCTAACGATTTTGTCCTCCTTTTAAAATTTCAATCCCTACAAATATAAGAAAATCATAAACAAATTTGTTCACAATAGGTTATCGTCTCTGGATATTACCTGATAACACTAGTTTACAAAATAATGTTTTTATGTACATTTGATGAGATGTTACGTATTTTGATCTGCTGAATTCGAAAAATTTTAAAAAAAATTATGGAACAGTTTTTGAGATCGATGCATAAAGGCAAATTTTCAAAAAAAAAATCATGTTTTACATTGACCCTTTTCCGTCGGAAAAGTACAAACTGTTGAAAAAATAACTTCTCTTCATGGTCATTTAGATGATACTCCAAAGTAAGTAATAAGACCAACTAGAAGACAAATGACCGCAAAATGATAAAGTTATAAGAAATTGAGTGAACAAACCCCATGTCAAATCATGCAAATATGAGCAACTCACCCACACAAAAATTCCACTCGGCCACAAAAATGCATTTTTGTGTGGGTGAGTGGCTCATATTTGCATAATTTGACATCGGATTATCGGAGGGTTAATGAACTATTCCTACCTGCTTTCAGTTTAGGATATTTTTTTACTGAAACAAGTAAATTTTATAATTTCACACAGAAATTTAACTTAATGGAAATAAAATGGCTAAACTAAATTGATGAAAATTTTTCCCTTTAGTTTCTAAGGCACTTTTTTTTGGGTGAAGACAAAGTCAAAAAATTTTTCTCGCTTCCCCAACATCTTCTCAATTCTGCTAGGTTTTTTTTTATTTCTTAGACCTTTTTCCATTTTATATAATTTTTTTAATTTTACCTTTAGTCTGGACGGAGAATCGAACCGCGGATCATACGTTTTGTAAAACACACTATCCACTGAGCTACGTAGCTATTATTGTAATCAATTATCACTAGTAGTAGTAGTATTCTTTATTTCAACATTCAACATTTCATAAAATCTTTTTGTAACAAAATATTTTGTACAATATATGTATTTAATGTTTAAATATAAGAATAAAAAAATTAATGTGACGTTGACCTTAGGTCGTCAGTCTTTAAATTAATTATGGAATGCTTAGATTTTGTTTTTTTTTTCATAGGTTAAATTCAGCGTTGTGCTCTGTATTCTATACAAATTTTAATGAACATTGCTAGTTTCTTCCAGTTTACGACTAATCCATTTAGAATGTTAATAAGAAAGTTTTCTTGAAATGTGATAGTTTGAAAAAACATTTGCCTGAATTCTCTTAATGCGGGACATCGGCATAGAAAATGCTGTATATTTTCAGTTTCATTCATATTGCACATGGAGCAATTTGTATTGATACCAACTCGGAATGTTCTACCGTTTAGCTCAATTGTATCAGTCCTCGCCTTAAATATCCACATTTTCTCGCTTTGAGTTAAATTATCTGTAAGATACGTATATCCAATGCTATCCAATTATCACTATAGCCCTCAACGTGCAAGAAACACAAACCGTCAAGTAGTTATATTTATAAAGTATAGTTTTCGGCGCCCATGTAAAGAAACGAGCCCATGTAAAGAAACTTTATTTGACAGAAAAATATCTTTAGTTGGCTACCGTGGAGCAATGGTTACCACGCCCGCCTTAGGTTTAATCCCTGCTTCGACCGAACACCAAAAAGATTTTTTACGCGTATTTTTACATATATTCCAAAAATGTTCGGAAGATTCCGAAAATATGTTCGACATTACATACTACTATATTTTTTTACAATGAAACATCGAAATATGTTTTATTAAAGACTAAAAGTCAGAAAACAATGTTGCTTGATATAAACGAAGCGGACTGGTGGAAAATAATTTTTTGTATCGGCTCACGTTCCTCAGAACAGAATTTTTTTCTTTCAGTGTCAAAGGCTCAGTAAAAGGTACATATACTAAAGCATTTTTAATGAACCTTATTCAATTCGTTCCTAATATGCATTATATATAGGATTCCACAAAAAAAAATAATAATAATACTATTTATCCAAATAAAAAACAATTTTTAAATTTCCTATGATTTTTAATAAATTCTAACGCTTGTCTGAAACGTTTGACCTCAAATATTTTCAAAAATACGCTGTTTTTCTACATTGGATTTTGCATTTTTTTAAATGTGTAAAATTTTTTTAATTTCTAATATGTGTTTAACCCATTTAAAATAAAAAAATAAAATTACTCATTAACAAGTATATGCGGCTGTAAGTTCGGCCAGGCCGAATCTTATGTGCCCTCCACCATGGATTGCGTAGAAACTTCTACGAAATCGAATTACTTGGGTTGCGGTATCATAAAACTTCTTAACATCGTTTTCTAAATTGTTAGTTAGTCTATACGTGGTATATATTAGACAAAACAGGTATGTATAGGTAAGTCTACAAATAATTACGAATCGATATGGACTTTTGCACGGTACGTAGAGAGCCAGAATTGAAATATGGGGGTCGCTTATATGGGGGCTATATACAATTATGAACTTGATATGGACCAATTTTTTTGTGATTGGGGATCGATTTATCTGAGGGCTATATATAACTATAAACCGAAATGGACCTAGTTAGGCATGGATGTTAACGGCCACATACTAGCACAATGTACCAAATTTCAACTGACTCGGATGAAATTTGCTCCTCCAAGAGGCTCTAAAACCAAATCTCGGGATCGATTTATATGGGGACTATATATGATTATGGACTGATATGGACCACTTTTGGCATGGTTGTTAAATATCATATACTAAAACCACGTACCAAATTTCAACCAGATCAGATGAATTTTGCTTCTCCAAAAGCCACCTGAAGTCAAATCTGGGGATCGGTTTATATGGGGGTTATATATAATTGTGGACTGATATGAACCAATTCCTGCATGGTTGTCGGAGGTCAAATCTGGGGATCGGTTTATATGGGGGCTATATATAATTATGGACCGATTTCGACCAATTTTTGCATGGGTGTTTGAGGCCATATATTAACACCACGTACCAAATTTCAACTGAATCAGATGAATTTTGGTCTTCCAAGAGGCTCCGGAGGTCAAATCTGGGGATCGGTTTATACACGGTTGAAAAAGACTGTTTTTCATATGTTTGGCTATAAACATTATATGTTTGGAACACAAATTTTTAAACACAATATTTTTGAGTGCAAGCATATAATGTTCATAAACTAGCATAACATGTTTGGGACATATATGTTAATATGTTAGAACATATTATGTTTGGGACATAAAATGTTTGTAAATATAATATGCTTGGATGCAAACATATATTAATTTAGAAATAGCCTATAAACATATATGTGTTTAGTAGCTTGGAGCGCTATTTAACCTGGAGCGATATTGAATTAAGTTGGTGGTTGTTGCTTGTTATTACAAAATTAACATTTTATTTTTTTATTTTTCCTTGGGCAATTGATCAGCTACTTCTTGGATCCTTACAAACTGTGTGGTCCGCTGTTCGAATCCCCGGCCGGCAAAAGGTAAAATTAAAATAAAAAAATCATAAAATTGAATAATTTCTTCTACAATGTTTGTATTACAGAAAAAGGTGCTATGAACTAAAAAATCTCGTGGAAGTGAGAAAGATGTGGGAGAATATACAATTAGGCAGAAACAAAATTTTGAGCATTCAGGTCGAAAACCTATGTTGTTAGCACCTATATTACCTGTTTATTTTCATAATTCATTATGATTGTAAATATATAAATAAATAAATAAAATTTTGAGCACAATATTGTTTGGAAGAATTTTTTTAAGCATATAATATTTTTGGGTGCAAAATGCTTCCAAACATATTATATGTCCACATAATAACATATTGTTTTTTGGAAGACAACATTATTGAATTTGGATGCAAAAATACAAAATGTATGGAACTTAGACTACCCAAACATATATTGTTTAGACCAATATGCTTTCAAACATATTATATATTGGAAGAGATCAAACATATAAATGTTTGGGCAATACCCAAAAATGTATATGCTTGAAGCAAAATATGTTTGGGAGTATATGTTACAAAAGCGATTTTTTGTGAGCGTGTATGGGGGCTATATATAATTATAGACCGATGTGGACCAATTTTTGCATGGTTGTTAGAGAACATATACTAGCACCATGTACCAAATTTCAGCCGGATCGGATGAGCAATATTTCGATGTGTTACAAACGGAATGCCAAAGTTAATATACCCTAATCCTGGAGGGTATAAAAATATTAAAAAAAGCGAGTTATAAAAAATTGAATTAAAAGAACTTCCCGTGTACTTAAAAAAAAGAACATCTTTGGAAGGCCTCATATAGAGCCTTTCTGGTGTGTCCGACGACTATATAGTAAATAAACCCAATTTGATCCGTTCCTGGCAATAAATTCCGTTTACAGCAAGAGGGGAACAATTAATGTCAGCATGGAGCAAGGGTGTACATGGAAAAAATACTTTTTCCCTTCAAAGGAAATTTTAGACAAACAAATATAGTTTCCCAATTACTTTTCGCTTTAACAATGTTTGTTTGGAAGAAAAGTGTGTGATTACAGGATGTAGAGACTAAATCAAAAAAAAAAACTATTTTTATATTTTTTTGGCTAATTGCATCTTTCTTCACATCTTTTTATGTAATACAAACAACCCACAATCCAAGCAATTCAATTGTGGATGACAATCTTTTGTAGAACTTTGTAAGCATAAGATTCGGCTTGACCGCTTGTGATAACCCAAATTTGGATTACAAGTTGAGATTTCGAACCACTGGTTTAGATTTTTTTTTTTTGACCTACTTGATCCGAACTAATCACTACTAATTCATTTTACCATAGCTTGATAAAAATTTTTAATAACAAACACCCAAATTTTAATTAATTATCTTATTAGGTTTGCCCACAGTGCCATAATATGGGAGATCATTAATTTTATTTCGCAAATAATGCCAGAGGGGGATTTCCGGTTTCCATACTGGTGTTTCTATGAAATATTTATGTAATTTTTATTTAATCATTTACAATACGTTGCATATCAATTGTTTTACCAGATATGAAGTTTAATTCATTTTTGCATTATAGTTCGCCTCCATGATTATATTTTTTCACACGCCGATCTGTGTTGGTGAAAACTGCTGATTATTAAAGCATATTAAATTTATGTGGTCATTGTGAATGTTTTATTCTCGCTTTTTTCCCCGCGCCTCTGGTGCCGCCAATCTATTAAGTTGTGTTAAATTGAATTTTAATTTGTTAACGAAATTGTCGGCATATACATATATTTACGTATAATTTTTCTCTTCATTTTTAAATTTCACATTTAATTGCATTTAATTATTTACCACTATAATTTGCTATACTTATAACAGTAATCGCCACAAAAACATTGTCGTCGTCATCATCATCCGCAACTCATCAGAACTGCGAGTAATTGCTACGTTGTCCAAAAGGCTCAGGGAGGATAAGGGAATGGCATTTATCTGGGTTTATTTATTATGGAAAATTTTATTATATTTTCTATATATTATTAATTAATACGTAATGAATGTTCATAGGCTTATGTGTGGTCCAAATGAATTGAATTAATTGCGAGCATGTATATGATAATCTGTGATTTTTGTTTGGCAAATATAACTTACTACAACGGTTTTTGCTAAGTTTATAAAAACGCTATAACAGTTTTTTTCTGAGATTTCTGTTTGTTTTTTTCTTTGATTGTAGCATATGCTAATCAGAAATAATCAGCACATAATAGGAGATTTTATGGCATTGGCACCGAGAGAAAAGGTTTGCTATTAAAACGACCAAAGACATAGTTTAATAAATATTAAAATTGGTTAATCAAACAATAGAATACAGTAGTCATTATACTTCACGACAATAGTATTTGCAAATTCGCCTATCAGGCAGCGACCCGTTATCAGGTGTGATATCTGACGTCTCGAAAACACTACCATATCTAGTGTGCGGTTTGAGTTTAGATGGGCCACATTTGCTTAGTGTCTTTGCAACCCTTGCAATTCACCCATCGGAAATTCGCCATCATAACAGCCTTCTCACACAGTATGAGTTTGCAGGTAGCGAGATGATTCTAGTTCTCCAGGAATATGTAAGGTAGTTCCTAGCCTTGCTAACTCATCTACTTCGCGGTCCCTCGGTATGTTCCTCAGCCATCTCGTTTAAAGATTTGCGGCAGTCGATGGCCATTTTCGAGTTAATTCCAAGGATTTTATTCCAGGTTGACTGTCTGAGTATAAATTGATGCCAACATTTGTTGGAACATTACTTCTCAGCCAATTCTTCACCTCTCTTATTGCTAATATTTCAACCTGAAAAACACTACAGTGATTAGGTAATCGTTTCGCTATTCCAAGTTCCAGAATATACTCTGAAACTAACTTGTTCATCCAATTTGGAGCCATTGGTGTAGAAATCTATATAACATTTATTCCCTGGGGTCTGTGTGCATCATGCCTCACTGTTTAAATAGCCATGAATGTTCGAACAACACTGATTTATTTATTTCATTGAATATCTTACATTCTATATTCCCAAATCGAGCTACACTACTTAACATTACTTATCGCAACATATTATCTATTCTTATATTAACAACCCAAAAAAGGGATCCATATGTTACTAGGTATAAAAGAATAAGTACAATCATAAACTCTAACCCTCATATGCAAAAACGTTAAAGAAAACTTCTAGCCTACTTTTACCATATAAATTCCTTCGATAAACAGTTAATAAATTATTTTGCATATGGCCATAAGCCACTATCTCTTAAATATATACAAATATAACAAGAATGCATACAAATAATTATACCTAGGATTCTACTGGTAAGATGTTTACATCTGTTAAGCTAACAAGGACAGTAAAATTAAAGGGAAATGCTATTAACTAGACACACACTTGAGAAAGCAGATAAATTATAATTCTGTTCGAATGGCATTTCGAACAAGTGGTTTCGCCAGAGTATAATCCACTACGTTTGGTACACATTATTTTGAGGACCGAACTGTGAGCGCACCTTTTTTCCGACCACAACGATAGCTCACGCAACCGCACAGCCGTTGTTGCAACTGACTGTTTGGCCAAAATGTTTAAAGGTAATAGATGCAGCATGACATTATGGGAATATGTTCCTATCTTACTGAATGCACATGATATACAAAAGCACGCCATACGCTAAACGTTATCTAAAGTTGACGGCTGCTGAAGAGCCGGCCACCACTCTAACCACAGCCGTTTTTAGCCAATGCACAATTTTTGGTTTTAGTCCCCACTTTTTTCCTATTGCCTTTTTGCACGAGTACAAAGCTACATCGGCTTTTCTCGCTCTTTCTTCAATATTCAGCTTAAAGTTCAGTTTCCTATCCAAAATAACCCCAAGGTATTTTGCACACTCACCAAAGAGAATTTTAATACACCTATGAAGAAGGGCTTAATCGTCGGAACTTGGCGTCTTTGCAGTACATGATTAGTTCTGTCTGTGCAGGATTTACAGTCATCGGGAGAACTCTTTGTATAATATCTCTAATTTTGGATGGAAAATTTCCCCTGACTGCTATAGCCACATCATCCGGGTATGCAACCACTTTTATCCTTTCTTTTTCTAGGTAAACCAGAAGGGTGTTTATAGCCACATCCCAAAGAAGAGGTGATGGAACTCTTCCGTGGGGAATGCTTTTGTTCACATACTTTTGTATGTTTGCTTGTTCTAGTGTATCTGAAATATTTCGCTCCGTCAGAAGTCGGTCTAACAGCCTAAGTTTTCTTTGGTCAACATTCTGAGTTGTCAATCCATTGAATATCGATAAAGATGACTAGTTCATGCAATGCGGTCTCATTGGACTGACCCTTCATGTAAGCATGTTGTCTTTTCGAGAGCAATATTGAATCAATGCTAGTTCTAAGATAAATATGAAGTACAATGAAACCTTTCGAGCTGGGACACTCTGAAATGCGAAGATCTCTCAAAAGTAGACAATTTTCGTGAAACGTTTGCTATATTTTGATTTTAATTTCATAATCTTTCATAAGTGCACCCAGAAGGAATATGATCACCTCAAAGCACCATATTACTTTTTCACAGCGACCATGTAGCATTTTTGTCGCAAAAATATTCTTTTCTCGTCAAACATAACATGCTTTCCGATATAAGATACTTAATTTCCGAGAAAATAACATGGTTTCGACAAACATGCTACATGTTATCCGTGAAAAAGTAACATTTTGCTCTTGGAACATGGTTGGGGTGATCATATTCCTTCTCTGCATGTGGACACCACAGAAATGAGGGCAAAGTTTGTTTTCTAAATGAACAATTTATTTGAATTTGAAAACGAGTTCAATTCAAACTTCAATTCAATTGATTCATCGTTCGAGTTATACGAATAACTCAAGTTATAGTGGCCAGTATAGGAGATACCAGAGAGAAATTTTGCTCATCTCCGACTCCGGCGAAATCAAAATTTGAGAAATACTTGATATTTTTATAACTAAACAAATATTTAGATTCCATTAAGTTCTTCAATCGACTAAAATGAAAACGAAGTCGTGGAATAAAGCATTTGCTATTCCTCATATCGAAAATAGTTTTCAAACCAGAGGATGAAGCCGAACCATTTTTATCGGAGGCGGATGACACATAATTTTTGCCTCCGGCGGCGGTGTCTTGTCGGCAGAGCCGATATAAATTTATCCATTATAAAATCAATTTGAAGTTATGCGAGTGGTAATGAGATATTGTACAATCTCAACTAATGAACCGACATATTCAGCGGCGGCGTCGACTGGTAAAAATGTCAGTGGCAGGTAAACTCGGCGCCTTCATTCCCTGTTTCAGACCATACGATGTATGTTGATATGAGTGAAATTTCACGATGATATAAAAATGGTGGGTTGCCTATAATCGCTTGCAACTTCCATTGATGGAGATGTGTGTGTACCGGTCAATGTTTTTGGCATAACCGCCATATAAACCCAACTCCCGATTTGACTTCCTGGGCTTCTAGAAACCGTAGTTTTTATACGATTTGCCTGCAATCAGTAATTAAGAAGTATTTTAGGGTCCCAAATAGGAGTGCTCAATATTGGAAAATGTTTGCCTAAAATTGGAAATTTAGATATATTTTCGAACCACAATTATGTGTGCGAATATGGTGTGTATTAGTCCATTTTTTGGTATAGCCCCCCATATGGACCGATCTCCCGATTTGAATTCTTGGGTTTCTAGATACCATTATTTTTATCCGATTTTCGTACTCTATGGTATTTTAGCACCATACAATAGGATGCCAAATGTTTTTCGAATAAGTCCATATTTTGGTGTAACCACCATATGGACCGATCTCTCGATTTGACTTCTTGTGCTTTTTCTGAAATTGGAAATCTAAAATCTAAAGGGTAAAAATCAAGGAGTTATTTCATCATTTTCTTGCACGCTTACATGAGATATTTAAGATTCGTTTCATACTTGTACATATATGTTAGACTTCACAACATCATGTTATGTTGCACCATAATTCCACACTCAATACCCACACTCAAAAAAAAAAATGACTGAGATCCAAATATTTTGACTTCCCTTAAGGATTTTGGTATTGATTACGAACCAAAGATGCGGCTTATTTAAACTAAAGACAATTTTTGGGGACTTATCCAATCTTAGGAAGCACAATTTTAAAAAGGTTAAGGGCAAATTTCTTTAAAATAGCGAAATTTTAATTAAAATAAAGCTTATAATTTTTGCTTCAAAACAATTTTTTTTATTCAATTTAGGACACAAATTTTGGAAATTTACTTTCCTCCGTTAATCACACATGGTTTTGAACTAAGACAAAGTCTCCTTAAAATAATGAAACATATTTTTGATTTAAAGAAATCGTCCTTAAACTAACTGAATTATTGAATCTTTATACCTAAAATAAAAACGCTTCAAGTATAGGCTAAAACTTATTTAGCATCTTTGGTATATATATTTTTTTACTAAGAAAACATTTTTTACTTTGAAGTATACGTTATAATTTGGATTTTTAAACTGGCATATGTTTGTACGTGAATAGCTTTATTAATATACCGCGAATTTGATAAATGAGATCTCTATCCTAATTTTAATTTTATTGATCCCAGATCTAAAGCCAGATAAGTCGCTAAAAATGTCATTATTTTAAAGAAGCCGCATCTTTGGCTTGGAATCAATACCAAAATCCTTAAGGGAAAGTCAAAATCGTTGAATCCAAGTAAACTTTTTTTGGGTGCAAATTATTGCAGAGTCTTTAAAGTAAAAAACCTTTTTTTATTCCAAAACAACTTTAAACCAAAGATGTAAAATAACTCTTAGCCTATATTTGAAGCGTTTTTATCTCAAATCTAGAGATACAATATATCAGTTAATTTTAAGACGATTCCTTTAAATCAAAAATGTTTTCCTTATTTTAGGGAATTATTTCCTTAGTTCATAGACATACGACTGCAACGGAGGGACGTAAATTTCCAAGATTTGTGACCTATATTTAATGACAAAAATGTTTATAGTAAAGATTAGACAATTTCTTTTAATTCAAATTTAATTATTTTAATGTCATTTGTCCTTAATATTGTGTGTCCTAAAATTATAGTTGCATAGTCTCTTACATTAAAATTGTTTCCAGAGCATAAATCTAGTTTCTATTACATGCCCAAAAAGTCCAATATTCCGCTCTGATTTAAAAAAAAAAAAAAAAAAAAAAAAAAACAAATTAAAAAGTAATATAGAGAAACTTCCATATTTGATTTAACTTGCATGTACGACATCATGTTCATATTATTGAAGGGTATGAGTTAGCCGATTTTCCAAATGGTATTTTGTAAATTTTCTGGATAACTCTCATATAAAGTCCTGATTAGATTTCATTTGCAAAACACCTCTTGTGACCTGTTCACAAGAATACCCTTGTTTGCTTACTGACAATTCCGTATTTATTAGAAAATTTCCAGATATGTCCAGCTTTCAATACATGAACACGTATTTATTGAGTAATAGTGTTGAAAATTTGCAAATCCCATTTTGATTTCATATCTTTTCCTTTTCTAAGCTCTTTCATTTTGAGGCCAGCAGGTGGTCTACACAAGGTTTACTGCTTCCAATTTATGAACGCTTAAATGGTTTCCTTAAACTTTAGACATTTTAAAACAATTTTTATTTCTTTTAAACTTCCTGGATTTAAAGCACGAAATCCCTGGCGATGATATATTAACAAATATTACCTGCTGTGTTGAAAATGGCCTAAGGCACAACTAAAACTCACGATTATGTTTGGATGGTGAAACCCCGTAAAATGAGAAAATAAAGAGCAAAGAAAAGTGTGTTCATGAAATGAAGGCGGGAGAACAAAAATCATTTGTCTGCTGAAATATGTTAAGATGCCCATGAATAAAGCAAAAAAAAAAAAAAAAAACAAAAATGTTGCAAGACAGGAAAAGTTGGGGGGTAATATCCCCCATGATAAATGTTTACCGACATATGTAAATCATTTCTTAAATGAAGATCACATTAAATCTTAAGTCCAAAACCTCACGCAACTATAAGGCCTATAGGCGGTAGGAAGTTCTCTAAGGTGGCAAAAAATATTTGATGTTCTTGAATAAGAACCAAACCACCATGCCATCGACACCATCACTCCAAAGAACTGGACGACTTTTCACAACAATCCATTCCCTGACAATAATACTGTGAAATTTAATACGGTAGGTTTATGAAGAGAATGTTTCCTTTATACCCACCCCCATAATATGATGAGTAATGATTCTAATTTTTCTTTTTTGCCTTTGCTATTACTGAATTATAAAACTCTTAATGTAAACTGGGAAAACCATTTTAAAGTTGTAAAATTTCCTGTTTAAAATTTTCAAACAGCTAAGGATTTTGCAAGAGCAATTTTGAAGAAACTGTTGATTTATATTAATTTTTATTTTTTCAATGTGGGGTGTCGTTTATGAGAAAATTTTCATTAGGTGCTGTTTCCGGTAATGAATAATAAATGTTTTTACTTAGAATTTGAATATTAATAAGCTTTCCATGAGGTTTTGGACTTTATTACGTTCGAGTTAATCGAAATGTAATTAAATTGGGCAAATTATATAAGGCGTACTTAAGTAAAATCACTTGTAGAGACTCTGATTGTTGCAAACAAAAAAACAAATATTCATAATACTCGGAATAAGGAGAGAGATTGATTACTCATTAAGTTAAACAAAACATAAATGGTGACATTTAAAATTATAAAAATGCACTGTAAAAAATATATTGTCGCGAGGTCAAAGTTTGCTTGCGTTGTTTTTAGCATAGAAGACGCATATCTCTTATTTCGTTGTACTAAAGTCGATAAACTTTTCAATAAAGTCGTTTTGTCCTTATAATTAATTGAGTCGACCAAAAAAGGGGTATAACAACACGAAAGAAAATTTTGTTTGTTTAAGGCAGCGTTGCCAGAATTGTTTCACCAAAAACCGCTAGATTTGTCCAAAAAACTAGCCAAAAACGACTAAAAAATGTTAAAAAATAGCTAGAAAAAAAGCTAAATTTTGTTCTATCAAAAGTCATATTTTTGATTGAAATTTATTTCACTAAAATTCATATTATTTTAATTGTATTCATTTTATTTCCATTTCTGCGAAACTGTAAAATCTAAGTCATATTAGCTATGTTTGCATACTAGATACATTTTGATTACTATCACAAATTTTTACTGGAAGTCCTTCGTTTATATTTCCTAGAAAAAAACATTTTTCCCAGTAAACTTGCGATTATCTGGACTCCGAGTCAAATTTGAATTTATTCGTTTTTCAGCTTTTTCTTCATGAGCTATCACAGTGCTTTAAAAACGTGCTAACGACAACTTAAATTTCCAAATTCAGACTCGACTTTAAGTAGAAATTATTCAATGTATACGTTTTTAAAATAAAATGTTGAAAAACCTCTTCTATTTTTTAACGCTACTTTGGTTTGTGGTCAAGATACAAAAATTCCACAAATTTAAAGACTATTTCATTAATTTTAAGAATTTTTTAGAATTGACCCTAGCCTTCTTTCATGAAAAGATACCCATTTTTAATTTGAATCACTTAACTATAAGGACAAAACGACTTTATCGGCTTTTGGACAAGAAAAAAGTTTATATTGTAACCAAAATTCGCATTCGTATTTTAAGGACATGAAATCTTTGGCCTCACGACAATATTTTTTCAGTGTACAAAGCGATTCACATCTACTATTTTAATTTAGTAATATCATAATAACTTTAGAATATTATAATAACATAAAAAAGGATAAACGAGTCAAATGCTAATATTATAATAAAGTTTACGATAACTTTTATGAATACGAGGAAAAAACTTTACAACAAGGTGTATTTGCTGCAAAAATGCCTCATAATGGCTGGAATCATTATTGTTTCAATTGAGTTTTAAAATATGTGGAAACCCTTATTTTGGCAGCAAGGCTTAGATAAAAACGAAGTTTTATCCATATTTCAATAGGAACATGTCAAAAATAAACAAGTAAGTAAAGTAGAAAGTCGGGCAGGGCCGACTATATCATACCCTAAACCACCGTTACAGAATTAGTAATCATAAGCATTTGCGGGGTAACATATAGGTCTGGGAGATAAACCGCAGTTGCATATTTAAGAAAATTAATGGGTACATGTCTATGGGTGCTTTGTGTCAATCTGACTATTGCTCATAATCAATGTTGCCAGGGAAAATGTTCGGTTTACCCTACAAGGACAAAAAAAGTTCCCTACTTTCCCATACACTTACAAACAATTTTCCCTACTATATTTTTCGTTAAATTAAAAAAAATTACAAAACAAAAATGGTTCTAAGTACTTTATTATCTTAAAACATGAATATGCAACGTATATAAGAATATAAATTTGTATTACCACCACGGTTGCCACAGTTGGTAGAATTCTACCCAAATTAGTAATCTTTTTTGTTAAATCTCTATAAAAATAAAATTTTGGAAAAAGTTTCTATAAACAAATTTTTGTGAGAAATTTTTCTACAGGAAAAAATTTTGACAATAAATTCTATAGCAATAAAATTTTGAGAAAAAATTCCACAGAAATAAAATTTTGCGAAACATTTTTATAGAAATAATATTTTGAAAAAATTTTCTATAGAAATACAATTTTGACAAAATATTCTATAGAAATAAAATGTTGACAAAATTTTCTACAGGAATAAAGTTTACCATACATTGTTAAAGATCAAGCCTTGTCGGCTTCTAATTTCCTCCTCTAGAGCCACCAAAATGTAAAAATTATTCCAAATTGTGTTGAGTGAAAATGTCCTACATTGTGGCCCTACGTCCCTACAAGACGCTAAATATTAGAAAAACCCTACATATAGGGAATTTCCCCTACTTCTAGCAACACTGGCTGTGTTGATATTGCACCTACGGAGTTAGTATGCCACTAATATTGAGCCCATTATTAAAAAAGGGCAAATCGTTAAATTAGTGTGGGTAATAAAAACAAATTTGTAAAAATCGAGCAATATTCTTATGTAAGAGCTACAAGTACGTATAAGTACGATCGGCTAGTACATCAAAATTTGAAATTTGAGTAACATTGGTTAATAAATAAGAGTACTATGGCCAAATTTGGGAAAATCGAGCGATACATATATATGGAAGCTATATCTAAATCTGAACCAATTTGCATAATATTTTGCGGGTTTGATTAATACCACAAAAGGTTTCCTTGTGCAAGATTTGAGTAAGATCAGTTAAGAAATGAGGCCTGTATGGTCAAACATAAAGTTATTAGGGGCGAATTTTTCAAAATCGGGTGATACATATATGGGAGCTATATCTACATCTGAACCGATTTCGATGAAATTTTGCACATATAGTTAGTACTATAGAGGACTGAATCTAGCCAACTTTTAGTAAGATCGGTTAATAAATAAGGGTTCTATGGCCAAATTTAGAAAAATCGGGTGGTACATATATATGGGAGCTATAGCTAAATATGAACCGATTTCGATGAAATTTTGCAAATTTGCCAAATTTGGTGACGATCCGTTCGAAAAAACGCGCAACGTGACCCCATTTGTCGAAATCGGGCGATACATATATATGGGAGCTATATCTAAATTTGATCCGATTTCTTCCAAATTCAATAGCGTTCGTCCTTGTGCCCAAAAAACTCCCTGTACCAAATTTCATCAAAATCGGTTAATAGTTGCGACCGGAATCCTGTGAACAACAAATACATGGACAGACGGACGGACGGACACCAAGCGCTAGATCGACTCAGGAGGTGATTCTGAGTCGATCGGTATATATTTTATGGGGTCTAAAATCAATATTTCTGGTAGGCACATTTTTTGGCCGATCAAACTTATTATACCCTGACCACTATGTGGTTTAGGGTATAAAAAGCCAAAAATAGCTAAAAGGGTCATGAAAAAAAGCCAGAAAAAAAGCTAAAAGCTAAATGCATTTTTTTCCGCTAAACGTCTTCAAAAAAAGCCAAATCTAGCGGGAAAAAGCTAAATTGGCAACGCTGGTTTAAGGTTAAGTTGTCTTCAATAACTACTAAAAATTCTTCAAAATAAATGAAATTGTCTTTTGTTTTTGTTGCCTTTTTTCATCTTGACAACAAAGCAGAACAGTGTTCAAACATAATGAGAGATGTCTTTTAAAACTTTATTTTAAACCATGCACCACTACCGTGGTGCTGGGTATAATAAGTTTGTGCGTTTGTATGTAACGCCAACAACAACCAGTCTGAGACCCATCGTTTGTGTGTCGATTTAGCGATGCCCGCCACGTTTGTTGCAGTGGGGCAAAATCGCCAATAATGGAGATTAATTGAAAAATATATATTTTTATTTTTATACCCTCCACCATAGGATGGGGGTATATTAACTTTGTCATTCCGTTTGTAACACATCGAAATATTGCTCTAAGACCCCATAAAGTATATATATTCTGGGTCGTGGTGAAATTCTGAGTCGATCTAAGCATGTCCGTCCGTCCGTCCGTCTGTCCGTCTGTCCGTCTGTCCGTCTGTCCGTCTGTCCGTCTGTCCGTCCGTCCGTCTGTTCGGCTGTCCGTCGGTCTGTGGAAATCACGCTAACTTCCGAACGAAACAAGCTATCGACTTGAAACTTGGCACAAGTAGTTGTTATTGATGTAGGTCGGATGGTATTGAAAATGGGCCATATCGGACCACGTTTACGTATAGCCCCCATATAAACCGATCCCCAAATTTGGCTTGGGGAGCCTCCCGGAGCAGCAAAATTCATCCGATCCGGTTGAAATTTGGTACGTGGTCTTAGTATACGGTCTCTAACAACCATGCAAAAATTGGTCCATATCGGTCCATAATTATATATAGCCCCCATATAAACCGATCCCCAGATTTGACCTCCGGAGCCTCTTGGAGGGGCAAAATTCATCCGATCCGATTGAAATTTGGTACCTGATGTTAGTATATGGTTTCTAACTCCCATGCAAAAATTGGTCGGTATCGGTCCATAATTATATATAGGCCCCATATAAACCGATCCCCAGATTTGACCTCCGGAGACTTTTGGAGGAGCAAAATTCATCCGATCCGGTTGAAATTTGGTACCTGATGTTAGTATATGGTCTCTAACTCACATGCAAAAATCGGTCCATATCGGTCCATAATTATATATAGCCCCCATATAAACCGATCCCCAGATTTGACCTCCGGAGCCTCTTGGAGGGGCAAAATTCATCCGATCCGGTTGAAATTTGGTACCTGATGTTAGTGTACGGCCTCTAATAACCATGCAAAAATTGGTCCATATCGGTCCATAATTATATATAGCCCCCATATAAACCGATCCCCAGATTTGACCTCCGGAGCCTCTTGGAAGAGCAAAATTCATCCGATACGGTTGAAATTTGGTACATTTTGTCAATATATGGCCTCTAACAGCCATGTAAAAATTGGTCCATATCGGTCTTTAGTTATATATAGCCGATGACTTATTACACAAAAATTGGTCCATATCGCCAAAAATAATCTAACAAAACTTTATTTCCATAGAAAATGTTGTCAAATTTTATTACTATAGAAAGTTTTGTCAAAATTTCATTTCTATAGAAAGTTTTGTCAAAAGTTTATTTCTATACAAATGTTTGTCAAAATTTTATTTCCATAGAAAATTTTGTCAAAATTTTATTTCTATAGAAAATTTTGTAATCTACCAAAACTTTATTTCCATAGAAAATTTTGTCAAATTTTATTACTATAGAAAGTTTTGTTAAAATTTCATTTCTATAGAAAGTTTTGTCAAAAGTTTATTTCTATAGAAATGTTTGTCAAAATTTTATTTCTATAGAAAATTTTGTAAAAAATTTATTTCTGTAGAAAATTTTGTCAAAATTTCATTTCTATACAAAATTTTGTCAAAATTTCATTTCTATACAAAATTTTGTCAACATTTTATTTCTATAGACATTTTTGTCAAAATTGTATTGCTATAGAAAATTTTGTCAACATTTTACTTCCATAGAAAATTTTGTCAACATTTTATTTCTATAGAAAATTTTGTCAAGTTTTTATTTCTATAGAAAATTTTGTCAATTTTTTATTTCTATAGAAAATTTTATTTAGATTATATACGAATTTAATCGGCCTTTTTTGTTTAATATATACCCCGTATGGGCTAACTTACAATTTAGAAGACAGTGTTAAAAAGTTTTACGATACCTTGCCATCGGCAAGTGTTATCGCAACCCAAGTAATTCGATTGTGGATGACAGCCTTTAGTAGAAGTTCCTACGCAATCCATGGTGGAGGGTACATAAGATTCGGCCTGGCCGAACTTACGGCCGTATATACTTGTTTTTTTTGAAAAATACTTCATATTCGATTAAAGTATATAAAATTCAATATCACTACTGAAAATTTCAATGTCATATTTTGTTTACTTGTCGAGCTGCATTGTGTTAAAGTTAAATAATTTTTGAGTTATTCGCGCAAAGTAGTGTTTTTTATACCCTCCACCATATTAACTTTGTCATTCCGTTTGTAACACATCGAAATATTGCTCTAAGACCCCATAAAGTATATATATTCTGGGTCGTGGTGAAATTCTGAGTCGATCTAAGCATGTCCGTCCGTCCGTCCGTCTGTCCGTCTGTCCGTCTGTCCGTCCGTCCGTCCGTCCGTCTGTCCGTCTGTCCGGCTGTCCGTCCGTCTGTGGAAATCACGCTAACTTCCGAACGAAACAAGCTATCGACTTGAAACTTGGCACAAGTAGTTGTTATTGATGTAGGTCGGATGGTATTGAAAATGGGCCATATCGGACCACGTTTACGTATAGCCCCCATATAAACCGATCCCCAAATTTGGCTTGGGGAGCCTCCCGGAGCAGCAAAATTCATCCGATCCGGTTGAAATTTGGTACGTGGTCTTAGTATACGGTCTCTACCAACCATGCAAAAATTGGTCCATATCGGTCCATAATTATATATAGCCCCCATATAAACCGATCCCCAGATTTGACCTCCGGAGCCTCTTGGAGGGGCAAAATTCATCCGATCCGATTGAAATTTGGTACCTGATGTAAGTATATGGTCTCTAACAACCATGCAAAAATTGGACCATATCGGTCCATAATTATATATAGCCCCCATATAAACCGATCCCCAGATTTGACCTCCGGAGACTTTTGGAGGGGCAAAATTCATCCGATCCGGTTGAAATTTGGTACCTGATGTTAGTATACGGCCTGTAACAACCATGCATATAAACCGATCCCCAGATTTGACCACCGGAGCCTCTTGGAGGAGCAAAATTCATCCGATCCGGTTGAAATTTAGTACGTGGTCTTAGTATACGGTTTTTAACAACCATGCAAAAATTGCTCCATATCGGTCCATAATTCAATATAGCCCCCATATAAACCGATCCCCAGATTTGTCCTCCGGAGCCTCTTGGAGGGGCAAAATTCACCCGATCCGGTTGAAATTTGGTACCTGATGCTGGTTTACGGCCTCTAATAACCATGCAAAAATTGGTCCATATCGGTCCATAATTATATATAGCCCCCATATAAACCGATCCCCAGATTTGACCTCCGGAGCCTCTTGGAAGTGCAAAATTCATCCGATCCAGTTGAAATTTGGTACATGGTGTTAGTATATGGTCTCTAAAAACCATGCAAAAATTGGTCCATATCGGTCCATAATTATATATAGTTCCCATATAAACCGTCCCCAGATTTGACGTCCGGAACCTCTTGGAGGAGCAAAAGTCATCCGATACGGTTGAAATTTGGTACATTTTGTCAATATATGGCCTCTAACAGCCATGTAAAAATTGGTCCATATCGGTCTTTAGTTATATATAGCCGATGACTTATTACACAAAAATTGGTCCATATCGCCAAAAATAATCTACCAAAACTTTATTTCCATAGAAAATTTTGTCAAATTTTATTACTATAGAAAGTTTTGTCAAAATTTCATTTCTATAGAAAGTTTTGTCAAAAGTTTATTTCTATACAAATGTTTGTCAAAATTTTATTTCCATAGAAAATTTTGTCAAAATTTTATTTCTATAGAAAATTTTGTAATCTACCAAAACTTTATTTCCATAGAAAATTTTGTCAAATTTTATTACTATAGAAAGTTTTGTTAAAATTTCATTTCTATAGAAAGTTTTGTCAAAAGTTTATTTCTATAGAAATGTTTGTCAAAATTTTATTTCTATAGAAAATTTTGTAAAAAATTTATTTCTGTAGAAAATTTTGTCAACATTTTATTTCTATACAAAATTTTGTCAAAATTTTATTTCTATACAAAATTTTGTCAACATTTTATTTCTATAGAAATTTTTGTCAAAATTGTATTGCTATAGAAAATTTTGTCAACATTTTACTTCCATAGAGAATTTTGTCAACATTTTTTTTTATAGAAAATTTTGTCAAGTTTTTATTTCTATAGAAAATTTTGTCAAATTTTTATTTCTATAGAAAATTTTGTCAAAATTTTATTTCTATAGAAAATTTTGTCAAAGGTTTCATTTCTATAGAAAATTTTGTCAAAATTTTATTTCTATAGAAAATTTTGTCAAACTAGATTATATACGTATTTAATCGCCCTTTCTTTGTTTAATATATACCCCGTATGGGCTAACTTACAATTTAGAAGACAGTGTTAAAAAGGTTTACGATACCTTGCCATCGGCAAGTGTTATCGCAACCCAAGTAATTCGATTGTGGATGACAGCCTTTAGTAGAAGTTCCTACGCAATCCATGGTGGAGGGTACATAAGATTCGGCCTGGCCGAACTTACGGCCGTATATACTTGTTTTTAAACACTTCAAAAGCAATAATTTCACTATGGAATCTTCAACCTCAGGTATTTTGGCGTTGTTCTAAAAAAATTGTGTAAACAAAAAAGGTGTATAAATATTTTGAAAAAATATTTTAAAATGTGTCTAAATGTTGGCTATTTTTAAAATATACGTGGATATTTAAATATGGATGGGTATCTTGGCGTTAGAATATTAATGATTTAATAAACTACGACTCCTAGGCTTTCATATTAAGTAATAAAATGTTGCGCGTTTTTGTGCGAATTTTTTTTTATTAAATTAACTGTAAAAATAGTCACTCAAGCAAGTAACACCAGTTCTTGTCTTTTGTTAGCTTTTTCTTCGTTTTCTTTGTTATAATTGTTGTTTTTGGATATCGTTAGAAACTGTGTATTACAGTGATAAGAGTATTTGTTACTGTACTCGACTTTTTGTTAAGAAGTGTCAGTGGTTTAACATGCCACCAACCTTGCATAAGTTTTTAATACATGGCACAGAAATCATTTGGAATGCGCAATTACCGATCGGTGAGGTGTCTGAGGAAGCCCGAAACAAAGATTTTAAAAACTACAGAGAACATTTTCTCGCAAATGTAGTCGGGAGGATTGCAATCGAGACATAGTGAATAGTTTCCTACTTCCAAAATCAGTAGTAGTTTCGCCTTCAGTTTTGACGAACGTGGCACCAGAAGGCACAAATCGTGATACAGATGACGACGATGATTATATGGAGGGCAATTGTATGGAGTTTGATGACTTTGTCATATATTTTAAAATAGCAGGTCAGAGACACATGTCTTATAATATAATACGATATATAAAAACTTATGTATATACTTTTTCCTACTTTGTAGAAATGGAGGAACAAGCTATTTGTATAACAATATCTGCCTTGGGTCCCGAATTTAGTTACACATATGATACAATAATCAACGTTATTATAGTAACAAGTATATACGGCCGTAAGTTCGGCCAGGCCGAATCTTATGTACCCTCCACCATGGATTGCATAGAAACTTGTAAATGTTGAATGTGAACCACACCTAAACGCCAAGTTTTTTTTCCAATTTTATTTGACATTTCTCTATTTCAGACTTACTCAATTTGAACCATGGACGTCGTGAATGGGCAGAATGGTTCCAAGAAATGGCAACAGTGGATGATCAATTTTCGAAGAAAATCATCTTCAGTGATGAGGCACATTTTCACCTCAGTGGATTCGTCAATAAACAGAATTGCCGCAATTGGGCGAATGAGAATCCAAGAGTGATTGTCGAAAAAAAGCAATGCACCCACAAAGAGTTACTGTTTGGTGCGGTTTATGGGCTGGCGGCATAATCGGGCCGTATTTTTTTCAAAATGAGGCCGGTCAGACAGTTACTGTGAATGGTATTGCCCGAATTGGAAGATATGGATGTGGACGATATGTGGTTTCAGCATGACTGCGCCACTTGCCACACAGCTAACGATACAATGGATCTTTTGCGCAACAAATTCAATGGCCGTGTTATCTCACGTAATGGCGATGTCAACTGGCCGCCAAGACCATGTGATTTGACACCGTTGGACTTTTTTCTTGGGGGTTATTTGAAAGAAAAGGTGTACGTCGATAAGCCAGCAACAATTCAAGAGCTAAAGGATGAGATAATTCGGCACATTAACGGCATAGAACCTCCACTATGCCTCAGCGTCATCGAAAATTTGGACCATCGGATGAAGGTGTGCCACCGAAGTCGCGGCGCCCATTTTGCCTATATTTTTTAATACCAATATATCATAATAAAATAAAATTACAATAATTTCCTAAATAGTTTGTGTTTTATTCAAAATCAACATCGGCCCTTGAAATTTTAACCACCCTTTACTAAAGACTGACATCCACAATCGAATTACTTCGGTTGCGGTAACACTTGCCCATGGTAAGGCATCTTAAACCTTCTTAACACCGTCTTCTCAATTGTAAGTTAGTCCATATGGGGTATATATTAAACAAAAAAGGCCAATTAAATATGTATATAATTCAGTTTGACAAAATTTTCCATAGAAATAAAATTTTGACAATATTTCTATAGAAATAAAATATTGACAAAATTTTCTATAGAAATAAAATTTTGACAAAATTTTCTATAGAAATAAAATTTTGACAAAATTTTCTATATCAATAAAATTTTGACAAAATTTTCTATAGCAATAAAATTTTGACAAAATTTTCTATAGAAACAAAATGTTGTCAAAATTTTCTATAGAAATAAAATCTTGCCAAAATTTTGTATAGTAATAAATAATTTTCTATAGAAATAAAATTTTGGTAGATTATTTTTGGGGATCGGCTATATAAGTATAGACCGATATGGACCAATTTTGGCATGGTTGTTAGCGGCCATATACTAGCGCAATGTACCAAATTTCACCACGTACCAAATTTCAACCAGATCGGATGAATTTTGCTCTTCAAAGAGCTCTGGAGGTCAAATCTGGGGATCGGCTTAAATGGGGGTTATATATAGTTAAGACCGGTATAAACCAATTTTTGCATGGTTGTTAGAGACCATATACTAACACCATGTACCAAATTTCAGACGGATCGAATGAAATTTGCTTCTCTTAGAGGATTGTAATCGAGACATATTAAATAGGTTCCTACTTAGTTCAGAACCAGTCCTATCTGGAAAATCAAAATTGCCAAAGAAAAATTCCACCAACATCCAAAATCAGTGGTAGATCTACTTGTTTCGCCTTCAGTTTTTACGAACGTGGCACCAGAAGGCAAAAATCATGAAATATATGACGATGAATTGGAGTTTGATGGGCATATATTTTAAAATTTGTCTATTATAAGACACATGTCTTATAATATAAAACGATGTACTACATAAAAACTTATATATAAATTTTTTCCTACTTTGTAGATATGAAGGAACAATCTATTTTTATAAAAATTTTAATATCTGCTTTGGGTCCCAAATTTAACTACATATATGACACATCAAGGTTGTTAAATATCATATACTGCCACCACGTACAAAATTTCAACCAGATCGGATGAATTTTGCTTCTCCAAAAGGCACCGGAGGTCAAATCTGGGGATCGGTTTATATGGGTGCTATATATAATTATGGACTGATATGAACCAATTCATGCATGGTTGTTGGATACCATATACTAACATCATGTACCAAATTTCAACCGAATCGGATGAATTTTGCTCTTCCAAGGGGCTCCGGAGGTCAAATCTGGGGATCGGTTTATATAGGGGCTATATATAATTATGGACCGATTTCGACCAATTTTTGCATGGCCATTAGAGACCATATACTTACACCATGTACCAAATTTCAGCCGGATCGGATGAAATTTGCTTCTCTTAGAGGCTCCGCAAGCCAAATCTGGGGATCGGTTTATATAGGGGCTATATATAATTATTGACCGATGTGGACCAATTTTTGCGTAGTTGTTAGAGACCATACACTTACACCATGTGCCAAATTTCAGCCGGATCGGATGAAATTTGCTTCTCTTAGAGGCTCCGAAAGCAAAATGGGGAGATCGGTTTATATGGGGGCTATATATAATTATGGACCGATGCGGACCAATTTTTGCATGGTTGTTAGAGACCATATACCAACACCATGTACTAAATTTCAGCCGGATCGGATGAAATTTGCTTCTCTTAGAGGGTCTGCAAGCCAATTTTGGGTGTCCGTTTATATGGGGGCTATACGTAAAAGTGGACCGATATGGCCCATTTGCAATACCATCTGACCTACATCAATAACAACTACTTGTGCCAAGTTTCAAGTCAATAGCTTGTTTCGTTCGGAAGTTAGCATGATTTCATCAGACGGACGGACATGCTCAGATCGACTCAGAATTTCACCACGACCCAGAATATATATACTTTATGGGGTCCTAGAGTAATATTTCGATGTGTTATAAACGGAATGACAAAGTTAATATACACCCATCCTATGGTGGAGGGTATAATAAATTGATTACTATATGAAAATTTTATTAACATTTTCCAAAAAAAAAAAATCCGACTGAGGCGTGGCACCGCCCTATTCCACCTTGGATGTAATTCATACTATACGATCAACATATATATCAAATCTCATATTCATACCTCTGATAGTTCATGAGATATATCTGTTCCAAGTTTGAATGGGCAGTGCCACGCCCGATCATAACCAAGTATAACCAAGGACTATTAGCAGGACAACAATGGTTATGATTGGGAGGTGCTACGCCCAATCATAACCAAGTATAGCCAAGGACTATTACCAGATCAACAGTACAGCATTGGGAAAATTTCATGACAATCGGTCCATTACTATGGCCGCTAGAGCTATTTTTAATAGTGGGAGTGGCACCGCCCTCTTTTCCGAAAGATGTGCAGCGTATGTCACTCAGTGATAACGTAGCATTATAATAGTGAAGTTTTAAAATCGGATAAGTAGTTTAATTAATCTTTGGCGATTTTGACCCACTGTGCGGCGTTCCACATTTCAGTGAAACCACTTAGAGAAGCTATGAAACACTCAGAAATGTCAGCAGCATTACTGAGGTGGGATAATCCACCGCTGAAAATTTTTTTGGTTATCGATCGAAGCACAACCTTGTGTATGCAAAGCGGACATGCTAACCATAGCGAACGATATATATGGGATATATATCGTTCGCTCTAATTAACCTTTAACTGGTGAGGTGGAATTTTTTTGCGTACTTGGTGACGTGGGGTAAATTTTACCCCCTTTTATATATATAATTTTTTTATTAAAATATCTGTTTTTTCCTATAACAATTGCATGTGTTGATTAGAACACAATATATTTAACGCAAATAAAACAATATTTGGAAATATTACATGTACTTTCAAAACTTAACAGGCACTTTATTTCATAAGCCTTATTTTTAATACAACAAAAACATAACATTTTGAAAAAAGAAAAACACAACAAAATAAAATATAATTCATATAAAACTTTGCTTTTATATAATTCATATAAAACTTTGCTTTTTTTTAAAGCCTGATCTACATACTTATGCTTAGAAAAAAAATTATTAGAATTCACATTCAGTCTTAAAAAACACAGGTCACCATAAACCTACTCATCAAATTCTTCCATTGCACAGTTAACACATACACGTTTGCTACAACCCATGCACATTGGTTGGCTGCATTGTAGACAAGTGTGAGTTGTTTTTCTTTTAAGTCTATTAGGACATATATAGCACAATTTTTTGATTCCTGGGATGGAGTTTACATGATCGGAAGGAACGGAGTCTGGTCCCAATATATATTTTATTTGGCTCCGCAAAACCCTTGATAGCCTCGGATTATGTTCTCGCTTTTGTAAATGTGGCAAAACCAATTGTCGAGCCAGTTTTTTCAAAAAAGAACCTCTTGCACTGTTGTCATAATCCTTTGTTGATTGATAAATTATGTACGAGTTCGCTGCACTGAGGTCCAAAATTCTATAAAAGATTGTTAATGGCCAGCGGCGTGAACGACGAGCAGAGGAATATATTGAACACTTTTTATCTAACTCATCCACACCTCCTTTTGTATTATTATAGTCAGCAATCATTGCAGGTTTCGAAGTAAGTTGGTCATCTTCTTTCTTGTGATGCATAGAAGACAGCAACAATACAGCACGATTTTTACGGGGAACGTAGGACAATATTGTAATATCTTTCGTAAATCCGTATATGGACGATCCAACTGGTCTCCCATTTTTTGGCAAGAATTCAGGTGGAATTTCACGTTTGTTCTTTTTTAGAGTACCTAAATATGTAAGTTGCCGTTTTTTCAGTTCGTCCGCCAATTGAAGTGATGAAAACCAATTGTCCGCAGTTACATTTCTTCTACTTCCTTCAATAATTTTACACAATTTAATAACGGATTGTGTTGGTACTGCAAGCCTCTTTTCCTCATTTGTTAGGCCAAATCCATCAGAATTTTTGCCACAGTAAATATAAGCATTAGCTAGGTAGCTAGTGCGTGCATCAGTCAATGACATTATTTTAATTCCATACTTTGCCGGTTTTTTTGGCATATAGATCTTGAACTTGCATCTACCTCGAAACGGTACTAGCATTTCATCAACACAGGCTTTAGTACCAATTGAATAGTTTTTCTGGCAATTTTCTATAAATTTATTGAATATTGGAGAAATTGCAGCCAACGGATCGGTTTTTAATCTTTCAGCTCTATCCGTGGGATTATCAAATCGTAGACAGCTTAGTATGCAAGAAAAACGTTTCTCGGACATGGTACATCTAAAAATTTCTCTTCCGGTTCCATCAGTCCAAAATATAAATTCCGTAGCTTCCGAATTAGACTTAAATACGGATGTATAAATCAAAAGACCTAGGAAAGCTCGTAATTCTATTTTGTCCATTGGTTTAGCATCAATTCTCTCAGATGACTCAAACATTTTTTTTAATTTTATGTTTGTATGCTCCAATATTATATCTTCAATGTCGCTGTCGAAAAATCTTGACCAGTATCCAAAAACATTTTCCGCTGTTTGATTTGTGCTTTTAGGTAACCGAATTATGTTATGCTGCGGTGTTTTAACACATCTATTAGGTTCAAATGCGGCCCATTTGAAACCATTTCTCCCATAGTAATATTTTGCGGTCGGTTCTTTATATGTTATATTGTTGCTATCTTCATTTTCGTTGCCCACAATTTCTTCACAGACAATTTCAGTCCCATCTAATTCGTCGGAGTCACTGCCATCAAATCCTACTTCGTCACTGCTGCCACTATCCTCAATACAGAAATCGGGATCTATTAATTCATCGTCGACGTCACTGAATTCCTCCTCTTCAAAAAAATTTGCTATGTCTAAATCACTGAGACGTTTTGAAGTACACATGGTCTGAAAATATATTGTTGTATTTACATAGCTTTAAAATCGCGTTTGTAGACAATTTGTTATAGTTTAAACCGTACTATGGGATCTGTGGTATTTGTCATCCCAAGAAAATGCAACACAAAAGCACACGTGAGGTATTTTATTTACTTCTGAATACTTACCTTAACGGCGTGGTGGTGGTAAAAACGTTTCAAAGAAAAAAACTCGCTATCGTCCACGTGTGGTAATTTTTACACCAGTGCATGAATTTCTCCGCACATGTTGCACATACGGCTGCCAAAACACAACTATTGAACCACGTCAATAAAATGAGAAGATACACAGAGAACTAGATCACAAAATTGAGAGAGAAGAGAGTTGTCAAACAAACATGTGTTGAGGGGGTAAATTTTACCACCACGTAGACAGTTAAAGGTTAAATGCATATGACTACCGAATGCCAATCTAAAATATTGACCTAATATGAACGATTATGTAACCTAACCTAACCAATTTACACAATGTTAAGGTCAAAATAAAGAAATTTTAATTAAAAGAAAGTTCATGACATTTGCTTTAAATATTTACTTCTTTAAATTTAGGAGGCGAACCTTTGAAATCTGCGTCCCATCGTTAAAGTCGTATGTCTTTGAAGTAAGGCAAATTTTACATAAAGTTAAGAACAACATATTTGATTTAAAGAAATAATCTTTAAATTAATATTGATATTGTATCTTTGGATTAAAATACAAAAAGCTTCAAATATAGTCAAAAACTTAATATAAAGATTTTGAACAATAGGATGCATGATATACTGAAAAAAATATTTACGTGATATTAAATATTACGCAACGTAAATTTTAGGATGCGAATTTTACAAAATATTAAGGACAAATTTCTTTAAAATAATGAAATAATTAAAAAAAGTTTATAATCTTTGCTTCACAATTTTTTTTCATTAAATTTAGGACCCAACTTTTGTAAATTTGCGTCCCTCCGTTAAAGTCGCATGTCTTCGAACTAAGGATAATTTTCTCTACAGTAAAGAAACACATTTTTGATTTAAAGAAATTGTCCTTAAATTAACTGAAATATTGCAACTTTAGATTTAAGATAAAAACGCTTCAAATATAGACTAACTTTTTTGAGGATTTAGCGTTTTTGCTGTAAAGTTTTTTTTTTTACTGTGAAGTATCCGTTATAATTTGGATTTTTAAACTGACATTTGTTTGTACCTTTAATAATAAACCGCCAAAAGAGAATTCAAATTTGTAAATGAGATCCTAATTTTAATTTTATTGGTCCTAGATTTAAAGCCAGATATGTCGATAAAAATTTCTTTATTTTAAAGAAGCCTCATCTTTTATAAATAAATATTTTCCTTTGAAAATTCTTCATCGTAGTGGGTTACTTTATAATATATAGAAATTCAGGGGGTTTTATGACAAATATTCACCCAAGCAGATTAATTCAACCAATACGCTTCCCAAAGATACATTTAAAAATTCTACTTATGAGAACTATATCAGATTCTCAATTTATAAGATCTATTTTTGTTTGAGTTTTAGAGGAATCATAATCTCGTGTAAGTGTGCAAGATAATGATAAAACAACGCCTTTATCTAAAATCTGTACATTTTTACTTCCCATTATTTAAATGATTACGATAAGTAAAATCTGGAAATTGTACATTCAGTTTCAAGCAATTTTCATGATCAGTGCGCCTTCTATATCCAAAAGAGTGAAATCTGTCCACATGGAGGGTATAGAATCTAGACCCCAAATCGGAGGGCCGGTTTATAAGAGGGCTATATCAAAACCTGTACCGATACACAATATATTCAGCACACCTATTTATAGTCCTAAAAACGTCAATATTTCCAATTTCAGGCAAATTGGATAAAAACTACGGTTTCTAGAAGCACAAGAAGTAAAAGTGGGAGATCGGTCTATATGGGGGCTGCCTCAAAACATGCACAGAAAAAAATACGCATTGTAAAATTTTGATAAAAAATTTTATCAAGAAAATTACTCAAAATTTGATAAAGTTTTGCATTGATAGTTTAAATTTCTTTATCAATTTTTTATTTGATAAAAAAAAAGTTGGGATATCAACGCCGAAATGTATTTTATCAAAATTATTTATAGATATTTTTTGATAAAAAAAGTTGAAATATCAATGAACAAATATACGAGTATTTACTAAGTAAAGTATTGTAAATATTTCTGATAAAAAATATCCTTCTTTTGATAAAGATATTGTAATGATTTTATCAATTAGTTGGTCGATAAAAAAATTCACGAATTGATAAAAATATCGTATGTGTTTTATCAGTTTTATTTAAGATTTTGCACACATACATGCATACATCTACACATTTATTTGTGGCAACCAGAGACACAAAAGAAACATTCATTGAAATTCTCATTGCTTACAAAGTTGGTGAGCTGTAGAGTAAAAACAAACGGTGTTTTCTCTTCAGTTGGGGTTTCATAAGAATGCATGCCTTATAATACAAATGACTAACTCAAAGCAATACATGTAGGCACAAAAGTAAAACTGATACCAGCACATGGTATATGTTATAACATATGCAAAAGATATGCGATAAAACATTTTTTAAAAACTGGAGTTAGTTCACTTTGCGTGTGAGAACGACAAAAGAATTTATAAACCGTTAGTTTTCGGAAGTGTAGAGAAATATTCTATTATGCCCTTTTAGTTGTTGAAGTTACGTTTTAATCATTCATAGTGTAACATTTAAAGAGTGAACACGCGTGTTTTAAGCTAGCAAAATGGAAATCGAAAAAGTAAGTATTAAATGTTCATTTGTGATTTGATATTTTATAGTGCTGCTAGTATTTATAAACGTTTGAAAACACATTATACCTCGAATGGAACAGAGTTTGTTTGTTATTTTGGAAATTGTTTTCAAAAATTTAGCTCTAAGTGGAATTTTAAAGTGCATATACAAAGACATTTTATTAAAACGGGAAATGATCGCAAGACAACGCCACAACAAAACATAGAGCAACAAATTTCTAACGCCGAAGAAGAGATGGAAATTTGTTTCGATAATACTAATTTCGTATGTGGTAGTGACAAAGCCAAATATTGTGACAATAAAATAAACCTTCACAATTTTAAGTACTCAATTCATAATTTGTTTGTCCAATCGCATTCAGTTAACAACATATCACGTTCAAATATTAAATTTATACATACACTTATTGAAAGTTCTTTAATAGATCCATTGGTAAAAGTTTTTGACACCTTCGTTAAAAATGAAACCTTTTCGACGAGTCAAACAGCTGATATCCTCAAAGAAATCTTGTCTACATTTAATAGTGTAAAAACAGAGTACAAGTTCCAAAAATCTTTGAAAAATTTGGGGTTTATTGATGACCCGGTGATCTACAACATAGAAAATGACGAAAAAGCTAAAGCTATGTTAATGCCAGTTTAGGAAGATATTTGAAAACAAAAATTGTCTAAGGAATGTATTAGAGTACTCAAAATTGATGGAAACCAAAAGTGAAGTAAATAATTTTGTTCAAAGTGATTTGTGGAAACAAAAGAAGATTTTGTATCCAAACAAGAAACTTATTCCATTCTTTCTGTACCTCGATGATTTTGGCATCAATAATCCCCTGGGATCAAAATCAACCAAAAACTCTGTGTGGAATTTTTATTATAGTTTCCCATGTTTGCCAAAGAAATCATCAAAATTTAATGAAATTTTTTGGCTGCGTCTGTAATGTCGTCTGCTATTAAAAAATATGGTAATAAATGCTATACCGTCTTGGTCGAAAAATTAAAAAAAATTAGAAGTTAATGGCGTTGAAATCGAAACAGACGAAGGAACAGTGGTAGTCCATTTTACATTAGGTCTCGTGTTGGGAGACAATTTAGGATTGAATATGGCACTTGGTTTTTCGAAATCCTTCTCAGCCCACTTTTATTGCCGTTTTTGTTTGTTGAGTAAAGTTGAAGCTCAGAAAGCTGCAGTGGAAGAATCTACAAAGTTACGAAACAGATTAAACTATAATTTGTCAATTAAAAATAATGACTTCCAAACGGGCATTTCGGAATATTGCATTTTAAATGATATTCCATCTTTTCATACAACAGAAAATTACGCTGTTGATATTATGCACGATATATTCGAAGGAGTTGCACATATTGTGTTATGCAATTCGCTGGAATATTTCATAAAAGTTATGAAATATATAAATATAAACCAAATGAATAGAAGAATACAATAATTTTCGTATTTTAAAAATGATAAAGGATAAGAAAAAATGAGTATCACCCTTAAGGAAATTGAAGGAGGAAGGTTGAAATTATCAGCTAGACAAATGATGTCTTTCTGTTATTATTTTCCTGTATTGTTCGGAGAGTTTATTATGCGTAATGACGAAGTTTACGAATATGTTTTACGTTTTTTAAGTTTGATTGACACGATTTCGTGCTTTAATATAACAGATAATTTAATAGCAAAAATAAAACGTGACATTGAGTTAGTCGCTAACGATTTTAGGACTCTTTTTAAAAAACCCCTAACTCCAAAATTCCACCTTTTGGCACATTATCCTACAATTTTGAAAAAGTCAGGACCATTGCGCAATATATGGAATTTTAAGTATGAAGGAAAGCACAGGGAATTTAAAATTTACTCACACGTTATTACAACGCGAAAAAACATTCCAAAGACATTTGCTTTTAAGCATCAAATGAAATTTGCCAACTTTGTTATGAATTCAACTTTAGAGGGAGACATTACCTTCAAAGGTAAATTCGTTGATGACCTTGTTAAAAATACTATCGCTCACAAATTAAAAGATAGTCGTTTCCAGCTGTATAGTGAAGCAGAGGTATGGGGTTACATATATGATAGAAACTCCTTCGTTGCTTCGATTGATAACAATGCTATAATGTATTCAATAGTATGTATAATTTCTGATTGCTCTGAGATAGAAAACCAAATTTGTACTCTATTTCCAACTGAATCCATTGTAAGTATATTTTTCTGTTTCTATAATCTCTGCTGGTTTTAGTTAATATTATTTGTATATGTATATATTGTCTTATATTCAATTTAAATTCAGGATTACTACAGCTTCGGCAAGCGGGGGAAGATTTATAACAAAATTTATAATTTAAGACGGAATTCCAAAAGTGTCCTTAAGGAAAAAGTGGATCCTAACATGGAAAATACAAGTCAAAATATCGGTAATGGGGTAAAATGTATTCATATGTATTATTTTAATAAACTTTTAATATTTTCAGTTCCGAATTCTGATGCCACAGAAGCATACCAAATTATTATCTGAAGAATTCGACCTGTATTGGCGACGATGTGCACCAGTTCGATTTTCACAGTTACAAAACTCGAAATCAACGAAAGATATATTAAAATTGTGGCCCGAGTACACTAAACCAAGTGGACTTAAATTGGTAATGCATATATTATTGTTACTGTCATTATTATATATTATTATATCTTACGAATTTTATTTATTTACAGATCGGAATCGATTTCGAAATAAAACACCGAGCTGCTGTCGATTTGAATTCCATATGGAGAACATTTGAATCAAAAATAATATATATCTTAAAGACAAAAATTCCATCAGTTTTGATAAGTAAAAACTAGATGAACTTAAAAATATGGATGAAGGTAACCAATTTTTGGGAGTTAAATTTAAAATTAAAAATTAAATTCATTTTTTTAGAATCAAAAATATTTGCAACATTTTGGTACCTCCATAATTTATTTCCTCCCCAACAAACGTTAGTAGTTGATGAAGATGGCGAAAAAAGGAAGAAAAAATATTCAATTTTGGATTCTCAAAACTCCTTTGCTCTTATTGGAAAAACACACCAAGAAATTGAATTGAAACTGAATCTTCTTTTACTTCAAAAAACAAATTTGCAGCCGTTTTTGATCGTATATGGGATATAAACAAAATCGAAAAAATTTATATATACTTTGATGGAATGAGATATCCCGCACTCAAAGTTCTAACGGCAGTTGATCTATTATTTAAGATGTTTTTTTTGTTTTTAATTTAGAATACCCAAAAGAGTCGGAAATTTTTTTAAATTTTATTCAGTGCTTTTTCTATAATATGAAATTAGAAAAAAAATTTACAAAAATTAATATTTTAAAGGATGAAATTCTTAATTTAAAATTGAATTAATTTCAATTTTTTTTTATATATATTCTTTTCATTTTAATTGAATTTTTCATGATTTCATGTTTATTTTAAAGAATTTGCTACTTTATTATAAATCGCACTTTTTTTTACTTTATTCTAATTTTTTCTTTAGTGTGAAATTTAAAAGAAAAAACCTAAATGGAAACTTTATTAATTTAGAATTTATATATTTTTTTATTCTAACAAAAATTTTTATTTCTTAAAATTTACTTTAATGATAGAAAATAAGAATCATTATTCTTAATTTAAAATTGAATTAATTTCAATTTGTTTACATGATTTTTTCATTTTTATTGAATTTCTTATGAATGTATTTCCAAAAGAATTTGTTACTTTCTTATTTTTTTTTTCAAAATCCAAAAATTATATTATTTATGTTACAAGAATCACTTTGTATAAGTTTACAGGAAGTATATGTAAATCGCGTTTTATTAACTTTTTCTCCAAATTTTTCTTTGTGAAATTAAAAAAAGCCCTAAATTAAAAATTATTTAATTTTAAATTTATATATATATTTTTTTTTTTGTTATTCTAAAAAAGTGATTATTTCGTAAAATTTATTTTAAAAATAGAAAATAAGATTCAATATTATTTTACTTGAAAAAATATTTTTAAATACAAATAAAAAATGTTTTCCTTTTGTGTAAGAGAGTCTTATTACAACTACATTTTTATATGGAAAAATGATAAACTGACGACGATATTTTTATCAAATGGCGTATATCTTCATGAATTATTATTAAAACAAGAAATGATAAAAAGCATACGACATTTTTATCGAATTTGTGGTTAGGGAAAATGAAAAAATACCTTACGATATTTTTATCAAATAGTGGACTATTTTTATCAACTTAATGTTGATAAATTGTTTACGATATTTTTATCAAATTTTTTATCGATATCAAACTTACAAATCTACTACGACATAATTGTTGAATAGTGGATTTTTTTATTGGTTTTGAAAGTGATAAAATGCCTACGATATTTTTGTTGAATAGTGAATTTTTTTATCAGCTGGAATTACAAAATATTTTCGATAAAACACCTACAACATTGGACTTTGAATCTTTAAAAAAGTTTATCGCAGGAAAATTGAACAATATTTTGTTTAGATCTTCGTATTTTTTAATCAAATAAATTTCTTTTTTCGTTCTGTGTGAACTAATACACGTCATTTTCGGCACACATATTTTTGGTCCTAAAATACCTCTTGACTTCCCATTTTAGGCAAATTTTATAAAAACTAAAAATTGTGGAAACTCAGGAAGAAAAATCTGTCTATATGGGGGCTATACTAAAACATGGACCGATAATCACCTTTTTCGGCACACCTCTTTATGATCCTAAAATACCTCCAATGGCAGGCAAATTGGATAAAAACTACGGATTCTAGAAGCCCAAGAAGTAAATCGGGAGATCGGTTTATATGGCGCCTATACCAAAACGTAGACCGATAATCACCATTTTTGGCATACGTCTTTATGGTCCTAAAATACCTCTAGATTTCCAATGGCAGGCAAATTAGATAAAAACTGCGGATTCTAGAAGCCCAAGAAGTAAAATGGGGAGATCGGTCTATATGGGGGCTATACCAAACATGGACCGATACAGGCCAGTTTTGGCACACGTATTTGTATTCCTAAAATACCGCTAGATTTCAAATTTCAGGCAAATCCGATGGAAAATACGGTTTGTAGAAGCCCAAGAAGTAAAATCGGGAGGTCGGTCTATATAGGGGCTATACCAAACCATTTTCGGGAAATCTATTTGTGGTCCTCTAATACCACTAGATATCCAATTTCAAGCAAATCGGATAGAAAATACGGTTTCTAGAAGCCCAAGACCCCAAATCGGGAGGTGGATTTATATGGGGGCTATATCAAACCATGGACCGATATAGCCCATCTTCGAACTTGACCTGCCTGCAGACAAAAGACGACTTTGTGCAACGACAGCAAGAAAGACAGACGGACATGGTTAAATCGTCTTAGAATTCCTCCCTGATCAAGAAAATATATACTTTATATAGTCTGAAATCAATATTTCGATATTTTACAAACGGAATGACAAACTTATTATACCCCCATCACCATTCTATTGTGGTGGGTATTAAAATACCAGCGCTGTCTTACAAAAACATACAAATTTTGACTGACATTGTGAAAAAGTTATCAAAATTGGACGGTGGAAGGATGAAATGGGTAATTTGGTCTGACAAAAAAAAAAAAAAATAATCTGAGCCTCTTGTACAACATTTTGTACGTGATGTTAATATATGCCCTCTAATAAATAATAAAATTTGGTCCATATCGGTCCATAATTATATATATAACCCCCACATAAACCGATCCCCTAATTCGACCTCGAGACTCTCTTGAAGAAGGAAAATTCGGTTGGAATTTGTTACGTGATATAGGTATATACCTTCTGCCCTCAAAAATATTTTATTTTAAATTAAAGAATAATTATCAAATACTTAAGTTTCCATACAGATATAAACCAAATTCACATACCATACCTCTAGATTTCGAAAAAAAAACGTTTGCAATTTTAAGTAAAAAAAAATACACACCAAATTCTTCACACTTGTTTGTGGATTTAAAACATCTTTACATTTCCTATTTCACGGAAGTCTAATAAAAATTGTGGTGTCAGTCAAATCAATCAGTCATATTGCATAAATACTGCGGTCTCTAGAAACCCAAAATGACAAATCGGGGTTGGTTAATATGGGGTCTATATCAAAACCTGAACCGATATAGCCCATTTCAAACTTGACCGGCCTACAAACAAAAAGCAACATTATTGAAGGATGTAGCGTGATTACAACGTACAGACAATCGAACATGGTATATTGTCTTAGAACTTCTCTGATCAAGAATATATATATTTTGTATAGTCGAAAATCACCATTTCGGTGTGTTACAAACGGAATGACAAACTTGTTATACGAAATTTATTCATGGTGGTAGGTATAAACACTTGTTTCATTTTTCGATCAAAATTATAAATTAGACGCTTGTTTTTTTTTTTTCTTTTTTTTTTGTCGGAACTGAGTGGCTTGTAATTTTGGTCGAATTGTGGTACTTCAAAAACAAAAAGGAACTTAAAAATTAATATTAAACAACATTGTTCCATATACTACCAATAACTTTGCAATATATTGTCAATGTTCCTTGCAGATTTAGAAAAATTGCATAGTTCTTTTGATCCATTGAACTTCTCCTAATTGTTTTCGGCGCAGCGATATTCATTTTGTCCATTTGTTTGGGCAGTATTTTTCACATTTGATACATACATAGGGTATAAGCATCATTTTTGCCATTTTAAATCATTGATATTCGAGAGCACAACTCTGCGAACATTGTGTTTGCTTATGCTTCTCTGCTGCTATTCTTCTTCTCTTTTTACCTTACTCGTTTGCAAATCAAACAAAATGCATTGGCACGTTTCGGTTCGGTATTGCAACATTTTGCAAAATCAATTTTTCATTTCAATTTTTCGATGCTTGCTTGAAACACTTCATTTGAGTTTAATCCTCTTTGCCCTGGTTTCCAAAATACATTTGTTTTTATATTCTCAATAGATATTCCTAGAGTTATTCCAAATATTATATCGTCCTATGCACACAAATACTTACACTCGTATACCAATAGATTTTGCATTTGGTATTGCGACTATAGTCGGCAAAGAAAATAGAAAAGGGGAATAAATGGCTTCAAGTGTTTTGTATAAATATCGTCATCACGTGTTGGAGTACTATTTCATTTGATATGCATGCAACAACTTCAACTCCCAAAAGTATTCTATACGAAACCTGCATAGTATCATTACGTCTGTACATGTATCGAAATTTATTCATTGCTCTATGTGTGTGAGAGTGGGTATGTGTATGTGGGTAAGATTTTAGATTCTCTCTGTTGTAGAGCTGAGGTTGTTGTAATGGCTGGCTGATATTTTGAAAAACGTTTTGGTTTTTTTTTATTCCATTCATATAAACTTTTGTATGTGAGTATATTTGAAAAACACATATTTGAAAAACAAGATTTTTTGTTTTCTCATTTCACTTGCAATGTAAAATACAAAAAAAAATGGATTTGTATGTATTCATATATTTGTTTTACGAGTATCACTAGGCCCCCAAAAATAAACAATAGCTAAGCATACAAACAATAAAACAGACTGATAGATGGATTTTGTACAAATAAGAAAAAGAATTACATACGGATTAAAAACCAAATCAATGTGAAAATTTTTACATTTTCAATAAAATTTGAAATCAACAAATATTTTCTTAAGAGATATTTATTTAATTTCTATATACAGAACATACACCGAAAAAAAATCCGTAGTTAAACTAACGCTAAATTTAACTTTTTTATACCCTCCACCATAGGATGGGGGGTATATTAACTTTGTCATTCCGTTCTGGGTCGTAGTGAAATTCTGAGTCGAGCATGTCCGTCCGTCCGTCCGTCTGTTGAAATCACGCTAACTTCCGAACGAAACAAGCTATCGACTTGAAACTTGGCACAAGTAGTTGTTATTGATGTAGGTTGGATGGTATTGCAAATGGGCCATATCGGTCCACTTTTACGTATAGCCCCCATATAAACGGACCCCCAAATATGGCTTGCAGACCCTCTAAGAGAAGCAAATATCATCCGATCCGGCTGAAATTTGGTACATTGTGTTAGTATATGGTCTCTAACAATCATGCAAAAATTGGTCCACATCGGTCCATAATTATATATAGCCCCCCATATAAACCGATCCCCCGATTTGGCTTCCGGAGCCTCTAAGGGAAGTAAATTTCATCCGATCCGGCTGAAATTTGGTACATTGTGTTAGTATATGGTCTTTAAGAACCATGCAAAACTTGGTCCATATCGGTCCATAATTATATATAGCCCCCATATAAACCGATCCCCACATTTGAAGACCAAAATTCATCTGATTCAGTTGATAATTGGTACGTGGTGTTAATATATGGCCTTAAACACCCATGCAAAAATTGGTCGAAATCGGTCCATAATTATGTATAGCCCCCATATAAACGGACCCCCAAATTTGGCTTGTCGATCCTCTAAGAGACGTAAATTTCATCCGATCCGGCTGAAATTTGGTACATTGTGTTAGTATATGGTCTCTAACAACCATGCAAAAATTGGTCCACATCGGTTCATAATTATATATAGCCCCCATATAAACCGATCTCCAGATTTGGCTTGCGGAGCCTGTAAGAGAAGCAAATTTCATCCGATCCCGCTGAAATTTGGTACATGGTGTTGGTATATAGTCTCTAACAACCATGCAAAAATTGGTCCACATCGGTCCATAATTATATATAGCCCCCATATAAACCGATCCCCAGATTTGGCTTGCGCAGCCTCTAAGAGAAGCAAATTTCATCCGAACCGGCAGAAATTTGGTACATGGTGTTAGTATATGGTCTCTAATGACCATGCAAAAATTGGTCCACATCGGTCCATAATTATATATAGCCCATATATAAACCGATCACCAGATTTGACCTCCGGAGATTCGTGGAAGAGCAAAATTCAACCGATTCGGTTGAAATTTGGTATGTGGTGTTAATATATGGCCTCAAACACCCATGCAAAAATTGGTCGAAATCGGTCCATAATTATATATAGCCCCCATATAAACCGATCCACAGATTTGATCTCCGGAGCCCCTTGGAAGAGCAAAATTCATCCGATTCGGTTGAAATTTGGTACGTGATGTTAGTATATGATATCCACCAACCATGCAGGAATTGGTTCATATCCGTCCATATCAGTCCATAATCATATATAGCCCCCATATAAACCGATCCCGAGATTTGGTTTTGGAGCTTCTTGGAGGAGCAAACTTCCTCCGAGTCAGTTGAAATTGTGCTAGTATATGGCCGTTAACAACCATGCCTAGCTAGGTCCATATCGGTCTATAGTTATATATAGCCCTCAGATAAATCGATCCCCAATCACACAAAAATTGGTCCATATCAAGTTCATAATTGTATATAGCCCCCATATAAGCGACCCCTAAATTTCAATTCTGGTTCCCTACGTACAGTGCAAAAGTCCATATCGACTCGCAATTATTTGTAGACTTACATACCTTTTTGTCTAATATATACCACGTGTGGACAAACTCACAATTTAGAAAACGATTTAAGATACCACAACCCAAGTAATTCGATTGTGTCTTTCGTAGAAGTTTCTACACGCAAAAAAATAATTCTTTCCTCCCAAACGAAATTTTAGACAAACAAAGTTCGTTTCTCATTTGCTTTTCGTTGTACGGAAGTGTATTTGGAAGAAAAGTATATAATTTTTGTGATAAACGTGTATTCTTTTCCAGGATGTAAATACGATTTCATAAAGACAAACTAAAAAAAAAAACATTGTTTTCTTTCTAATTGCATTTTCCCTCACATCTTTTTCACATCCACGAGGTTTTTTTAGTTCTTAACACCATTTCCTGTAATACCAACAATGTAGAAGAAATTATACGATTTTATAAATTTTTAAAATTTTTTACCTTTCGCCTGGATGTAAATACAATTTCATAAAGACAAACTAAAAAAAAAAACATTGTTTTCTTGCTAATTGCATTTTCCCTCACATCTTTCTCACATCCACGAGGTTTTTTTAGTTCTTAACTCCTTTTCCTGTAATACCAACAATGTAGAAGAAATTATACGATTTTATAAATTTTTAAAATTTTTTACCTTTCGCCTGGACGGAGAATCGAACCGTGGACCATGCACTTTGTAAGCCAATACACTAACCACTGAGCTATGTACCTGTTATGGTCATCAATAGATAAATATCCATATAAGTTATATTTATATAGCATAGCTTGCGGCGCCCACGAACCGAATAAACAAAGTTAATTTAACAGAAACAAATATTTAGTTTGGCACCGTGGATCAGTGGTTGCTACGTCCGACTTGCATGCCAAGGGTGGTGGGTTCGATCCCTGCTTCGACCAAAGTTTTTTTTTACATATACTCGTATTCCAGATATGTTCGGAAGATTCCGAAAAAATGCTCAACAGTACATTGTAGTATATTAAATTTTGAACTGTAAAATGTGTCTTATTACAGACCTAAAGTCAGAAAAGAACAGTGTTTGATATAAACGAAATAGACTGTGTTGTTGTTTCAAAAATAACTTTTTTTATTGAAAAAATAAAAATTTTGTAATAAACGGATTTTTTTGGTGATAAAAGTTTAAAAATTTCGAAGCAATTCAAAAAAACTCTAACAAAAGAAAAACGTTTTCGGTACACGTTTTCCAAACGTTTTTTTTCTTTGCGTGTATGCAATCCATGGTGGAGGATACATAAGATTCGGCCTGGCCGAACTTACGGCCGTTTATACTTGTTTTTTTTTTTTTGAAAAAAAAAAAATATTTGTTTGAAGTTAAATTTTATTAGTTTTGTTTTATCGAAATTTTCCGCAGCGCAATGAAATTTTCTTTTTGTTAAGTATGTCTCAAACATTTTATGAACTAAACGTTGATATGTTATAATGTTCAATGGCCGTACCCATAAGGCCAATATGAACTAACGCAAATGAAAATTTTCGTACAATTCCCAAAAATAGTAAGAAGGAACTAGTTAATTTGTTCTTCTATAAGAGGATGTAATTTCTTGAACTGCAGTTAAAAAGTACATTAAATTTTCCTGGTTTTAACAACGCTTTGTAAAAATCTCAAAATGTAAAGTATAATTTAGTTCAATTTTCGCACGAGGTAGTTTATTCTTGCTATAAAACAGTTTCACTTTTTTCTCTGTTTATAGTAAAATTTTTCTTTTTTTATATACTGTCAAAGCTTTGGTCTGAAACTCTCATAAATTATATACATACCATATGCCCAAAACAATAAGTTCTGTAGATTTGTTTTAGGTTTTATGGTAAATTTAAGATGTATATGTACAAAATAAATGTATTTAAAGAAATAAAAAAAAACAAATATTTCTAAATAAGTATAACAAATGTGGTTTAACTTCAGTCAGTCCACTTATTCCTTGATCAGGGATTGTAGAGAGTTATCACCGAAGTTAGCGTGATTTCAACAGACTCAGAATTTCACCGCGACCCAGAATATATATACTTTATGGGGCCTGAGAGCAATATTTCGATGTGTTTCAAACGGAATGATAAAGTTAATATACCCCCTACCCTATGGTGGAGGGTATAATAATTGTAAATCGAATAATTTCTTCTTGTTTGTATTAGAGAAAAAGGTGCTAAGAACTAAAAAACAAGGTAAAAGTAGGAAATATATGAAGGAAGATGCAAGTAGCCAGAAAATAAATTTATTTTAGAGTTAGAATGTATATACTTTCTTCCAAACAAACTTACAGCGAGAGCAAATAGGAAACGATATTTGTTTGCCTAAAATTTCGTTTGGGAGGAAAGAATGGACCAATTTTTGTATGTTGGTTAGGCTGACATTACGTACCAAATTTGAACTGTATCGGATGAAATTTGGTTCTTTGCTTTGCCGTTGGCTCAAGAAATAAAAATTGTGAATAGTTATTAGAGTCATCGACTAACACTATGTAGGTTAACCTAACCTAACCTAACACTATGTAGCAAATTTCAACCGGATCAGATCGAATTTGTCCCTAAAAATATGGGGATTAATTCATATGGCGGCTATTTCTAAAAGTGGTCCCATATGGACAAATTTTAAAACCATCCGAGCTATAACAATATAAAATTTTTGTGCTATGTTCCAAGTCGGTAGCATGTTTCGTTCGGCATTTAGAGTTATTTCAACAGACGGCTGGTCATCTCTAGATCGACTCAGAATTTCATCGCGACCCAGAATATATAGATATACGTTATGGGGTCTTAGACCATTATTTCGATGTGTTATAAACGGAATGATAATGATAGTATATCCCCATCCTATGTTGCAGGGTATAATAAATATAGTTTTAATACATCTCTTAAAAATTGATAAACTGTTTGAGATATTAGGTATTTTTTTATTCACTATCACATATTCATTCACTATTGGTGCAACCCTAGTCTCGAGATTCTAGATGGGATACAGATCGGGGTAATGGAAGTCAAGCTTTTCCTAAGCCCTATGGTTTAATTGACAGCTCTCCAATTCCTAACAAACAAGTGACGTGAATAATCGTATTATTGGCATCAATTATTTTATGTTACCCACTGTTGTACTGAGAAGAATAAAAAACTTCTTCCGACAGTCATTAATGTATGTGTTATAAAAACAAACAGTTTCTTCCCACAATTTACTGCTATTAATGGTGAGATAATATCATTACCGTTTAGTTTTATTCAGTTTCCTTCATTCCAAATGGAAAATGAAATAAAAAAAAAAACATTTTCAATTGCTGAGACATTTTTCTTACGGGTAAATATACACATGTATGCCTAAATCAGGCAGTCGACGAGACTTCTATTTTAACAGGCAGCTCTGAAATGTATGCCAAATGTAAATGTCATCCTCTATAATCTTTATACACCCAACTACATTGTAGCCTGACTCAAACCCTTTAAGATGGTGCTCTCAAAAAATTTCGTTAGTAGATTGATCCAAATTTTGTCAGCCTATTCAGGCAAGCGAAAATTGGTTTGCACATGTTCACATATATAGCCCAGCAAAACAAATTGGAAGTACTTCTAAAGGCACAACGTTAAAAGCACTTCCAAAAATGTCCTTCGAGAGATTTTCTTTATTTTAACTACTCAGGAAGTTATTTTAATTAAATTTTGTATAACTCGCTTTTTCATACTCTTAAAGTGCAATTTTAACATTTTTTGTTTCAAATATGTTAAAAGCAGGGTAAGAATTAATAAAATGGTATAAATTATTTAAATTTTGTCGGAATAAAATCTAAATTCATTCTAGAAAAATTGCGAAATTTTTAAAATATTTGAAGTCAAAGGTTTCGGACAAGCGTTAGATTACATTAAAAATCATAAAAATTAAGTATTTGTCAAAGTACCACAAAATTTTTTAATTCACATCCAAAACACTGAATTCGGATCACATCTAAAGAAGTGGTACATATTAAGTGCAACGACTGTTAAAATGGTGGACATCCGTCCTATGACAAGCCCATGTTAAATTCATCGGTTCTGCGCCAATTTTGCACCACTTCCGGATCCAAAAAGAACATTTTCACTACCTTTTGGCGACGCTTTTTTTGCTGGGAACTTAAATAATAAACCAAATAATTTTGCATAGGCTTAGTGTCTGGATATACTGATGTTTGAGCCAAAAGCCGGCCGCAAAACCTTTATGTTATTTAAATTTACCTCCAGTAGCCCCTACTGTGCCTCTCTGGAATGGGCAGAGGATGACAAAAACTTGGAGATTTTGTAACTTCTGTCTGGCCTTTAGGAAGGAGAAATGACAACAGATAATTTAAAAATGCTTTAGGATTACGGGAATGAATCGAAAATGCAATGGTAAGATCGATGGTTGGGCCAAATAGTTATTACAAAGAAGGAATATGTTACATCAAATGTGTTTCAAAAGCATAATGTTATTTTTGGACGTGGAACATGGAATCATGTTTGTGTATCTGATTTCGGCTATCATGCACCATGTTCATAGTCCAAAAACAATATCATTCCTTTGAAACCTATTTAAGGTGATCCTATTCCTTCTCTGTGTGTGTATTTTGCCACTTTCATGTGGCAACGTAGCTGAGAGGCGTTGTGCAGTGTTTCTCAAAAAAGATACTTCGGGCAAAATATGTAACGACCAGAGAATGAAGCCGACCCGTTTTTGTCGGTGGCGGCTTAAACTACATTTTTGCATTTATAAAATTAATTTGAAGTTATCCGAAAGGTAACGAGATTCACACAAATTTTCTGAGCTAAATTCTTGCTAAAATTATCCTAACAACATGCTACTGATTGATTTCGGGTGGAAGGTTTAAAATTTAGGAAAAAATATACACAAAAAAAGTAAACTGTTTTATAGAAAGAATAAACTAACTCGTACGAAAATTGAACTACATTTTACTCCACATTTTGAGAATACCACAAAGCGTTGTTAAAACCAGGAAACTTTAATACCCTGTTGTACTTTTTAACTGCAGTTCTCGAAATTACACCCTCTCATAGAAGAAGAAGAAATGAACTAAAATTAAAGAAGAAAATCATTGGTGCCAAATCATGACTATTTTAACCATACAGTAGTTCATTCTTACTATTTTTGGGAATCGTACGAAAATTTTCATCTGCTTTAGTTCATATTGAACTTATGTGTACGGTCATTGAACTTTATACTCACGTTTAGTTCTTAAAATGTTTGAGACATACTTAAAAAAACGAAATTTTCATTAGGCTGTGGAAAATTTCGCAAAAAATAATAAAAATTAACTACGAACAAATAATTTTTTTGCAATAAAAATAAGTTTAATTTAGCGTTAGTTTAACTACGGAAATTTTTTTCTGTGTAACAATTATTAATAAAAGTTTCCGGTTTATATCAATATTTTTGATTAATTGGAGCCTAAATTGGAGTCGACCACCAGATATAGGAGACATTGCCAATAGCAAAGTTCTCCGCAGCGGTGGATTATCCCACCTCAGTAATGCTGGTGACATTTCTGAGGGTTTCAAAGCTTCTCTAAGTGGTTTCACTGCAATGTGGAACGCCGTTCGGACTCGGCTATAAAAAGGAGGTCCCTTGTCATTGAGCTTAACATGGAATCGGGCAGCACTCAGTGATAAGAGAGAAGTTCACCACTGTGGTATCACAATGGACTGAATAGTCTAAGTGAGCCTGATACATCGGGCTGCCACATAACCTAACTAACCTAACCTAAAGTTCTCCGCAATGTAATTACCAGAGGGGAGATTTATCAACAATCCAGCTGATGAATGAGATGTGCCAATTGATTGGGGTCCAGAGATTTTGGTGTCAATTGCGCGGTAGAAATGAAGCGAGGAACCCCCTTTCTAAGTCATTCTTGGTGGAAGCATGCTGAGTCCTGTTGGAATGTCCAATAATGATGCAATACTATCTTTAGGACATTTTCCCGAAAATATCAGGCATTTATTTTCACCCCACGGTCGATGAATACGAGCGGTTAATGATCAACGTCCGTTACAACAGCCCACATCATAACTATCTTGGTAAAAAATACAAGAGCTTGACTTACATGACATGTGATTTCAACAAGACGGTGCCATATGCCAATTTATCCGAGTAACAATGCAGTTACGAGTCGGTGAACATTTTATAATTGACGGAACCGGTGAAATATGGGCGGCCATTTCACCGGTTCCGGATCATATGATTTAATGCCTTTAGACTATTTCTTGTGGGGCAATGTTGAAGCTCATGTCTATATATACAAGCCCGCTTTAAATTCGCATTAGACGACAAGCATTTAGAAGGAAGCATTTATTCGTGAAATAGTTGCCGAAATGTGAGAAGGAGTATGCCAAAATTGGACAAAGATGATAGATGGACTCTAAAAAAATCATGAATTTTCAGTTTTTATACCCTTCACCACTACTGTGGTACTTGGTATAATAAGTTTGTGCTTTTGTATGTAACGCCAAGAAGGAGCAGTCCTAAACCCATTTTTTATTATACCGATCGCCTTAGAATCAAATTCTGAGTCGATTTAGCGATGTCCGTCTGTCTGTGTATGTAATTTTGTGTGCAAAGTACAGCTCGCAGTTTAAGTTCGATTGTCCTCAAATTTGGCATAGAGTCAGAGACAACCGCTATTGAATGTATTACAAACCCCTACAACTTGCTAAATATCAGCCGATTTCAGACTTAGATATAGATCCCATATATATCTTTCGCCCGATATGCGTTGATATGGTCCCTAAATGGTAAATCCGTACTTATTTGTTTGATATTTGTACGGAAGGAGAAGCTTGCCAGGCTTTCTTAAGTAAAAACTTAACCGATATATTGGACAGGAAATATATAGTATTTTATGCAGTTGAAATAGGATATTTAAGTTCCCGCTATGTTGAGGAGAAGGACGAACTTGACGAACTTCAAAATCACTTGAAATATGGAGGATAGTCCAACCACTACAGTACATAATTTTTACTCTTTAAAAGGATTGTCCTGTTTATGTTTTTGTTTGATAACTTCGCGTGTAGTCCATATTCAAACTCCTGCATATCTTTTACTGCTATTGTCAAGAATTTTGAAATTTTCATTGAAGTTGATCCAGCTATAAAAACTGGATGACGCATTGTTGGAACAATTTTTACTTTGAATTTTCGAATTCTCATTTTATCAACTTTCTTATTAAATTTAAGTAAAACCTCTCATAAAAATAAGCTCAGTACGATTCAGCACTTGAAGAGAAATAAACAACAGCTGAATGAGAAATGTTGTGTTCGCTCGGAACCATTGTATTTTACGAGAGCATAATTCTCTTCCTTAACCCCAAAATAGAAAAAATTTTATCATTCCACCTATAAATTGAAACACCCACTCATGTGAATTTCGAAAATAACTTCAAATTTTTTGGATAATCTCCAAATAGTCTCTATTCACTTTAAGTCTGTGGCAGCACACTTTACAAAAAATAAACTTTAGATATATGAAACATATCACGTTTGCTTTCGAATTTTAACAATTTAAACATAAAAAAAAATAAAATAGTTTTTAACTGAATTTCTACCCATATTTTGATGTGGTCTTCTGTCGTATTCTAATTTATTGACATGAAATGAAAATGCAGAATTCTTTACATGCCTGAAATGCTGAGATTTGTCGTCGAGTCGTATAAAAAATTAAAATTAGATTTCTTTTGGACATATAAACACATATGGCAAAATAGAATACTTATATCGTTCTATTTTTGGAATACTACACCTTACAATTACAATTGGAATACTGTTAAGAGGCTAAGAAGAAATGCTGGAGTCGGTGCCGCAGTCGAGCAAAATTGACTCGACTCCACAGCAGGGCTGTGGAGTCGAGCCAATTTTGCTCGACTCCGACTCCGACTCCAGCATTTTTCATCAGCTCGACTCCGACTCCGGAGTCGACTCCGGGTAATATAACTAAATCTCATTTTAGTACCACTAATTTGTAGTTCTATTGAGGGGATATATATGGGGTATATATATGGATCGATATAAAGTATCGTATTTATTTATGTGTGCAAGAAAGGTCTTAATTTCGCATTTATACCAATTAAACTCTTTATTTCAAATTTAGGGCAATGTTTAATAAATAAAATAATGATATAAATACCCATCATAATATGAGAAGATACCGACAGTATATGTATTTGTGGACGAAAATTATTATAAAGGGTTATATTCCCATATGCATGAATTTGAATCCGAATCGATTTAGACAAAATTGTATATACTTCTAGAAAATCTCTGTACCTAAAATTTAAATCTAACATTATGGGACGTAACACAATTATAGCAAAAAATAAAAATGCAAAGAAAGTCTAAAGTCGGGCGGGCCGATTGTAACATACTCTGCACAACTTTGTATTTAGATCAACATTTTGATAAAATCTGAAAACAGACTTCTACAAAATCTCGTGCAATATTTGGGAAACATTCATAATTTTTTATATAGCAAAATTTGAGTCACTTTTACCAGTTTTCGACTTAGCAGTGAGTATCAGTAAGAAAAAAATTTGAGAAAATTTGCTACATAAATAAAATTTTGACAAATTGTTTTATAGAAATAAAATTTTGAAAAAAAATATAAATAGAAATTGTGGAAAAATTTTTGTGTAGTAAATAAAAGTTTGCAAAATTTTCTATAGAAACAAAATTTGAACTAAATTCTCTATATAAATAAATGTTTTAGAAAATTTTCTATATAAATAAATTTTTAAAAAATTTTCTATAAAAAGACTATAGTAAACAAATTTTGACAAAATTTTCTATAGAAATAAAATTTTGAAAAAAATATCAATAGAAATTTTTGGAAAATTTTTTGTGTAGTAAATAAAATTTTGCAAAATTTTCTAAAGAAATAAAATACTGCAAAATTTTCTATAGAAAGAAAATTTAGACTACATTTTCTATAAAAATAAAATGTTGACTAAATTTTCTATCGACATAAAATGTTGAATAAATTTTGTATAAAAAAAAATCTATAGTAACAAAATTTTGGCATAATTTTCTATGGAAAAAAATTTGAAAAAATTATTAATAGAAATTTTGGAAAATTTTTTGTGTAAATAAAATTTTGCACAATTTTCTATAGAAGCAAAATTTTGGCTAAATTTTCTATAGAAATAAATTTTTTACAAAATTTTCTACATAAAAATATTTTTATACCCACCACCATAGAATGGTGACAGGGTTATAATAAGTTTGTCATGTCGAAGATGAGCTAGATCGGTCCAGGTTTTGATATAGCTCCCATATCAACCGATCGCCCGATTTTGGGTCTTGGGCTTATAAAAACCGTAGTTTTTATCCAATTTGCCAGAAATTGGAAGGAGGAGTGCTGAAAATGGTGATTATCAGACCATGTTTTAATATAGCTCCCATATAGACAGAACTCCCGATTTTATTTCTTGAGCTTCTAGAATCCGTAGTTTTTATCCAATTTGTCTGAAGTTGGAAATCTAGAGGTATTATAGGACCATTACAAGGCGTGCCGAAGATGGTCACTATCGGACGAAGTTTTGATATAGCCCCCTTTTAGACCGATGTTACGAGTTTACTTCTTGGACTTCTACAATCCGTAGTTTTTATCCAATTTGCCTGAAATTTGAAATCTGGAGGTATTCTAGGACCATTAAGAGGTGTGCAGAATATATTGTGTATCGGTCCAGTTTTTGATATAGTCCCCTTATAAACCGGCCCTCCGTTTTGGGGTCTATATTCTAGAACTACAATAGATGTGCTGAATACTGTACGTATCCTTCCATGTTTTTGGCGTAGCCCCATTAGTCCGATTGACCAAAATAGACCCAAAAAATTATTGAAGATGGTCAGACCAAATGGAATTTTTCTGCAGAAATAACATTTGGACAAAAATTTCTATAGAAATAAAATTTTAACAAAATTTTCATAGAAATAAAATTTTAACAAAATTTTCATAGAAATAAAATTTTAACAAAATTTTGTATAGAAATAAGCTTCTTAAAAAATTTTGGGATACAATATTATGCAAAAATTTTGTACAAATTTCTGCTAAATATGTAATAGAAATAAAATTTTGGCTAAATTTTTTACAGAAATTAAATTTTGGCTAAATTTTCAATAGAATTAAACTTTGGCTACATTTTCTATAGAAATTAAATTTTGGCTAAATTGAAATTTTGGCTAAAATGAAATCTATTGAAATAAAATTTGGACCAAATTTTCTATAGAAATAAAACATGGACAAAATTTTCGATAGAAATAGAATGAGGTCAACATTTTATATAGAAATAAAATTTTGAAAAAATTTTCTTTCGAAGAAAAATTTTAGAAAAATTGTATCTTTTAAATTATTTTAATTTAAATTAGAAAACTGGTCCCCTGGTACGAATTTTGGAAAAATTTGGTCCAAAATAAAAATTCGTTGTTGCAACGCTGGTAAGGCCTCCATATAGACCGATTTCAGATATTGAGGGTACAGAAGGTGCATTTACCATAAATGTAAATTTGCCAGATATTACTTCTCGTAATCATAAAACAGTTGGTGTACTATAGATTTTAGATTTCAAATCAAGGTATTTTTTCTTAATTTTCTTGCACATTTACAGGATATGTTTATGATTCCTTTAAAACTCAAACAAAAATAGTTCTTATAAATCCGGAATCTGATAGGTAAAATCTTTGCATTTATTTTCGGGATGCGAACTGGTTAAACTGATCTGTCATCAAACCCCCATGAAATTTTCTAAGGAAATTAGTATATTTGATTCATGGTGGTGGGTATTTATGATTTGGCCCGGGCGAACATACTGCTGTATATACTTGTTTTATTTTTTATTTTCAGAAATAAATGTTGACTTAATTTTCTATAGGAAAAAAATTTTCTATAGTAATAATATTTCGAATAATTTTTTTATAGAAATTAAATTTTGACAAAACATTCCATATAAATACAATAGTGACAAAATTTTCTATAAAAAACAGCTTTGACAATTTTTTCTGTCATATGTGTGTAGGTATATAGCCTTAAAATAAAATTAAAAACAATAAATTCGAATTATTGTTCGAATTATTTCAAATAAATTGATATGGGGATTAAAATGGATCGATCCAGCCCATTTGCTAGTCTAACATTCTAGGAAACATAAAATGATAGCCGTAATTGGAAGTTGATTTTTATTTCCAATCGTGGTGTACATTGATCGAATGCATAACGCATTGGAAACTGATTTGCGTAAAAACTTTTTTAGTTACAAAAATGTGAAGTGTTTTAAAAAATTTGGTTTAGCCGGAGTCGGAGTCGAGCAAAATTTTTACGACTCCGACTCCGACTCCAGCCAAATCTTCAGACTCCGACTCCAAGACTCCGACTCCGACTCCGACTCCACAGCCCTGCTCCACAGCCCTGTCTAAAACTGAACCGATTTCAACCAAATTTGGCATGCATAGCTACAATGTTAATTCTACTCCCTGTGCAAAATTTGACCTCTGTGGTCATATGAGTGTAAATCGGATGAAATATATAAATGGGTGCTATATCTAAATCCGAACCGATTTCAATCGAATTCAGCACACTTAATAACACTACCAACTGTACACCTTGTACAAAATTTCAAGTAAATCGAGTTAAAATTCTGGCTTCTGTGGCCATATAAGTGAATATCGGACGAAAGATATATATGGAAGCTATTTCTAAATCAGAACCGAAAATCAATAGGGTTCTATTCTGACCCAAACCAGAAACGTTTGCCAAATTTGAAGTCAATTGAACTGAAACTGCGTCCTGGATTGATTACAAAAATGTGTTCACAAACAGACGGACGGACAGACGGACAAGGATATATCGACTCAGGGACCGATCCTGAACAATATTGTAAAAGGCACCCTGTGTCTATCTCGTCTCCTTCTGAGTGTTGCAAACATATGCACTAACTTATAATACCCTGTTGCACAGTGTGGCGCAGGGTATAAAAACTACAGTGCAGTCGTGAACTAATTGAAACCAAGAGAGTTCACGTTAGCGAACTTTGACTTTCAGAACAAAATATAGACAGATTTAGTAATTTTACACGTTCTAGTGCGATAGTCTTTTATTTTTGTTATTATTAATATTAAATTATAATTATAATTTCATGAAAAAATTAAAAAAAAAACAAGTATATACAGCAGTAAGTTCGACCGGGCCGCCGAATCTTAAATACCCACCACCATGGACCAAATATTAGGGTTTCCTTTGAAATTTCAGGGGGGCTTGAGGACACTTCCCGAAGATAAATTTAAAGATTTCACCTATGAGGACTATATCAGATTCTGGATTTATAAGAACCATTTTTGTTTGAGTTTTAGAGGAATCGTTAACATCTCTTGTAAGTGTGCAAGAAAATTATAATATAACGTCTTGATTTGAAATCTTAAATCTGTAGATTTTCAGCCGAAATCTGGAAATTTTGCATTGAGCTGCAAGCAATTGCGTGCGATTTCTATACCCGCAAGAAGTGAAGTCGTCTATATGGAGGCATTACCAAATGGACCGATAAAAACTTAATCCGATACACGTTTTTGTGAGCCTAAAATACCAGAATATTTACAATTTCAGGCGAATCTGATAAAAACTACGGTTTCTAGAAACCCAAGGAGTTAAATCGGGAGATCGTTCTTATGGGGGCTATACTAAAATATAGACCGATACTCACCGTTTTCGGCACACCTCTTTATGGCCCGAAAATACCTCTAGATTTCCAATTTCAGGCAAATTGGATAAAAACTTCGGATTTTAGAAGCCCAAGAAGTAAAATCGGGATATCGGTCTATATGGGGGCTATACCAAAACATGGACCGATACTCACCATTTGTGGCACAAATCTTTATGGTCCTAAAATTCCTATAAATTTCCAATTTCAGGCAAATTGTATATAAACTACGGATTCTATAAACCCAAGATGTAAAATCGGGAGATCGGTCTATATGGGGGCTATACCAAAACATGGAACGATACGGACCATTTTCGGCACACCTTTTTATGGTCCTCACGTACCTTTAGATTTTCAATTTCAGGCAAATTTGATAAAAACTACGCTTTCTATAAGCCCAAGACCCCAAATCGGGAGGCCGTTTATATGGGGACCATACCTAAACATGGACCGATGTTCACCATTTTTGGTACACCTCTTTATGGTTCTAAAGTACCTCTCGATTTCCAATTTCAGGGAAATTGGATAAAAACTACGGTTTCTATAAGCCCAAGAAGTAAAATCGGGAGATCGGTCTATATGGAGGCTATACCAAAATATGGACCGATACTCACAATTTTTGGCACACGTATTTTTGGTGGCACAATACCTCTAGATTTCTAATTTCAGGAAAATTGAATAAAAACTGCGGTTTCTATACGCCCAAGAAGTAAAATCGGGAGATCGGTCTATATGGGGGCTATACCAAAACATGGACCGATACTCACCATTTTTGGCACAACTCTTTATGGTACAAAAATACTTCCAGATTTCCAATTTCAGGCAAATTGGATAAAAACTACGATTTCTATAAGCCCAAGACCCCAAATCGGGAGGTCGGTTTATATGGGGACTATATCTAAACCTGGACCGATATAGCCCATCTTCGAACTTGCAGACAAAGGACGAGTTTGTGCAAAATTTCAGCACGATTGCTTCATTATTGAAGACTGTAGCGTGATTACAACAGACAGACAGACAGACAGACAGACAGGCGGACAGACGGACATCGTTATATCGTCTTAGAATTTCTCCCTGATCAAGAATATATATACCTTATATAGTCGGAAATCGATATTTCGATGTGTTACAAACGGAATGACAAACTTATTATACCCCCGTCACCATTCTATGGTGGTGGGTATAAAAAAAACAGAGACCGAAAAATATCAGTGGGAATGGAATATAAAGTAATTAAAATTCACAAAAAAAGCTAAATTTCATGTATTTCTGCGTTGCCTAACACTTTATGACAAAAAAAAATCGTTCATGTTATAGAGCTTTCAAGTTTGTTCACGTTAAGCAGTAGTTAGTGTAAGAAAAAGAGTGTTCACATTACCGCGAGTGCACTGTATGTGCTAATAAATTTGTACTAATTTCGTTGAGTGTAGTATCTCATTTGTTGAGGTCGTATATTCGTATGAGAGTTCTCTGACATTTCCGCTTTATATCCATATTCCCCCCTTTTTGACGTTATTTTTGAATTTTTAAAGCGAAATCCATACTTGTCGCATGTGTGCGTGTGTATGTGCGTCGGGAAGACGATACCTTGAAGCATTTTAAATACTTACACGCTGTGAAAGAGTGCTAAGTGCAATAATAAAAAAGTGCAGGAACAGTGACAACACAGGAAGTGCATTAATGTTATTTGCACTTAAACTAAATGGAATATACTATAGTTGTTCCTTGGCGGTAAGGCATTGATGAAAGCGATGAAATACCCACAATGTGTGGATGTGTGCGTGTTGAATGCAGATGATCAACGCTTCACGTCCTTATCACGATGGCAATACGCAGCTTATGACTACGTCGGTTATGTCGCATGTGGTTGTGGTGATATGGAGGTAGCTCGCGGTAGGTGATATTCCTAACGACGATGCAATTTCACGTAAACATTAATAGTTACAAACATTAAAGTTGAGTTTTGCTATTCTTGAATCGAATCATATCAGAATAAATGACAGCACTGGGTGTCTTGATTGGCAAAACTTTAATTTTGCCACAGGGTAAGTACATGTTTATGTAGAACATGCAGTAAATGTATCAAAAGAGCAGACGTGAATTGCAAAACTTGCAATTTCTATTACAGATCACAAAAAAAATAATATTGTAATTTAAGTATTTTTGAGTAAGTTGTTTTGTTATTTATACCATAAAGAAAATTGAATGTGAAATATTGAATTTGGCATATGGAATTAAGCTTTAACGCGTGCCCCCAAAAGAAAAAAGTAACAAGTATATACGGCTGTAAGTTCGGCCAGGTCGAATCTTATGAACCCTCCACTATGGATTGAATGAAACTACATCTTCAGGAAGCTGCGGAAATCAAATCTGGGAATTGGTTTATATGGGTACCGATGGTAGCTACACTAAAAAAAATATTGTCGTGAGGTCAAAGATTTCATGTCTTTAAAATACGAATACAAATTTTGCTTATCATAGAAGACGCATTTATCTAAAATAAAGTTATTTTCCTTGTCAGAAAGTCGATAAACTTTTCAATGAACTCGTATTGTCCTTATAATTAAGTGATTTGACTTAAAAATGGGTATCTTAACATGAAAGAAAAAATTTATAGGCTAAGGTCAACTTGACTTTAATAATTCAGAAAAATTCTTTTAATTTAATGAAATTGTCTTTAAATTTGTTGTCTTTTTGCACCTTGACTACAAAGAAAAAAATCGTTCAAATATAGGACATGTTTTTCAAAACTTTATTTTAAAGAAGTTTTTTACTTCAAACATAGCATAATTTCTACTGGAAGTCGAGTCCTAATTTGGAAAATAAAGTTGCCGTTAACTCGTTTTTAAAGGACTTTGATAGCATATGAAGAAAAAAAAGCTGAGAAAGCGAAAAATTAAAATTTGCTTCCTAGAAGCAAGTACACAAAACCTAAATTTAAAAGAGAATTGTGTCTTAAAAGTATCCTTACTTGTATTCTCCGCTTCTTTGGCTCGGAATCAATACCAAACTTTTTAAAGTAAAGACAAAATCTTTGGAACCGAGTATGCTTTTTTTCAGTGTAGATGCCAATTTTTGCATGGTAGTTAGATGCCATATATCCACATTCCGTATCAAATTTTAACCGGATCGGATGGAATTTCTATGGGTTCCAGAGTTCAAATCTGGGAATCGGTTTTTATGGGGGCTATACACTGAAAAAAAAAACCATTGTTGTGAGGCCAAAGTTTTCACGTCCTTAAAATACGAATGCGTTTTTGCTTAGCACAGAAGACACATTTCTCTGATAGAAAGTTTTTTTTCATTGCCCGAAAGGCGATGAACTTTTCTATAAAGTCGTTTTTCCTAATAATTAAGTGATTCGAATTAAAAATGGGTATCTTAAGAAAATTTTGTTTAGCTAAGGAAAAATTTTCTTTAATAATTGTGAAAAAATCTTCAAAATTAAAGAAATTGTGTTTAATTTTTTTGTCGTATATAATTATAAGCCTATATGGACCCATTTTTACATATTCGTTAGTGGTCATATACTAACACCACCTAACAAATTTCAGCCGGATCGGATGAAATTTGCTCCTCCTAGAGGATCCGCAAGCCCAATCTGGAAATCGGTTTATATGGGAGCTGTAAATAATTGTGGACCGATATGAACCAATTTATACACGATTAGTAGAGGGCATATACGCACATCAAGTATTAAATTTCATTCGGATTATATGATTGTTGCTTCTCGAAGACAACATAGGATATATTCTATTATCAAAATCTTTTTTACGGGAAATTTGAATTTATCGGATTTTGTGACTTCACTGAAATTATTTCGAGAATTCTTTGAAAGTGTTGCTGCAAGCAGGGCCGATGAGGAATTCGGAAGTTACGAAACGAGAGTTTGCCCTAGAGAGTTTGCAAACATAAATAAAGTAAAGTAAGTAAGTAATGAAAAAAGACGGGCGGGGCCGCCTATATCATACCCTAAACCACCACTTCTGAATTAGTAAACATTGTTTGTGGGTAACCTTGGTATAGGTGTGAGAGATAAACCGGTAAATTTTTATCGGAGTTTTGCCACAATCTGAGCTGAAATGTCTGATATTATATATAGTTGTAGCTATAGTTGATTTTGCACCTACAGAGTTAGTATATAACTAATATTATATCCTAGGCCGATAGCCACTAGTTGCTAGTGCCCGTATAAATAAGTTTATTGTATGTTGTAATTATAATAAATTAAATAATAAATAAATAAAAATAAAATATTATTGAATCCATTATTTTCAAAGAGGGAATCGTTCAATTAATGTGGGTAATAAATGCAAATTCGTGCAAATCGGACAATATTATAATGTAAGAGTTACATGTAAGTCTAAATATGGTCGTATAATACATAAAAAATTTGAAACTTGAGTAGCATTGGTTAATATATTAGAGTATTATGGCCAAATTTTGGAAAATCGAGCGATGTATATATGTGGGAGCTATATCTAAATCTGAACCGATTTGGATGATATTTTCTATGTTTGGTTGAAACCACAGAAGGTTACCTTGTTCTAAATTTGAGTAATATGTTAAATAAGACTATTATGGTCAGTAATAAAGTTATAATGGTATTTTTTTGAAAAATGGGCGATACATATATATTGGGGATATATTTAAATCTGAACCGATTTGGATTATGTTTTGCAGGTTGGATTGATATATCAGGAGACCACCTTGGGTAAGATCGGTTAATAAATGAGGCCACTATGGTCAAAAATAAAGTTCAATAGCGTCCGTCCTTGGTCCAGAAAAACGCCATATACCAAATTTCATCAAAATTGGTTAATAATTGCGACCGGAATCCTGCGAACAACAAATACATGGACGGACGGACATCAAGCGCTAGATCGACTCAGGAGGTGATTCTGAGTCGATCGGCATTTATTTTATGTGGTCTAAAGTCAATATTTCTGGTAGGCACATTTTTGGGCAGATCAAAGTTATTATACTCTGACCACTATGTGGTTTAGGGTATAACAAGTCCACGGACGAAAAAGACTGTTTTTCATATGTTTGGGTATAGGTTAGGTTAAAGTGGCAGTCCGATTAAGATTCAGGCTCACTTAGACTATTCATTCCATTGTGATACCACATTAACTAAAAGTACCTATTACATATGGGCACTTCTAGTTTTAACCGTTGAACCTTCTCGATTATTTTCTTCTGTTGAACAAACCAGATTGTTCCAAAAACATTTGCAGACTGCTTTAAGTTAACGTTTTCCAGGTCCGCTAGTAATCTGAAGCTATATGCCCCTAAAATTTGCTTACGCCTTACACAAAATGCAGGACACTCACACAAGAGGTGTTTTATTGATTCCTTTTCCTCCGCATCATGACAGCTCATACAATAGTCATTATACTTCGCACCAATAGTTTTTGCAAAATCGCCTATCAGGCAGCGAACCGTTATAGCAGATATCAGGAGTGATATCTGGCGTCTCGAGAACACTAGCATATCTAGTGTGCGGTTTAAGTTTAAAAAATAAATGTTTGGGTATAAAAATTAAATGTTTGGAACCCAAATTTTTTTAACACAATATTTTTAAGTGCAATGTTGATAAACTAGCATAACATGTTTAGGACATATATGTTAATATGTTACAATTTTTTTTTTTTATTTTTTTGGGACATAAAATGTTTGTAAATATAATTATGCTTGGATTCAAACATATATTAATTTAGAAATAGCCTATAAACATATATATGTGTTTCGAGAGAGAGACTTAGAGAGTATGCTGCAAGTAAAAAATATATGTACACAAAGAAAATTATATTAAAATTTTTTCTACCAGTGTATGCCTAAAGTGAAACATAATATGTTTAAACAATACAAACAATATTTTGTTTGGACAAATCCTGAAAATATATGTGCTGGAAGCAAAATGTGTTTGGGGTATATCTTACAGAACCGATTTTTGCTTTTTTTATACCCTCCACCATAGGATGGGGGGTATATTAACTTTGTTATTCCGTTTGTAACACATCGAAATATTGCTCTAAGACCCCATAAAGTATATATATTCTGGATCGTGGTGAAATTCTGAGTCGATCTGAACATGTCCGTCCGTCCGTCTGTTGAAATCACGCTAACTTCCGAACGAAACAAGCTATCGACTTGAAACTTGGCACAAGTAGTTGTTATTGATGTAGGTCGGATGGTATTGCAAATGGGCCATATCGGTCCACTTTTACGTATAGCCCCATATAAACGGACCCCCAAATATGGCTTGCAGACCCTCTAAGAGAAGCAAATTTCATCCGACATCGGTCCATAATTATATATAGCCCCCATAGAAACCGATCCCCCGATTTGCCTTGCGAGGCCTCTAAGAGAAGCGAATTTTATCCGATCCGGCTGAAATTTGGTACATGGTGTTAGTATATGGTCTCTAACAACCATGCAAAAATTGGTCCACATCGGTCCATAATTATATATAGCCCCCATATAAACCGATCCCCCGATTTGGCTTGCGAGGCCTCTAAGAGAAGCGAATTTCATCCGATCCGGCTGAAATTTGGTACATGGTGTTAGTATATGGTCTCTAAGAACCATGCAAAAATTGGTCCACATCGGTCCATAATTATATATAGCCCCCATATAAACCGATCCCCCGATTTGGCTTGCGAGGCCTCTAAGAGAAGCGAATTTCATCCGATCCGGCTGAAATTTGGTACATGGTGTTAGTATATGGTCTCTATCAACCATGCAAAAATTGGTCCACATCGGTCCATAAATATATATAGCCCCCATATAAGCCGATTCCCCGAATTGGCTTGCGAGGCCTCTAAGAGAAGCGAATTTCATCCGATCCGGCTGAAATTTGGTACATGGTGTTAGTATATGGTCTCTAACAACCATGCAAAAATTGGTCCACATCGGTCCATAGTTATATATAGCCCCCATATAAACGGACCCCCAAATATGGCTTGCAGACCCTCTAAGAGAAGCAAATTTCATCCGATCCGGCTGAAATTTGGTACATGGTGTTAATATATGGTCTCTAACAACCATGCAAAAATTGGGCCACATCGGTCCATCGGGACTATATATAACGCCATATAAACCGGTCACCAGATTTGACCTCCGGTGCCTTTTGGAGAAGCAAAATTCATCCGATCTGGTTGAAATTTTGTATATGGTGGTAGTATATGATATTTAACAACCATGCCAAAAGTGGCCCATATCAGTACATAATCATATATAGCCCCCATATAAACCGATCCCGAGATTTGGTTTTGAAGCCTCTTGGAGGAGCAAATTTCATCCGAGTCAGTTGAAATTTGGTACATTGTGCTAGTATATGGCCGTTAACAACCATGCCTAACTAGGTCCATATCGGTCTATAGTTATATATAACCCTCAGATAAATCGATCCCCAATCACACAAAAATTGGTCCATATCAATAATTGTATCACCCTCAAAAAAAAATCGCTTCTTTAACATATGTTCCAAACATATTTTGCAGGAAGCACATATATTATTGGATACTGCCGAAACATTAATATGTTTGTTGTATGTGAACATATTATATGTTTGGAAGCATTTTGAGCCCAAAAATATTATATGCTTGGAAGAATTTTTCCCAAAGACAATTGTGCTCATTCCCTAACATACTCGTAATTTTCACTTCCACGAAATATTTTAGTTCTTGGCACCTTTTTCTGTAATACAAATAATGTTGAAGAAATTATTCACTTTTATAAATTTTTTAAATTTTACCTTTCGCCTGCACGGAGAATCGAACCGAGAACCATACAGTTTGTAAGCCAACACACTATCCACTGGGCTACGTAGCTGTTATAGTCACCAGTAGATAATTATCGTTATAAGTTACATTTATATAGCATAGTTTGCAGCGCCCACGAGCCCATGCAAACATAACATTATTTAACAGAAACATACATTTGTTTGCCACGTGGAGCAGTGGTTAGCATGTCTGCCTGCGACCGAACACTTTTTTTTTTTTAATTTACACATTTATTTTTTTACTATATTAAATTTTTATAATGAAACTTTGAAATGTGTGTTATTAAAGATCTATAGTCAGTAACAGTGTTTGATATAAACGAAATTGACTGATTTTTGGATAAATATTATTTTTTTATTGCAAAAATAACAATTTTGTAAACAAAACGGAAGGAATTCGAAAACTCTAACAAAAGAAGAACGTGGAGTCGAGTATAAACATACATAAATAATTTTATAATATAAACATAAATTTATTTAGGCGTGAACAGTTTTTTACTAGCATTTAACACCATCGCTCTAAAATGTATTTTATTTTTCTTTAATAATTCCTTTTAAAGAAAATAAACTTTTTAAATTGTTTTAGCTGCAAAACTCGAACATAATGCCCGCTGTTATATTTGAAGGTGTCCGTCAACTCCTCGTGGACTACTTATTAATAAAGAGGAACTAAACTTTGTTTTTATACATTTTACTGTGTAATTTTTCACTATTTCCTCCTTATTTCATTTTACTGTCCCAACTCTACAAAGAGTATAGTGCCCTGTCGTTATTTTTATGAAGACCCCTGATTTCTTTTAACGAACCAATAAAAAAATTGTGCCCATAATGCCAAAATGATAAACAAAACAAATGTCCACACATGCATAAAATGCTGCTCTCAAGGCGAAAACATATGCTGTTTGTTTTTCAAATGTCTCTTCTCTTGGTTCCGAATGTTCATTCTCTTTATTCAAATTAAATAATATTTAGACTTAAGCATATCAAATTTTTGGCCTGATCATAAAACCGTTTTCCGAAACAACATACAAGCGGTTTCACAGAAATTGTTGTCTTTTGATTCTTTCGCTGTGTTATGTTGATATCTTTCGTCAACTGTCCCGGTTTCCATCTCTATTTCTTTCTCTGTCACTTTGAATAAAATATCACAACATATGTATGTTTAGTCGAAATTTGTAAATTTATATATGTTTGCATTCACACATATAATTTTTATGAAACATTCATGCCCCAAACATAATATATTCTAACATATTAACATAGATGTCCCAAACATTTAGTGTTAGTTTAGGAACATTACATGTTTGCACTTAAATATATTGTGTTTCAAAATTGTGCCCGAAACACATTTTGTTTATATCGGAACATATGAAAAACATATTTTTCTAACAGTGATATAGCCGCCATAAAAGCGACCCCCATATTTCAATTCTGGCTCCCTACGTACCGTGCAAAAGTCCATATCGATTCGTAATTATTTGTAGACTTACCTACTCATAGTTTTTTTTTTTTTTTTTTTTTTTTTGTATAATGTATACCACGTATGGACTAACACACAATTTAGAAAACGATTTAAGATACCACAACCCAAGTAATTCGATTGTGGATGACAGTCTTTCGTAGAAGTTTCTACGCAATCCATGGTGGAGGGTACATAAGATTCGGCCTGGCCGAACTTACGGCCGTTTATACTTGTTTTTTTTTTTTTTTTTGAGGGTGTATATATGACCAAAAGTTCGGCCAAATTGAATCTTATGCATGATTGTTAGAGGGTCTTTACTCACATCGCATACCAAATTTCAACCGGATCGGATGAAATTTGTTCTTACCGCGGGCTTCGAAAGACAAATCTGGGGGTCGGTTTATATGAGGCCTATACCTAAAAATGGTCCGATATGGCCCATTTACAGTGGCATTAGACCTACATCAATAACAATTATTTGTACCAATTTTCTGGTTAATAGCTTGTTTCGTTCGAAAATTTAAATAGACGGACGTCGAAGAACTTAAATCCGTGCAATATGAACGGATTAACCGCTTCTTCAGGTGTCGAAAAAAGTTGACCTTCTATTTTGTTTTTTACGTACGGGAATAAAAAAAATCATTCTGTGCCAATTTAGGACAATACGCTGGAACGCATTGTCGTGGTGAAAAGTAACCCGTCTGCGGCTGTTGGGCTAACTTACAATTTACAATGTTAAGAAGTTTTAAGATATCTTGCCATCGCCAAGTGTTACGACAACCCAAGTAATTTGATTGTGGATGACACTCTTTAGTAGAACTTTCTACGCCATCCATGGTACATAAGATTTGGCTTGACGGAACTTATGGCCGTATATTCTTGTTCCTGAACTTGTGAAGAGCCCTTGTCTAAAGCCTAATAGCCTATAAGATCAAACCGACATTTGTCTGACTGATACTATCGAAAGTCCCCCCAAAGCTGCCCTAATGATGTATCAGACATATGCTAACTGAAACTATAACCTCCCTACAAGCTTCGTCGCCAACCCAAGTATTTGAAATTTTTGTAGGCCTATAAGTTTCCATTTGGGACTACTGTTGAACGATGGTTATCCACTTGTGGCAACTCCTACAGCTATTTTACCAAAAATTATATCAAGTCATATAATTGGTAATTAAAACAAAAAAGTTCGTTTTATTAAACGCCGAAATTCAACTGTAAAAACTTAAATATCCACTTCATTGTAATGTTCTCACGTTTCAGTAAAGGAAATTTGTTATGGTTTCGAATAATGCTGCACAATGGTATTGTTTTCTTGTTGTTGTTGGATGCTTTTGAGAGTTGGCGAGGCGAATGCCGTTACAGTATCACAATTTAACGCAAGTTTCATTCCATCCATTCTAACTATGCTGCAACCAAGTGCAGTGGTTTCCAGCCATACGTACACGTAGTTGCACTAGTATCCAAGCTTGTTGTCGCAGTTCTTCCTTTCTTCTTAACAGGAAGCGAATTGTTAGATGTTTTTTTTTTCTCCATGCAGGATGTTCCAAGGATGTAAGAGCAACAAAACGGCATCACTAAACTTTTGAAACTAAGGTAGAAAAAAATAAAACAAAATATAAAGAGAGTTCCTTGCTCTTAATAAGGCAAAAGGCATTAGTTGTAGCAAAGAAAGAAAATGAAAGAAAACGAAACAGATACCAAGCAAACGAAACCTCTTAAATGAGAAAACAGTGAGATAATAAGCAATGAAACATGATTTAAAGTAAGCAAAGGAAGAGAAATGAGGTCTTCACTTGATACTCGTTGGCCCTTTAAACGTAGATGGCAAATTAAATTTTTCATTAGCCAAATTTTGTGTAACTTTTAGAGTGGTTGTACTCTTAGCACTGAATTAATCTTTGATACTAATGAATGTGATGTTAATTTAAAATTTTGCACAAGAAATGCTTTTAAAATAAAACTACAATTTTTTTTTCGGTGATGGAAAATGACAAAGTAGACTTACAAGAATGGATTTCTAATGAAATTAGATAGAATAGTTAAGGCATATTACGCATTATTTGTGGGCAAAAAAAAATTGTCTTTTAACAGTTTGGCTGATAAGTCCCCGGTCAAACAAAGAAAAACACATTTTTTTTTGTCAAAATTCGTTTTTATTATTCAACATAGTTCCCTTCAAGAGCGATACAACGATTATAACGACCTTCCAATTTTTTGATACCATTTTGGTAGTACTCCTTCGGTTTTGCCTCAAAATAGGCCTCAGTTTCAGCGATCACCTCTTAATTGCAGCCAAATTTTTTCCCTGCGAGCATCCTTTTGAGGTCTGAGAACAAGAAAAAGTAGCTGGGGGCCAGATCTGGAGAATACGGTGGGTGGGGAAGCAATTCGAAGCCCAATTCATGAATTTTTGCCATCGTTCTCAATGACTTGTGGCACGGTGCGTTGTCTTGGTGGAACAACACTTTTATCTTCTTCATATGGGGCCGTTTTGACACGATTTCGACCAACAAACGCTCCAATATCGCCATATAATAGTCACTGTTGATGGTTTTTCCCTTCTCAAGATAATCGATAAAAATTATTCCATGCGCATCCCAAAAAACAGAGGCCATTACTTTGCCAGCGGGCTTTTGAGTCTTTCCAGACGGTTCACCGGTCGCTGTCCACTCAGCCGACTGTCGATTGGACTCAGGAGTGTAGTGATGGAGCCATGTTTCATCCATTGTCACATATCGACGGAAAAACTCTGGTGTATTACGAGTTAACAGCTGAAAAGACCGCTCAGAATCATCAACACGTTGTTGTTTTTGGCCAAATGTGAGCTCGAGTGGCACCCATTTGATGAATGATATGACCAACACGTTCCTTTGATATCTTTAAGACCTCTGCTATCTCGATCAACTTCATTTTACGGTCATTCCAAATCATTTTGTGGATTTTTTGATGTTTTCGTCGGTAACCACCTCTTTCGGGCGTCCACTGCGTTCACCGTCCTCCGTGCTCATTTCACCACGCTTTAATTTCATACCAATCAATTATTGTTGATTTCCCTGGGGCAGAGTCCGGAAACTTATTATCAAGCCAATTTTTTCCTTCCGCCGTTTTTTTTTTCTCTTCAAAAAACAGTATTTTATCAAAACACGAAATTCCTTTTTTCCATTTTTTTTTTCACAATAACAAAAGTTGCTTCATAAAAGACGCTCTATTTTACAAACTAATTGACTTACAGATGATTGACACGAATCATTTGAAGGTTGGTACTATATAAAAATAATATGCATTTAATACTAGCGACGCCATATATGCGTCAGACCGGGAACTTATCAGCCAACCTGTTAATATAATCTGTAACATTTTGGTTCCAAAATGTTAAAGAAAAGAGTTCACTTATAAAATCTACTATTATGTTGCAACCAATATTAACAACAACAAGTAACAAAACTCAAAAGTCTGGGGCCGACTATATTATACCCTTCACCGCTATGTAGGCCAACATTTTAGAAACCATCTCAACTGCTTCAAACTTGTTGGTAGCTATATAAAGATTTATATTCTCATATACACATATTTAAATCAGAAGCGATTTGTAGAAACCTTTTTATACTTCTACAAAATCTCTAGACTTAAAATTTAAATTGGCAAACGTCCTGGAACGAAACATAATTAAGTAAAACAAGTAAGTAATGTCTAAAATCGTAACATACAAATGCACAAACTTATTATACCTATACCACACATACACTGAAAAAAACAGTGAACCCACAAGGAAGAAAAATTTTGGTTAATTTTAGAAAATTTAGATTACTTTTAGAATCACACCAATATCACAAAAGCAAGTACATATTTTTCGACAAATTCAAGAAAATTTATTTGACATACTTCATTTTGTTTTTCATTTGTTAAAGAAAAATTTTCAGTTTGAGGAAAAAAATGGATTTCAAATTTGCAAGAATGTCTTTATGAATGTCCATATGAAGTTCAATATGGGCACATTTGTAGTAAAATTTACAAATTTAAAGAAATAATGAACTATTTTGTAAGAAGTACAAATTTAGTAAATCGTTATGCTTAACGGGGAATAATTTTTCCCCGTTTTTTAATTCATTTAACTAACGTACGCAAAAAATTATTAGAGTAAAGGAGACTTTCTCTAAAAACAATAATTCCATGAACCAAAATAAAGTTAAATTGGCTTTAGTAGAGGGTTAGGTTAGGTTAGGTATAGTGGCAACCCGAGATTTCAGGCTCACTTAGACTATTCAGTCCATTGTGATACCACAGTGGTGAACTTTTCTCTTATCACTGAGAACTGCCCGATTCTATGTTAAGCTCAATGATAAGGGACCTCCTTTTTATAGCCGAGTCCGAACGGCGTTCCACATTGCAGTGAAACCACTTAGAGAAGCTTTGAAACACTCAGAAATGTCACCAGCATTACTGAGGAGGGATAATCCACCGCTGAAAAACTTTTTGGCGTTCGGTCGAAGCAGGAATCGAACCCACGACTTTGCATATGCAAAGCGGGCATGCTAACCATTGTACCACGGTGGAAATAGAGTGTTAATATTTTTGAGTGCAGTAGTTGTGAAGGGTATAAAATAGATAATAATAAAAGTAAAAAAAAAATAATAAAAATAAAAAGTGAAATTTGTATTTTTTTTTTTTGCTTTTTATATGTCTTCATTCAAATTTAGGGGTACAACTTTTAAAACAATGCAATGGTTCAGAAAACGGAACTGGTTTTATGAGAAGCACATTTCAGTTTCATTGCACTACTTCCGGATTACAAGTTGGGGATCCAAACTACTTTTTTGGAAGCTCGTTTTTTGTTGAGTATGTTATATCTATCATAGTCTTCATATGAACTTCTACAATTGAATATTCCTAGGATGTTGCCATTTGTATCCGTTACGACAACTCAAGTGATTAGATTGCAGACGACCGACCGCACTTTTACCGGTATATTATCATTATACTCTTCACCACTACTGTGGTACAGGGTATAATAAGTTTGTGCATTTGTATGTAACGCCAAGAAGGAAAAGTCTGAGACCCATCGTTTAGTATACCGATCGTCTTAGAATTAAATTCTGAGTGTCTGTCTGTCTGTATATGTAATTTTGTGCACAAAGTACAGCTCGCAATTTAAGTCCGATCGTCCTCAAATTTGGCATAGGGCCGTTTCTTGGGGCATAGACAATCGCTATTGGTTTTGGAAAAAATCGATTCAGATTTAGATATAGCTGCCATATATATTTATCCCCGATTTGGTCATAGTTAGCGTGTTTATCAACTGATTTTCTTGAAATACCGTACATCCAAATATTTTTTGCATCTCGAAAATCTTGCAAAATATCAGCCAAATCGGTTCAGATTTAGATATAGCTCCCATATATATCTTTCGTCCGATTTAGACTCATATGACCACAGAGGCCAAAGTTTACTACAGATCTTCGTGAAATTTTGCACAGACAGTAGAATTGACATTCTACCAATGCTTGGAAAATTTGATTGAAACCGGTTCAAATTTAGATATAGATCTCATATATATCTTTCGTCCGATTTGAATTTATATAGCCACAAAAGCCAGAGTTTTGCCGGGATTTGCTTCAAATTTTGCACAAGGGGTACGTTTAATAGTATCGTTAAGTGTGTCAAATTTTGTTAAAATCGGTTCAGATTTAGATTTAGCTCACATATATATCTTTCGCCCGATTTTGACTTATATGGTCTCAAAAGCCAGAGTTTTGCCCTGACTTACTTCAAATTTTGCACAAGCGGTACATTTTGCGATACTATTGTATGTGCCAAATATGGTCAACATCGATTCAGATTTAGATATAGCTCCCATATATATCTTTCGTCCGATTTGAACTTATATGGCCTCGAAATCCAGGGTTTTGCCGTGATTTGCTTCAAATTTCGCACAAGGAGTACGTTTAGTAGTATAGGTAATTGTGCCAAATTTGGTTGAAATCGATTTAGATTTAGATATGGCTCCCATATATATCTTCCGTCCAATTTGCACACGCAAAGAAAAAAAAAACGTTTGGAAAACGTGTACCGAAAACGTTTTTCTTTTGTTAGAGTTTTTTGAATTGCTTCGAAAATTTTAAACTTTTATCACCAAAAAAATTCGTTTATTACAAAATTTTTATTTTTTCAATAAAAAAAGTTATTTTTGAAACAACAACACTGCCCATTTCGTTTATATCAAACACTGTTCTTTTCTGACTTTAGGTCTTTAATAAGACACATTTTACAGTTCAAAATTTAATATACTACAATGTAATTTTTTCGGAATCTTCTGAACATATCTGGAATATATGTAAAAAAAAAAAAACAAAAAAAAAACTTTGGCCGAAGCAGGGATCGAACCCACGACCCTTGGCATGCAAGTCGGACGTAGCAACCACTGCTCCACGGTCCCAAACTAAATGTTTGTTTCTGTTAAATAAACTTTTTTTATTCGGTTCGTGGGCGCCGCAAGCTATGCTATATAAATATAACTTATATGGATATTTATCTATTGAAGACCATAACAGGTACATAGCTCAGTGGTTAGTGTGTTGGCTTACAAAGTGCATGGTCCGCGGTTCGATTCTCCGTCCAGGCGAAAGGTAAAAAAATTTATAAAATCGTATAATTTCTTCTACATTGTTTGTATTACAAGAAAAAGGTGTTAAGAACTAAAAAACCTCGTGGATGTGAGAAAGATGTGAGGGAAAATGCAATTAGCAAGAAAACAATGTTTTTTTTTGAGTTTGTCTTTATGAAATTGTTTTTACATCCTGGAAAAGAATAAACGTTTATCACAAAAAGTATATACTTTTCTTCCAAATACACTTCCTTACAGCGAAAAGCAAATGAGAAACGAACTTTGCTTGTCTAAAATTTCGTTTGGGAGGAAAGAATTATTTTTTTGCGTGCACTCATATGACCAGGGGGGACAAAGTTATACTCCCATTTACGTGAAATTTCGCATAGATAGCAGAATTATTATTCTAACTATACATGCCAAATTTAGTCAAAATCGGTTCAGATTGTATATAGCTCCCATATATACGTACACCAGAGTTGGGGAAATATGGTAGACTGTTTCATATTTTAGACCCATTTTCAATGGGATTTTCCTCCAATTGACTGGATAGTTTCCACAGAGAATACAAATATGGACACAATTCTCACACTTTACACAAAATTCTGTGATGATTTCCCCATATCTTAGCCATATCCTACACACTGCAATGCCAAATTTTCCACAGAACGGATGAGTTTTAAATAAGGCTCCAAGTCGCCCGACTAGACCAAATAATATATCACAACCCACACTTGACCACATATCTTGGCGAAATCTAACCAATATCCTTGCAAAATCGCCACTGCTGAGTAGCAAAAATTGTAAATATTACTCTAAATGTCCTATATCTCGAATACATATTTATGTATCGCCTGAAAAATCATAAATCTCTTTTGTACAATTGCATTAAAATCTCTCTCGCTTCATATTTCCCATATTTTTTACTAACATTGTGTTTCATCCCAGGGCGTTAGTCGATTTAAATTTTAATTCTAGAGTTTTTGTAGAAGTACAAAAAATTGTTTCCATTAAAAGTATTTGTATCTGGAAATGCAAACCTTTATATAGCTCCCAGCAAATTTTAAGTAGTTGAGATGGTAACACAAATGTTTGTCTACATAGTGGTGAAGGGTATAATATAGTCGGCTCCGCCCGACTTTAGACTTTACTTACTTGTTTTAGATTTAAAGTGTTACTGATTTGATTTCTTCGAGGAATTTGGCTTAGCGTAGAACTTTAAAATTTAAGTTTTCGTTAAACGTTTTTAGAGGGTGTCGATAGCACATTTGTTGATCCTCTACCTTCTTATGAAGATAGATGTAGATTGATTCATTTAGAAACATTAAGCAATCATAGATCCAAATGTTCTATTAAATGTATCTATAAGATCGTAAATGGAGTTATAGATTGCCCATTGCTTCTTGAAACAATTGGCTTTAATTTACCAGTGCGATGTTTGCGTCAATTTGAGTTCTTTAGTATACCTTTACATAGAAGTAACTATGCCAATCATGAAACAATCTTAAGAGCACTTAAAGAGTTTAATAAATTGAGTAGCTTGCATGATTTGGACTTTGCAATGTCCTTAAATAAGTTTAACTCGACTTTAGATTTAATTTACTTTTAATTCTGCTAGTCTGTAAGGATTGTAATCCATAGACTTAAATAAATAAATAAATAAATATGTAAAATTGAATATTTTAAAATTTGTTTCCTAGAATCAAGTACGCACAACTCAAATTTAAAAGAGAATTATGTCCTAAACGTTTCCTTAGTTCAATTCTGGCGCAATTGCAATCAATACCAAAATCATTAGTGTAAAGACACAATCTTTAGAACGTGGCAAGCGTTTTGTGAGTGTAGACTTGTTATAAAATATAAATATTTTTTAATATTGAAATGATGAGGATATTTATAATGGGCTCATGACTTCCAGTCTTTTCGTTCCTATTGGATATATTAACTAATATCAAAATTAGTCCATAACTTTAATTCAAATATACCAAATACAACTTTGTACATTTGTTAAATTCTTTTACTTAACCTGCATGGAATAGTTATCCATAAAGTAGCCGCACTTTTGTTTAACTTTGCGTTCACCTCATTCTTTGAATATTGTGGCATTAGCTCTGCCTCCGTGAAACGTTATTAGGAAATTGAATGTTAAAGTAAACCCACTCAGATTAGCGTTTGTCTAGCAATTTAAATGGCCTTGTCGCATTCCTTGAAGTTGAACGACGAGCTCTAACAATGTCTGGTTAAATATGTACAATTTGGTTTAAGATGTCTTCTTTCTTCCCACAGTTGACCAGAAATAAATTTTAACGTTTCTTTTTGTGTTTCCTTAAGTCGACACCGGATATCCGGTTTTTGTCTCTGTCTTGTCTTTGTCCGCTTTGGCGTTTATCGTTGAAGCATTTGTTTAATTTTTTTTTTATTTTTCATTTGCCTGGACAAAGAAAAGCATCGAGTTATTTAAAATGCACTTAAAGATGGCAGTTATCGAAGCAAAGCTCCGTAGCTATGGATGATGAAGAAAAGAAAATATTTAGTGCAAGTACTAGACGAAATAGCATATTCAATTGTAGTTAAGATGAAACCAACTATCTCCAGGCATAAATACAACTTTCCGGGAAATGTTTACTATATAATATTGTCATTGATGCTTTATTGTAATATTAGCCTGGTTAACTTCAGGCGAAGTTTAATAAAGGGCATTTGTTTTCTCTATTGCAAGGGATAATATTCTTCGAAAAGTAAGTCATAACATTTAATATTCCTTGAAAGGTATTTAAAACGTTTCAGTGTGGTTGGAAAAGCATTTGCATTAAATGACGGAGACATAAAACAACGTAAAAAATTTTATGCAAAATAACTTTTAATGTTATTATTATACCTTTCACCATATGATGGCGGCATATTAACTTTGTCATTTCGTAACGCATCGAAATATTGGTCTCAGACCAATATAAATATTCTGGATTGTGGTAATATTCTTAGTCGAATTAGCTATGTTCGTCCGTCCCCTCGTCTGTTGAAATCACGCTAACTTTCGAACAAAACTTGGCGTAAATAGTTGTTATTGATGTATGGCAAATAGGCCATTTTGGACCATTTTTAAGTATACCCCATATAACACCCAGATTTGGCTTGCGAAACCTATAGAAATAAAATCTTTACAAAATTTTCTATAGAAATAAAAATTTTATAACATTTTCTTTAAAAATAAAATCTTGACAAAATTTTCTATAGAAATAAAATTTTGACAAAATTTTCTATAGAAAAAATTTTGACAAAGTTTGCTGTATAAATTAAATTTTCTGTAGAAATAACATTTTAATAAAATTTTGTAAAGAAATAATATAATAATTTAAAATTAAATAAATTAGAAATAAATTTTTGTATTTATACGGGACTAATTAACCGATAAAGAACTGGCTTATATAGGCATTTAATCTTCCTCCTTATGTAGATAACAGCCTTCAGTAAAACTTTATTCTGAAAAATATGCTATGACAAGAAAGCAGCCAGATATAATAAATCCCTCTTATATTTTTTTAAAAATTTTCCCAAAGTGTGCCTCTTTTCTAAAAATAAAGGTATTATTTTACCATTAGATCGCGTTATAGATTCCGCCCAATATTATCGGAGCATTGCATGACATTTCATGTTTAAATTACAAAGGAGTCATTGTGAGGCGAGTCCAGTGAATATTTTGTTTCACGTTCAAGACCGGTCAAGTGGCCACCTAGATCATGCGATTTAAGACTACACTGAAAAAAATATTTACGTGATATTAAAGATTACGCAACCTAAATTGTAGGATGCGAAATTTACAAATTATTAAGGACAAATTTCTTAAAAATAATGAAATTTTAATCAACATGAAATTTAAAATCTTTACTTAAATCTTTTTTCATCAAATTTAAGACACAAATTTTGTAATTTTTTGGTCGCATGTCTTTGAACTAAGGAAGTTTTTCCTTAAAGTAAAGAAACACATTTTTGATTTAAAGAAATTGTCTTTAAATTAGCTGAAATATTGAATCTTTGCATTTAACATAGAACGCTTCAAATATAGGCTAAGACTTATTTTGAGAATTTAGCATCTTTGGTTTAAAGTATTTTTGAATCAAGAACACATTTTTTACTTTGAGGTATCCGTTATAATTTGGATTTTTAAACAGGTATTTGTTTGTACATGAATAGCTATATTAACATGCCGCGAAAAGAGAAACAAAATTCGATAAATGTATCCTAATTTTAATTTTAAAGATCCTACACCCAAAAAATTAATAGAGAAAAGTTTACTTGATTCAAGCCGTAGCGGTGTCAAAAGTACGGTAAGTACGGATTTTCTATAGCCAATAAGAAAATTCTTAATATAATCCCGAAAATATTAAGTACAGATTTCTTAATTTTAGAACGTTTCAATCGTGTTTGTGCTTCGGAAGTGCTTGATCCAACCCTAGTGAAGGTCTATTTAATCCTAATATGTACTTGATCCAATCCGCCTTTAAGCTTACATTAAACCCAATAGCGCTTAACTTGACCCAAAATGAACTTGTTTCAAGCTTTGGATCAATATTTTTATACCCTAAACCATAACAAGTTTGATCTGCCAAAAAATGTGCCTACCAGAAATATTGATCTTAGACCCTATAAAATATTTACCGATCGACTCAGAATCACCTCTTGAGTCGATCTAGCGCTTGGTGTCCGTCCGTCTGTCCATGTATTTGTTGTTCACAGGATTCCGGTCGCAATTATCAACCGATTTTGATGAAATTCGGTACAGGAATTTTTTGGGCACAAGGACGAACGCTATTCTATTTGGAAGAAATCGGATCAAATTTATATATAGCTCCCATATATATGTATCTCCCGATTTCGCCAAATGGGGTCAAGTTGCGCTTTTTTTCAAACGGATCGTCAACAAATTTGGCAAAAGGTAATCTTTTTCACCGTCCTTCAAGTCTGCAAAATTTGATCCAAATCGGTTCAGATTTAGATATAGCTCCCATATATATGTATCGCCCGATTTTCCCAAATTTGGCCACAGAACCCTTGTTTATCAATCGATCTTACTCAAAGTTGGCTAAATGTAATCTTCCATTGCATTTTTTTTGCATATATAGTTAATATATGCAAAAAATCATCGAAATCGGTTCATATTTAACTATATAGGGTGTAGAACCATTTTTGTTTCGTAATTTTTATACCTTCCATCATAGGATGGGGGTATATAAACTTTGTCATTCCGTTTGTAACACATCGAAATATTGCTCTAAGACCCAATAAAGTATATATATTCTGGGTCGTGGTGAAATTCTGAGTCGATCTAAGCATGTCCGTCCGTCCGTCTGTTGAAATCACGCTAACTTCCGAACTAAACAAGCTATTGACTTGAAACTTTGCATAACTAGTTGTTATCGATGTAGGTCAGACGGTATTGAAAATGGGCCATATCGGTCCACTTTTACGTATAGCCCCCATATAAAGGGACCCTCAGATTTGGCTTGTGGAGCCTCTAACAGAAGCATATTTCATCCGATCCGGCTGAAATTTGGTATATGGTGTTGGTATATGGTCTCCAAAGACCATGCAAAAATTGGTCCACATCGGTCCATAATTATATATAGCCCCCATATAAACCGATCCCCAGATTTGGCTTGCGGAGCCTAAAAGAGAAGCAAATTTCTTCCGATCCGGCTGAAATTTGGTACATGGTGTTGGTATATGGTGTCTAACAACCATGCAAAAATTGGTTCACACCGATTCATAATTATATATAGCCCCCATATAAACCGATCCCCAGATTTGGCTTGCGGAGCCTCAAAGAGAAACAAATTTCATCCGATTCGGCTGAAATTTGGTACATGATGTTGGTATATGGTCGCTAACAATCGTGCAAAAATTGGTCCACATCGGTCCATAATTATATATAGCCCCCATATAAACCGATCTCCAGATTTGGCTTGCGAAGCCTCAAAGAGGAGCAAATTGCATCCGATCCGGCTGAAATTTGGTACGTGGTATTGGTATATGGTCTCTAATAACCGTGCAAAAATTGATCCACATCGGTCCATAATTATATATAGCCCCCATATAAACCGATCCCCAGATTTGGCTTGCGGAGCCTCAAAGAGAAGCAAATTTCATCCGATTCGGCTGAAATTTGGTACATGATGTTGGTATATGGTCTCTAACAACCATGCAAAACTTGGTCCACATCGGTTCATAATTATATATAGACCCCATATAAACTGATCGCCAGATTTGGCTTGGGAAGCCTCAAAGAGGAGCAAATTGCATCCAATCCGGCTGAAATTTTGTACATGGTATTGGTATATGGTCTCTAACAACCGTGCAAAAATTGGTCCACATCGGTCCATAATTATATATAGCCCCTATATAAACCGATCCCCAGATTTGGCTTGTGGAGCCTCTAACAGAAGCATATTTCATCCGATCCGGCTGAAATTTGGTACATGATGTTGGTATATGGTCTTTAACAACCATGCAAAACTTGGTCCACATCGGTTCATAATTATATATAGACCCCATATAAACCGATCCCCAGATTTGGCTTGCGGAGCCTAAAAGAGAAGCAAATTTCATCCGATCCGGCTGAAATTTGGTACATGGTGTTGGTATATGGTGTCTGACAACCATGCAAAAATTGGTTCACATCGGTCCATAATTATATATAGCCCCCATATAAACCGATCCCCAGATTTGGCTTGCGGAGCCGCAAAGAGAAGAAAATTGCATCCGATTCGGCTGAAATTTGGTACATGATGTTGGTATATGGTCTCTAACAACCATGCAAAAATTAGTCCATATCGGTCCATAATTATATATAGCCCCCATATAAACCGATCCCCAGATTTGGCTTGTGGAGCCGCTAAGAGAAGCATATTTCATCCAATCCGGCTGAAATTTGGTACATGGTGTTGGTATATGGTCTCTAACAATCGTGCAAAAATTGGTCCACATCGGTCCATAATTATATATAGCGCCCATATAAACCGTTCCCCAGATTTGGGTTGCGGAGCCTCAAAGAGAAGCAAATTTCATCCGATCCGCCTGAAATTTGGTACATGATATTGGTATATGGTCTCTAACAACTATGCAAAAATTGGTCCACATCGGTTCATAATTATATATAGCCCCCATATAAACCGATCCCCAGATTTGGCTTGCGAAGTCTCCAAGAGAAGCAAATTTCATCCAATCCGGTTGTAATTTGGAACATGGTGTTAGTATATGATCTTTAACAACCATGCCAGAATTGGTCCATATCGGTCCATAATTATATATAGCCCCCATATAAAACATTCTCCAGATTTGACCTCCGGAGCCTCTTGGAGGAGCAAAATTCATCCGATCCGGTTCAAATTAGGAACGTGGTGTTAGTATATGGTTGGACCAAAATTGGTCCAATCACACAAAAATTGGTCCATATCGGTTCATAATCATGGTTGCCACTAGAGCCAAAAATAATCTACCAAAATTTTATTTCTATAGAAAATTTTATCAAAATTTTATTTCTATAGAAAATTTTGTCAAAATTTTATTTCTATAGAAAATTTTGTCAAAATTTTATTTCTAGAGAAAATTTTGTTAAAATTTTATTCGGTTCATAATAAAATTGTCATCATTGTCAAAATTTTATTTCTATAGAAAATTTTGTCAAAATTTTATTTCTATAGAAAATTTTGTCAAATTTTATTCGGTTCATAATCATGGTTGCCACTCGAGCCAAAAATAATCTACCAAGATTTTATTTCTATAGAAAATTTTGTCAAAAGTTTATTTCTATAGAAAGTTTTGTTAAAATTTTATTTCTGTAGAAATTTTTGTCAAAATTTTCTTTCTATAGAAAATTTAGTGATTGCTGAAAGGGCCAAAGGAGACATTCACCCTGTGTTTATTAAAAAAATATATAACAGTGATTGCTAAAAGGGCCAAAGTAGACATTGGCCCTTTTATATAATTGAATAATTTCTTCAACATTATTTGTATTACAGAAAAAGGTGCCAAGAACTAAAAAATATCGTGGAAGTGAAAATTATGTGAGGGAATGAGCACAATCTTCTTTGGGGAAAATACTTCAAAGCATATAATATTTGTGGGCTCAAAATGCTTCCAAACATATAATATGTCCACATAAAACAAACATATCAATGTTTCGGCAGTATTCAATAATACATGTGCTTCCTGCAAAATATGTTTGGAACATATGTTAGAGAGGGTGTAGGATCAATACATTATTAAGCGCGCGTTAAAAACAAATCTGTTATTTAATAATGTAATGGAATTACATTTACGAAATTTGGACAACAATAGGATTCTTTGGGTTTCATAGACGAGTTCGAAGGTTGTTGCAGTGATACCACTTAGAGAAGCTTTTAAACACTCAGAAATGTCACCCGCCTTACAGAGAGGGGATAATTCACAAAATTTTGCATTAATGAACAAAGTTACACTCAAAAACAAAGTTTACTTGAATTTTCACCTTCCATTAAAAATGTTGGAGTTTATTCAGAGCTAAAGATTCCACTTCATTGAAATAAATATATTTTTCGGGAACTTTCTATCTTTAAATCTAGGTTCTCAAAATTTAAAGTTAGTATACAGTTTAGCTATATATCATGAACTAAATAAAGTTAAATTGGCCTGGTAGTTCACTTTTTTTATTTAAGAGAAAAATTATACTTTTTGCTATCAAATTTTCTTCATCCTAAATAGAAAAATATCAATAATAATTTTGAACCTTCGTATTTACGCAATTTGATAAATGTAAATATATTATATTTATCACCTCAATATAAATAACTCAAGGAGATTAATATGTAGCTCTCAAATGATGCATAAAATTATGTATTCACAACTGAATACATCAAAAGCATTTAAGAATGTTAATGATATTTTTATCGGTTTACCACATTGAACAATAAATACCTTTAATGGCTTCAACTCAACAATTTTAAAACACTTTGTGTTCTATCTCAATACATTAAGTGCTTAGCATTCCTCCATTTAAATTCCACGGCATGTTGAAGGAAGAGGTTGATAGAGTTGGCTCAATTGTCAAATTAACCAAGCATTTATCCAAGAGTTCTTACTTCATCTCAATTACGATGTTGTTACAAACAGAATTTTTAATCAATGTCTAATTTTGTGATATTGACCAACGCAATTACTTAGACTCCTGTGTTCTTCATTTGACAAAATAATTTGTCATTGACTAAGCGATAAACATACAATGCTGCGCTAAGCTCCATCGAACGTTTATCCCTTTGACGTGCCCTTTAAAACGGTTTTAGAGCAGTTAATTTAGCACATGATGGACAACTGATGTTGGGTGTTCAAAGTAATTTTGTTAAATATCACATCGTAGGAAACACACTCCATTGATTCTTAGAAATAGCAATATTTAAAGGAAGCATCCTGATTTTAAGTTAAGAATTTATTATACCCTGCGCCACACTGTGGAACAGGGTATTATAAGTTAGTACATATTTTTGCAACACCCAGAAAGAGACGAGATGGACACATGGTGTCTTTGGCAAAAATGCTCAGGGTGGGCTCCTGAGTCGATATAGCCATGTCCGTCTGTCCGTGAACACATTTTTGTAATCAAAGTCTAGGTCGCAGTTTTAGTCCAATCGACTTCAAATTTGGCACAAGTATGTGTTTTGGCTCAGAATAGAACCCTATTGATTTTGGAAGAAATCGGTTCAGATTTAGATATAGCTCCCATATATCTTTCGCCCGATATGGACTAATACGGTCCCAGAAGCCAGAGTTTTACCCCAATTTGGTTGAAATTTTGCACTAGGAGTACAATTAGTAGTGTAGTCAAGTGTGCCAAATTTTATTAAAATCGGTTTAGATTTAGATATAGCTCCCATCTATATCGTTCGACCGATTTACACTCATATAACCACAGTGGCCAATCTTTTACTCCGATTTAATTGAAATTTTGCACAGGGAGTACAATTAGCATTGTAGCTATGCGTGCCAAATTTGGTTGAAATCGGTTCAGATTTATATATAGCTCCAATATATAGCTTTCGCCCGATTTACACTCATATGACCACAGAGGTCAATTTTTTGCTCCGATTTAGTTGAAATTTTGCACAGGGAGTAGAATTATCATTGTAGCTATGCGTGCCAAATTTGGTTGAAATCGGTTTATATTTAGATATATCTCCCATATATAGCTCTCGCCCGATTTACACTCATATGACCACAGAGGCCAATTTTTAACTCAGATTTAGTTGAAATTTTCCACAGGGAGTAGAATTAGCATTGTAGCTATGCGTGCCAAATTTGGTTGAAATCGGTTCAGATTTAGATATAGCTCCCATATATATGTTTTTCTAATTTCGACAAAAATGGTCAAAATACCAACATTTTCCTTGTAAAATCGCGAAAAATTGTAAAAATGACTCTAATTTTCCTAAACTTCTAATACATATATATCGAGCGATAAATCATAAATAAACTTTTGCGAAGTTTCCTTAAAATCGTTTCAAATTTAAATATTTCCCATATTTTTGTATACCCTGCGCCACACTGTGGAACAGGGTATTATAAGTTAGTGCATATGTTTGTAACACCCAGAAGGAGACGAGATAGGCACAAGGTGTCTTTGGCAATAATGATCAGGGTGGATCCCTGTGTCGATATAACCATGTCCGTCTGTCCGTCCGTCTGTCTGTGAACACATTTTTGTGATCAAAGTCTAGGTCGCAATTTAAGTCCAGTCGCCTTCAAATTTGGCACATGTTCCTAATTTGGGTCAGAATAGAACCCTATTGATTTTGGAAGAAATCGGTTCAGATTTAGATATAGCTCCCATATATATCTTTCGCCCGATATGCACTAATATGGACCCAGCAGCCAGAGTTTTATACCGATTTGCTTGAAATTTTGTACAAACATAACACTTAGTCATATAGTCAAGTGTGCAAAATTTGAGTGAAATCGGTTCAGATTTAGATATAGCTCCCATATATATCTTTCGTCTGATATGGACTTATATGGCCCCAGAAGCCAAATTTTTGACCAAATTTGGTTGAAATGTTGCACTAGGAGTACAATTAGTAGTATTAGTAGAAGTCAAGTGTGCAAAATTTGATTGAAATCGGTTCAGATTTAGATATAGCTCCCATATATATCGTTCGCCCGATATGGACTAATATGGTCCTAAAAGCCAGAGTTTTGGCCAAATTAGGTTGAAATTTTGCACAGGGAGTAGATTTAGCATTGTAGCTATGCGTGTCAAATTTGGTTGAAATCGATTTAGATATAGCTCATATATATATCTTTCGCCCGATATGCACTTATATGGACCCCGAAGCCAGAGTTTTATCCCGATTAGCTTGAAATTTTGCACAAGGAGTACAATTGACAGAATAGTCATGTGTGCTAAATTTTATTGAAATCGGTTCAGATTTAGATATAGCTTCCATATATATTTTTCGCCCGATATGGACTTATATGGCCCCAGAAGCCAGAGTTTTGGCCCAATTTGATTGAAATTTTGCACTAGGAGTACAATTAGTAATGTAGTCATGTGTGCCAAATTTGATTGAAATCGGTTCAGATTTAGATATAGCTCCCATATATATGTTTTTATGATTTCGACAAAAATGGTCAAAATACCAACATTTTCCTTCTCAAATCGCCACTGCTTAGTCGAAAAGTTGCAAAAATGACTCTTATTTTCCTAAACTTCTAATACATATATATCGAGCGATAAACCATAAATAAACTTTTGCGAAGTTTCCTTAGAATCGCTTCAGATTTAAATATTTCCCATATTTTGTTTTTACTAAAATTGTGTTCCACCCAAGTGCATTAGCCAACTTAAATTTTGAGTCTATAGATTTTGTAAAAGTCTATCAAATGCTGTCCAAATCGAGTGATATTTAATTGTATGTATTTGGGACAAACCTTTATATATGTTATAGCCCCCCACACATTTGACGGATGTGATATGGTATCGAAAATTTAGATCTACAAAGTGGTGCAGGGTATAATATAGTCGGCCCCGCCCGACTTTAGACTTTCCTTACTTGTTTTTTACTAACATTGTGTTCCACCCTAGTGCATTAGCCGACTTAAATTTTGAGTCTATAGATTTTGTAGAAGTCTATCAAATTCTGTCCAGATCGAGTGATGTTTAAGTGTATGTATTTGGGACAAACCTTTATATATAGCCCCCAACACATTTGACGGATGTGATATGGTATCGAAAATTTAGATCTAAAAAGTGGTGCAAGGTATAATATAGTCGGCCCCGCCCGACTTTAGACTTTCCTTACTTCTTTTTTATATGAAATATCGCAGCCACTAACTAAGAATCATTACACTCAAAAAAAGTGAACTCTCTATTTCACTAAATTTAACTTTATTTTAGTTCATGGAATTATTATGTTTGGAGAAACTTTCCTTTACTCTGATAATTTTTTGTGTACGTTATTTAAATTAGTTCATAGAATTATTATGTTTGGAGAAATTTTCCTTTACTCTAATAATTTTTTGCGTACGTTAGTTAAATTAACTAAAAACGGGGAAAAATTATACATAAATTAAGCATAAAGATTTACTAAATTCGTATTTCTCTAGAAAATTTTCTTTAACAAGTGGAAAAACTTAATTATGTATAATAAATTGGGAACTGTCGTGGTGCTAGGGTTAGCATGACCGCCTTGCATACAAGGGGTAATGGGTTCAATCCCACCTTCGAGGGATTGTCTCCTCTCAGTAATGGTGATGACACTTTTGAGTGCTTCAAAGCTTCTCTAAGTGGTTTCACCGTAATATGTAATGCCGTTCGAACTCGGCTCTCCTGTCATTGAGCTAAACATAGGATCGGGCACCGCTCATTGATAAGAGAGAAGTTGTGGAATTACACTGAATGGTCTAAGTGAGCTTGCACTGAAAAAAACAGCGAACCAGAAAAGAAAATTTTAGTTAGTTTTAGAAAAAATATATTAATTTTAGAAATTTTTAATTAACTGTAATAGAAACGCGGATGTCACGCCGATTCCACAAAACTAAGTAATTTTCGATAAATTCAAGAAAATTTATTAGACATAATTCATTTTTTCGCTTGTTAAAGAAAGTTTCAAAGTTTGAAGGAAAAATTACAAAAATATCTTTAGTAGCATACGAAGTTCATGATGGGCTAATTACTGGTAAATTTTACAAATTTTAAGAAATTCTGAACTATTTTGTGGGAGAATTTCAACCGGATCAGATTAAACTTGCTCTTTCAACAAGCTTCGGAAGTCAAACCTGGGGAGCGGTTTATATGTGGGCTATATATAATTATGGGTCGATATATACCATTTTTGGCGTGGGCATATACTAAAATCCATAACATAGGAAAAATTCCAACCGATCGTATGAAATTAACCCCTTCAAGAGGCTCCAGAAGTCAAATCTGGGGATTGGTTTATATGTTGTTGTTAAAGGACATATACACACAAAAAATAAAATTGAACCCTACATTTCAATAAAGCCAATTTAACATTATTATGAACAAAAATATCATAATGTTTGGAGAAAGTTTCACTTGCTCTAATAATTTTTTGTGTACGTCAGTTAAATTAACTAAAAAAAGGAAAAAAATTATACATAAATTAAGCATAAAGATTTACAAAATTCGTATTTCTCACAACATAGTTCACTATTTCTTTAAATTTGTAAATTTTACTAAAAACGCGTTTATCATGAACGTCGTATGTCACTAAAGACATTCTTGCAATTTTGAACTCCAATTTTTTTCTTCAAACTACAAATTTTTTTAACAAGTGAAAAAACTTAATCATGTCTAATAAATTTTCTTGAATTTGTCGAAAAATATTTACTTATTTTTGTGATAATGGCGTGATGCCAACATATGTAATACTATTTAGTTAAAATTTCTAAAAATATTCAAAATTTTCTAAAATTAACCGAAAGTTTTCTTCCCGGTGTGTGCATTATTTTTCCAGTGTACTAAAATTGAACCGAATAGGATTAAATTTGCTCTTCCAAGTGGCTCCGAATTATGGACCTATATGGACAAAACTTTTCATGGTTGTTAGAAGGCACATATTAATTTCTCGTACCAAATACTAACCGGACGTGATTAATGTCCTACTCCATGAGGCTCTGGAAGTCAAATAGGGAAATCCGTTTATATGGACGCTATATATATTCATGGAAAAAGTTTCGAATGATTGCTTGAAGCCATATGCTAACAACACGTACCGCCGGAGAGGATGAAATTTTGTCTTCCAACAGTCGCTGGAAGTCAAATTTGGGGATTGGTTTATATAGGGACCTAAAAATTGTGGGATATGGCACATTTGTAATTGTTAGAAGCATATACGGTCGTAAGTTCGTAAAAACTTATGCTAAAGGCTGTCATCCAAAATCGAATTACATGGGTTGTGATAACACTTGCCGATGTCAAGCGATCTTAAAATTTCTTAAGATCGTCTCAATTGGAAGTTAGTCCATATGAGGACAATATTACACAGAAAAAATTATAACCAAATTTTTTTCAATTAAACAATTAATTGAATTTGGAAACGTATTCACTTAATATGTTAATTGATTCAATTAATTCTTTAATCAAATCCGAATAAAAACCATTTAAAAAATGGTTGATATTTGTTACCTTTCCAATTAAAATATTAATTGATTCAATCAATTTGTTAATCAATTCGGAAATAATTTTCCATTACAACGTGATTGAAAATTTTTTCGGTTTCCAATTACACATGTGATTGATCCAACCACCTTTGTGATTGAAATTGAATAATTTTGAGCAATGGAAAGAGCGAAAAGAGAACAAGAGAACGGGTATTTATTCAACAATGTATGATGGAGAGATCAGTCTGTGGAAGTAACTCGTAATTAACGGTTGGGTTTTTGTTTTTCGCGTAAATTGAAAAACATGATTGGCGACATTCTGTCTGCTGCATTCAAAATGTGTGCATAAATATTTTGAACGCAACAACAAATCATAGCAAAGGGTTGAAATAAATAAAGTGTGCAACAATAAATGGCCACGTGGTAAAGGTTTGAAAAATATATGACAGAACGCATCTGAAATTACCTGTGTTTGCGTTTTGTGTTATTGTAAAAATGGAAAACAATCTACGTTTATTGAAGGTAAGAAATTATGAAATGTGAATACCATTTTCCATTGAAGCCTGTTTACATTAAACTGAATAAAATAATATATTTTTATTCATTTCTTTTAGTGCCCAATTTTATTTCGTGAAATGGACCAATCAATCCCATCAACTCCATAATGTTGTCAAATATATAAGAATATGTTTGCAATCAAAAGGTGAGTACCGTATTGATCTTTTAAAATTATAAATTTTTTTCACTCCTAGTTTTCTTAAAACCAAGAGTGGTATGGGTTTGTTGAAGATTCACCTTCAAGTTGCGAAGTAGCGTTGGCATTAAATTAATTTTTCTTTGGGTGCAGGTAAGTCTGCTAAAACAGCAGAAAGTCTGCTGAAAAAGGGACAGCAGTCACTGTTTGCTGAAATAGCAAACATTTCCTGCTATTTTTGAAGCTCGATTACACTAAAACATGTTTTATTTTGGCTAAAACAAATAAAAATGTGAACTTAGGAGCTATGCTAACATAATTAAAACAATATTTTATGAATATCTATAGTATTCGACCAAAAATCTGAATATTTATCGATTTGAGGCATAACAGCAAACAAAATGTTTGCTGATCGTATTTAGGAGCTTGTAAGTATATTACAGTGCAAAAATATACCAAAAACTACTTTTGGTTCTTAAATATGCTTTGGGGAAAAAATTATAATCTAAAAATTTTATAAATTGTTGTTCATTTGGCCCTGAAGTACAAAAATATAACAGCAGTCATCGACTGCTGTTTTTAGAAGACTTTTTTCTATGAGTGTGCCTTTTTCAGTTTGAACCCAAGTAGAGAGCAGTATATCTGATATCTAAACTAATGAGCTGAATTATGTAATGGTTAAAAAGTTCTTTCTTTTGCATTTAAAACAAGTAAGGAAAGTCTAAAGTCGGGCGGGGCCGACTATATTATACCCTGCACCACTTTGTAGATCTAAATTTTCGATACCATATCACATCCGTCAAATATGTTGGGGGCTATATATAAAGGTTTGTCCCAAATATATACATTTAAATATCACTCGATCTGGTCAGAATTTGATAGACTTCTACAAAATCTATAGACTCAAAATTTAAGTCGGCTAATGCACTAGGGTGGAACACAATGTTAGTAAAAAAATATGGTGAACATTTAAATCTGGAGCAATTTTAAGAAAACTTCGCAAGAGTTTATTTATGATTTATCGCTCGATATATATGCATTAGAAGTTTAGGAAAATTAGAGTCATTTTTACAACTTTTCGACTAAGCAGTGGCGATTTTACAAGGAAAATGTTGGTATTTTGACCATTTTTGTCGAAATCATAAAAACATATATATGGGAGCTATATCTAAATCTGAACCGATTTCAACCAAATTTGGCACGCATAGCTACAATGCTAATTCTACTCCCTGTGTAATATTTCAACTAAATCGGAGTTAAAAATTGGCCTCTACGGACATATGAGTGTAAATCGGGCGAAAGCTATATATGGGAGATATATCTAAATCTGAACCGATTTCAACCAAATTTGGCACGCATAGCTACAATGTTAATTCTACTCCCTGTGCAAAATGTGAACTAAATCGGAGCAAAAAATTTGGCCTCTGTGGTCATATGAGTGTAAATCGGGCGAAAGCTATATATGGGAGCTATATCTAAATCTGAACCGAATTCAACCAAATTTGGCACGCATAGCTACAATGCTAATTATACTCCCTGTGCAAAATTTCAACTAAATCGGAGCAAATTGGCCTCTGTGGTCATTTGAGTGTAAATCGGGCGAAAGCTATATATGGGAGCTATATCTAAATCTGAACCGATTTCAACCAAATTTGACACGCATAGCTACAATGCTAATTCTACTCCCTGTACAAAATTTCAACTAAATCGGAGCAAACAATTGGCCTCTGTGGGCAAATGAGTGTAAATCGGGCGAAAGCTATATATGGGAGCTATATCTAAATCTGAACCGATTTGGCTGATATTTTGCAAGTTTTTCGAGACTCATAAAATATTCGGATGTACGGAATTTGAGGAAGATAGGTTAATATACACGCCAATTATGACCAGATCGGTGAAAAATATATATGGCAGCTATATCTAAATCTGCACCGATTTTTTCCAAAATCAATAGGGATCGTCTTTGAGCCGAAACAGGACCCTATACCAAATTTTAGGACAATCGGACTAAAACTGCGAGCTGTACTTTGCACACAAAAATACATCAACAGACAGACGGACAGCCAGACAGACAGACAGACGAACATCGCTAAATCGACTCAGAATTTAATTCTAAGACGATCGGTATACTAAACGATGGGTCTCAGACTTTTCCTTCTTGGCGTTACATACAAATGCACAAACTTATTATACCCTGTACCACAGTAGTGGTGAAGGGTATAAATATGAAAAATATCCGAAAATAATAAAAATATGTATTTTCCATTTATATTTTTTTCTATTTCCAGAATTTGCAAGTTATCATCAATATAATACCAAATATTACATTGCTTTCCCATTATTTTTGTCTTTGATTGGTTCAAATTTTAATAGACGATCTCAATGTGTGGACATTTTGGAAAGGAATTAAATTACCGAGCTCCTTAATGCACCTTTTTCTGCTAAAAGACTACAACTGCAAAAGAAGATTATAAATCTGTAACCTGGAACTAAGAATTGAACTTGATATTCTATGCAGGTAATGTTTAACAAACTTTCAATTGAACAAAATAAAATTCGAATTATTCTGTTTACTTTCAGAAAAGCTAATTTAGCTTACAGGCGGCTGATTTATTGGAAATCTAGGCGCATCTACATGTTAGAAGGAACATGCTGATATGGTTATTATGATAAGGACGATAATGATTTATAAAGTTTATTTTTTTTTTCACCCTATAGTTGTTATTGATAGTAATTGTATGTGTAAGTCATGCTAGAACAAAACACACAATTGAGAAGAACCAAATTTATATTGCATAATTCAAAAAATAATAAAATATTGAATATTTTTAATAAGAACACACATATTTTCTTTTATTTAAAATAAAACTAAATACTATTTTGGGGGCGCAATATATATTTTCTTGAATGAAATTTATAGCCAATTTCAATTAATTATTTAATTGAATGAATCAAATAGTTGATTGATTTTTGTCGCGAAATTAATTAAAATATTGATTGATTCAATTAAAACTGTGATTGAATTTTATGTTAAAATCAATCACGTTTTTAATTGATTCAATCACACAATTAATTAATAATTATAATTATATAATTATGGTTAAATTGTGCATGAGTGTTAGAGACCCTACAAAAAAAAACGTTGTTCACCTAACGCTAAATTTAAATTTTTTTATTACAAAAAAATATTTGCCAGTAGTTAAATTTTATTATTAAGTTTTTCGAAATTTTCCACAGCTTAATGAAATCTTACTTTATGTATGTATCAAACATTTTATGAACTAAAGTGTTTGACACATTGACCGTACACATAAGTTCAACATAAACTAAAGCAAAAGAACATTGGTACGATTCTCAAAAACAGTAAGAGTGAACTACTCCATGGTTAAAATGGTTATGATTTGGCGCCAATTATGTTCTTCTTTACTTTTAGTTAATTTTTTCTTCTTTGATAGGATGTAATGTCGTGACCTGCAGTTAAAAAGTACCACAGGGCATTAAATTTTCCTGGTTTTAAAAACGCTTTGTGGAAATCTCAAAATGTGGAGTACAATATAATTAAATTTTCGAGCGAGGTAGTTCATTTTTACTATAAAACAATTTACTTTTTTGCAGTGTATAGTACCGGGTTCACATCGGGGGTCGGTTTACATGGGGGTTATATCTTAAAGCGATCTGATATGGCCTATTTGCAATACCATGCGAGCTACATGAATAACAACTACTTGTGTCAAAATTCAAGTCGACAGCTGCTTTCGTTCGGAAGTTAGTCTGAATTCAACAGACGGGCACTGCTAGATCGACTCAAAGTTTCACTACGATCATAAATATATATGCTTTATGGTGTATGAGACCAATATTTCGATGAGTTATAAACGGAATGACAAAGTTAATAAGCCCCCATCATATGGGGGTGGGCACATAGATAGATATTACATTTTCAACAAATTGTTGTTGAGAAAAACTCGACTGAATGAAAACAAAACACTTCCTTGCCGTTGTACTGGTTTCAATTGTAGATTACATGTTGATGATTTTTCAAAAAACCAATAAACCCACCTGCAATGAAAAAATAATATAAAATATTGTTGTAATAGAGTGGATTCATATTATTCATTATGTTGATTTGAAAACTACTCTGAAAAAAGCTTACCTTCAGAAAAGATCAGAGATTGAAGTTGGATACATTTTATGGGTGGAGGCTAGATCTAAGTTAGTACCATAAGCAGCAACAGCTGGATAGAAATAAAAAACGGGACATTCTAGGCGTAATCATATATTCAATAAGAAATTTGATAGGAAAGAAAGTACTGAATTTGGTCCATATGCAACACATTTAAAATACTCAGCACAATAAATCAAATATAATACTTTAAAAGCTTTTCGTAATAGCGGGTTACTTCCCTAAAAAAATATTGTCGTGAGGTGAGATTTCATATCCTTATATGCAAATACAAATGCAACGTTGGCTTAGCAGACAATACGAATTTCTCTTATATAATGTTATTTTCTTTGTCCAAACGTCGATAAACTTTTCAATGATGTCATTATGTACTTATAGTTAAGTGATTTGTAACGGTATCTTTACATGAAATAGAATTGGAAGTTTTTCCACAACCATTTCTTTTTATGAGCATTTTTTTTCATTCATATCAATAAAGAACATTTCTAGAAGTGCTTAGAATGTTATGCCATAGTATCATATTACAAACATACGAATAATCCGAATTTAATCTAGAAACATAACTTCTCTTGTCCAATATCTATTATAGTTGATAGCAAACAGCCTTCAGTGGAATAATTGGCCATACCAGCCATGCTATTGCCTGAAGAATCACTGCATATTCAATTATCTTGGACACTTTGTTTCTGATGTATTGGTTTCACTGGAATACCATATCCTGTGTCTTGGTCTTTTAGCTTTCCTTGAAGCCACCCTAGTAAACATATTCTCACGCACTCAGGCAATGGCAACAACAGCAATCATGTGGATGTGTGAAGTAAGACGCATGAATGTGTTTATATTTCCAAGGATTGTTTATCACTTGACGAACACCTAAATGGTCCCTAGGGTCTAACATTTCCAGCTATTTCCATCACGTGGTTGGCGTGGCAAGGAGACTAGTGGAAATCATTCCGGAACACTGCTGTGGGTTTTATATGAAAGCCCATGGCGTCTGTTTATGGAAGTTCTATTCATTTGAGTTTGCTATATGGGGATACGGAAAGGGTATTTTACCCTTCTTGAAGTTGATTTCTTCGCCTTTCGTTATTGCTGTTGAAATTGCTATAAAGGTAACCATGTCATTTTATATTTTCGCCTTTATTGAAACACAGCCACTGACAGCATTGTTAGTGCTAAGAGTGTGTAAAATTTAATTTAAAACTTTACGAAATTGTCAATATTTGCCATCCCTTCGTTGCCATGAATTGGGGTTGTTCAAGTGTAAAATGGGTCATTTTAGCGGCATAGATCCACAGTAACTCAAACTGCGTCGGTATACCTATACCACATCTTGTTACTGGGGAATGTCTCTATGGATTCATAAAGTGTTAATATTTGAGACAAAAATATTTAATTTGGGTCATGATACTACTGGGCTAGATTGAGGCGCACTTGTAACGGAGGTTGATGTTCAAATTGGAAGTGATATCAATTGCTATGGATATATTCATTCACGATAAAAAATGGAATTTTGTTATCGAGAAAAATAACATCGTTCTTGAAGCGTAAGTGAAGTGCAAATAACTTAAATATAATGTGTGTAAATTTTTTCACTCAATGGTTATCTAGTCATGTATGAAAAATAAAATTGAATGATGTTGGTGAAATATTTTTGATCTGGGAAATATTATTTAAGTGATATTTATTGCCTTATAATGTGAACCCTTTGTTAGATTAAGCACGTGGATTCAATAAAATTTGATCAACCAAAGCAAAAAAAAAAACACAAGTATACACGAACGAAATTCGGCCAAGCCGAATCTTATGTAGCCTCCACCATGTATTGCGTACAATCCATCCACAATAGAATTACTTGATGTGGGAACAGTTGCCGCTGGAAAGGTATCTTAAAACTTCCTTATATTTCCTTCTTAATTATAAGTTAAATAAAAATCAAAAATAAGTAACCAAATAATCCACTCTAGATAATGATCAATTTATTTAGAGGAGTCTTTAAATAAAATAGAAAATAATTATTAAAACTTGAGATCGGTTTTATGTGTATTAGGCTTCTTTATTTATATTGCAGTGAATTGCTTAATCAGGAGTAGATCTACAATAAGAATTATTGATATTTTTAATCATAACATATAAATTATTTATCACAGTTATTCTAACAAATTACAATTATAGTAGTTTATACTAATAAAGTCTATTGATTTTATTATAAAACATTTATGAATAATTACTAGTATGTCTAAGTACGACAGTTTATTTATTATTTATAAAACACAAGTATATACGGCCTTAAGTTCGGCCAGGCCGAATCTTATTGCGTAGCAACTTCTACTAAAGACTGTCATCCACGATTGGGTTGTGGTAATAACTTACTTACCCATGGCAGGTTACCTCAAAACTTCTTAAAATCGTCTTCTAAATGGTAAGTTAGTTCATACGTGGTATATATTACACAAAAACAAAGCAGATTAAACGCGTATAAAATGCAGTTCTTGGTCTGTATATATAGGGAAGTCTACAAATAATTACGAACCGATATGAACTTTTTTAACTATGGATCAATTTTGGCATGGTTGTGAGCGACCATATACAAACACCATGTACCAAACCGGATCGGATGAATTTTGCCCGTCCAAGAGGCTCCGAAGGCCAAATCTGGGGATCGGTTTATATGGGGGCTATATATAATTATGCACCGATATGGATCAATTTTTGCATGATGGTTAGAGACCATATACTAACACCACGTACCACATTTCAACCGAATCGGATGAAATTTGCTTCTTTTAGAGGCTCCGCAAGCCAAATCTGGGGGTCGGTTTATATGGGGGCTATATATAATTATGGACCGATATAGACCAATTTTTGCATGGTTGTGGGAGATCCTATACTAACACCATGTACCAAATTTCACCGGATCCGATGAATTTTGCTCCTCCAGGAGGCTCCGCAAGCCAAATCTGAGGGTCGGTTTATATGGGGGCTATACGTAAAAGTGGTTCAACATGGCAATGCCATTTGCAATGCCGTCGGACCTACATCACTAACAACTACTTGCGCCAAGTTTCAAGTCGATAGCTTATTTCATTCGGAAGTTAGCGCAATTTCAACTGATGGACGGACATTGCTAGATCGACTCAGACTACATAAAAGGAAATTCAGAAAGGATTGCAAACTTAAACATAGTTGACAAGAACCAAGTTAATATTGCCCATAAAAGTTATAATACACTAAAAATATTTGCACAAAAACTAAGGACAAGACACCAATTATGGAGACATCTACTGTTGTATTTATATCAAATAATGACCCGATATTACCAATTTGTAATACCATCCGAGAGCTTTTAGATGGTTGTTAGGAAGTATTGCTTCTCCAAGAAGCTCCGGAAATCAAATCTGCAGATGCGCTATATCGGGACACTTTTTGGTATAGCCCAAAAGTGTCCCGATATAGCCCATTTGCAATACCAACCTACATCAATACACCCTCAAAAAAAAAAATCGCTTCTCTAACATATGTTCAAAACATATTTTGCAGGAAGCACATATATTATTGGATACTGTCAAAAAAATAATATGTTTGTTTTATGTGAACATATTATATGTTTGGAAGCATTTTGAGCCCAAAAATATTATATTCTTGGAAGAATTTTCTATAAAGAAGATTGTGCTAATTCTCTAGCACGGAATTTGTTAGTTCTTTGCACCTTTTTCGGTAATACAAATAATGTTGAAGAAATTATTCAATTTTATAATTTTTTTAAAGTTTACACGCAAAGAAAAACAACGTTTGGAAAATGCTTTTATTTTGTTAGAGTTGTTTGAATTGGTTAGAAAATTTTAAACTATCACCAAATGTATTAGTTTGTTACAAAATTTTTATTATTTCAATAAAAAAATTATTTTTGAATCAACAACACACTCCATTTCGATTATATCAAGCACTGTTCTTTTCTGACTATAAGTCTTAAATAAGAAACATTTTCAAGTTCTTAGTAAAAATCTAGTAAAGGGTGATTTGTTAAGAGCTTGATAACTTTTTTTAAAAAAAAAACGCATAAAATTTGCAAAATCTCATCGGTTCTTTATTTGAAACGTTAGATTGGTCCATGACATTTACTTTTTGAAGATAATTTCATTTAAATGTTGATCGCGGCTGCGTCTTAGGTGGTCCATTCGGAAAGTCCAATTTTGGGCAACTTTTTCGAGCATTTCGGCCGGAATAGCCCGAATTTCTTCGGAAATGTTGTCTTCCAAAGCTGGAATAGTTGCTGGCTTATTTCTGTAGACTTTAGACTTGACGTAGCCCCACAAAAAATAGTCTAAAGGCGTCAAATCGCATGATCTTGGTGGCCAACTTACCGGTCCATTTCTTGAGATGAATTGTTCTCCGAAGTTTTCCCTCAAAATGGCCATAGAATCGCGAGCTGTGTGGCATGTAGCGCCATCTTGTTGAAACCACATGTCAACCAAGTTCAGTTCTTCCATTTTTGGCAACAAAAAGTTTGTTAGCATCGAACGATAGCGATCGCCATTCACCGTAACGTTGCGTCCAACAGCATCTTTGAAAAAATACGGTCCAATGATTCCACCAGCGTACAAACCACACCAAACAGTGCATTTTTCGGGATGCATGGGCAGTTCTTGAACGGCTTCTGGTTGCTCTTCACTCCAAATGCGGCAATTTTGCTTATTTACGTAGCCATTCAACCAGAAATGAGCCTCATCGCTGAACAAAATTTGTCGATAAAAAAGCGGATTTTCTGCCACTGATTTTGGTAATAAAATTCAATGATTTGCAAGCGTTGCTCGTTAGTAAGTCTATTCATGATGAAATGTCAAAGCATATTGAGCATCTTTCTCTTTGACACCATGTCTGAAATCCCACGTGATCTGTCAAATACTAATGCATGAAAATCCTAACCTCAAAAGAATCACCCTTTATGTAATGTTGAACATCTTTTCGGAATCTTCCGAACCCATCTGGAATATATGTAAATTTTTTTTTGTGTTCGGTCGTAGCAGGGATCAAACCCACGACCATTGGCATGCAAGGCGGACGTAGCACCCACTGCTCCATGGTGTCCAACTAAATGTAGGTTTCTCTTAAATAAAGATTGTTTAATAGGCTCGTGGGCGCCGCAAGCTATGCTATATAAATATAACTTATATGTCTAGTGATGACAATAATAGCTACATAGCTCAGTGGATAGTGTGTTGGCTTAGAAACTGTATGGTCCTCGGTTCGATTCTCCGTCCAGACGAAAATTGTAAATTTATATATGTTTACATTCACACATATTATTTTTATGAAACATCCATGCCCCAAACATAATATATTCTAACATACTAACATATGTGTCCCAAACATTTAGCGTTAGTTTAGGAACATTACATGTTTGCACTTAAATATATTGTGTTTAAAAATTGTGCCTGAAAAACATTTTGTTTATATCGGAACATATGAAAAACATATTTTTCTAACAGTGTATAAACTACTAGTGCAAAGTTTCAAGACTATAGTTTTTTCGTGCGAAAGTTAGAGTGATTTCAATAAACGAATGGATATCGCTTGATCTACTCAGAAATTCACCACGACCCAGAATATACAGACTTTATGACATGAGACCAATATTTCATATAATGGGGAGTATAATAAAAATATAGTCCAAATGGTATAAAAAAGGTTGTTTGGGATTTCAACGAACTCATCAATTTGACAAACTACCCTAGGGGAATATGATGTAATTGCCCCTGGGAGACCTATAACAGCATTAGTATCGATGGTCCATTTTATCGCAATTTTTATACCCTCCACCATAGGATGGTGGAGGGTATAAACACATCGAAATATTGCTCTAAGACCCTATAAATAATATATATTCTGGGTCGTAGTGAAATTCTGAGTCGATCTGAGCATGTCCGTCCGTCCGTCTGTTGAAATCACGCTACCTTCCGAACGAAACAAGCTATCAACTTGAAACTTTGCACAAGTAGTTGTTATTGATGTACGTCGGACGGTATTGCAAATGGGCCATATCGGTCCACTTTTACGTATAGCCCCCATATAAACGGACCCCCAAATTTGGCTTGCGAGGCTATAAGAGAAGCAAATTTCATCCGATCCGGCTGAAATTTGGTACATGGTGTTAGTATATGGTCTCTAACAACCATGCAAAAATTGGTCCACATCGGTCCACTTTTACGTATAGCCCCCATATAAACGGACCCCCAAATTTGGCTTGCGAATCCTCTAAGAGAAGCAAATTTCATCCGATCCGGCTGAAATTTAAAATATGTTGTTAGTATATGGTCTCTAACAACCATGAAAAAATTGGTCCACATCGGTCCATAATTATATATAAACCGATCCCCCGATTTGGATTGCGGAGCCTCTAAGAGAAGCAAATTTCATCCGATCCGGCTGAAATTTGGTACAAGGTGTAATATATGTTGTTAGTATATGGTCTCTAATGACCATGCAAAAATTGGTCCACATCGGTCCATAATTATATATAGCCCCCATATAAACCGATCACCAGATTTGACCTCCTAAATTCATTTGATTCAGTTGAAATTGGGTACGTGGTGTTAATATATGGCCTCAATTACCCATGCAAAAATTGGTCGAAATCGGTCCATAATTATATATAAGCCCTATATAAACCGATCCTCAGATTTGACCTCCGGAGCCTGTTGGAAAAGCAAAATTCATCCGATTCGGTTGAAATTTGGTACCTGATGTTAGTATATGGTATCCAACAACAATGCAGGAATTGGTTCATATCAGTGCATAATTATATATAGCCCCCATATAAACCGATCCCCAAATATGACCTCCGGTGCCTTTCGGAGAAGCAAAATTCATCCGATCTGGTTGAAATTTAGTACGTGGTGGTAGTATATGATATTCAACAACAATGCCAAAAGCGGTCCATATCAGTCCATAATCATATATAGCCCCCATATAAACCGATCCCGAGATTTGGTTTTGGAGCCAATTGGAGGAGCATATTTCATCCGAGTCAGTTGAAATTTGGTACATTGTGCTAGTCTATGGTCGTTAACAACCATGCCTAACTAGGTCCATATTGGTCTATAGTTATATATAGCCCTCAGATAAATCGATCCCCAATCACACAAAAATTGGTCCATATCAAGTTCATAATTCTATATAGCCACCATATAAACGACCCCCATATTTCAATTCTGGCTCTCTACCTACCGTGCAAAAGTCCATGTCGATTCGTAATTATTTGTAGACTTACCTATACATAACTTTTTTGTCTAAGAAGTTAAGAAGTTTTAAGATACCACAACCCAAGTAATTCGATTGTCGATGACAGTCTGTCGTAGAAGTTTCTACGCAATCCATGGTGGAGGGTACCTAAGATTCGGCCTGGCCGAACTTACGGCCGTATATACTTGTTTAAACTGGCATTAAAGATTTACTAAATACATGACTTCATGTTAACCTGATACTGAAACGGGCGATTAACGTCCAAATGCATTATATAATTTTACAATTAATTATTTTTCGAGCTTTATGGACAAAGTACATCAAGGAATTTGATCAATAGAACCATTGCAAAGAAAACGCCAGATACAAATCTATACACGCCTAGACTGTACATGTTTCAGTTCGGGCGAATGAACTTTTCCACAGCCTTTAGTATAGATCTGGCTAGGAGAGATAACTCAATTTTGTTCCCTTTATGCTAACTTCTTATGGAGAAAACATTTGGGAATTTTCTTCTTACAAATTTAATCATCTTAACTCCCACTGTGCATCATCTTTTCATATAGTTACAAATCCCTATTGATCAAATTCCTTGATCTACTTTGTCTATAAAGCTCGAAAAATAATTAATTGCAAAATTTTTAAATTTTATTTTCCTTTAAACTTCGAAAAAAATAGCTATGTCTAATAAATTTTCTAGAATTTGTCGAAAAATGTTTACTTCTTTATGTTAAATCCGGGAGAGATCTGTATTTGTGATATAGTTTAATTAATATTATATAAAATTAACCAAAATTTTCTAAAACTAACCAACATTTTTTTCTTGGTGGCTTCACTGTCTTTTGAGTGTAGACAATATTGGTATAATCTGTCCTATCATACAGATGGATATTAAGATCGAGCCTCAAAGAGCCAAAATATCAAAAAATATTTATAAAGTAGGATCTTTTTATTTTCCAAATGAATCAACCCATTATAATACCCTTGCAAATCGATTTGCTAGAGATGAATGACATGCATTGCATGTCTTCTGCCTGCTTTCATTGTCTTTGTTTTGAAATTGAGGTCTTTGGTAGTTTCTTTATTAACATAAAAGTCATACTCAAATTTTTATACAAATTGGCAATGTTTTTCGATATTTTCAATAGCACATATTCCACAAATTAGATATTTTTGTGGGAATAATAAAAATTCCATTTGAAAACATTCAAAAAATATCGTTGTGCATGCAGACAACTTATGGTTTTCCATTTCGTTGAACTGCATTCTATAACCATGGTTATAGAAACCAAGTGCAACATCCTCGCCCTCTTTTTAATGGTTCATAAATTACAAAAGCTCCATATATGGACCGTGTCACATAACACCATTGTGTTTCCACAAAAACTCTCTATGAAACAGACAATTTGCTAGTAAGACCATAAAAATGTATTAGAAACAGCAGTCGCATCAACACCAAATGCTACACAAATGCTTTTACAAATTGACACGCACTACGAAGTATGATGGCGTACTTTCAACGAATCCACTGATGATAACATTTGGTGACGCGATGCAATTTCTTGGTCAATTTTGTCAATAACAAATTTCTTACGTATTGAAAAATAAATATAAAAAAACACTTGAAATATTCATCGTAGCGTAGTATTCATCGTAAATCGTAGTATCCTTCAGCATAAAGTATATGGGATATACAAACCCAGGCCGAATCTTATGTACCCTCCACCATGGATTGCATAGAAACTTGTACTAAAGACTGTCATCCACAAACGAATTACTTGGGTTGCGGTAACACTTGCTGATGGTAAGGTATCTTAAAACTTCTTAACACCGTGTTCTCAATTGTAAGTTAGCCCATACGGGGTATATATTAAAAAAAGGGCGATTAAATAAAGGATGGTTTAATTGTAAGGGCCGATGTTGAATGTGAACCACACCTAAACGCCAAGTTTTTTCCCGAATTTTATTTGACATTTCTCTATTTCAGACTTACTCAGTTTGAACAATCCAACAACGTGTTAAATGGTTCCAAGAAATGGCAACAATGGATGATCAATTTTCGAAGAAAATCATTTTCAGTGATGAGGCACATTTTCACCTCAGTGGATTCGTCAATAAACAGAATTGCCGCATTTGAGCGAATGAGAATCCAAGAGTGATAGTCGAAAAACCAATGCACCCACAAAGAGTGACTGTTTGGTGCGGTTTATGGGCTGGCGGCATCATCGGGCCTTATTTTTTCCAAAATGAGGCCGGTCAGGCAGTTACTGTGAATGGTGTTCGCTATCGTGAGATGATAACGAACTTTTTATGGCCCGAATTGGAAGATATGGATGTGGACGATATGTGGTTTCAGCAGGATGGTGCCACTTGCCACACAGCGAACGCAACAAATTCAATGGCCGTGTTATCTCACGTAATGGCGATGTCAAGATCATGTGATTTGACACCGTTGGACTTTTTTCTTTGGGGTTATTTGAAAGAAAAGGTGTACGTCGATAAGCCAGCAACAATTCAAGAGCTAAATGATGAGATAATTCGGCACATTAACTGCATAGAACCTCCATTATGCCTCAGCGTCATCGAAAATTTGGATCATCGGATGAAGGTGTGCCACCGAGGTCGCGGCGCCCATTTGGCCGATATTTTGTTCCATACATAATTGAGTAATACCAGTATATCATAATAAAATAAAATTACAATAATTTCCTAAATAGTTTGTGTTTTATTCAAAATCAACATCGGCCCTTGAAATCTTAACCACCCTTTATGTAAATAATTCAGTTTGACAAAATTTTCTATAGAAATAAAATTTTGACATTTTCTATAGCAATAAAATTTTGACAAAATTTTCTATAGTAATAAAATTTTGACAAAATTTTCTATAGTAATAAAATTTTGACAAAATTTTCTTTGGAAATAAAATTTTGGTAGATTATTTTTGGGGTTCGGCTATATATAACTATAGACCGATATGGACCAATTTCGGCATGACTGTTAGCGGCCATATGCTAGCGCAATGTACCAAATTTCACCACGTACCAAATTTCAACGGGATCGGATGAATTTTGCTCCTCCAAGAGATCCGGAAGTCAAATCTGGGGATCAATTTAAATGGGGGTTATATATAATTAAGACCGGTATGGACCAATTTTTGCATGGTTGTTAGAGACCATATACTAACTCCACGTACCAAATTTCAACCGGATCGGATGAATTTTGCTCTTCCAAGAGGCTCCGGAGGACAAATCTAGGGATCGGTTTATATGGGGGCTACATATAATTATTTACCGATATGGACCAATTCCCGCATGGTTGTTAGAGATCATATACTAACACCACGTACCACATTTTAAACGAATCGGATGAATTTTGCACATCCATGAGGCTCCGGAGGTCAAATCTGGGGATCGGTTTATATGGGGGCTATATATAATCATGGACCGATGTGGATAAATTTTTGCATGGTTGTTAGAGACCATATATTAACACCACGTACCAAATTTCAGCCGGGGATCGATTTATATGGGGGTTATATATAACTATAGACCGATGTGGACCAATTTGTGCGTCGTTGTTAGAGACCATATACTAACACCATGTACCAAATTTCAGCCGGATCGGATGAAATTTGCTTCTCTTAGAGGCTCCGTAAGCCAAATCGGGGGATCGGTTTATATGGGGGCCATACATAATTATGGACCGATGTGGACCAATTTTTGCATGGTTGTTAGAGACCATACACTGACACCACGTACAAAATTTCAGCCATATCAGATGAAATTTGCTTCTCTTAGAGGCTCCGCAGGTCAAATCTGGGCATCCGTTTAAATGGGGTATATATATAATTAAGACCGGTATGGACCAATTTTTGCATGGTTGTTAGAGACCATATACTAACACCATGTACCAAAATTCAACCGGATTGGGTAAATTTTGCTCTTCCAAGGGGCTCCGGAGGTCAAATCTGGGGATAGATTTATATGGGCGCTACATACAATTATTGACCTATATGGACCAATTCCTGCAAGGTTGTGAGAGACCATGTACTAACACCATGTACCAAATTTAAAGCGAATTGGATGAATTTTGCTCATCCATGAGACTCCGGAGGTCAAATCTGGGGATCGATTTATATGGGGGCTATACGTAAAAGTGTTCCGATATGGCCCATTTGCAATACCATCCGACCTACATCAATAACAACTACTTGTGCCAAGTTTCAAGTCGATAGCTTGTTTCGTTCGGAAGTTAGCATGATTCAACAGACGGACGGACATTCTTAGATCGACTTAGAATTACACCACGACCTTAGAGCAATATTTCGATGTGTTACAAACGGAATGACAAAGTTAACATACCCCCCATCCTATGGTGGAGGGTATAAAAATAATAATAATAATAAAATTAAATTTGAATCACTTCCATTGAATTTTACTTTGGTTTCCCGGCAAACAAGCTTGGAAGTTGTCTTAAATTTGAAAGCATTTCAAACATTTCATCCCAAAGGTGTTCGTTATTTGAACTTCACAGGAAGTTCTTTTAATTCATTAAAAGAATTAAGAATTTATAAAATTATTAAAATTTTGTCGATAAATCTATTCTAGAACAAGTAAGGAAAGTCTAAAGTCGGGCGGGGCCGACTATATTATACCCTGCACCTAAATTTTCGATACCATATCACATCCGTCAAATGTGTTGGGTGCTATATATAAAGGTTTGTCCCAAATACATACATTTAAATAGCACTCGATTTGGACAGAATTTGATAGACTTTTACAAAATCTATGGACTCAAAATTTAAGTTGGCTAATACACTAGGGTGGAACACAATTTTAGTAAAAAACAAGTAAGTAAAGTCTAAAGTCGGGCGGGACCGACTATATTATACCCTTCACCCCTATGTAGGCCAAAATTTGTGTTACCATCTCAACTACTTCACATTTGCTGGAAGCTATATAAAGGAGACAATTTTTTTACTTCTACAAAATCTCTAGAATTAAAATTTAAATCGGCTAACGCTATCCAGTTAATTGGAGGAAACTTCCATTGAGAATGGGTCTAAAATGTGTAACAGCCTACCATATTTCCCCAACTCTGGTGTACGTATATATGGGAGCTATATATAATCTGAACCGATTTTGACTAAATTTGACATGTATAGTTAGAATAATAATTCTGCTATCTATGCGAAATTTCACGTAAATGGGAGTATAACTTTGGCCCCCCTGGTCATATGAGTGCAAATCGGACGGTTGATATATATGGGAGCCATATCTAAATCTGAACCGATTTTAACCAAATTTGGGGCAATTACCGATACTACTAAACGTACTCCTTGTGCGAAATTTGAAGCAAATCACGGCAAAACCCTGGATTTTGAGGCCATATAAGTTCAAATCGGACGAAAGATATATATGGGAGCTATATCTAAATCTGAATTGATTTTAACAAAATTTGACACACTTAACGATACTATTAAACGTACCCCTTGTGCAAAATTTGAAGCAAATCACGGCAAAACTGTGGCTTTTGTGGCCATATAAGTTCAAATCGGACGAAAGATATATATGGGAGCTATATCTAAATCTGAACCGATTTGGCTGATATTTTGCAAGATTTTCGAGATTAATAAAATATTTGGATGTACGATATTTCAAGAAAATCGGTTGATAAACACGGTAACTATGACCAAATCGGGGATAACTATATATGGCAGCTATATCTAAATCTGAACCGATTTTTTCCAAAACCAATAGCGATTATCTCTGTCCCAAGAAACGGCCCTATGCCAAATTTGAGGACGATCGGACTTAAATTGCGAGCTGTACTTTGTGCACAAAATTACATATACAGACAGACGGACGGACAGACAGACAGACAGACACACAGACAGACGGACATCGCTAAATCGACTCAGAATTTAACTCTAAGCTGGTCGGTATACTAAAAGATGGGTCTATGACCACTACTTCTTGGCGTTACATACAAATGCACAAACTTATTATACCCTGTACCACAGTAGTGGTGAAGGGTATAAATATGGGAAACATTTAAATCTGGAGCAATTTTAAGAAAACTTCGCAAAGTTTATTTACGATTTATCGCTCGATATATATGCATTAGAATTTTAGGAAAATTAGAGTCATTTTTACAACTTTTCGACTAAGCAGTGGCGATTTTACAAGGAAAATGTTGGTATTTTGACCATTTTTGTCGAAATCAGAAAAACATATATATGGGAGCTATATCTAAATCTGAACCGATTTCAACCAAATTTGGCACGCATAGCTACAATGCTAATTCTACGCCCTGTGTAAAATTTCAACTAAATCGGAGTTAAAAATTGGCCTCTACGGTCATATGAGTGTAAATCGGGCGAAATCTATATATGGGAGATATATTTAAATCTGAACCGATTTCAACCAAATTTGGCACGCATATCTACAATGCTAATTCTACTCCCTGTGAAAAATTTCAACTAAAAAGGAGCAAAAAATTGGCCTCTGTGGTCATATGAGTGTAAATCGGGCGAAAGCTATATATGGGAGCTATATCTAAATCTGAACCGATTTCAACCAAATTTGGCACGCATAGCTACAACGCTAATTATACTCCCTGTGCAAAATTTCAACTAAATCGGAGCAAAAAATTGGCCTCTGTGGTCATTTGAGTGTAAATCGGGCGAAAGCTATATATGGGAGCTATATCTAAATCTGAACCGATTTCAACCAAATTTGACACGCATAGCTACAATGCTAATTCTACTCCCTGTGCAAAATTTCAACTAAATCGGAGCAAAAAACTGGCCTCTGTGGGCAAATGAGTGTAAATCGGGCGAAAGCTATATATGGGAGCTATATCGAAATCTGAACCGATTTGGCTGATATTTTGCATGTTTTTCGAGACTCATAAAATATTCTATATCTAAATCTGAACCGATTTCACTCAAATTGGCACACATGACTATATTACTAATTGTACTCCTAGTGCAAAATTTCAACCAAATTGGGCCAAAACTCTGGCTTCTGTGGCCATATAAGTCCATATCGGGCGAAAAATATATATGGAAGCTATATCTAAATCTGAACTGATTTCAATCAAATTTGGCACACATGACTATTCAAGCTAATCGGGATAAAACTCTGGCTTCTGGGTCCATATAAGTGCATATCGGGTGAAAGATGTATATGGGAGCTATATCTAAATCTGAACCGATGTCAACCAAATTTGGCACGCATAGCTACAATGCTAATTCTACTCCCTATGCAAAATTTCAACTAAATCGGAGCAAAAAATTGCCATCTGTGGGCAAATGAGTGTAAATCGGGCGAATGCTATATATGGGAGCTATATCTAAATCTGAACCGATTTCAACCAAATTTGGCACGCATAGCTACAATGCTAATTCTACGCCCTGTGTAAAATTTCAACTAAATCGGAGTTAAAAATTGGCCTCTACGGTCATATGAGTGTAAATCGGGCGAAATCTATATATGGGAGATATATTTAAATCTGAACCGATTTCAACCAAATTTGGCACGCATATCTACAATGCTAATTCTACTCCCTGTGAAAAATTTCAACTAAAAAGGAGCAAAAAATTGGCCTCTGTGGTCATATGAGTGTAAATCGGGCGAAAGCTATATATGGGAGCTATATCTAAATCTGAACCGATTTCAACCAAATTTGGCACGCATAGCTACAACGCTAATTATACTCCCTGTGCAAAATTTCAACTAAATCGGAGCAAAAAATTGGCCTCTGTGGTCATTTGAGTGTAAATCGGGCGAAAGCTATATATGGGAGCTATATCTAAATCTCAACCGATTTCAACCAAATTTGACACGCATAGCTACAATGCTAATTCTACTCCCTGTGCAAAATTTCAACTAAATCGGAGCAAAAAACTGGCCTCTGTGGGCAAATGAGTGTAAATCGGGCGAAAGCTATATATGGGAGCTATATCGAAATCTGAACCGATTTGGCTGATATTTTGCATGTTTTTCGAGACTCATAAAATATTCGGATGTACGGAATTTGAGGAAGATCGGTTGATATACACGCCAATTATGACCAGATCGGCGAAAAATATATATTGCAGCTATATCTAAATCTGAACCGATTTTTTCCAAAATCAATAGGGATCGTCTTTGAGCCGAAACAGAACCCTATACCAAATTTTAGGACAATCGGACTAAAACTGCGAGCTGTACTTTGCACACAAAAATACATCAACAGACAGACAGACAGACGGACAGACAGACAGACAGACAGACAGACGGACATCGCTAAATTGACTCAGAATTTAATTCTAAGACGATCGGTATACTAAACGATGGGTCTCAGACTTTTCCTTCTTGGCGTTACATACAAATGCACAAACTTATTATACCCTGTACCACAGTAGTGGTAAAGGGTATAAATATGGGAAACATTTAAATCTGAAGCAATTTTAAGGAAACTTCGCAAAAGTTTATTTATGGTTTATCGCTCGATATATATGTATTACAAGTTTAGGAAAATTGGAGTCATTTTTACAACTTTTCGAGTAAGCAGTGGCGATTTAACAAGGAAAATGGTATTTTGACCATTTTTGTCGAATTTAGAAAAACATATATATGGGAGCTATATCTAAATCTGAACCGATTTCACTCAAATTGGCACACATGACTATATTACTAATTGTACTCCTAGTGCAAAATTTCAACCAAATTGGGCCAAAACTCTGGCTTCTGTGGCCATATAAGTCCATATCGGGCGAAAAATATATATGGAAGCTATATCTAAATCTGAACTGATTTCAATCAAATTTGGCACACATGACTATTCAAGCTAATCGGGATAAAACTCTGGCTTCTGGGTCCATATAAGTGCATATCGGGTGAAAGATGTATATGGGAGCTATATCTAAATCTGAACCGATGTCAACCAAATTTGGCACGCATAGCTACAATGCTAATTCTACTCCCTATGCAAAATTTCAACTAAATCGGAGCAAAAAATTGCCATCTGTGGGCAAATGAGTGTAAATCGGGCGAATGCTATATATGGGAGCTATATCTAAATCTGAACCGATTTGGCTGATATTTTGAAAGTTTTTCGAGACTCACAAAATAGTCGGATGTACGGAACTTGAGGAAGATTGGTTGATATACACGCCAATTATGACCAGATCGGTGAAAAATATATATGGCGGCTATATCTAAATCTGAACCGTTTTTTTCCAAAATCAATAGGGATCGTCTTTGAGCCAAAACAGCACCCTATACCAAATTTTAGGACAATCGGACTAAAACTGCGAGCTGTACTTTGCACACAAAAATACACCAACAGACGGACAGACAGACAGACAGACGGACATCGCTAAATCGACTCAGAATTTAATTCTAAGCCGATCGGTATACTAAAAGATGGGTCTATGACAACTATTTCTTGGCGTTACATACAAATGCACAAACTTATTATACCCTGTACCACAGTAGTGGTGAAGGATATAATAAATTATGGGTAATAACGAAATTCTGAGCCGATCTACCCATGTTCGTCCTTCCTCTGTTCAAATCAAGCAAACATTCGAACGGAACAAGGCATCGACGTGGAATTTGGCACAAGTAGCTACAATTAATGTAGGTTAGATGTTATTGCAAATGGACCAATTTTAGGTATAGCCCCCATGTACACCGACTCCCAGATTTGACTTCTTGAGCCTATGGGAGGAGAAAATCGGTTTGAAATTTTTTCCTCTTTTACTATGCAACAAATTTTCCATACATATGTATAGCTCCGATATAGACCATCTGGCCTTAAGTTTTTAAATTTCATAAAAGAAATAAGTAAAGAATTGGAGTATTACTTTCAAAATTTGATCATGCTTGAGGACGTGCTCAGGAATTAATTCGTATTTTTTGCTTATTGTTTTATGCCAATGCAGCGATCAATTTGAATTTGAAATCTTTGGCCAACTTTCTGAACGGAAAAAATATTTAATAAAAAAACGAAATTTCTTTACATATTATCATTACAATTTCAATACGATCTAATTGGGCATGAAGATGAGAGAATTGATTGATTAAGAAGATATTGAAAAGAAAAGCCAGATACCAATACCACAAGCCTTAAACCGCACGCTAGATATGCTAGTGTTCTCAACACGTCATATATCACTCCTGATATCTGACCGGGTCGCTACCTAATAGGCGATTTTGCAAAAACTATTGGCGCGAAGTATAATGACAACTGTATGAGCTGTCATGATGCAGAGGAAAATGAAACAATTAAACACCTCTTGTGTGAGTGTCCTGCATTTTTCGTAAGCGAATTTTAGGAGCATATAGCTTTAGAGTACTGGCGGACCTGGAAACGCTAACTTGAGCAGTCTGCTAATATTTTTGGAACAATTTGGTTGGTTCAACAGAAGAAAATAATCGAGAAATTTCAGCGGTTAAAACTAGACGTGTCCATATGTAATAGGTATTTTAGTTAATGTGGTATCAAAATGGACTGAATAGTCTATGTGAGCCTGAAACTTAATCGGGCTGCCACTATAACTTAACTTAAATCCACAAGCCCAACCAGACACACGTTTTTTTTTTCTTTCCATTTAATTTGGATCATATATGTTAATTTCCTAAGGAAATTGCATACGAGAATTACTCTACCCAAATTGAATCCTTTTTCACCACCACTGTGCATCATCTTCCCACAATTCCTTCTTTAACCAAAAACATATTTCAACATTGTGCATAGGGAGTAGAATTACCATTGTAACTATACATGCCAAATTTGGTTGAAATTGGTTCAGATTTAGATATAGCCCCATATATATGTTTTTCTGATTTCAACAAAAATGGCCAAAATACTAACTTTTTCACTTGTAAAATCAACATTGCTAAGTCGAAATTTTGAAAAAACTGCTTAAATTTCTTATACACCTAATACATATCTTTCGACCGATAAATTATAAGTACACTTTTGCGAAGTTGCCTAAAAATAGCTTCAGATTTCAATGTTTCCCTTATTATTATACCCTCCACCATATAATGGGGGTATATTAACTTTGTCATTCCGTTTGTAACACATCGAAATATTGCTCTAAGACCCCATAAAAAATATATATTCCGGGTCGTGGTGAAATTCTGAGTCGATCTGAGCATACCCGTCCGTCCGTCCGTCTGTTGAAATCACGCTAACTTCCGAACGAAACAAGCTATCTACTTGAAACTTGGCACAAGTAGTTGTTATTGATGTAGGTCAAATGGTATTGCAAATGGGCCATATCGGTCCACTTTTACGTATAGCCCCCATATAAACGGACCCCAAATTTGGCTTGCGATTGCTCTAAGAGAAGCAAATTTCATCCGATCCGGCTGAAATTTGGTACATGGTGTAAGTATAAAGTCACTAACAACCATGCAAAAACTGGTCCATATCGGTCCGCTTTTACGAATAGCCCACATATAAACGGACCCCCAAATTTGGTTTGCGATTGCTCTAAGAGAAGCAAATTTCATCCGATCCGGCTGAAATTTGGTACATGGTGTTAGTATCGATCCCTCGATTTGGCTTGCGGAGCCTCTAAGAGAACCAAATTTCATCCGATCCGGCTGAAATTTGGTACATGGTATCTAACAACCATGCAAAAATTGGTCCACATCGGTCCATAATTATATATAGCGCCCATATAATCCGATCCCCCGATTTGGCCTGCGGAGCCTCTAAGAGAAGCAAATTTCATCCGATCCGGCTGAAATTTGGTACATGGTGTTGGTATATGTTCTCTAATGACCATGAAAAAATTGGTCCACATCGGCCCATAATTATATATAGCCCCCATATAAGCCGATCCCCAGATTTGACCTCCGGAGCCTCTTAGAGGAGCAAAATTCATTCGATCCGGTTGAAATTTGGAACATGGTGTTAGAATGTGGTCTCTAACAAACACGCAAGAATTGGTCCATATCGGTTCATAATTATATATAGCCCCCATATAAACCGTTCCCCAGATTTGAATTCCGGAGCCTCTTGGAGGAGCAAGATTCATCCGTTCCGGTTGAAATTTGCAACGTGGTGTTAGTATAAGGCCGCTAATAACCATGCCAAAATTGGTCCATATCGGTCTATAGTTACATAAAGCCGATCCCCAATCACACAAAAATTGGTCCATATCGGTTCATAATCATGGTTGCCACTCGAGCCAAAAATAATCTACCAAAATGTTATTTTTATAGAAAACATTGTCAAAATGTTATTTCTATAGAAAATTTTGTCAAAATTTTATTTGTATAGAAAATTTTGTCAAAATTTTATTTGTATAGAAAATTTTTTCAAAATTTTATTTCTATTGAAAATGTTGTCAAAATTTATTTCTATAGAAAATTTTGTCAAAATATTATTCCTAGTGAAAATTTTGTCAACATTTTATTTCTATTGAAAATTTTTTCCAAATTTTATTTCTATAGAAAATTTTGTCAAAATTTTACTTCTATAGAAAATGTTGTCAAAATTTTATTTCGTCGTATTTAATCGGCCTTTTTTAGTTTAATATATACCACGTTTGGACTATGTGGTATATACTACGGTGTTAGGAAGTTTTAAGATACCTTGCCATCGGCTTCAGTAGAAGTTTCTACGCAATCCATGGTGGAGGGTACATAAGCTTCGGCCGGGCCGAACTTACGGCCGTATATAAAGGGTGATTTGTTAAGAGCTTGATAACTTTTTTTTTTTAAAAAACGCATAAAATTTGCAAAATCTCATCGGTTCTTTATTTGAAACGTTAGATTGGTCCATGACATTTACTTTTTGAAGATAATTTCATTTAAATGTTGACCGCGGCTGCGTCTTAGGTGGTCCATTCGGAAAGTCCAATTTTGGGCAACTTTTTCGAGCATTTCGGCCGGAATAGCCCGAATTTCTTCGGAAATGTTGTCTTCCAAAGCTGGAATAGTTGCTGGCTTATTTCTGTAGACTTTAGACTTGACGTACCCCCACAAAAAATAGTCTAAAGGCGTCAAATCGCATGATCTTGGTGGCCAACTTACCGGTCCATTTCTTGAGATGAATTGTTCTCCGAAGTTTTCCCTCAAAATGGCCATAGAATCGCGAGCTGTGTGGCACGTAGCGCCATCTTGTTGAAACCACATGTCAACCAAGTTCAGTTCTTCCATTTTTGGCAACAAAAAGTTTGTTAGCATCGAACGATAGCGATCGCCATTCACCGTAACGTTGCGTCCAACAGCATGTTTGAAAAAATACGGTCCAATGATTCCACCAGCGTACAAACCACACCAAACAGTGCATTTTTCGGGATGCATGGGCAGTTCTTGAACGGCTTCTGGTTGCTCTTCACTCCAAATGCGGCAATTTTGCTTATTTACGTAGCCATTCAACCAGAAATGAGCCTCATCGCTGAACAAAATTTGTCGATAAAAAAGCGGATTTTCTGCCACTGATTTTGGTAATAAAATTCAATGATTTGCAAGCGTTGCTCGTTAGTAAGTCTATTCATGATGAAATGTCAAAGCATACTGAGCATCTTTCTCTTTGACACCATGTCTGAAATCCCACGTGATCTGTCAAATACTAATGCATGAAAATCCTAACCTCAAAAGAATCACCCTTTACTTGTTTTTTACTAACATTGTATTTCACCCTAGGTCATTAGCCGACTTAAATTTTAAGTCTACAGATTTTGTTGAAGTCGAATAAATTTTGTCCACATCGAGTCACATTTAAATGTATGTATTTGGGACAAAAACCATTATATATATAGCACCATACACATTGGACGGAGTTTATATGCTATCGAAAACTTGGATCTACATAGTGTTGCAGGGTATAATATAGTCGACCCTGCCCGACTTTAGAATTTCCCTACTTGTTTTTGTTTTTTTGTTATGTTCTCTTTTTTCATTTTGGATATTTTGAGTGTTGGACAAACGCCTGAAATAAATGTTGTTTTATGTAACTAAAAAAAGTTTGGACTTACAAAACTGAAAATTTCAAGAGACTACGGATGTAAAATCTAAAGATCGGTTTTTATCCTTAAATTTGATATCCGTAGTCTCTTGAAATTTTTGAACGAGATGTTACCGATACCCAAATTTGACTTCCGGAGTATATAGTCACTTATATTGGTATTTGATATGTATTTGTATAAACCCACCACCATACAATAACTATTTCCGTCTGTTGTAATCAAGGAACAACCTTCAGTAGTGGCGCTATACTCGTAGCACTGAAATTTGGCACAGATTGGTTTTTTTGTTTGTGTATTATATTTGATTCATGGTGGTGGGTGATTCATGGTACGGCTTTATATACATCTTTTTATTGTATAGGATAAAAAATTAAAAATAAATAAAGTTTGTCTATATTTTCAAAGTACATAAATTCAAGGATAATTTTCTCATAGTTTTTGAACTATTTCTTAAACCACATAATTTAGAAAAGGACATATTAGACCAGCCCGCATCTTTTATCAAGTGCGAATGACCTTATTCACATGTGTGAATCGCTGTCTGATTTCTGTGTTTGTATGGCTAAGTGTCCCCTTCGTAATGTGTGTAAGTACGGTTTGCTACAATTTAATGTTAAATTATTGTCGGACCAGAGTAGTTTCATGTTGCAAAAGCATAAATAAAACTTAAAAGCACTGAAATGAAATTACACATACATACATTCAAATCCTATAATACGCACATTTATGCAATGAAATGTCCATTGTATTTATATTAGGATGGGTCGATTCAAGTACATAATATACTTTAAAGTTTATACACTAAGAGAAAAAAAGATATTGTAAAATAAAGTAAAAATGTTTTCGAAAACGGGCGGTCTTGAACAATTAATACCAAACATTAAATTAGGTTAGGTTATATATAGGTTTCAAGCTCACTTAGACTATTCAATCCATTGTGATACCATAGAGGTGAACTTCTCCCTTATCACTGAGTGCTGTCCGATTCTTTGTTTCGCTCCCTGACCAGGGACCTCCTTTTTACAGCCGATTCCGAACGGCATTCGGTGTAACCACTTAGAGAAACTTTGAGATACTCAGAAATGACATCAGCATTAAATCAGGGATAATCCACCGTTATCCCCTCTCTGTAATTCTGGTTGCTCCCTATTAGTATTCACATTTGTAAGACCACAATGAATCGATCGAAATTTGTTCTTTACTAGATAGAGACATCACCTAAATCTTATCCAGATTTCTCTCCTTGAGTATATGGTGACGGCTACTTCGGTGCATTCTCTTGTGTTTTGGGTGTGATTAGACCGGAGAACATTTCGACCCACTTGTATGTATAATGCATGGCAATGGTCAGCATTACAGAGACGGTAGCATCAACACACAAACATTAAAGTAACAAGTCTGCACTTTTACAACAATACGCTATCATCACTGACACTACAAGAATTTATATGTTCCTTGAGGGAAAGGAAGGAAGCTGTATGCGCTGACACCGTAGAGGCCTTAATACTTACATTGATGAACCTAAAATATGCTTAATGCTATAACATACAAACATTTCAAAATGTGAATGATTTCCTACAAACTAAGATGCCAGATGTACACTGAAAAAAAAAAATCTTATGCACTTTCTATGATTATGTATTTTCTTATATTACCTTGATTTTTAATTCCTAGCCGAATAAATGGGCAATTACACTCGTATACATTTAAGACGCTTTTTAATTCTATGTTATCGTATATAATAAAATTAAAGTTCTTCATAAATATATTATTAACTGCAAAATTAAACTCGACTTCAAGTAGAGGTTATTCCATGTTTTCATTAAAAAGCGTCTTTAGCATTGTTTTTGTTTTTTTGATTTCAGCTTAAAACCATGCATTGACTAAACTACAAGTGTAGCTTAACCAACAGAGGAAAATAATGTTTGTCAAATTTATTTGGGCAAAGCCCTATAGACTGCAAAATGATTGGATGGACGCACGTTTCCGAAGTACCAGCATCCTCTACTTGCAGCAAAACTATCAACCAATTATCAGAATAAATTCAGGCAGTTCATTAAACCCAACAATGAACCACACTTGAACCTTCCGGAAAAAGGTTTGGCATGATAGCCGGCTTATGCCGAAATAAATTCGTACAAACATATCCCTTTTCCTATGCCACTGTCAAATCATCGATTTGAGTACAGTTGGCTGGGTTTATTTTGATTTTAGGATAAGATATTGAGAAATACCTCTTATTTTGCATGCTTTTTTATACCCACCACCATATGGTAGTGATGGATGTATAAAAAGTTTACTATTCTGTTTGTAATACATCGACCATGTCCGTCTGTCTTTCAGTTTGTTGTAATCATTCAATAGTCTTCAATAATAATAATATCGTCATGAAATTTAACAAAGATTCTGCAGGAAACCCATCTTCACAGATGTTCGAAGATGGGTAATATCGGTCCAGGTTTTTATATAGCCCCCATATAAACCAATCTCTTGATTAGATTTCTTGGGCTACATACCGCAGTTTAACCGAGTTATCTGAAATCGAGGAGCTAGAGGCACGTCGAATAGGATGTGTGTGTACCGGCCCATATTTTGGTGTAGCCCTTATATATTTCGCAAGCATCTACGCACAACAAGTTTTATTTTACTTGACCAAAATTAAAATTACAGAGATGTTCTTTTGGCCTACACATACATGCGCCAAATATGGGGTCTATCTCTCCATATTTTGGTATTGGCCCATCAAGTCCGATCTCCATGTTTACTCCTTGAGCATCTTATCTGAAGTATCGGAGTATTTTAGGGCACAAAAAAGGTGTTGTATTGGTTTTATATAGGTACATGTTATGTAATAGCGTTCATTAGAAAACTCTATTAATAAACACTGCGGACATATCACAGGACTGCTACCGATACTTCAGTTTTTAATTATGTCTTTCCGTCATTCTGTAGAAATCACTTCCTAACTTCCCAAGGAAACAAGATATCGACTTGAAACTGGGCACAAGTAGTTGTTATTGATGTAGGTTGGATGGACTATATTAGCCTCCACGTTTGAGTATAGCCCCCATATAAACCGACCCCAGATTTGACTTTCGGATCTTCTTGTGCGAGCAAATTTCATCCGATCCGATTGAAATTTGGTACAAAGTGTATATGACATCTAACAACTGTGCAAAAATTGGTCCATATCGGTTTTCAATTATATATAGCCCCATATAAACCGATCCCCAAACTTGGATTGCGGAGCCTATCGGAGGAGCAAAACTTATTCGATCAATATGGCCTCTAACCAACATGCAAAAAGTGGTCCATATCGGTCCATAATTATATATAGCCCCTGCAATCCAAATCGATATATTGCCCAGATTTGGATTGCGGAGGCTCTTGAATGTGCAAATATCATCGTATACGGTTGAAATTTGGTACGTGACGTCAGTATATGGTTTCTAACCGCCGTGTAAATATTGGTCTATATCGGCCCATAATTGTATATAGCCCCCATATAAACCGATTCCCCGATTTTACTTCTTGAGCCTCTTGGAAGAGCAAATATCATGCGACCCGGTTGAAATTTGGTACGTGGTGTTAGTATTTGGCCCCTAGTAATCATGCAAAAACTAGTAAGAAAAGTCTACAGTCGGGCGGGGCTGACTATAATATACCCTGCACCACTTTGTATATCCACGTTTTCGATACCATATCAAATCCGACACAAATGTGTTGGATGCATATATAAAGATTTTTGTTCCCCTGTACATACATTTAAACCTGACTCCATCTGGACAACATTTGTTAGACTTCTAAAAACACTGTAGATTTAAAATTTCAGTCGGCTTATCCCCTGGGATGGAACGCAATGGAACACTGTTCCACAGTGTGGCGCAGTGTATAAATATGGGAACATTTAAATATGAAGCAATTTTTAGGCAACTTCGCAAGCGTATATTTATGATTTATCGGCCGATATCTATGTATCAGATGCATAGGAAAATTTAAGTCATTCTTACAAGTTTTCGACTTAGCACTGACGAATGTAGAAGGAAAATGTTGGTATATTGACAATTTTTGCCGAAATAAGGAAAACATATATATGGGAGCTATATCTAAATCTGAACCGATTTCAACCAAAATTGGCATGCATATCTAGAACGTTATTTCTACTCCCTCTACAAAAGAGCAAATCAGAGCACAACTCTTCTGGGTCATATAAGTGGATATATATGGGAGCTATATCTAAATTTGAACCGATTCCAACCAAATTCGACACACTTTATGGCACTATCAATTGCACTCCTTGTGCAAAATTTAAGGCAAATCAGGATGAATTTATGGCTTCTGGGGCGATATTAGTAGATATCGGGCAAAAGATATACATGGGAGCTATATGTAAAACTAAACCGATTTCTTCCGAAATCAATAAACTTCTATTCCGACCCAAAGTACATACTTGTGCCAAATTTGGAGTCGATTGGACTAAAATTGCGACCTAGACTTTGATTATAAAAATGTGTTTACAGACGGACATTGCTAGATCGACTCTGGGACCGGCCCTGTGCAATATTGCCAAAGACAGTATTTGTCTATACGTCTATATGTCTTTTTATAAACCGATCAAACACTGAATTGGCTTGTATTGGAATTTAACCTGCCTTTTTTTATTTAACATAGACTCCATGTGGAATAAATTACAATTTAGAAGGAAATGTTAAGAAGACTTAGTTTGCCAAAGGCAAATGCTACCAAAACCCAAGTCTTTGGTAGCATTTTCTACGCAATCCATGGTGGAGGGTACATAAACTTCGGTCTGGCCGAACATACGGCCATATATACTTGTTTAATTTATTAGAATAATCTATTGTTCAACATACTACAAAAGTTTGATTTGAAAGAAAAAATTCCCGTGGTCATTCGAATATTGGGAGCAAAAATATACAGAATTTGGATTTCAAACCATAGGAAATATGAAATTTCATCGGACCTGCTTGCAAGCTTAGTCGAAGTTCTTCAAAACTCGAACAATAATGGTTTTTACACCCTTACAAAATACATATATCAAAAATATATTTTGGAGGAAGCGCATATATATTTGGATACTGCCGAAACATTAAGATGTTTGTTTTAAATGAACATATAAGTACTTTGTCTCAAGTAATATAATTTGTTAGAAAACTCCTTCCCCCAAATAAAATTGTGTTCTTTATCAAACTAAAAATTACTTGCTGCAAGTTTAATGTAAACAGTAAAATTTTTCCATCAAGAACATTATTTCCTAAGCAATCATTTTTTCAATTCACACATTAAACTATTTAGAAGAGAACTATTTTTAACTCAGTGAAAACATCGATTTGATGAGCCATCCGTTATATAGTCCTGACTATACATCGAATGATTTCCTGTACGTAAAAACTAAACTGTCAAGAGGTCAACGTTTTTCGACACCTGAAAGACTAAGACTAAGACAAAGGACTAACGGAATTTCTAGGCTAATGCTGTAGGTGCTTCAGCATACTGAAAATTGGTAGTTGAGTGTTTCAATTTTTCTTCAATTTTTCTTTGTAATCACATGTTATACCCACTTCACTTCCGAAGCCAAGCAAAGACTCGAGCAATGGTAACCAAGACACTTGAGGTAATACTCCTCCCCAGACTTGTGGTGAATTTTCCAGCTGCAAACTATCAACAAGACAGCTTTGCATGCCATTTCTGCACATATAAATATAGGAATCAATCAGCCCAAGTCGTATCACAGGACGTTCCGAAGGTATTTGATACCGTCAACCATGCCAAACTTTTTGAGAACACATCCCTACTGGCAGGAACCAAGCGTTGGTTACAAATTATCTGTGCGGCTGCCAGCCGTATGTGCAATTTAGGATTATTCAATGTGGGGTGATACCACCGGCACCGTTCAAAGTATATCTATCCTCTATTCTATCCCTTCCTGACGGCTTCAACATTTGTATACCCTCCATCATAGGATGGGGGTATATTAACTTTGTCATTCCGTTTGTAACACATCGAAATATTGCTCTAAGACCCCATAAAGTATATATATTCTGGGTCGTGGTGAAATTCTGAGTCGATCTAAGCATGTCCGTCCGTCCGTCCGTCCGTCCGTCCGTCTGTTGAAATCACGCTAACTTCCGAACGAAACAAGCTATCGACTTGAAACTTGGCACAAGTAATTGTTATCGATGTAGGTCGGATGGTATTGCAAATGGGCCATATCGGTCCACTTTTACGTATAGCCCCCATATAAAGGGACCCTCAGATTTGGCTTGTGGAGCCTCTAACAGAAGCATATTTCATCCGATCCGGCTGAAATTTGGTACATCGTGTTGGTATATGGTCTCTAACAACCATGCAAAAATTGGTCCATATCGGTCCATAATTATATATAGCCCCCATATAAACCGATCCCCAGATTTGGCTTGTGGAGCCTCTAAGAGAAGCATTTTTAATCCGATCCGGCTGAAATTTTGTACATGATGTTAGTATATGGTCTCTAACAACCATGCAAAAATTGGTCCACATCGGTTCATAATTATATATAGCCCCCATATAAACCGATCCTCAGATTTGGTTTGTGGAGCCTCTAAGAGAAGCATATTTCATCCGATCCGGCTGAAATTTGGTACATGGTGTTGGTATATGGTCTCTAACAACCATGCAAAAATTGGTCCATATCGGTCCTTAATTATATTTTGCCCCCATATAAACCGATCCCCAGATTTGGCTTGTAGAGCCTCTAAGAGAAGCATATTTCATCCGATCCGGCTGAAATTTGGTACATGGTGTTGGTGTATGGTCTCTAACAATCATGCAAAAATTGGTCCACATCGGTCCATAATTATATATAGCGCACATATAAACCGATCCCCAGATTTGGGTTGCGGAGCCTCTAAGAGAAGCAAATTTCATCCGATCCGGCTCAAATTTGGTACATGGTATTGGTATATGGTCTCTAGCAACCGTTCAAAAATTGGTCCATATCGGTCCATAATTATATATAGCCCCCATATAAAACGTTCTCCAGATTTGACCTCCGGAGCCTCTTGGAGGAGCAAAATTCATCCGATCCGGTTCGAATTAGGAACGTGGTGTTAGTATATGGTCGCTAAAAACCATACCAAAATTGGTCCAATCACACAAAAATTGGTCCATATCGGTTCATAATCATAGTTGCCACTAGAGCCAAAAATAATCTACCAAAATTTTATTTCTATAGAAAATTTTGTCAAAATTTTATTTCTAGAGAAAATTTTGTTAAAATTTTATTCGGTTCATAATAAAATTTTCATCATTGTCAAAATTTTATTTCTATAGAAAATTTTGTTCAAAAGTTTATTTATATAGAAAATGTTCTTAAAATTTTATTTCTGTAGACATTTTTGTCAAAATTTTCTTTCTATAGAAAATCGAGCCAAAAATAATCTACCAAGATTTTATTTCTATAGAAAATTTTGTCAAAAGTTTATTTCTATAGAAAATTTTGTTAAAATTTTATTTCTGTAGACATTTTTGTCAAAATTTTCTTTCTATAGAAAATTTTGTGAAAATTTTTATTTCTATAGAAAAGTTTGTGAAAATTTTATTTCTATAGAAAATTTTGTTAAAATTTTATTTCTGTAGAAAATTTTGTCAAAATTTTATGTCTACTTTGTCAAACTGAATTATAGACGTATTGGATCGATCTTTTTTGATTTAATATATACCACGTATGGACTTACATACAATTTAAAAGATGGTGTTAGGAGGTTTTAAGATACCTTGCCATCGGCAAGCGTTACCGCAACTTAAGTAATTCGATTGTGGGTGGCAGTGTTTAGAAGAAGTTTCTACGCAATCCATGATGGAGGGTACATAAGCTTTGGCCTGGCCGAACTTACGGCCGTATATACTTGTTATTATTTGAGGCTATCTTCCTCCAAATCCTCAGCCCAAGATTCTCGGGGTCACATTCGACAGCCTTTTGAAGTCATCTGTCCATGTCACTGCTTTTTGTCATAAGCTACGTAGTAGAAACAACTCAGCCAAAAAATTTGGAAGTTCTTCCAAAGGCACAACTTTAAAAGCACTTCCAGAAGAAGCACTTCCAATGATGTTCTTTATTTTAACTACCCAGGAAGTTCTTTTAATTCAATTTTTTATAACTTGGTTTTTTCATACTTTTAATGGATAACTTTAACTTTTTATACCCACCGCCATAGAATGGTTACGGGGGTATAATAAGTTTGTCATTTCATTTGTAACACATCGAAATATCGATTTCCGACTATATAAAGTATATATATTATTGATCAGGGAGAAATTCTAAGACGATATAACGATGTCCGTCTGTCCGTCTGTCTGGCTGTCTGTCCGTTGTAATCACGCTACAGTCTTCAATAATGAAGAAATCGTGCTGAAATTTTGCACAAACTCGTCTTTTGTCTGCAGGCAGGCCAAGTTCGAAGATGGGCTATATCGGTCCAGGTTTTGATATAGTCCCCATATAAACCGAACTCCCGATTGGGGGCTTATAGAAATCGTAGTTTTTATCCAATTTACCTGAAATTTGAAATCTAAAAGTATTTTATGACCATAAAGAGTGTGCCAAAAATGGCGAGTATCGGTCCATGTTTTGTTATAGACCCCATATAGACCGATCTCCCGATTTTACTTCTTGGGCTTATAGAAACCGCAGTTTTTATTCAATTTACCTGAAATTGGAAATCTGGAGGTATTGTAGGACCACAAATGCGTGTTCCAAAAATTGTGAGTATCGGTCCATATTTTGGTATAGCCCCCATATAGACCAATCTCCCGATTTTATTACTTGGGCTTATAGAAACCGCAGTTTTTATCCAATTTACCTTAAATTGGAAATCGACAGGTACTTTAGAACCGTAAAGAGGTGTGCCAAAAAAGGTGAGCATCGATCCATGTTTTGGTATGGTCCCCATATAAACCGACCTCCCGATTTGGAGTCTTGGGCTTATAGAAACCGTAGTTTTTATCCAATTTGCCTGAAATTGGAAATCGAGAGGTACTTTAGAACCTTAAAGAGGAGTGCCAAATATGGTGAGCATCGGTCCATGTTTTGGTATGGTCCCCATATAAACCGACCTCCCGATTTGGGGTCTTGGGCTTATAGAAACCGTAGTTTTTATCCAATTTGCCGGAAATTGAAAATCTAGAGGTACTTGAGGACCATCAAAAGGTGTACCGAAAATGGTCCGTATCGTTCCAATTTGCCTGAAATTGAAAATCTAGAGGTACTTGAGGACCATCAAAAGGTGCACCGAAAATGGTCCGTATCGTTTCATGTTTTGGTATAGCCCGGATTATACAATCCGTAGTTTATATACAATTTGCCTGAAATTGGAAATTTATAGGTATTTTAGAACCATAAAGAGATGTGCCACAAATAGTGAGTATCGATCCATGTTTTGGTATAGCCCCCACATAGACCGATATCCCGATTTTACTTCTTGGGCTTCTAGAATCCGAAGTTTTTATCCAATTTGCCTGAAATTGGAAATCTAGAGGTATTTTCTGGCCATAAAAAGGTGTGCCGAAAACGGTGAGTATCGGTCCATATTTTAGTATAGCCCCCATAAGAACGATCTCCCGATTTAACTCCTTGGGTTTCTAGAAACCGTAGTTTTTATCCGATTTTCCTGAAATTGTAAATATTCTGTTATTTTAGGCTCACAAAAACGTGTATCGGATTAAGTTTTTATCGGTCCATTTGGTAATGCCTCCTTATAGACCGACATCACTTCTTGAGGCTATAGAAGGCGCACTGATCATGAAAATTGCTTGAAACTCAATGTAAAATTTCCAGATTTTACACCTCGGGTGAAAATCTACAGATTTAAGATTTCAAATCAAGACGTTATTTTATAATTTTCTTGCACACTTCCAAGATATGTTAATGATACCTCTCAAAACTCAAACAAAAATGGTTCTTATAAATCCAGAATCTGATATAGTCCTCATAGGTGAAATCTTTAAATTTATCTTCGGGAAGTGTCCTCGAGTCCTCAATTTCAAAGGAAACCCTAATATTTGGTTCATGGTGGTGGGTATTTAAGATTCGACCCGGCCGAACTTACTGCTGTATATACTTGTTTTGTTTCAAATAGGTTAAAAACAGAGTAAGAATTAAAAAAATGATACAAATCATTTAAATTTTGTCGGGAAAAATGCTAAATCCAATCCGAAAAAATTGTAATTTTTTGAAAATATTTGAGGTCAAACGATTCCGACAAGCGTTAGAATCCATTAAACATTATAAAAATTATTTATTTGACAAAATATCACAGAATTTTTTAATTTACATCCAAAACATTGAATTCGGATCACACCTAAAGAAGTGATGCAAATTCAGTACAACGGCTGTTGAAATGGAGGACTTCCGTCCTATGACAAACCCATGTTAAATTCATCGCTCCTGCGTCAATTTGGCACAACTTCCGGATCCAAAAAGAACATTTTCATTACTTTTTTGGCGACGCTTTTTTTGCTGGGAAGGTCATCAATTCGCTTGCCGGCAGCACTTCCGGTGCGGATAAAGAACCCGTTTTGACTAAGGCAATAAGGCAATTGACTAGTCAGGCAAGTGATACCCAGGGGAATAACAATAGTCCTGCCAGGACGCTGCCTTACAACTGCGATATGATGTCTCCACAGAACCCCTGGGTCACCTTTAGGTGGAGATCCTCCCAGTGCGCACACTCCAAAAAAGTTTACTTGGATCCAATGACGTTGACCTTCCCTTAAGGAGTTTGGTATTGATTCCGAGCCAAAGATGTGGCTTTTTTAGCGATGTCCGTCAGTCTGTCTGTATATGTAATTTTGTGTACAAGGTACAGCTCGCAGTTTAAGCCCAATCGTCTTCAAATTTGGCACAAAGTTTCACTTTGGCTCAAAGACAATCGCTATTGATTTTAAAATCGGTTAAGATTTAGATATAGCTGTCATATATATATTTATCGCCGATCTGGTCATTATTGACGTATTTATCAACATAATACCCACATTTTACACAAAATTCGGTGATGATTTCCCCATATCTTAGTCATATCCTACGCACTGTAATGCCAGACTTTTCACAGAATGGTTGAGTTTTAAATAAGGCTCCGACTTGAGGCCTGACTTGGCCAAATAATATATCACAACCCACAATTGACCACATATCTTGGTGAGAACTACTAACCAATAACCTTTTAAAAAGGTCACTTCTAAGTAGCAAAAATTGTCCTATATCTCGAATACATATGTATCGTCTGATAAATCATAAATGCTATTTTGTACAATTGTATTAAAATTGATCTAGCTTTATATTTCCCATATTTATTATACCCTTCACCACTACTGTGGTACAGGGTATAATAAGTTTGTGCATTTGTATGTAACGCCAAGAAATAATTGTCATAGACCCATCTTTTAGTATACTGATAGGCTTATAATTAGCGATTTAGCGATGTCTGTCTGTCTGTCTGTATATGTAATTTTGTGTACAAAGTACAGGTCGCAGTTTAAGTCCGCAGTCTTAAGTCTTTCTTCGGGTCGAAAACAATCGCTATTGATTTTGGAAAAAATCGGTTCAGATTTAGATATATCTCTCGTATATATTTATCACCGATTTGATCATAATTCACGTATTTATGAACCGATGTTCTGCAAATTTCGTACATCTGAATGTTTTGCCAGTCCCGTAAAATCTTCAAAATATCAGCTAAATCCCCTTATATATAGCTCCCATATATATCTTTCGTACGATTTTGACTTATATGGCTCCAAAAGCCAGAGTTTTGCCCTGATTTGATTGAAATTGTCCACAAGAAGTAAGTTTAATAGTATCGTTAATTGTGCCAAATTTAGTTGAAATCGGTTCAGATTTAGATATAGCTGCTATATATATCTTTTATCCGATTTAGACTTATATGGTCCCAAAAGCCAGAGTTTTGCCCTGATTTGCTTCAAATTTTGCACAACGAGTACGTTTAATAATGTCGTTATGTGTGCTTATTTCGGCTTAAATCGGTTCCGATTTAGACATAGCTCCCATATATATCTTTCGTCCGATTTGGATTTATATGGCCTCAAAAGCCAGAGTGTTGCCCTGATTTGCTTGAAATTTTGCACAAGGAGTACGTTTTATAGTATTCTTCATTGTGCTAAATTTAGTTCTAAATCGGTTCAGATTTAGATATAGCTCCCATATATATCATTCGCCCGATTTGGACTAATATGACCACAGAGGCAAAAGTGCTACTCTGATTTACGTGAAATTTTGCAGAGGGAGTAGAATTGAACTTGAAACTTTGGACAGGAAGTGGAATTAAGGTTCTGCATATGCCTGCTAATTTTGGTTGAAATCGGTTCAGATTTTGATATAGCTTCCATATATATCTTCGACCGATTTTCCGTCATATGACCACAGAGGTCAAAGTTGTAATCCGATTTACGTGAAATTTTGCACAGGGAGTATATTCAACATAGTATTGATTGAAATCGGTTCAGATTTCGGTATAGATTCCATATATATGTTTTTCCTATTTAGGCAAAAATGGCCAAAATACCCACATTTTCCCTATCAAATCGCCACTGTCGAAAACTTATCAAAATGACTCAAATTGTCCTATTACTCTACCGACCGATAAATCGGTCGATAGATGTGTATTACACTTTTACGAAGTTGCCTCAAAATTGGTTCATATTTAAATATTTCCCATATTTTTTACTAACATTGTGTTCCACCTCAGCGCATTAGCCGACTTAAATGTAAAATCTATAAGTATTGTAGAACTCTGTCCAGATCTGGTCAGATATACTGAATATATGTGTATGGGTGCATATAGCATCCAACACTTTGGACGGGTTTGATATGGTATCGAAAATGTGGATTTGCAAAGTGGTGAAGGGTATAATATAGTCGGCCCTTGCCGACTTTAGGATTTCCTTCCAAAAATTCGCATACCAAAGTTTAGGTTGCGTAATCTTTAATATCACGTAAATATGTTTTTCAGTGTAAGCACAATTATATGTTGTCAAAGCAGTATATCCTTATGGATAGACAACCACCACACCTTTTTGCTTGACCAGCCTTAGTACCAGATATCTCTGGACGCATCCCTTCTTAGTCTCAGAGTTCTTATATATGGATATAACTAATAAGTAATTTTCGTTAGCTCTTTAAATCAGTGTTGCCAAAAAGAAAATAGCTAAAAAATCACCTTTATAATGGACAACGATCAGTCAGAAAAAATTATGCAGAAAATGGATATGCATTAAGGCCTTTCAAAATTTGTTCTGCTTCAACAGTTCTTCATATCATACGGGATGAACCTTGTGGCAAGCAAAACAAAAAAAAAACACAATCACATATACTCCACAACGTTGCTACAGTTGGGCATTCTAGGTGGGTAAAGTTTATTATGAAGATTTGTTTGATTGTGTTTTGCTAGCCAGAGTTCTTGCCCCACAGCAGCTTTGTGGTGTTCGTATCCGCTCTTTTCATATATTGCTTTACATCTGTTTGTGGCTTTAGTTTTTGTTGCTAAAGTTGGTGCAAAGTATTAGCCGTTTTAATGTTTGTTGGCCTCTCATAGCGAGTGCTCTCTTTATGCTTCTGTTGTTATGATTATTACGAATTTTATTTGCCGTTTTTGTTGATGATTTTCATTAGTGGGTGCGAAGCACAGTGGCTATAGGATATTAAATCAAATAAATTATAATTAAAATCCAACCAATAGGAATAGGCTAAAGTCGGTCGAGACGAAATTTCGAGTGAAAATTGCGTTCATATGAGCTGCATTTTTCGGACATTGGCTCGGAGATTGGAGAGCTTCTCAAAAAGACGACAGAGGCGTAGGTCATCAATTTAAGGATATAAGAAGCATATACGGCCATAAGCTCTGCTAGGCCGAATTTTATGTACCCTCCACAATGGATTGCTAAGAAATTTCTACTAAAGGTTGTTACCCACAATCGAATTACTTTGGTAGTGGTAACACTTGCCGATAGCAAGATATTTTATAACTTCTTCTAAATTGTAAGTTACTTCATATGGAAAGCAGATTAAATGCCTATATTCGTATAAGCCAATTCAGTTATTAGTCGGTTTATATGGAGGAGTCTGCAAATAATTATGAACCGCTTCCAACCAATTTTCGCATGGCAATTACAGAGAAATATGGGAGCTATATATAATTATGGACCGGTATGGAACAATTTTTGCATGGTGACCAGGTTAGGCTAAAGTAGCAGCCTGATATTCAGGCTCACTTAGACTATTCAGTCCATTGTGATGTATGGTGGTTAGAGCCCATTTAGGTTGGAGTAGCAAAATACAACTGGATCGAATGAAGTTAGCATCTACAGCTGTCTCCTGAGTTCAAATCTGGGACCGGTTTATATAATCATGGACCAATATGGAACATGGTTGTTAAAGGGCATAGACTAAATCCACCTACCAAATTTCAACCTGATCGCATGGAATTAGCTCTTCTAAGAGGCTCCACAAGCCCTATCTGGAGGGTCGGTTTATATGTGGCTATATCAGTCCAATATGGCCCGTTTGCAATACCATACGCCCTACATCAACAACTACTTATTCTAAGTTCCAAGGCGTTAGTTTGTTTCGTTCGGATGTTTGGGTGATGGACGGACGGACATTGCTGGATCAACTCAGAATTTCACCGCGACCCAGAATATATAAACTTCATGGGGTCTACGACCAATATTTCGATGTGTTACAAACGAAATGACGTATATAATATATCACCCAACCTATGGTAGAGGTTACAGAGAAAAGAATATTACCAACATTTTTCAATTAAAATTTTACTAAAGAAATTAAAAAAATATTAAACTAAAAATGTTTTTGGTTCAATAAAATTTTTTAATTGAAAGAAAAATCCTTTGGAGGATGTTACACAGAAAAAGTATCACCAACATTTTAATTAAGGTTTTAAAAATATTCAATTAAAAGTCCCACCAAAAAAATTGGAAGTTGTTCCACAAACATTTCTTTTAAAGCGCATCCCGGAACCCCCATCAAATTTTTTCCACTTCCGATGCATTCCTTTTGGACAAGCCCACAACCATTACTTTTAAAGCGCATCCCGGAATCCCCCATCTATTTTTTCCACTTTCGATGCAGTCCTTTTGGACAAGTCATAGAAAGAACGGAATTAGGCAGTTTTAAGTGAAAATTTTAGTTTTGGATAATTAAATTTCTTAAAAAAGAATAGAAAATCGATAAAAAAAGTTAAAAAATCACTCCCGCTGGGATATGAACCTGTGCAATTTGACTTTTTCACTTCCATGAAAGTTCTTTTGAGAAGGTTTTGAAAATTGCAACAATTTTTAATTTCAGGCAAATCGGATAGTAAATACAGTTTCTAGAAGCCTATAAAAAAATCGGGAGATTTGTCTTTATGGCGGCTATACCAAAACATGGACCGATACGGACCATTTTCGACACACCTCTTTATGGTCCCAAAATACCACCAGATTTTCAATACAGAAAACACAGTTTCTAGACGCCCAAGAAGCAAAATCGGGAGATCGGTCTATATGGGGGCTATAACAAAACATGGACCAATGGGCACCATTTTCGGCACATCTTTTTATGGCCCTCAAATACCTCTGGATTTCCAATTTCAGGAAAATTGGACCCAAAATCGGGAAGTTGGTTTATATGGGGACTATATCAAAACTTGGACCGGTATAGCCCATTTTCGAACTTGACCTGCCTTCAAACAAAAACAAGTATATAAATAAGGCCGTAAGTTCGGCCAGGCCGAATCTTATGTACCCTCCACCATAGATTGCGTAGAAACTTCTACGAAAGACTGTCATCCACAATCGAATTACTTGGGTTGTGGTATCTTAAAACTTCTTAACATTGTTTTCTAAATTGTGAGTTAGTCCATACACGCTCACAAAAAATCGCTTCTGTAACCTATATTCCCAAACATATTTTGCTTCAAGCATGTACATTTTTGGGTATTGCCCAAACATTTATATGTTTGATCTCTTCCAATATATAATATGTTTGAAAGTATATTGGTCTAAACAATATATGTTTGGGTAGTCTAAGTTCCAAACATTTTGTATTTTTGCATCCAAATTCAATAATGTTGTCTTCCAAAAACAATATGTTATTATGTGAACATATAATATGTTTGGAAGCATTTTGCACCCAAAAATATTATATGCTTAAAAAAAATTCTCCCAAACAATATTGTGCTCAAAATTTTATTTATTTATTTATATATTTACAAGGTGCTAACAACATAGGTTTTCGACCGGAATGCTCAAAATTTTGTTTCTGTCCAATTGTATATTCCCCCACATCTTTCTCACTTCCACGAAATTTTTTAGTTCTTAGCACCTTTTTCTGTAATACAAACATTGTAGAAGAAATTATTGAATTGTATGATTTTTTATACCCTCCATCATAGGATGGGGGTATATTAACTTTGTCATTCCGTTTGTAACACATCGAAATATTGCTCTAAGACCCCATAAAGTATATATATTCTGGGTCGTGGTGAAATTCGTCTGTTGAAATCACGCTAACTTCCGAACGAAACAAGCTATCGACTTGAAACTTGGCACAAGTAGTTGTTATCGATGTAGGTCGGATGGTATTGCAAATGGGCCATATCGGTCCACTTTTACGTATAGCCCCCATATAAAGGGACCCTCAGATTTGGCTTGTGGAGCCTCTAACAGAAGCATATTTCATCCGATCCGGCTGAAATTTGGTACATCGTGTTGGTATATGGTCTCTAACAACCATGCAAAAATTGGTCCATATCGGTCCATAATTATATATAGCCCCCATATAAACCGATCCCCAGATTTGGCTTGTGGAGCCTCTAAGAGAAGCATATTTAATCCGATCCGGCTGAAATTTGGTACATGATGTTAGTATATGGTCTCTAATAACCATGCAAAAATTGGTCCACATCGGTTCATAATTATATATAGCCCCCATATAAACCGATCCTCAGATTTGGTTTGTGGAGCCTCTAAGAGAAGCATATTTCATCCGATCCGGCTGAAATTTGGTACATGGTGTTGGTATATGGTCTCTAACAACCATGCAAAAATTGGTCCATATCGGTCCTTAATTATATTTTGCCCCCATATAAACCGATCCCCAGATTTGGCTTGTAGAGCCTCTAAGAGAAGCATATTTCATCCGATCCGGCTGAAATTTGGTACATGGTGTTGGTGTATGGTCTCTAACAATCATGCAAAAATTGGTCCACATCGGTCCATAATTATATATAGCGCACATATAAACCGATCCCCAGATTTGGGTTGCAGAGCCTCTAAGAGAAGCAAATTTCATCCGATCCGGCTCAAATTTGGTACATGGTATTGGTATATGGTCTCTAGCAACCGTTCAAAAATTGGTCCATATCGGTCCATAATTATATATAGCCCCCATATCAAACGTTCTCCAGATTTGACCTCCGGAGCCTCTTGGAGGAGCAAAATTCATCCGATCCGGTTCGAATTAGGAACGTGGTGTTAGTATATGGTCGCTAAAAACCATACCAAAATTGGTCCAATCACACAAAAATTGGTCCATATCGGTTCATAATCATAGTTGCCACTAGAGCCAAAAATAATCTACCAAAATTTTATTTCTATAGAAAATTTTGTCAAAATTTTATTTCTAGAGAAAATTTTGTTAAAATTTTATTCGGTTCATAATAAAATTTTCATCATTGTCAAAATTTTATTTCTATAGAAAATTTTGTTCAAAAGTTTATTTATATAGAAAATGTTCTTAAAATTTTATTTCTGTAGACATTTTTGTCAAAATTTTCTTTCTATAGAAAATCGAGCCAAAAATAATCTACCAAGATTTTATTTCTATAGAAAATTTTGTCAAAAGTTTATTTCTATAGAAAATTTTGTTAAAATTTTATTTCTGTAGACATTTTTGTCAAAATTTTCTTTCTATAGAAAATTTTGTGAAAATTTTTATTTCTATAGAAAAGTTTGTGAAAGTTTTATTTCTATAGAAAATTTTGTTAAAATTTTATTTCTGTAGAAAATTTTGTCAAAATTTTATGTCTACTTTGTCAAACTGAATTATAGACGTATTGGATCGATCTTTTTTGATTTAATATATACCACGTATGGACTTACATACAATTTAAAAGATGGTGTTAGGAGGTTTTAAGATACCTTGCCATCGGCAAGCGTTACCGCAACTTAAGTAATTCGATTGTGGGTGGCAGTGTTTAGAAGAAGTTTCTACGCAATCCATGATGGAGGGTACATAAGCTTTGGCCTGGCCGAACTTACGGCCGTATATACTTGTTTTATTTTAATTTTACCTTTTGCCGGACGGGGATTCGAACAGCGGACCACACAGTTTGTAAGGATCAAAGAAGTAGCTGATCAATTGCCCAAGGAAAAATAAAATGTTAATTTTGTAATAACAAGCAACAACCACCAACTTAATTCAATATCGCTCCCTGTTAAATAGCGCTCCAAGCTACTAAACACATATCTGTTTATAGGCTATTTCTAAATTAATATATGTTTGCATCCAAGCATATTATATTTAAAAACATTTTATGTCCCAAACATAATATGTTCTAACATATTAACATATATGTCCCAAACATGTTATGCTAGTTTATGAACATTATATGCTTGCACTCAAAAATATTGTGTTTAAAAATTTGTGTTCCAAACATATAATGTTTATAGCCAAACATATGAAAAACAGTCTTTTTCATCCGTGTACGTGGTATATATTAGACAAAAAAGTTATGTATAGTTAAGTCCATAAGCGTAGGAAGGCCTCTGGGGAGGGGGCTTAGACCCCCCCAGAAAAATGTTAGCCCCCCCCCCCCAGAATTTGAAAACCTATTTACGATTTTACATTTTTATACAAATTAAACAAGTATATACTCGTACAACGCACAAAGTTCCACTAAAGACTTTCATGCACAATCGAATTACTTGGGTTGTGGTAGAAGTCTGATATTTATGAAATAAAGCTGTGGTTGAACTCATGATTTAGTTGAATAAAAAATAGTAATTGATATTAAAACTATTCTTTCATAAATTAATATCTTAATAATGCTGCAAAAAAGCGTCGCCAAAAAAGAAGTAAATATGTTCTTTTTTTGGGTCTGGAAGTGGTACAAAATTGGCGGAGAAGCGATGAATGTAATATGAACTTGTCATAGAACGAATGTCCACCGTTTCAACAACCGTTGCAATGAATTTGCATCACTTCTTAAGGTGTGATCCAAATTCAGTGTTTTGAATGTGAACTAAAAATTTTTTGATATTTTCCCAAATAAATAATTTTTATACTTTTTTATGATTTTTAATGCATTCTAACGCTTGTTTGAAACGTTTTTTCAAATATTATCGATTTTTTCTATAATGGATTTAGCATTTTTGTGGCAAAATTTGAATAATTTGTACCATTTTATTTATTCTTACTCTTTTTTTAAACTATTTGAAAAAAGAAAACAAAAAATTACGCATTAAAATATAAAAAATGAAGTAAAAAACTTCCTGTGTAGTTAAAATAGTTAACTTCTTTGTGAAGACATTTTTGGAAGTGCTTTTAAAGTTGTGCCTTTAGAACAACTCCCAATTTTTTGCTGGGAAAAGTGTAGAACTACCCTACGGGAAATGGATCAACCACAGAACTGGTACTGGACTAGTCCCTGGTGTGTATGGACCAGTCCCAGTTCTGATCAAAACGTATGGAAGGGACCGTCCACTTTAACATGGGTTTGTCATTGATCAAAACGTATGGAAGGGACCGTCCACTTTAATATGGGTTTGTCATTGACGGAGTAAACTTACATTTTAGGACGTGTCTTGGACTCATCCCAAAGGACACGTCCTGGGACAATTTAGCAGGAGCAACCCATAAACAGGTCCCCAGGAACCAGTCTCGGACAAACTCTTAGAAATCTCTTTCAATTTGGGCTCCTAATCGAACCCGAAATGAAAAAAAAAAACTTTTGAAATATGTCGAACAAAAGGTTATTCTGATAATTTTATTTCACTAAATGTGAAAATTGCAACTAACTGGAGCACAGGTACCAGTTCTGTGATAGGTCCGTCAGTGGCAATTTGCACCAATTTCCCGTAGGGTACTTTTAGTTGCTTTATTATAAATTGATTGTCGAGTTATTTTGATGTCTATTTTTTATTCAATTTTATGAAATAAAACTTTAGTTGCAACTATTAGTTCAGTCTATAAAGTTTTAGCTAGGGGGGCTATAGCCCCCCCCCCCCTAGGAAAATTGTCTAGCTACGCTAATGGTTAAGTCTACAAATAATTACGAATCGATATGGACTTTTTGCACGGTGATTGGAAATCGACTTATCTGAGGGATATACATATATAACTATAGACCGATATGGACCTAGTTAGGCATGGTTGTTAACGACCATATACTAGCACAATGTACCAAATTTCAATTCACTCGGATGAAATTTGCTCCTCCAAGAGGCTCCAAAACCACATCTCGGGATCGGTTTATATGGGGCTATATATGATTATGGACTGATATGAACCACTTTTGGCATGGTTGTTCAATATCATATCCGATCACCACGTACCAAATTTCAAGCAGATCGGATGAATTTAGCTTCTCCAAAAGGCACCGGAGGTCAAATCTGGGGATCGGTTTATATGGGAGCTATATATAATAATGGGCTGATAGGAACCAATTCCTGCATGGTTGTTGGATACCATATACTAACATCACGTACCAAATTTCAACCGAATGGGAAGAATTTTGCTCTTCCAAGGGGCTCTGGAGGTCAAATCTGGGGATCGGTTTATATGGGGCCTATATATAATTATGGACCGATTTCGACCAATTTTTGCATGGGAGTTTGAGACCATATATTAACACCACGTACCAAATTTCAACTGAATCAGATGAATTTTGGTCTCCCAAGAGGCTCCGGAGGTCAAATCTGGTGATCGGTTTATATGGGGGCTATATATAATTATGGACCGATGTGGACCAATTTTTGCATGGTTGTTAGAGACCATATACTAACATCATGTACCAAATGTCAGCCGGATCAGATTAAATTTGCTTCTCTTAGAGGCCTCGCAAACAAAATCGGGGGATCGGTTTATATGGGGGCTATATATAATTATGGACCGATGTGGACTAATTTTTGCATGGTTGTTAAAAATCATATACTAACACCATGTACCAAATTTCAGCCCGATCAGATGAAATTTGCTTCTCTTAGCGGCCTCTCAAGCCAAATTTGGGGGTCCGTATATATTTACTCTCGACGGTAACGATTTAAAGAGGTATACGTTTTTCGTTCCAACCCCCATGAAATCCCTCTGGGCGTAGCTTATCCGTGAGAGGAGAAAAGTAATTTTTGTTAGAATTTCAATACTATTTTTCACCTATTTACAGTCGGCCGTATCTAAATAATAGGAAAATCGTGGTCTCGGTCTAGGTAAAGTGGAAGCCCATAATTTTTTAGGTTCACTGAGACTACTTAGTCGGCTGTAGTGCTATCCGATTGTATGTTTAACTCAATTATTAGGACTTCCTTTTTAAAGCCGATTCAAATTGGGGTGAGACCAGCTAGAGAAATTTTAAAATCACCACTGAAATACGTTGCGGCGTTCAGTCGAAACTGGTATTGATCCTTTGACCCTTTATGTCCCACGGCTTATACACTGACAGAAGAGTTTTCTGTGGAAAAAAAAAATTAGCTAATCGACGTTTTCTGTTGCCGCTCCACATTTTCTTTCAGGCCAGATTTATTTGCTCCTACAATACTTTACAACAAAAGGGACTTTTGTTTCTCTAAAGTTCATATGCTTCAGAGGAAAGTATGTTTTCTTTTGGTGTAGTCATATATAGAATTTTTCTTTCGCTACACACTGTTCGTCAGCGCTTCAGGAGATCTCAATGTTTTATGGAGCGTTACTTTGTTATTTATATCCAGCGGATGGTGTTGAAAATGGCCAAATGGTAATAAAAATCGCATAACCATATAAGCGCGCTATGCATGATGCACTGATAGTATTGCCTAAGTAGTTTTGCACTAGATGTGTTATGGCCTGTCATAATAGGCATAGTACATTCACGACTTTTAACAGTGAGTAAATCAGGTTTAAACATAGAGAGACTATACACGGATATTAGGGTCCTTTGGCTTAGTGAGGCGGGAAGTAAAGAAGAGCATAAAAAATTGAAGAATATCTCCAGCAGCGGAAATAGGCGTACAGCAAGTGTTTTATAATGCGTCCCAACACATGCAGAAGGCACCCAAAGCACATACGTACTCGCTTTCAGATTTACGCGGCATATCATTGGAGAGGAGGTCTCCTCTTACGCTTCTTATAGTAGGGCGGAAAAATATACTGAAAAAAGAGCGCTATTATAAAGCTTCGTTTGACAGGCATGAAAAACCCCCCTGCAAATGTAAAAATTGTTTGCTTTATTTTAGTTGAAAGCCCGAATTTTTTACCATTAGTAATTCAAATGGACTTTTCAATTAACTGAAAAAGCGAAGTCGACTATTTGTAATACACAAATTCTACTAATGGACTTTTGATCATGTATGAACATACATACTCTGAATATCATCCCTATTATTAAATTTTGAAAAAATCGAAAACTAGAAAAGTGAAGTTTTCCAAATTTTAATGAAAAGTGAACGATTGAAAAGACGACTAATCAAACGTAATTGCGAGAAGAAAAAACAAGTATATACGGCCGTAAGTTCGGCCAGGGCGAAGCTTATGTACAAATTTCAGCCGGATCGGATGAAATTTGCTTCTCTTAGAGGATCGGCAAGCCAAATTTGGGGACCCGTTTATATGGGGGCTATAAGTAAAAGTGGACCGATATGGCCCATTTGCAATACCATCCGACCTACATCAATAACAACACCTTGTGCCAAGTTTCAAGTCGATAGCTTGTTTCGTTCGGAAGTTAGCGTGATTTCAACAGACGGACGGACGGACGGACATGCTCAAATCGACTCAGAATTTCACCACGACCCCGAATATATATACTTTATGGGATCTTAGAGCAATATTTGGTTGTGTTACAAACGGAATGACAAAGTTAGTATACCCCCATCCTATGGTGGAGGGTATAATAAAAGGTTTTGCTGATGTTTTCTGTGCATTCAAAAAAAAAAACAAAAACAAAAACAAAAAAACAAAAAAAAACTCTCTATATCGGGCGGGCCGACTAAATCATAACCTAAACCACCCATACTGAATTAGTAAACATTAGCATTTATGGGGTATAATTGGTATAGGTTTTGGATAGAAACCCTATTTCCATGCTTAAGAACATAAAGGGGTACATGTTTATGGGAGTCTTGTCAAAATCTGAGCAGAAATGTCTGATATTAGGAGCCCTACAAGGACAAAAACGTTCTCTACTTTCCCATACATTCCCAAACAATTTTCCCTACAACATTTTTTGTTAAATTTAAACAAAATTTTACAAAACAAAAATGGTTCTAAGTACTTTATTATCTTAAAAGATGAAAATGCTACGTATATAACCTAGAAAATAAATTTGTATTACCACCACGGTTGCCACAGTTGGTAGAATTCTACCAAAAATAGTAATTTTTTTTTTTTGTTAAATCTCTATTGAAACAAAATTTTGAAAAAAGTTTCTATAAACAATTTTTATACCCTTCACCAGCAACCAACACATTTGGCGGATGTGATATGGTATCGAAAATTTAGATCTACAAAGTGGTGCAGGGTATAATATAGTCGGCCCCGCCCGACTTTAGACTTTCCTTACTTGTTTTTTTTTGAGAAACTTTTCTATAGCAATAATATTTTGATAATAAATTCTATAGAAATAAAATTTTGAGAAAAAATTCCATAGAAATAAAATTTTGAGAAATTTTTTTTATTGAAATAATTTTTTGAAAAATATTTCTATAGAAATACAATTATGACAAAATTTTCTATAGAAATAAAATGTTGACAAATTTTCTACAGGAATAAAGTTTTAACAAAAATTTCTATAGAAATATTTGTTTGGTAGATTTGTGGTAATCTTCAAATTTTGTTAAATTTTTTTGGCACGAGTGCACCCTCAAAAAAAATTGCTTCTTTATCATATGTTCCAAACATATTTTGCAGGAAGCACATATACTATTGGATACTGCGGAAACATTAATATGTTTGTTTTACGTGAACATATTATATGTTTGGAAGCATTTTGAGCCCAAAAATATTATATGCTTGGAAGAATTTTTCCCAAAGACGATTGTGCTCATTGCCTAACATACTCGTAATTTTCACTTCCACGAAATATTTTAGTTCTTGGCACCTTTTTCTGTAATACAAATAATGTTGAAGAAATTATTCACTTTTATAAATTTTTTAAATTTTACCTTTCGCCTGCACGGAGAATCGAACCGAGGACCATACAGTTTGTAAGACAACACACTATCCACTGGACTACGTAGCTGTTATAGTCACCAGTAGATAATTATCGTTATAAGTTACATTTATATAGCATAGTTTACAGCGCCCACGAGCCCATGCAAACATAACATTATTTAACAGAAACATACATTTGTTTGCCACGTGGAGCAGTGGTTAGCATGTCTGCCTTGCATGCAAAGGGTCCTGGGTTCAATCCCTGCTCCGACCGAACACTTTTTTTTAATTTACACATTTATATTTATACTATATACAATTTTTATAATGAAACTTCGAAATGTGGGTTATTAAAGATTTATAGTCAGTAACAGTGCTTGATATAAACGAAATTGACTGATTTTTGGATAAAATATTATTTTTTATTGCAGAAATAACAATTTTGTAACAAAAAAACTGTTTTTGGTACAAAACTTTAAAATTTGGAAGGAATTCAAAACAAAAGAAGAACGTGGAGTCGAGTATAAACATACATAAATAATTTTATAATATAAACATAAATTTATTTAGGCGTGAACAGTTTTTACTAGCATTTAACACCATCGCTCTAAAATGCCTTTTATTTTTCTTTAATAATTCATTTTAAAGAAAATAAACTTTTTATATTTTTTATATTGTTTTAGCTCAAAACTCGAACTTAATGCCCGCTTTTATATTTGAAGGTGTCCGTCAACTCCTCGTGGACTACCTATTAATACAGAGGAACTAAACTTTGTTTTTATACATTTTACTGTGTAATTTTGCACTATTTCCTACTTATTTCATTTTACTGTCCCAACTCTAAAAAGACTATAGTGTCCTTTCATTATTTTTATGAAGACCCCTGATTTCTTTTAACGAACCAAGAAAAAATTGTGCCCATAATGCCAAAATGATAAACAAAACACATGTCCACACATACATAAAGTGCTGCTCTGTTTGTTTTTCAAATGTCTATTCTCTTGGTTCCGAATGTCTATTCTCTTTATCAAATTAAATAATATTTAGACTTAAGCATATCAAATTTTTGGCCTTATCATAAGACAGTTTCCCGAAACAACATACAAGCGGTTTCACAGAAATTGTTCTCTTTTGATTCTTTCGCTGTGTTTTGTTGATATCTTTCGTCAACTCTCCCGGTTTCCATCTCTATTTCTTTCTCTATACTCTCTCTGTCGCTTTAAATAATATATCACAACATATGTGTGTTTAGTCGAAATTTGTAAATTTATATATTTTTGCATCGACACATATGATTTTTATGAAACATTCATGCCCCAAACATAATATATTCTAACATATTAACATAGATGTCCAAACATTTAGTGTTAGTTTAGGAACATTACATGTTTGCACTTAAATATATTGTGTTTTAAAATTGTGCCCGAAACACATTTTGTTTATATCGGAACATATGAAAAACATATTTTTCTAACAGTGTGGTAACTGTTGTTACCACACATTGTTAAAGATCAAGCCTTGCCGGTTTCTAAAGCCACCAAAATGTAAAAGTTATAACAAATTGTGTTGAGTGAAAATGTCCCTACATTGTGGCCTTACGTCCAACAAGACGTTAAATATTAGAAAAAAGTAGGGAATTTCCCCTACTTCTAGCAACACTGACCGTAGTTGATATTGCACCTACGGTGTTAGTATGTCACTAATATTGAGCCCATTATTAAAAAAAACTTATTATACCCTGACCACTATGTGGTTTAGAGTATAAAAAGAGAAAATCGCTCAATTAGTGTGGGTAGTAAATTCAAATTTGTAAAAATCGAGCAATATTCTTATGTAAGTACGTATAAATACGATCGGTTTTGTGGCCAAATTTGGAAAATCGGGCGATACATATATATGATAAATATATATCTAAATCTGAATCTGAACCGATTTGGATGAAATTTTGCAAACTTGAAAGGCGATGAAAAAGATTATTTTTTGCCAAATTTGGTGATGATCCGTTTGTACAAAAGGGCAACATAACCCCATTTGTCGAAATCGGGCGTTACATATATATGGGAGCTATATCTAAAATTGATCCGATTTCTTCCAAATTCAATAGCGTTTGACCTTGTGCCAAAAAAACACCCTATACCAAATTTCATCAAAATCGGTTAATAATTGCGACAGGAATCCTGTGAACAACAAATATATGGACAGACGGACGGATCACCAAGCGCTAGATCGTTTCAGGAGGTGATTCTGAGTCGATCGGTATATATTTTATGGGGTCTAAAATCAATATTTCTGGTAGGCACATTTTTTGGCAGATCAAAGTTATTATACTTATACCCTGACCACTATGTGATTTAGGGTATAAAAAATCGTCCCCGCTTGGATTTGAATGAAATGTCCAAACATGTATATGTTTGCATCCAGAGATATTAAATTTAAAAAAATGTAATGTTCTTAACATATTATATTAGTTTGGGAAGATTATATGCTTGCACTTAAAAATAGTGTGCTAAAAATTTGAGTTCCAAATATATAATGTTTGCACCCAATCATATGAAAAACAGTATTTTTCGCCCGTGCATAAATGTGTTAAACCAAACTTAAAACTCTTAACTCCAACCCAACTTTAATTCGAAATAATGTCATGTATCATGCGTAAAACAAAATTATTGTTATGTTGAGTACTAAATACACTGTCTACTTAAATTTTCGTTTATAGGGAAAAATAAAGTTTTCTCCTTGCCATTATATTTCAAAATGCCAAATATTATTTCATAGCAATCCCTCGCCAGTCTTCTAGTACATGCTCATAAATTAATATTTGATTTCGGCTATTCGCAATATTACACTTCCTCTTTGGTTGTTTAAAAATTCCCAAAAGTAAACACCATCAGTTTTCCACATCAAATTGCTTACATGAGAGTAATTTAAGCGTTTTGGGGAATCGGAAACCATGTCAACAATAAACATACAATTTGTAATTGTTATATGCAACAAAATGTTGCATGTACCCATTATAATCTAAGCTTCCGTTAACATTTCTGGTCATTTGTCTGCGGCACGGAAATGCGTGAAGCTAACGAAACGCATGCGATTGGGGAGGGGGCCACAGACATACACACACATATACATATTTTAAATATTTTTGGTAATGTTGTAAATTAATTTCAAATTTATGTATTTTTGTGGTTGGGTGCGAGAGCATTAAAAAAAAAAAACAAATTCAGTCCATATTTACATATTGTACATTACATTCTGTAAATGTGGACTGACATTTTAGAAATTATCACTTGTCTGCAATAAATTAAAAACGGATTAATAGTTTTGAATATATTGTATGAATTGTACATAGGAAAAACTATAATTTTATACATATATATCACACAATGAAATAAGAAATTGTCAAGGATCGAAATTTTAGATATTTTTCAATTCAGTTTTTGATTGGGAGCCCACAATAATTATGGACCGATATGAGCCAATTTTGGCACAATAATTCAACCGGACAGAAGGAAATTTGTTTGTGAGGCTCTAGACATCAAACACTGAAAAAAACCATGCTCGGCTCCAACGATTTTGTCTTTACTTTAAAAATTTTGGTATTGATTCCGAGCCAAAGAAGCGGAGAATACAAATAAGGATACTTTTCAAACACAATTCTTTTTTAAAATTGGGTTTTGTGTACTTGCTTTTAGGAAGCAAAATTTAATTTTTCGTTTTTTTTCAGCTTGTTTTCTTCACATGTTATCAAAGTCCCTTAGGTTAGGTTAAAGTGGCAGGCCGATTAAGATTCAGGCTCACTTAGACTATTCAGTCCCTTAAAAACGGGTTATTTTCCAAATTCAGACCCGACTTCCAGTAAAAATTATGCTATGTTTCAAGTAAAAAAGTCTTTAAAATAAAGTGTTGAAAAACGTGTCCTATATTTGAACGATTTTTTGCTTTGTATTCAAGATGCAAAAATACAACAAATTTAAAGACCATTCCATTAATTTTAAAGAATTTTTCTGAGTTATTAAAGTCAAGTTGACCTTAGCCCAAAACATTTTTCTTTCATGTTATGATACCCATTTTTAAGCGAAATCACTTAATTATAAGGACAATACGACGTCATTGAAAAGTTTATCGACTTTTGGAAAAAAAAACTTTATATTAGAAAAATGCGTCTTCTATGCTAAGCAAAATATGCTTTCGTATTTTAAAGACATGAAATCTTTGACCTCACGACAATATTTTTTTCAGTGAATTTGGGGTCGGTTTATATGGGGACTTTATAAATTTATGGCTTAGATTAAATTCTGAGTCGATTTAGCGATGTCCGTCTGTATGTCCGTCTGTCTATCTGTTGATGTATTTTTGTGCGAAAAGTACAGCTCGCAGTTTTAGTCCGATTGTCCTAAAATTTGGTATAGGGTCCTGTTTCGGCTCAAAGACGATCCCTATTGATTTTGGAAAAAATCGGTTCAGATTTAGATATAGCTGCCATATATATTTTTCACCGATCTGGTCATAATTGGCGTAGGGAGTAGAATTAGCATTGTAACTATGCGTGTCAAATTTGGTTGAAATCAATTCAGATTTGGATATATCTCCCATATATAGCTTTCGCCCGATTTACACTCATATGGCCATAGAGGCCAATTTTTAACTCCGATTTAGTTGAAATTTTGCACAGGGAGTAGAATAAGTATTGTTGCTATGCGTGCCAAATTTGGTTGAAATCGGTTCAGATTTAGATATAGCTCCCATATATAGCTTTCGCCCGATTTACACTCATATGACCACAGAGGCTAATTTTTAACTTCGATTTAGTTGAAATTTTGCAGAGGGAGTAGAATTAGTATTGTAACTATGCGTGCCAAATTTGGTTGAAATCGGTTCAGATTTAGATATAGCTCCCATATATAGCTTTCGCCCGATTTACACTCATTGGCCACAGAGGCCAATTTTTAACTCCGATTTAGTTGAAATTTTGCACAGGGAGTAGAATAAGCATTGTTGCTATGCGTGCCAAATTTGGTTGAAATCGGTTCAGATTTAGATATAGCTCCCATATATAGCTTTCGCCCGATTTACACTCATATGACCACAGAGGCTAATTTTTAACTCCGATTTAGTTGAAATTTTGCAGAGGGAGTAGAATTAGTATTGTAACTATGCGTGCCAAATTTGGTTGAAATCGGTTCAGATTTAGATATAGCTCCCATATATAGCTTTCGCCCGATTTACACTCATATGGCCACAGAGGCCAATTTTTAACTCCGATTTAGTTGAAATTTTGCACAGGGAGTAGTATTACCATTGTAACTATGCGTGCCAAATTTGGTTGAAATCGGTTCAGATTTGGATATATCTCCCATATATAGCTTTCGCCCGAATTACACTCATATGACCATAGACACCAATTTTTAACTCCGATTTAGTTGAAATTTTGCACAGGGAGTAGAATTAGCATTGCAGTTATGCGTGTATTTTGGGACAAACCTTTATATATAGCACCCAACACATTTGACGGATGTGATATGGTATCGAAAATTTAGATCTACAAAGTGGTGCAGAGTATAATATAGTCGGCTCCGCCCGACTTTAGACTTTCCTTACTTGTTTTTTACTAACATTGTGTTCCACCCTAGTGCATTAGCCGACTTAAATTTTGAGTCTATAGATTTTGTAGAAGTCTGTCAAATCCAGATCGAGTGATATTTAAATGTATGTATTTGGGACAAACCTTTATATGTAGCCCCCAACACATTTGACGGATGTGATATGGTATCGAAAATGTCGATCTACAAAGTGGTGCAGGGTATAATATAGTCGACCCCGCCCGACTTTAGACCTTCCTTACTTGTTCTATCTTTTTTCCGACGCAGTCCTTTTGGACAAGTATTAGATAGTACGTAATTAGGCTATTTTAACCCTTTCACTACCGAATTAAACCTTATGTTAAAAACTTTCATTTTTCCTCTGTTTCTACTTGGAAGGCCTACCTCAATTATTTGTAAAGCTATATGTGTTTGTTCTGAAAACTTGATTATTGCATTGTGACCAAATGGTTATACGAAACTAAACGCTATTTGGCCTGTAATATCTGTTGAAGTATTGGAAAAATATCAAAAAAAAAATCTGAAATTATGTTTTTGTATTAGTATCTATTTACTAGAGACGTACAGTAGAAAAATTGTATGAACATTTTGTATTTTTTGTTTATTGTCAAGAAATGTTCTAAAAATACACTTTAGTGCCCAGCAATAGTGCCAATATTTAAAGCTTATAGAGATAAGAGCCTCTACTTTAAAAATATCATCGAGAAATAAATCGAAACTAAGTGGGGAGTTAGAGTTTGGAGTCGTTTTTGAATGTCCTCTGTAGTGTACATCGGTAGTGAAAGGGTTAAGTGAACATTTTAGTTTTGGACAAAATAAAAAAGTAAAAAAACTAAAAATAAAAATTTAATACCCGCTGGGATTTGAACCTGAGCCGTTTGACCTTTTCAATTCCATGGAAGTTCTTTTGAGAAGGTTTTGCAAATTACGATAATTTTTTATTGATTTTTAAAGGAAAAATCTATATCTATAGAAAAATATATGCAGAAAATAACAAAATAAAAACGATATATAACATACAAAAAAAATTAGAAAAATATTTGATAAAAAATTGCCGCTGGTGAGATTTGAACCAGCACTCTTTATTTTTTTGTTCATAATAATAAAGAATATCTCAGGACGTAGTTAGAATGTCGTGCCGTGATGTCATATTAGGTTCATATCACAAAGAGTTGAATATACGTTTTGATTAATCGTGTTCAATGGCGTTTGCGGCTGAGTGTGCTAAAGCGTTCTGTTATGGTGCCAACAGACCCAGGTTAAACCCTAAGTGGTTGAAGAAGTATTTCAATGTGTAAAAATTAGACAGTAGGAAAATAAAAGTGTAGCAAAAAATACTGATTCAAACAAAAAGTGAAATTGAAAAAAAAAAGTTGTTTTGAGCCTCTACTTTAAAAATATCATCGAGAAATAAATCGAAACTAAGTGGGGAGTTAGAGTTTGGAGTCGTTTTTGAATGTCCTCTGTAGTGTACATCGGTAGTGAAAGGGTTAAGTGAACATTTTAGTTTTGGACAAAATAAAAAAGTAAAAAAACTAAAAATAAAAATTTAATACCCGCTGGGATTTGAACCTGAGCCGTTTGACCTTTTCAATTCCATGGAAGTTCTTTTGAGAAGGTTTTGCAAATTACGATAATTTTTTATTGATTTTTAAAGGAAAAATCTATATCTATTGAAAAATATATGCAGAAAATAACAAAATAAAAACGATATATAACATACAAAAAAAAATTAGAAAAATATTTGATAAAAAATTGCCGCTGGTGAGATTTGAACCAGCACTCTTTATTTTTTTGTTCATAATAATAAAGAATATCTCAGGACGTAGTTAGAATGTCGTGCCGTGATGTCATATTAGGTTCATATCACAAAGAGTTGAATATACGTTTTGATTAATCGTGTTCAATGGCGTTTGCGGCTGAGTGTGCTAAAGCGTTCTGTTATGGTGCCAACAGACCCAGGTTAAACCCTAAGTGGTTGAAGAAGTATTTCAATGTGTAAAAATTAGACAGTAGGAAAATAAAAGTGTAGCAAAAAATACTGATTCAAACAAAAAGTGAAATTGAAAAAAAAAGTTGTTTTGTTGCCCTGAAAAATCTCCAGATTTCGAATTTCAGACAAATTTGAAAAAATAAACAAGTATATAAGGCCGTAAGTTCGGCCAGGCCGAATCTTAAATACCCACCACCATGAATCAAATATTAGGGTTTCCTTTGAAATTTCAGGGGGGTTTGAGGACAAATCAAGCAGAGCAGTTTAACCAATACACTTCCCGGAGATTAAAGAGATTTAAAGATTTTACCTATGAAGACTATATCAGATTCTGGATTTGTAAGAACCATTTTTGTTTTAGAGGAATCATTAACATATCTTGTAAGTGCGCAAGAAAATTATAAAATAACGTCTTGATTTGAAATCTTAAATCTGTAGAAGTAAAATCTGGAAATTTTACATTGAGTTTCAAGCAATTTTCATGATCGGTGCGCCTTCTATACATATATAGAAGTGAAATTTCAGGCAAAACGGATGAAAACTACGGTGTCTAGAAACTCAAAGCGATAGTCACCATTTTCGGCGTATCTCTTTATGATCCAAAAATATTTCTAGATTTTGAATTTCATACAAATTGGGCAAATTGGATAAAAACTACAGTTTCTATAAGTCCAAGAAGTTAAATCGGAAGATTGGTCTGTATGGGGGATATACCAAAACATGGACACATACTCACCATTTTCGGCACACCTCTTTATGGTCCAAAAATACCTCCAGATTTCCAATTTCAGGCAAATTGGATAAAAACTTCGGATCCTAGAAGCCCAAGAAGTAAAATCGGGACATCGGTCTATAAAAACTTCGGATTCTCGAAGCCCAAGAAGTAAAATCGGGACATCGGTCTATATGGGGGCTATACCAAAACATGGACCGATACTCACCATTTTCGGCACGCCTATTTATGGTCCTAAAATACCTCTAGATTTCCAATTTCAGGCAAATTGGATAAAAACAACGGTTTCTATAAGCCCAAGACCCCAAATCGGGAGGTCGGTTTATATGGGGCCATACCAAAACATTGACCGATACTCACCATTTTTGGCATACCTCTTTATGGTTCTAAAATACCTCCAGATTTCCAATTTCTGGTAAATTGAATAAAAACTACGGATTCTAGAAGTCCAAGGAGTAAAATCGGGAGATCGGTCTATATGGGGGCTATACCAAAACATGAACCGATACTCACCATTTTCGGCATATCTTTTTATGGTCCTAAAATACCTCTAGATTTCCAATTTGAGGCAAGTTGGATAAAAACTACGGTTTCTATAAGCCCAAGAATAAAATCTGGAGATCGGTCTATATGGGGGCTATATAAAAACATGGTCCGATACTCATCATTTTCAGCACCCTCTTTAGGGTTTTAAAATACCTCTTAACTTCTAATTTCAGCCAAATTGGATAAAAACTACAGATTTTAGACGCCCAAGAAGTAAAAACTGGAGATCGGTATATATGGGGGCTATACCAAAACATGGATCGATACCCACCATTTTTGGCACACCTCTTTATGGTCATAAAATACCTCTAGATTTCAAGTTTCAGGCAAATTGGATAAAAACTACGATTTCTATAAGCCCAAGACCCCAAATCGGGAGGTCGGTTTATATGGGGACTATATCAAAACCTGGACCGATATAGCCCATCTTCGAACTTGGCCTGCCTGCAGACAAAAGACGAGCTTGTGCAAAATTTCAGCATGATTGCTTCATTATTGAGGACTGTAGCGTGATTACAACAGACAGCCAGACAGACAGACAGACGGACATGGTTTATCCTTGATCAAGAATATATATACTTTATATAGTCAGAAATCGATATTTCGATGTGTTACAAACGGAATGACAAACTTATTATACCCCCGTCACCATTCAATGTGGTGGGTATAAAAATGCAGGCTTATGGTCGGTTTATAAGGGTGAGTCAATGTTAGAACTTATACAATTTATATAATATATTATTTATATAGTTGGAAATCGATATTGCAAAGTGAATGGAAAACTTTTTTTACCCCCATCACCAAGTGGTGATGGTGGTGATATAAAAATATTTATCCCATTAATTGTCTAACAAAAATATGACATGATCCGCTAACTTTAGTTTATAATTCTATTTTTCTATACGATTTACAAAAAAACCTATTTCTTTTAGTAATTTTTCCTCTAAAACAACAGTTGGTGTCTCTTTTATATCAACCGGAAGTATTAAATAGCATCACTTCGTTTTTCGTGGTTTTGTATTTTTTTTTTTTTTCAAACATTCTAATTCTACTTCTCAAGCGTTGTTTCTTGACTGCTTTTTTGTGTTGCAATTTCCTTTATTTGATTCTCTTTTCGTTGCCAATGTTTGGTGTGAGTATTAGCTTTCAGTGGTTAGCATTAAAATAAAGCTACTTGTACTAACGGATCACCGGATGTCCGTACAGTAATTTTATGCATTTTTTTCTTGTGTTATTTTCGAAACACTTCCGTTTCCATTTGCCTTCCTTTACTCCAATACTTTCGGTCTTTTTCACTTGCCGTTTCAATTGAAAATGCAATTGTTGAATTCAAGAGGGAAACATTTGAATAAAAGGTGCTAGCGAAACCAATGTAAGGAAAATATTTTCTTAGGTAAAACAGATATGATATGATGATTTGGGCCACAAGTTTTTTGGTGACAAATGCAGTCGTTAATATTTATAACATAGTTTTCGCGAAGTAAGAAATTTAGCTCTCGACCAACGGTATAAGATGTAATAACGAATATTTTGTATTGAAAGTATAAGTTAAGCTTTTCATTGGGGGTATCCTTTAATAATTTTAAAATTTATTATGATTTTCGAAAACGTTGAAGAAGAAACGAACCCATTGGGATTAAGCTACACTAAAACGCGTCAACAATTGTTAGCTACACTCCTACATTTATATACCACAAAATTTAACAGAATGGATTATTATAATAAATTGAAAAAATGTTACTGACATTTGTATACCCTAAACCACATAGTGGTCAGGGTATAATAACTTTGATCTGCCAAAATATGTGCCTACCAGAAATATTGATTTTAGACCCCATAAAATATATACCGATCGACTCAGAATCACTTCCTGAGTCGATCTAGCGCTTGGTGTCCATCCGTCTGTCCATGTACAGTACACTCGCGGTAGCGTGAACTAATTAAAACCAAGAGAGTTCACGTTAGCGAACTTCAACGAATTTCAGAACAAAACGTAGCCATATGCGGGAGTTTTTTACACGTTCTAGCGTGATAGTCTTTTATTTTTGTTATTACACTGAAAAAACAGTGAACCCACCAGGAAGAAAACTTTTGGTTAATTTTAGAAAATTTTGAAAATTTTAACTAAACAGTACTACAAATGCTGGCATCACGCCGATATCACAAAAATAAGTAAATATTTTTAGACAAATTCAAGAAAATTTATTAGACATAATTAATTTTTTTCACTTGTTAAAGAAAATTTTGTAGTTTGAAGGAAAAAATTGGAGTTCAAAATTGCAAAAATGTCTTTAGTGACATATGAAGTTCATGATGGACGCATTTGTATTAAAATTTACAAATTTAAAGAAATAATCAACTATGTTGTAAGAAAAACGAATTTAGTAAATCTTTATGCTTAATTCGTGTATATTTTTTTCCTGTTTTTTAGTTCATTTAAGTATCGTACGCAAAAAAATACTGGAGTAAAGGAAAATTTCTCCAAACATAATAATTCCATGAACTAAAATAAAGTTAAATTGGCTTTAGTGAAATAGATAGTTCACTTTTTTTTTTTTGAGTGTAGTAATGTTATAACCTTAATTTTGTTTCATGAAAAAATTAAAAAAGGGATCGGAAAAATATCAGTGGGTATGGAATTAGAAAGCACTTTAAATTAAAAATTAAAATTCACGAAAAAAGCCAAACTAGATCACTAAGTGTATTTGAAATTGTATTTGGCATTGTGAATCTGACACTAACTTCAAATTTCATGTTTTCAGCGTTACGGAGTAGTTAGTGTAAGAAAAAGCGTGTTCACGTTATGCGAGGTTCATGTTAGGCGGTGTTCACGTTACCGCGAGTGCACTGTATTTGTTGTTCACAGGATTCCTGTTGATGAAATTTGGTACAGGGTATTTTTGCAAGAAATCGTTTCAGATTTAGCTATAGCTCCCATATATATGTATCACCCGATTTTCTCAAATTTGACCATAAAACCCTTATTTATCAACCGATCTTACTCAAATTTAGCACACAGTAACCTTCTGTGGTATCAACCAAACCTTCAAAATATCGTCCAAATCACTTCAGATTTAGACATAGCTCCCACATAAACTGTATGTTCAGATTGCCATAAAACTCCGATATATATGTACCCTTTAATTTTCTTAAACATGGAAATAAGCTTATCTCCTATCCCAATTTCAATATTCAACAAATACTTATGTTTATTAATTCATTAGGGGTGGTTTAGGGTATGATATATTCGGCCCCGCCCGACTTTCTACTTTACTCACTTGTTTTATTTCAAAATTATAACTTCTTGCTTATATTTGGAAAAACAGTTTTATTTATACAATCAATAAAAATACATGTTTATACCCTTCGTCACTTCTGTGGTACAGGGTATAATAAGTTTGTGCATTTGTATGTAACGCCAAGAAGAAGCAGTCTGAGAGTACAGTTCGCAGTTTACGTCCCATCGTCCAAATTTGGCATAGGGTCTTTCTTCGGGTTAAAGACAATTGCTTTTGATTTTGGAAAAATTGGTTCAGATATAGATATGCTGCCATATATTTTTATACCCTCCACCGTAGGATGGGGGGTATATTAACTTTGTCATTTGTATATTAACTTTGTCGTTTGTAACACATCGAAATATTGCTCTAAGACCCCATAAAGTATATATATTCTGGGTCGTGGTGAAGTTCAGAGTCGATCTAAGCATGTCCGTCCGTCCATCTGTTGTAAATCACGCTAACTTCCGAACAAAACAAGCTATCGACTTGAAACTTGGCACAAGTAGTTGTAGGATGGTATTGCAAATGAGCCATCCAAATAGTAGGATGGTATTACAAATGGGCCATATTGGACCACTTTTACGTATAGCCCCCATATAAACCGACGCTCAGATTTGGCTTGCAGAGCCTCTTGGAGGAGCAAAATTTATCCCATCCGGTTGAAATTTGGTACGTGGTGTTAGTGTATGGTCTCTAACAACCATGCAAAAATTGGTCCACATCGGTCCATAATTATATATAGCCCCCATATAAACCGATCCCCAGATTTGACCTCCGGAGCCTCATGGAAGAGCAAAATTCATCCGATCCGGTTGAAATTTGGTACGTGGAGTTAATATATGGTCTCTAACAACCATGCAAAAATTGGTCCATACCGGTCTTAATTATATATAACCCCATTTAAACCGATCCCCAGATTTGACCTCCGGAGCTTTTGGAGGAGCAAAATTCATCCGATCCCGTTGAAATTTGGTACGTGGTGTTAGTATATGATCTCTAACAACCATCCGGGAATTGGTCCATATCGGTAAATAATTATATGTAGCCCCCATATAAACCGATCCCTAGATTTGTCCTCCGGAGCCTCTTGGAAGAGCAAAATTCATCCGATCCGGTTGAAATTTGGTACGTGGAGTTAATATATGGCCTCTAACAACCATGCAAGAATTGGTCCATACCGGTCTTAATTATATATAACCCCCATTAAAACCGATCCCCGGATTTGACCTCCGGAGCTTTTGGAGGAGCAAAATTCATCCGATCCCGTTGAATTTTGGTACGTGGTGAAATTTGGTACATTGCGCTAGTATATGGCCGCTAACAACCATTCCAAAATTGGTCCGTATCGGTCTATAGTTATATACAGCCGATCCCCAAAAATAATCTACCAAAATTTTATTTCTATAGACAATTTTGTCAAAATTTTATTACTACAGAACATTTTGTCAAAATTTTATTACTATGGAAAATTTTGTCAAAATTCTATTACTATACAAAATTGTTTAAACATTTTATTTCTATAGAAAATTGTGACAAAATTTTATTTCTATAGAAAAAATTTTCAAAAGTTTATTGCTATAGAAAATTTTGTCAAACTGAATTATGTACGTATTTAATCGGCCTTTTTTTGTTTAATATATACCCCGTATGGACTAACTTACAATTGAGATGACGGTGTTAAGAAGTTTTAAGATACCTTGCCATCGGCAAGTGTTACCGCAACCCAATTAATTCGATTGTGGATGACAGGTTTAGTACAAGTTTCTATGCAATCCATGGTGGAGGGTACATAAGATTCGGCCTGGCCGAACTTACGGCCGTATATACTTGTTATTTATTTTTTATTATTATTTCCATTTATTTGAGCAATTTAAAGCCTTTAAAAGGACGAACTACTTAACTGTCTGAATTTTGTTTAAATTTTCAAAATATCAGCCAAATCGGTTTAGATTTAGATATAGCTACCATATATTTATTTCGTCCGATATGCACTTATATGACACCAGTAGTCATATTGATACATATGGTACACTCAAAAAAGTTTGCTTTGATTCAAAGATTTTTACCTTTTCTTAAAGACTTTGGTATTAGATCCGAGTAAAATGTAAGGCTTATTTAATTTAAAATCAATAAAATCAAAATTAGGGTACAGATCTCATCTATCGAATTTTAATTCTCTTTTGAAATGACAACACATAGTGGTCAAGGTATAATAACTGTGATCGGCGAAAACTCGTGTCAAATGTAGATGACATATAACTTCCATTATATGTATCGCCTGATTACGACAAATGGGGTCACATTGCGCTTCTTTACTTATAGATCGTCGCTAAAGTTGGCATAAATCTTATTCACCACCATGCGAAAATTTTCATTGAAATGTAATACACTGTATTTTCTTGGCACATGGATGAAGGCTATTGAATTTGAAAAAAAAAATCGGATCAAATTTAGATATATGCCCATATATATGTATCGCCCGAATTTAATAATTTGGTCCCAATAACCGTATTATACCCCATACCATATAGTGGTCAGGGTATACTGAATTCGGATCACACCTTAAGAAGTGATGCAAATTCAGTGCAACGGCTTTTGAAATAATGGACATCCGTCCGGAGGTGCTGCGCCAATTTTGCAGAACTTCCGGATCAAAAAAAAAAAAAACATATTCACTACATTTTTGGCGACGCTTTTCTTGCTGGGCTATCCATGTATTAGTTTTTCGGAGGATTCCGGTCGCAATTATCAACCGATTTTGATGAAATTTAGTATATGGCTTTTTTTTTGGCACAAGGACGAACGCTATTGAATCGGATCAAATGTAGATATACCTCCCATATATATGGCACATGGATGAAGGCTATTGAATTTGAAACAACCAAATCGGATAAAGTTTAGATATAACTCCCATATATATTTGGTCCTAATAACTAATTTAATAATTTGGTCCTAATAACCTTATTATACCCTAATCAGGGTATACCCAATTCGGATCACACTTTAAGAAGTGATGCAAATTCAGTGCAACGGCTGTTGAAATGGTGGACATCCTTCCGGAGGTGCTGCGCCAATTTTGCAGCATATCCGGATCCAAAAAGAACATATTCAGTACTTTTTGGCGACGCTTTTTTTGCTGAGCTGATCATGTATTTGTTGTTCGCAGGATTCCGGTCGCAATTATCAACCGATTTTGATGAAATTTGGAAATTGAACAAGGATGAACGCTATTGAATCGGATCAAATTTAGATGTAGCGCACATATGTATGTATAGCCTGAATTTGCCACAAAGTAATTTAATCATAATTTGGGAGCCACCGTGGTGCAATGGTTAGCATGCCCGCTTTGCATACACAAGGTCGTGGGTTCGATTCCTGCTTCGACCGAACACCAAAAAGTTTTTCAGCGGTGGATTATCCCACTTCAGTAATGCTGGTGACATTTCTGAGGGTTTAATGCTCCTCTAAGTGGTTTCACTGCAATGTGGAACGCCGTTCGGACTCGTCTATAAAAAGGAGGTCCCTTGTTATTGAGCTTAACATGGAATCGGGCAGCACTCAGTGATAAGTTCACCAACGTGGTATTACAATGGACTGAATAGTCTAAGTGAGCCTGATACATCGGGCTGCCACCTAACCTAACCTAAGTAATTTAATTTACCACCTTTTAAGTGCGACAAATTTCATCGAAATCGGTTCAGATTTAGATGTAGGCCCATATATATGTATTACCCGATTTTCCCAAATTTGGCCGAAAGTCCTTTATTTATCAACCGATGTTACTCAAAGTTGGACAAACAAATCTATAGCACTTATGTTACTATATGTGCAAAAAACCATCGAAATCGGTTCAGATTTAGCTGTAGATCCCATACATATGTTTCGCCCACAAATTTGGTCATAAAACCCTTATTTATCATCCGATCTTATTCAAAGTTGGCTTACTCTAATCTTCTATAGTACTGACTATATGTGAAAAAAATCATAAAAATCGGTTCAGATTTAAATATAGCTCCCGTATATATGTATCGCTTGATTTTACAAAATTTGGTCATAATATTTATTAACCGATCTTACTCAGATTTTGTACAAAGTGACCTTCTGGGGTATCAACCAAATCTGCAAAATATCATCCAAATCGGTTCAACTTAAGATATAGCTCCCATATATATGTAGCGCCCAATTTCCCCAAATTTGGACTCTTATTTATTAACCAATGATATTCAAATATTGAAGTATTAGTCGATCGCAGTTAGACCTACATGTAGTTCATACATAAATATATTTCCCAAGTTTAACAAATTTTGATTTAATACCCACACTAATTGAGCGATTTCCTCTTTTTATACCCTCCATCATTCCGTTTTTAACACATCGAAATATTACTCTAAGACCCCATAAAGTATATATATTCTGGGTCGTGGTGAAATTCTGAGTCGATCTGAGCATGTCCGTCCATCCGTCCATCTGTTGAAATCTCGCTAACTTCCGAACAAAACAAGCTATCGACTTCAAACTTGGTACAAGTAGTTGTTATTGATGTAGGTAGGATGGTATTGCAAATGGGCCATATCGGTCCACTTTTACGTATAGCCCCCATATAAACGGACCCCCAAATTTTGCTTGCGAGGCCGCTAAGAGACGCAAATTACATCCGATCTGGCTGAAATTTGGTACATGATGTGAGTATATGGTCTCTAACAACCATGCAAAAATTGGTCCACATAGGTCCATAATTATATATAGCCCCCATATAAACCGATCCCCCGATTTGGCTTGCGAGGCCTCTAAGAAAAGCAAATTTCATCCGATCCGGCTGAAATTTGGTACATGGTGTAACTATATGGTCTATAACAACCGTACAAAAATTGGTCCACATCGGTCCATAATTATATATAGCCCCCATATAAACCGATCCCCCGATTTGGCTTGCGAGGCCGCTAAGAGAAGCAAATTTCATCCGATCCGGCTGAAATTTGGTACATGGTGTTAGTATATGGTCTCTACCAACCATGCAAAAATTGGTCCATATCGGTCCATAATTATATATAGGCACCATATAAACCGATCACCAGATTTGACCTCCGGAGCCTCTTGGAAGACCAAAATTCATCTGATTCAGTTGAAATTTGGTACATGGTGTTAATATATGGCCTCAAACTCCCATGCAAAAATTGGTCGATATCGGTCCATAATTATATATAGGACCCATATAAACCGATGCCCAGATTTGACCTCCACACGCTCACAAAAAATCGCTTCTGTAACATATACTCCCAAACATATTTTGCTTCAAGCATATATATTTTTGGGTATTGCCCAAACATTTATATGTTTCTCTATTGATCTCTTCCAATATATAATATGTTTGAAAGCATATTGGTCTAAACAATATATGTTTGGGTAGTCTAAGTTCCAAACATTTTGTATTTTTGCATCTAAATTCAATAATGTTGTCTTCCAAAAAACAATATGTTATTATGTGAACATATAATATGTTTGGAAGCATTTTGCAATATTGTGCTCAAAATTTTATTTATTTATTTATATATTTACAATCATAATGAATTATGAAAATAAACAGGTAATATAGGTGCTAACAACATAGGTTTTCGACCTGAATGCTCAAAATTTTGTCTCTGCCCAATTGTATATTCCCCCACATCTTTCTCACTTCCACGAGATTTTTTTGTTCTTAGCACCTTTTTATGTAATACAAACATTGTAGAAGAAATTATTCAATTATATGATTTTTTTTTATTTTAATTTTACCTTTTGCCGGACGGGGATTCGAACAGCGGACCACACAGTTTGTAAGGATCAAAGAAGTAGCTGATCAATTGCCCAAGGAAAAATAAAATGTTAATTTTGTAATAACAAGCAACAACCACATTTTATGTCCCAAACATAATATGTTCTAACATATTAACATATATGTCCCAAACATGTTATGCTAGTTTATGAACATTATTTGCTTGCACTCAAAAATATTGTGTTTAAAAATTTGTGTTCCAAACATATAATGTTTATAGCCAAACATATGAAAAACAGTCTTTTTCATCCGAGCAGAGCCCCTTGGAAGAGCAAAATTCTTCCCATTCGGTTGAAATTTGGTACGTGATGTTAGTATATGGTATCCAACAACCATGCAGGAATTGGTTCATATCAGTCCATAATTATATATAGCTCCCATATAAACCGATTTGACCTCCGGTGCCTTTTGGAGAAGCAAAATTCATCCGATTTGCTTGAAATTTGGTACATGGTGGTAGTATATGATATTTAACAATCATGCCAAAAGTGGTCCATATCAGTCCATAATCATACATAGCCCCATATAAACCGATCCCGAAATTTGGTTTTGGAGCCTCTTGGAGGAGCAAATTTCATCCGAGTGAGTTGAAATTTGTTACATTGTGTTGGTATATGGTCGTTAACAACCATGCCTAACTAGGTCCATATCGGTCTATAGTTATATATGGCCCTCAGATAAATTGATCCCCAATCACACAAAAATTCGTCCATATCAAGTTCATAATTGTATATAGCCCCCGTATAAGCGACCCCCATATTTCAATTTTGGTTCTCTACGTACCGTGCAAAAAGTCCATATCGATTCGTAATTATTTGTAGTCTTACCTATACATAACTTTTTTTGTCTAATATATGGACTAACTCACAATTTAGAAAACGATGTTAAGAAGTTTTAAGATACCACAACCCAAGTAATTCGATTGTGGATGACAGTCTTTCGTAGAAGTTTCTACGCAATCCATGGTGGAGGGTACATAAGATTCGGCCTGGCCGAACTTACGGCCGTATATACTTGTTTAATAATGGACTCAATATAAGGGACATACTAACTCTGTAGGTTCAGAATCAACAATAGCTCCTAACATCAGACATTTCTTTTCAGATTGTGATAAAACTTCCATAACCATGTACCCCTTAATGTTCTCAAATATGGAAATGCGGTTTATCTACCAAACCTATATCAATGATACCCCAAAATGCTGATGTTTATCAAATAAAAAGGCGCGGTTTAGGATATGCTATAGGCGGCACCGCCCGACTTTCTACTTCACTCACTTGTTTTATAATAAATACTAATAGAAACTAATCAATGTACCATTCACTTTCGCCTTGATCTAGTTTCACAACTTTTTCAGTGAACTCTCAAAGGATAAATTTATGTTTTGTTAACTTGATTTTAAAACTTATTTGATAATGTTGTTCTATTATAGTTTATTATGAGTTTAAAATAGTCACAATTTTTTTGCATTACAAATTATTCTTCATAGAAAGATTCTTTTCCCTTTACATGTTCAATTATTTCTTCATTTTTTGATTCAGCTAAAGAATTTATTCTTATAATTGATTGAGATTCTTTTTTCCTTTGCTCTGTTTGAGTTCTGTTAGCTCTATTGTTTTTCTATAATAATCGTTGAACATTGCTTTTACTTTTTGTTTTCCATTTTTTTTCCTTACGCTTCCCCGAGCTAAGTGCAGCCTGTTAGGAATGGTTGAATGTTCTGTCCTATGGACTGTCAGCCGCTCAGCAAAAAAAAAAGAGTTCTGCTGCTTGTTTTCCAATAGACTGCCACTAAAGTATGTCCAATCAGGGATAAAAGGATAAATGTCGAATAAATTTCAAAAAGTGTTTACTTTTAATTAAAATGCTATGCTTTTGGTTGAATGGCCGCAGAAGGCATGACTGCATGTGTAGAAGGAGGTTGCTGTAAACTCTAAGCTTTGGTGTGAAGTGTAATTTTTGAGAACATAGGAAGAGAGTGAGAGAGGGAGACTTAGAAAATTTGAGAGGATTTGTTACAGTGTTTGTATGCATTTGTTGGATATGAACAGAAATATTTTGAAGTTCATTTACTGCAGTTGGCCAATTAATTAAAAATTTGTTTGCTTTAAACATACAAAAAAAAAATATGAAAATATGGATTATACAAAAATATATATTAATTTTGTTAAAAAAAAACATGGTGGCTTATTTTAAGTTGCATGATCCAAAACATTGTTAGATTAGCCCAGGTTATGTGGTATTCTGCTACTAAAATATTATAAAACAAGTAAGGAAAGTCTAAAGTCGGGAGGAGCCGACTATATTATCGGCACTTTGTAGATCCAAATTTTCAATAGCATATCAAATCCGTCCAATGTGTTGGGTGCTATATATAAAGGTTTATGTTCCCACATACATATATTTAAATCTGGCCCGATCTGCACAAAATGTGTTAGAGTTCTACAAAATGTATAGACTTTAAATTTAAGTGGAACACAAACTTCCACAGTGTGGCGCAGGGTATAAATATGGGAAACGTTTATATATGAACAAATTTTGAGGCAACTTCGCAAAACCCTATTTATGATTTATCGATCGATAGATATTTATTAGCCGTAACGGCAAATTGGAGTAATTTTTATAAGTTTTCGACTTAGCGGTGTCAATTTTATAAAGAAAATGTGGGTATTTTTACCATTTTTGCCCAAATCGGAAAAACATATATATGGAAGCTATATCGAAATCTGAACCGATTTCATCCAACATTGGCATGCATATCAATTCTACCCCTGTGCAAAGTTTCTAGTAAATCGGGAAAAAACCTCTGTGGTTATATGAGACTAAATCGGCCGAAAGATATATGCGAGTTATATCAATATATGAGCCGATTTCTACTCCCTGTGCAAAATTTCACGTAGATCAGAGTACAACTTTGGCCTCTGTGATCATAGTAGTGCAAATCGGGCGAAAGATATATTTGGGAGCTATATCTAAATCTGAACCGATTTCAATAAAATTTAGCACAACACTACACTACTAAGCAAATTAGGGTAAATCTCTGGCTTTTGGGGCCATATAAGTCTCAACCGCTTTCTTCCAAAATCAATATTCTGACCCAAAACAGAAACTTGTGCCAAATTTGAAGTCGATTGGACTAAAGCTGCAACCTAGACTTTGACCAAAAAAATGTGTTCACAGACATTGTTACAAATGGAATTTAAACGTTAAAGTGGAAAAAAACTCTCATCCCAGAGGTCCAGTGGTGGGTATTTAAAATTCAGCACGGTTATATCTAATATTAACATAAGGTTATGCACTTCCAGCAAAAAGAATTGTCAAAAAAACAAGGAATGAAAACGTTCTTTGTTGTTGTTGTGTTGCAAAATTGGCTCAGAAATGATGAATTTAATATGGACTTGAATTTAATACGGAATTCTACTCTTCGTTCGCATAAAAAAATGAAAATCAGCTGATTTGTGTTTCTCTCATAGACCAATTAAATATAAGACATCTCCGGTGAGTTCACAACGCTGTAGTTTGTCTGCACACCGTAGAGGGCTCTTTTTCGTCTGCAATTGAGTGATTTTTTTAATTTGGCTTTACTTTGTCTTCTTTCCTTTGTTCTCTTGTTGAAATACCAAATATTGTAAAAGCTTATAAAATGCTATTCTACCCACCACCATAGAATGGTGACGGGGGTATAATAAGTCTGTCATTCCGTTTGTAACACATCGAAATATCGATTTCCGACTATATAAAGTATATATATTCTTGATCAGGGAGAAATTCTAAGACGATATAACGATGTCAGTCTGTCTGTCTGTCTGTCTGGCTGTCTGTCTGTTGTAATCACGCTACAGTCTTCAATAATGAAGCAATCGTGCTGAAATTTTGCACAAACTCGTCTTTTGTCTGCAGGCAGGTCAAGTTCGAAGATGGGCTATATCGGTCATGGTTTTGATATAGTCCCCATATAAACCGACATCCCGATTTGGGGTCTTGGGTTTATAGAAATCGCAGT